>NC_091011.1:68012500-68655000 GCF_041146395.1 Eulemur rufifrons
CTTCTCTGCAAAATTAGAGAAGGGCATAGAGTACACCATGTTCTTGGTAAAACTGGTTTTGGTCACTACCATCCACGCTCACCGACTTATACTACAGACTGACTGAGAGGTATCTCAGGAAGGAAACTAAAACAGGAATTTCTTCTTAAGAGAATAACTATCATGTCATCCATTTCTATTTACTTCAGCACCTCTCATTCTCCAGACCTTCCATTTGGCTCTGCATAATCCTCATTTTTGCTCTGACTGGAAGCTGCTTCCTTTATAGCTTTCTCTGGTAGTGGCATCCCACAGATTACTAGAGATGGGGCAGGTCACCTTGCTCTTTGGTTTTTCCAGATTCTGTTCTTTCATCCTCCATAAAATGTCTAACTTTTATCCTCAGGTTATCTCTCCCCCTTGCTCTAGTCATCTTCACTCCCGATGGTCTCTTCTCTTCATTTATTGATGACAATAGCACCTGATTCAAGATCCTTTCTTTCACTGTTATTCCCATTGTCAATATTGTTAATTGAATTCCATGTGTATTATGTATATTATAAATTCAGTACCCTGACTTTTTAGTTTCTTGACCCACTCACTTTTAGTGACTTTCTCCCCTCCACTTACTTCAGCCTTGTATTCTAATGTATTCCTGGTTTTATTGTATATGATAACTAAACCCATCGAGAATCTTAATTTCAAGCATCCTTATCTTTGACAATCAACTCCATCTCTCCATTGTACTTTTTGTAGCACACCAATTCCAACTACTCTTTAACCCAACTCAGAACTTCAATATATTGATCTTATTAGCTTTTCATTTCATCCATGTTATGTTCTCATTTCTTTTCTTGCACAGAATCAGATTCCATGATTAACTAATATAATCATCCTTTTGCATACACACATAATTATTTTTTTCTTTATCCCTTCCTCTTGACAAAATTCCAAAGCTAGTTAAATCAAACTCTCTGGTTACTACAGATGTACATCAGAGTAGCAAAATATAGCTGGAGAAAATACAGCCAGGTTGACTGGTTTCATTTCAGTTTCTAATTTACAAAACTCAAGTGAACCCTCAATGTTGCCCAATACTTCTATAACATTGTCATAATCAGTTTGTATCCCCATTTTCTGATACTAGTTCATATCTTAACCACTCTGTTTACATCTTTTATCCCTATTGTCTTCTCACTGTCAGATGATGGCCTAGCTTATTAATTCAATACTAATTGAAGTAATCATTAAAAAATATCTATATTTTCCTGCAAGTGACCTTGTTTTTACCTGTACATCTTGCATTTTCTTATACTACAACAGATGTACTCTCTCCTTCCATTCTCTATCCAAAGTCACCCTATTTATGCACTGGATTCTATCCTTTAACATCTACTTAAGACTTTTATTCTTCAATTAAACCCCTGCTCGTTTGATCACCAGTTTTTCTTACTCTACTGGATCATTTCTGTCACAATGCAAACATCCTATATACTATGGTCTGAATGTTTGCATTATACAAAACTCATATATTAAAACCTACTCCACCATGGGATATTAAGAGGCGGAGCCTTTGAGAGGTGATTAGGTCATAAGAGTGAATCCTCATGAATGGCATTGGTGCCCTTATAAAAAGGCCTGAGGGAACTTTTTTGTCCCTTTCCACTGTGTAAGGATGCAGTGAGAAGGCACCATCTATTTACCAGGAAACAGGCAACAGACACCCAATCTGCTGGCAGCTTGATTTTGGATTTTCCATTCTCCAGAACAATGAGAAATAAATTTCTCTTTGTTTATAAGCTACCTAGTTTTTGATATTTTGTTATAGAGGCCTAGATGGATGAAGACATTACATATCTCCCATTCTAAAATAACCATAATAGCACAAGAGCTCTTATCTTTTTCCTATAGGCTTCTCCTTTATCTGTCCCCCTTTGCAGTAGCACATCTAGACGGAGTGTGTATATTGATTATTTCCAATTTGTTACCTTCTTATCTGTACTGAACCATTCCAGTTGGGCTTTATTTTCCATTACTCCACTGAAACCATTCTTATCAAGGTCGCTGGTGATCTAACTCAATGGTCACTCCTTCGAAGTGTCTTTTTCTGAAACCTCCTCACCTTTACAATTCTTAAATTTTAGAGCGGTTCCTGTCTTAGGCCTGGGGCCTGTTCTCTTCTTTTGATCACTTGCTTGATAAGGTGTCCTATTCACTGATCTGACTTTAAATTGTATCTGTGTGCTGCTACTGACTTCAAAAGTGTGCTGCCAGTTCCAATACCTCTCTTAACTATTATAACCAAATTCCTTCTCAACATCTCTACTAAAATGTCTAATAGGTATCTAAATTTGAGATATCTAAAACTTGATTGTTTATTCTGCCTCTAAATCTCCTTCCTCAGGAATCTTCTTTATTGGACATCCAGTTTTCTCAAATCCAAAAAGTGAAGTCACCCTGGATTCAATAATTTCTCTTATATCCCCCATAAAACCCATTAGGCAATGCTGTGAGCTTTATTTTCAAATGATATACTACCTTCTTTGCTTGCTAATTGCCAGGGTCTTTGGAAAGAAAGCAAACAAACAAAAACACTATCATGAAACATAAACTCTAGGCTATGCCACTTGCAAATGTGACTTTCAAATAAGCATTCTATTAAGTGTGAAATGGAGCCAAATGAGCCAGATTGGTGTCATTTAAACCGTAGTCTTTATTAAAATGAAACCATCTACCTACAGCCAATTGATCTTTGACAAAGCAGACAACAACACATACTGAGGAAAGGAATCCCTGTTTAATAAATGGTGCTGGGAAAACTGGATAGCCACATGCAGAAGAATGAAACAGGACCCCTCTCTCTTACAGTTCACAAAATTAATTCAAGGTGGATAAAATAATATCTTCTAGATATTTCCCTATACAAAGAATTCATGATGAAGACCCCAGTGGCAATTACAGCAACAACAAAAATAAATAAATGGGATTTGATTAAATTAAAAAGCTTCTGCAGAGCTAAGGAAATAACAGAAAATAGATAACCTACACCGTGGGAGAAAATATTCACAAACTATATATCTGATAAAGGGCTAATATCCAGAATCTATAAAAAACTCAAACAAACCAGTAAAGAAAAAAACATTAAAAATGGACAAAGGACATGAACACAAGCTTTTCAAAAGAAGATAGACACATGGCCAGAAAACATATCAAAAATGTTCAATGTCACTAATCATCAGGGAAATGCAAATTAAAACCACAATGTGATATCACCTTATCCCTATTTGAATGGTTTTTATTAAAAAGTGCAAAAACGATAGATGCTGGCATGGATGCAGAGAGAAAGGAATGCTTATGCATTATTGGTAGGACTGCAAATTAGTACAACTTCTATGGAAAACAGTGTGGAGAGTCCTCAACAAACTAAAAGTAGACCTACCATTCATTCCATCAATCCCACTGCTGCATATTTATGCAAAAGAAAAGAAGTCATTTTATCAAAAAGACACCTGCACTTGAATGTTTACTGAAGCACAATTCACAATTGCAAAGATATGAAATCAACCCAAGTGCCCATCAATTCATGAGTGGATTAACAAAATGTGGTATATCTACATCATGGAATACTACTCAACCATAAAAAAGGATGAATTAATGCCTTTTGCAACAATTTAGATGGAACTGGAGCCCATTATCCTAAGTGAAGTATTTCAAGAATGGACAAACAAACGCTACATGTACTCACTATTAAATTGGACCTAACTGATGAGCACACATGCACAGAGGGAAGTAAAACTCAGTGGAAATCAAGCAGGGGGGAGGGAGCAGGAGAGGAGGGGTGAAAACCTACCTAATGGGTACAATGAACACTATTTGGGTGATAGGCACACCTATGACCAGGACTCAAGCGTTACAAAAACTATCCATGTAACCAAAAACATTTGTACCCCCTTAATATTTTGAAATAAAAAAAGAAACTAAATCAAGAAATGGTAAAATAAAATTCTTTATCATTCTGAATATTTTCCAAGAATCTATCAAGCTATAGTCCAATTGCTCTTTCTAGTAAGTTGTTAAAACAGAAACCAAGTCCAGAACTAAAAATTTTGTTATAAATTTTATTTACTTTCTGTAATCTCCAAAGACTTTTTGAAACTTCTCAGTAACCTAGATGCTGTCGTCACAGTTTACTTTAAATGTATAGATGAAGTCTTACCTGCTAAAGAAAATTATGGGAAAGTAATATTATAGAAAATGGTGCAGAATAGATTTCTCAGTTCATGTAAGTAGTTCTGTCACAGAGAAACTGCATAATTGCAGTGTTCTACTGGGATGAATCTTAGTGCCTCAGATAGATCATCCTTCTGTTTATTTATGGCAAAGTCTGTTGTCAAGGTAACAACTATACAGAACCATCATGTCCATATGGTGTGACGAAATCTTCCACTTTTAGTGGATTCTTTTCTATCCAGCCTGATAGTAAATAATCAATGGTCTCTAACAAAGTTTCTGTTTCAGTTGATTGCTCAACAATTGACTTTTACTAAGTATGATTTCGTTTCCTAGAGCATTGGATTCAATTCAATTTAAAGACTCCAGTTGAATAAATAATTTTTACTGGAAAAATTCTAGATATTCTTGTGGTAAAGAGACCCTGGAAATGCATCTCGGAATAATGGCAATCTTAAATGTGTATTCAATAAAAACGATCATAAAAACTCTATCTATACTTCAAAATTGATTTCACTGGTCTCAGTTCTTTGAGAAAATGTTTCTTTTGTCTATAAGCCAAATATTCGCTTTAACTGTACTTATCTATATTCACCATTTACTGCTCTATGTACCTGTTGAAAGGTTAATAGTTACAAAGGGTAATTCTCCCTTCACAAAGTTGAAAATCTCTACAAGTAGCCATACAATGCAGTCTTCATGGAATTTTTTGGCACCGTACTAACACATGATTACAAAATTTTCCTCATTGTGGAAAAACTAATCAATTATAAGAAGATTAAAAGAGAAATAAAAAGGTTTATTAATCAACGATCATGAGTAATCACTGACATGAGAGATCTGGACTTGCCTTCACAGTCATTATTTTCTAGTCCTTGGGACAAATACTCATCGAAAGTTTTGTGTCAAACCAGAAAACTTACAAAATGTTTAAAAATTTTTATGATATAATAAAAGATATGCTTCTTTATAATGCATTGACAAATAAAACAATGCATTATACAATGCAAAGATATAATTGTACAGACTGCTATTGCTTAGATTTGGTAAGAACATTAATTTGTGGGGTGAGCTTTGACTAAACTTATTCCACATATTAACCAATAAACACTTGTAGACAGGGAATAATAGAAAGCAATGTAGAGATCTCAATCACTGATGTAAACATATGCAACTTTACTATTAGGTGCCTAAAGGATCACCAGGCACAGAGCTTCCCGTAGTTGGCAGGTGGATTACACTAGCATCTGTAAACAGACAACTATAGTCACATGTAATCTAGTGTCTAGTGCAATCACTCATGATGTTTGAAATAGTTATGAATATAAAGGATACTTAAAGATCAGAAATGGCCATAATAGGATGTAAAATCACCTCTGCTTTCTATTGGTTAAAAAAGTCACAGATGCCTTTAATACTTCTCTTGTGCTGCTGTCTACCTTTATAATTGAAGGAAATGCTAAATATTGGTGGAGAATGATAAAAATAAAATGTCAGTCTTTCTCCATATAAGAACACAGATTTCCCTGAATTCTATTTATGAATCCTACGTTAAGAACCCCTGACTTATGGGGTTTGACAAATCAATAGAAAGATATCTAAGCTAGGGAAGTGTTTTGTTTCAGGAGGAGTACAGTCAATAATGTTTATCTGGAAGTTGCTGAATGAATGTTCTAGATGCAATAGCAAATAGGGCAGAAAGATAGGAGACAATGTCTTTGCCCTTGAGGAATTTATAATTAAACAGAGATATAGCACACCTGACATTACATAATATTCTTAAGGTCCATTTTAGAGTTTTTGTTTTGGGGAGGGAGGAGATTTCCAAAGGGTGTGCAATATCTAAGCCACTGTCCTGTGAGTAGTAAAATTTGTTAATACCACAGCATGAATGTAGATATTTTTTTCAGGTCTGCAAGTGATACAGATATTCTCAAGGATATACTGATGCTTACTTAGTTCTACAACTGGTGTTTAAAATATAAGTGTTTTTGAAAAGTAAGGTTTGATAATTTTGAGCTAATTGGTAAATCTTCTAAGAAAGAGTATATAGAAATGTCATTCAGATTTGAAGATATAAACAGCCTTACTTCCTATGTGTTTGACTGCGACCAGAACATATTTAATTCACATTTGTACATTTCTTCCAAGTACACTGCTTTTTGTACTTAGCTAGATCTAGAAAGCCTCTGGCTATGTGCAATGCTGGCTCAGCCTTTCCTACCCACTAAGTATAAAATTTTGAGCTACCTAACTTGGATTTATATTGACAAAGCTGTATTCATTGTCACACAACATCAGTGACACAACTTTTCCTCCTCTTCACCCTCCCAAAAAAAATTATCATGAAAAAGTTTAATTTTTCAATGATGTCTAATTTACAGTTAGATTGCAGCTTAGCCAAAGGCGTGAGGAATGTGGCTCAATGATGTAAAATGACAGAAATGGATGAGAGACGCCTGCAGAACAGTGTGATTTTATAATAAAGTAACTCATTTTTGGTACTGAATTCAGAATCATCAGCAAACATTCATTGGGTACCTACTGTGTGCCTACCATCGGGGGTCTGCCATTCCAGGTTTGGCCACCAAAGTTCTAAGGCCAGAAAAGCACAGCAATGGTCTTAAACACAATTTAAAAGAGTTAGTCTGCATTGTCCTAACGTGTTAAATCAGAAAGAAGAAATTGAAGCAGTTGGTTCCACAAATAATCATGGGGCTACAACAAATGAGATGTCAGGAATACAAACCCAGCTGATAGAAAGAGAAGCTGAGAAGGCAGAGCTGCAGTCACTGGATTCTGATTTCTTTATTCATCATTTGTAAAACTTATGTGTTCCTGCCAGGTACTGAACTTCTAACTGAGCCAAAAATGAATTGCTGTTTCTGGAGCCTATAGGCCTGTGATCTTGCCAGCACTGATTTGCATGTGATGTTCTGCTTGGGTGCTTTTGTTTTTGTGGGTTAGGAAGAGATTTGTTTTGGTAGTAAGGCCAACAGAGAAAATGGGAGGGCTATTACAGCTACTTTCTCACTCTTGACTTGGTTTGGGGGATTTGTGGGGAGAAGGGTTAGCACCCCCCAAAATTAGCTGTGTTTGTAAATGACTTCATTCAACTATGGGAACAAGTAGTAGTACTTCCAGTTTCAAAGCATGTCAAGTATATATGGAGAGAGGCACCCACTTCTCCCCTTCTCTGCACTGCACATCATACTATAGGGAAGCTTTGCAGCCATGAGTGTGGTGTCCAGAGGAGAAGCAAAAATAGTGTTTCCATTGGGCCTACAGGAAACTGCTGCAGAAGCCAGACATGACTCTTAAAGAGGGCAGACATTAGCCAATGTTAGGGTGCCTGAAGCAGAAAGGCATTAGTAATCATGTTCCTGCTCACATCAACATGTGTTTAAGTCCTAAGAATATAAAAGCTTATAAATAATACTGAAGTATCCATTTGTGTAATCTATTGTGGTTCAAGCAACACTAGTTTGAAATTCCTCTAACATAATGTAAGACATAAAAAGAGGGCTCATTTTCTCTAGTGCTATTATAGACTACCCATCCGCTTTGGAATCCTAAGGGCTCAGAGCACCCACAAGTGGAACAGGAGAGGGGGTAAGATAGAGGACCTGATGGCACAGACCAGAAGCAAGGAAATATTGTTCTTGGTGGAGGAAACAGAGAGACAAAGACATCTCAAAGGTCAGCTCTGATAAGTGATAGCTCCTGGTGCAGCAGCACAGATACTATTGAATTAAAACATAGGTAAACACCTCCCCCATGCTCTGAGATATACCTGGTGATAAGGGGTAGAGGAGAAATGTGATACTTGCTGGGAGCTACAGAGCCTGTTGCTGTGCTGGTCAAGGCTACCAAGCTAGCCAGCAAAATTTGAAATTTATGTCGATTCATGGTATCCTTTGTAACCGTAGTCCAGTAGGAACCGGCAACACTTGGTTTATACATATACCTCAATGGAAGTTAAAACAACATCAAATCAAAATTTAATTAAAAACTCTACGAACCATCTAATTTGTGTAAGTCAGGATTGTAGCTTGTTGATGGCATAATTTGATTCAAGGACAAAATGTTAAGTGCTTAAAATAATGGACTACTTTTTCTTTAGGCAATCTTCTATGAAACTTAATTTGCAGATCATCTAAACTAACAATGCAGGTCACATGCATTTGCTTTGGCAAACAATTGATTTGAAGTTTAGATTGAAATCTTATAAAAACAAGATGTCCTAATCAGCATACATGCCTGAGTAGAGGGCTGTCCCACATATGACTCCAGATAAGACAAGTCTGTGTTATGGGGAGGGCCAACATTTCCTCCAACAGTAACTCTGAAGCTGCTCAAATACTGGACTAAGTGGTGATCAAAACCTCAGCATTTGGGGCTATCCAGTGTTACATGAACATTTTAGCCTTGAAATGTCAAAAACATTTTAAACATCAATTACAGTCATTAAAGTCTCACTATAGTACCCATGGGTTGTGATATTTCAAGTAATAAAGTAGTCCAAAAAGAATTTGTTTCAAAATATGTCTCTAAGTGTCTAAATGATTTTACCTACTCTGTAGGATCCATAAATATATACCAATGAAATGTTAGACAATAGCTGCCAAAAATTATCATTTGGGTATTAAAGTTATTCTTTCTGACAATAATTATTAATAGCTAGCAGAGCAGTTTTTATTGAAAGAACTTCTGTATTTGACAATAGAACCGTGTCATCTATTCTCTAGAAAGAGATGGAAGAAAATGACCGATTTCTGCCCACTCAATTCAATCCAATCCAATCCAAGCATGGTAGGGATAAGAATGTTATGATGTAATTGTATGATGTAGATAAAATCCCATCCTGGGATTTCCCACGAGTTTCTATTGAAATAAATTGAAT
The DNA here is from genome assembly GCF_041146395.1 of Eulemur rufifrons. NCBI lineage: Eukaryota > Metazoa > Chordata > Mammalia > Primates > Lemuridae > Eulemur > Eulemur rufifrons. The sequence continues at coordinate 68,021,613 of NC_091011.1, forward strand.
AAAACTTGTTCAATTAAATTGGCATATCTGTTGGGAGATAAATGGTCCAAAAGAGCATGATGAATTTTTTAGTAACTCTCAGGACTTCACCAAACTCACTAAAAATATTGTTCTTTGTATAATTGAGAAAAGTACAAACTTTTAAAAAAAATCAAGACATTTATATCATATCAACACAGAGCTCAAACACTTCCAGAGCAGTGAGGGAAGTATAGAGGCAGATCTTATACAATTTACCAGGGAACCAAACAAGACCTTGAGGAACATGTTCCTTTTATAGGTGACAAATAGCTATTTGGTGAGTTTGATAGACATTGGAGTGGCTGTTCTTCTTTTATCTATGTCAAGCTTCACTTTTAACTTTTAGCTGGAAAAATAAATAGATTTAAAACTCAAATATGATTAAAAAATGCCTGAGGATGAGTGGACACTTTATATTAAAACTTAGTAGAAAAGCTAATTTATCAGACTCTTTTCTCTTTTGGACACTATCCAGACATGTTCCAGATGAGGAATCATAGTAATTGGAGGGACAGTCTGGTGAATTTACAAGATCTGAAAGAATCCAAACATTGACATTTTCATGTGGCTTGGCATCCACTAAGATGCAGCAGCTGTTGGAGAAGTTTAACTGAAATTATCAAGCTGGCATCATCTCATTTCTGCAGTGACACATTCAAGCCAATTCCTGAAGCATAGTAGCTTGAACAGTTTCTAGGCCAAGTCACCTTATTTGCACTAGAAACAGAGACTGTCTACTCTACTTTTCCCCTCCTTTGAAAGTGTATTAAGAATCTCAATACTTGGTGTAATCATCTAAGGGTGCTAGGTAGAAGGTCTATCACTGGGCAGACATTTCTGCTCATATTCCCTTTCTTAATTGTAGCATAATATAAAGGTGGTCCAATATTCCAGTATTATGCACATAACAACTTACAGACTTGGGAACCTATAAAGCCATTCACATGAATATTATGAGAAATATTAAGACTTAACATTATTTCAGTAGATTAAGCATGCCATCTTCCAGGAGAGAAAAACAAAATTGCCTGATAAGGATTAAACACCAAATTTCCTGACCACTGTGCTGTTCTTTTGTTTTAAAGTAACTAACCTCAGAAATTAAATGAAATTGAAGTTTTTATGGGTCAACCTAGTAAAATTAAATATTGACTATTTTGTATAGTTTAATCTAGCATATCCTTTTATTGAATGGGGAGATTCCACATTTTAAAGAAGACATTTTCCACAAAATAATTTAAAATTTAATGTCTTCTCAAACAAGTTTTTTGACCAGTATGGTGGAGAGTCCCTAGGTTTTTCTTTTTGTCTCATATGTCCTATGCTTGGAGCTAAAGAAGCCAGCAACTTGGATATGCCAACAGACACAGACAAAAAAAAAAAAAAAAGAGCCCCAACAAAAGCTGGCTCTCTCGAACTAAAGTATCAGGAAAGGGAGAACCTGGCAAGTCAATATAACTTATAGATAATAACCACTCTACTCAGGCAAAACACCGCAGAAAAGGTTGTGGCCCTCCTTCACCCAAGCTAGCAAGGACAAGTGGGGACCCAGCCTCTCTGCTGGCTGGTGTTAAAGTGAGTAGGGGACCAAAAGTTCCATCTTCATGAGGTGGTATAAAGCCCCACCTCCAGGGTCAGTGGAGACCATGTCAGGAGTCTGGACTTTTACTTCTATCCCAGAGTAAGGGAGGGACCCTTTCCATTCCTCACCCAGGTGGTGTCAGAAGTGGCCTAACGGGCAGTCAGGACTTTCATCACCACCCAGAAGTAATGGGAACATCCTCACTGGTGGTTCAGTAGAAGCCAGGTGAGGAGCAGAAATGAGGCTCTCCTACCACTCCCAGTCAAGGAGATATCAATGGAGGCCTAGGGAGGAGCTTGGACTTCTCTCCCACCTGCAGGAACAAGGAAACAGCTTCTCATATCTATCAATAAAATTAAATTTGTTATAAAAAAAACTCTTCAAAACAAAACCTCAGACCCAGGTAGTCTCACTTGTAAATTGTCTCAACTGCTTAAGAAATAAATACAGTAGTCCCCCCTTATCCATGGATTCACTTTTCATGGTTTTAGTTACCTGCAATCAACTGCCACCTGAAAATATTAAATGGAAAATTCCAGAAATAAACAAGTCATAAGTTTTAAATTGTGTGCCATTCTGAGCAGCATTATGAAATTTCCTGCCTTCCTGTTCCATCCCCCTACCCCAGGATGTGAATCATCCATTTTTCCAGCATATCCATGCTGTAGACACTCCCTGCCCGTTAGTCACTTGGTAGCCCTCTTGGCTATCAGATCCACTGTCATGGTATTGTAGTGCTTGTGTTCAAATCACCCTTATTCTACTTAATAATGTCCCAACGTGCAATAGTAATGATCCTGGAAATTCAAATATGACAAAGAGAAGCTGTAAAGGGCTCCCTTTAAAGGAAAAGATGAAAGTTCCTGACTTAATAAACAAAGAAAAAAAATTGCATGCTGAGATCAATAAGATATAGGTAAGAATAAATCTCCTATCTGTGAAATGGTGAAGAAGGAAAAAGAAATTTGTGCTAGTTTTGCTGTTGCACCTCAAACTTACAAAATTTATGACCACAGTGCATGGTAAGTGTTTAGTTAAGATGGAAAAGGCATTAAATTTGTGGATGGAAGACATGAACAGAAATGGCAGTCAGGTTCAGTCTTAGAACATATACCCTGTGGATAAAGGGGGACTAGCATAATACCAATTTTACAGAAACATTTTCAGAAACTAGAATCAAAAAGGCTAAATTTCACTCAGTTTATGAGTATACAAAACAAGAAAACTAAGAAAGATATCACAGAAAGAGAAAATTATGAACCTATATTCCTCATTGACATAGAAAGAAAAATCTTTAACAAAACATTATCAAATATATATATATATACACATATATATATAAAATGATGCCATATAATGACTAAGTTGAGAGGAGAATCCTATGTGGTTATCTCAAAAGAGGCAGAAAAAGCATTTTTCAAAATTCAACACTCAATAATAAAACTCACAAATCTGATATACATCTGATAAACCTACACAAACATTATACTGCATGATAACATGCTGAATGCATGAAAGACAAGAAAAAGAAATATTAATAAAAAGCATACTATTTGTAAAGGAATAATTCACAAATGACATGATAATGTATTTGGAAATTTTCAGAAATCGATAAAAAAATCTACTATAGCCACACTAATAAGTGAGTTTAGCAAGGTCTGAGAGTACAAAGACGATATAAATCAATTGTGATTTTTCTATACTACAAGCTAACAATTAGAAAATTAAATTAAAAAATTTCCATCTATAATATAAACATAAAGCATGTAAAATATATGTTAAAAGCATTGCATACTTAAAAATAAAACTCAAATTTGCAATGCTTCTACACTGAAAACTGAGAAAATATCAATGAAAGAGATTTTTAAAAACTTAAATAAATGGTGATAGGTACCATGTACACATTGAAAGACCCAACATTGTTAAGCTATTAATTCTTTCAAAATAAATCTATAGTTTGAATACATTCCCAATCATAATATTTGTAGGCTACTGTTCTAGGAATTGGCAAGCTGAATCAAATATTTTGTCAAAGTGTGCATTATCTAATATGGCCAAAACCACCTTGAGAAAGATTCATTCAAAAGGAGTTATGCTACCTGACTTTAAAGCTTACTATGTTGTGATACTGGCTTAAGGATAGACAATAGATGAGTTTAATATAATAGACAATCCAGAGATAGACCCACACTTGAAAGGTCAATTGATTTTTAGCAAAGGTACAAAAGCATTAAATGGAGAAAGGAGAATCTTTTCAACATAGGTGCTGGAAAACTTGGTATCCATGTGGGGAAAATAAAATCTTGACCCTATCTCACACTATATATAAAAATTAAGTGTAGATTCATTGTAGACCTAACCATAAAACTTCTAAAATAAAGCAAATCAGAATATTTTCATGGTCTCCCTGTATGCAATTATTTCTTAGAGAGGACACAAAAGTATTAAATATAAAATTAAACAACAATAAATTAGTTTTCATGAAAATTTAAACTTCTGCTCATCAAAAGGTATCATTGACAAATTGAGTATTAAAACCATATATAAGGAGAAAATATTCTCAAAACATACATCTGACAATGGAGTTACATACAGAATACATAAAATATAAAAGATAACTCAAGAAAATAATTGGGTAAAAGACTTGAATAAACATTTTTAAAAATAAAAGGATATGAATGACCATAAGCACAAGAAAAGTGTTAAACATTGGTCCCTAGGAAAATGCAAACTAAAACCACAATGAGATATCATTATATACCCACCAGAATGGCTAAAATTTAAAATATTGGCAATGCTAAAACTCTTTTACATTGCTGGTAGAGGTGGAAAAATGTTACAGCAAATTTAATTTTCAAAAAAAGTATTGATAGTCAGTCTCTTATAAAGTTAGAAATAACCAACAATTTGAGTCTTAGGTATTTATCAAAGAGAAATGAAAATATATTTCCACAAAAATATTTGTATAAGAATGTTTACAGCACTTTTACTGATAATATTTTCAAACTGGAAACAAACTGAGCATTCATCAACAGAATGGATGAATAAATTTTGTTAAGTTGATACAGTGGAATATTATATAACCATAAAAGCAGCAAACTATTAACATGATTTTTTTTTAAAATCAACATTATGTTGAGCAAAACCAAGCTAGACACAAAACTAAATACTGTATAATTTCATTTATATGATGTTCTAGAAGAGACAAAAGAAAAAAATCTAAGGTAGAAACAATCAGAGTTTTGGCTGCCTCTAGCAGATGAAAGGGTGGGAAGTAGAACAGGAAGGAGCATGAAGGGATTTTCTAGGGAAGGATTGACTATACCCCTTTCCCAGTACTATAAGCTAATATTTAATCATTTCAGTATACTTAAATTTTATCCAAAAAAGCAAGAATTATAAACAAATAATTAAGTGAGGATTTGGGGAATGGATTCAGGCATAGATAAATGAGAATGGCATAATATTGTTAATTTTTGAAGCTGAATGATGGGAATATACATGTTCGTTATGATATTCTGCTTACTTTTTTTGCTCAGAATGTAAAAAAATTATTTTACAATTTTTATTTCAAAATATTAAGGGGGTACAAGTGTTTTTGTTACATGGATGAATTGTGTAATGCTGAAGTCAGGGCTTTTAGTGGGCCCATCACAAGAATAGTGTACATTGCATCCAATAGGTAAGTTTTTATTCCTCACTCCTCTCCTACTCCCCCCCCCACTTAGTTTCCAGTGTCCTTCCTACCACTTTATGACCATGTGTACCCATCATTTAGTTCCCAGTTATTAGTGAGTACATGTGGAGTTTGTTTTTCAATTCCTGAGATACTTCACTTAGGATAATGTTCTCCAGTGCCATCCAAGTTGCTGCAAATGACATTATTTCATTGCTTTTTATGGCTGAGTAGTACTCTATGGTATATGTATGTATGTGTGTATATCTATACATCATATTTTTTTATTGAACTATCAATTGATGGGCATTTATGTTGATTACATACTTTGCAATTGTGAATTGTGCTATGATAAACATTTGGGTACTGGTATTTTTTGAATATAATGACTTCTTTTCCTTTGGGTAGATAACCAGTAGTGGGACTGCTGAATAAAATTATAGGACTACTTTTAGTTCTTTGAGGAATCTCCATACTGTTTTCCATAGAGGTTGTAGTAATACACAGTCCTACCAACAGTGTATAAGCAATCTCTTTTCACCACATCCACTCCAACATCTATTGTTTTTTGATTTTTTAATAATGGCTATTCTGATAGTGTAAGGTGGTACTTCATTGTGTTTTAATTTGCATTTCTCTGATGATTAGTGATGTTGAGTATTTTTTCATATGTTTGTGGGCCATTTGTCAACTTTTTTTAAAAAAACACTCTGTTCATGTCTTTTGCCCACTTTTTAATGGAGTTATTTATTTATGTTTTTCTTGCTGAGTTGTTTGAGTTATTTGTAGATTCTGGATATTAGTTCTTTGTCAGATAAATAGTTTGCCAAAATTTTCTCCCATTCTGTAGGTTGTGTATTTACTCTTTCAATATTTCCTTTGCTGTGCAGAAACTTTTTAATTTAATTAAGTCCCATTTATTTATTTTTGTTGTTATTGTATTTGCCTTTTGGGTCTTAGTTATAAATTCTTTGCTTAGACCAATGTCTAGAAGAGTTTTTCCTGCATTTTCTTCTAGAATTTTTATGGTTTCAGGTCTATATTTAAGTCTTTAATCTATCTTGAGTTAATTTTTGTGTATGGTGAGAGATAGGGGTCCTGTTTTATTCTTCATCATGTGCCCATCCAGTTTTCTCAGAACCATATATTGAATAGGGCATCATTTCCCAGGTGCATGGTATTATTTACTTTGTCAAAAAATCAGTTGGTCATAGATATATGGTTTTATTTCTGGGTTTTCTATTCTGTTCCGTTGGTCTATGTCTCTACCATGCTGCTTTGGTTGTATATAGCCTTATAGTATAATTTGAAATCAGGTAATGTGATGCCTCCAGATTTGTTCTTTTTTCTTAAGATTGCTTTGTTTATTCAGGCTGTTTTTTGGTTCCATATTAAGTTTAGGATTATTTTTCCAGATCTTTAAAAAATGATGTTGGTATTTTCATAGGAATTGCATTCAATCTATAGATCGCTTTGTGCAGTATGGATATTTTAACAATGTTGATTCTTCCAACCCATGAGCATGGGATGTTTTTTCATGTGTTTGTATCATTTGTGATATCTTTCATCAGTGTTTTGTAGTTCTTGTAGAGATCTTTCATCTTCTTGGTTAAGTTCATTCCTAGGTATTTTATTTTCTTTGCAGCTATTGTAAATCTTATTGAGTTCTTGATTTGACTCTCAGCTTCACTGTTATTAATATATGGAAATGCTACTGATTTGTGTACATTGATTTTGTCACCTGACACTTTGCTGAATTTATTTATCAATTTTAGAAGTCTTTTGGTGAAGTCTTTAGGATCATGTAGATACAGGATTATATCATTGGCAAACAGGGATTGTTTGACCTCCTTTTTCCTGATTTGGATGCTCTTTATTTCTTTCTCCTGCCTGATTGCTCTGGCTAGGACTTCCAGTATTTTGTTGAATAGGAGTAGTGACAGTGGACACCCTTGTCTTGTTCCAGTTCTTAGGGGGAATGTTTTCAACTTTTCTCCACTCAACGTGATGTTGGCTGTGGGTTTGTCATATATAGCTTTTATTATTTTGATGTATGTTCCTTCCACGCCTAGTTTGTTGAGGGTTTTTTTCATGAAGTGGTACAGGATTTTATCAGATATTCTGCTTACTTTGATATGTATTTGAAATTTTTCATAGTGAAAGACTAAACAAGAAACTTATAGCAAACTTTACACTAACTTGTGTAATTTTAAAATGATTCTTTTCAGATTAGAAATAAAAGCAATACTTAATATCATGATTTCTAGGTGCTAATGAGGTCCTAGTTGGTAAGGTACAATTTAAAATATAAAGGGTAAAAGATTAGAAGTAAATAAATAAAACTGTTATTATTTGCAGATTATAGGACTGTATATGTAGAAAATCCAAGGTAATCTGCAAAGATTAATTTATAATCTAAGTTATTATGTTTAAGAAGAGTTTTCTAAATTGTTAGACCTAAGGAAAATATTCAAGTCAAATAAATTTCTATATATCAGTATCAACAGATAAAAAATTAAATTTTAAAATACCGTTTATAAAGACATCAAAAATATCAATAAAAATAAATAAATAAAAATACCAAATACCTAAGAATAATTCTCTCAATAGATGGGCAAGTTCTTTCTCAGGAAACAGGAAATGATAAGAAAGGAAATTAAAGAAGACCTAAGGCAGTGGATGTGTATTAGAGGACTCAATATTATAAATATATCAGTTTTTCTCAAACTGAGCTGTAAATTCAGTGCAATTCCAATTAAGTTTCCAACAGAATATTTTTGTAGAGCTTGACAAGCTGATTCTAAAATTTGTATGAAAATACAAATAGCTAAAAGTAAGCCAAGATATTCTTTAAGAAGAACAAAATGGAAAGAAAGACTTACATTATCATATACCAATGAAGCAAAAATAATTGAAAAATTAAGACAGTGTCATATTAACACAAATATGAAACAAATAGAAACAGTCCCATGCATATCTGGACACAATTTAAATCAAATTTGTTGTAACACAGCAGTAGGAAAATGAGAATCTTTTCAATTAATGGTGCTTAAGATAATTGGATATCCATGAGGAATAAAAAATCCACAACTGGTCATGTGCAGCATGCCAAAATCAAAACTCAATTTGAGATTGGTTGTATTTCCAAATGTGAAAGTCTAAACAAGTAGGTTTCTAAGACAATGCTGCCCAACAGAAATTTCTGTGATGATGGAAATTTTTTATATCTGCACTGTCCAATATGATAACCATTAGTCATATGTAATTATTGAGCACTTGGAATTTAGCTAGTGAAAATGAGAAACTGAATTTTTAATTTCTTTAATTTTAATAAATTTTATTTTAAATATTCACCGGCTGGTAGACACAATATTGGACAGTTCAGGTCTGGTGGATAACATGGAAGGATGTCTTATTCATTACCTAAGAATAGGAAAAGCCTTTCTACACAAAAAATAAACAATACCAATCCTATAGGAAAAAATTGTTTCCTTGGACTACCTTACAGCTAAGAACTCTGTCCAACAAAAAACATTATTAAGAGAGTGTGAAGGTAAAGCACAAAGTGTAGAAAAATACATGCAACACATACACAAAACAAAGGGCTCATATTCACAATAAAAAGAACTGTAAGTCAACAACTAAAACATAAACACATTAGAAAAATTTGTTAAGAGATATGAGCAGAGATCTCACAAAAGATATCTAAATGGCCAATATGAAAATGAAGTCAACCTATTAGTCATCAAGTAAATGTAAATTAAAACAAATGTATCATAGCCCTACCAGAAGGGCTACAAAAAGAGACTGACAAGACTAAATATTGGTGAAGATATGGAACAACAAGGACACTTTTATATGGTGGGTATGCAAAATGGCATAACCATTATGGAAAACCAGTTGACATTATATATACATGTTGAAGATATTCATACAGTATGACCCAGCAATTCCAATTTTAAGATTACACCCAACAGAAATGCAGAGACAAGTACAACTCATAATACCCTTGTAGCCCCAAACTGAAACAAGTTGCATGGATAAAGCATTTTTATTTTTGTATGATGAAATATCAGATATAAATTAAAATGAACAAAGTATAGCTATAATGTAATATAATTAGTAAATATGGAGAACAATTTATCAGGAACCTTAAAAAACCAACATGCGTGGGTGTGTATGTATGTATATGAAATCAAGCTGCCATGTTATTCAGAACTATAATGGAACCATTCTTTTTGTTGCTTATTGTGTGATTTGTCTGATAAATGTATCATTCAGAAGAAAATGATTATGAATTTCAAAGAATAAAAGCATTTTGGTGCCTTTTTAGACTAATATTATTTACATATAGAAAATACATTTTAAAATTATTTTAAAGTGTTTAAGGAAGAACTGTTCTATGAAGTTATACTAAAATTTTATATTTGTCTTAATGATTGTAAATTATTAGCACTTAAATAAAGAAAACTTATTGCCAACAGTGTCTGAGAATAGGAATATGGAGGTTATATTATCAAATCTGCCACTAAAAATGTATCTTAAGGACAACTTGGAATTATTTTTTTGGAAAATAAAGCAGCTTTTTTTTTTTTTTTTTAGAACAAAGAACATTCTCTAGACGAAAGCTGAAAAATGTTTCTGCAAATAAATATAAAAATAATTTAATAAATAAATATTTATCTGATCAAATATTTCACCCATGTCTGCACTATTTTCAGTAAAACATTAATGGTTTTGAATAACTTGTGTTTTATTAATATATTCTCAACTGTGAGTGACTGAGTACAATAGGCTAGACTGCAGGATGAGGGGTTAGAGATGCTTTTTACGAATCATATTCTGTGAAAAAACTGAAATTTGCGTTGCTTTACCAAAATTGGTTGCAGATCATACACATTTGAAAGACTACAAATTAAAGCAAATTGAATGAGATATTACTTCAGATATTTAGAGAACTTCCTTTTCCGTGGTGGAATTGGGTCTCTTTCTAATGGAATTTTTGACAGAGGGAAGATAACTGCAGCCTCATTGTCAGTCTTAAATCTAGAGTCTTTGAAATTGAGAGCTCTGAAATCGAGCTCGGAGGAATACTGGTAAGGACATCCAGGGAAAGAACAGCAAGTTAAGTAGATCCACGTGGCTGTCACCATTCTCTACATGTTACCCTAGATTATGTACTGAAAACTACTCAAGAACTTGAAAAAGTTTTTTATGGGCCTTGGTTCTAGTCACCAAGAATTGCCTGTTACACTGTCTGCCTTTCTGTTGTTGCCTGTCAGTGAAGTTTCTCTTAGTCTCTAGAGACCCCTATGAAAGATGTATGTTTATTATTCATAGAAGGCAAAGGGTTATATACTGACTGTACTAGTTTCCTAGGGCTGCTGTAACAAAGTGCCACAAACAGGGTACCTTGTCACAACAGAAATTTATTGTTTCGCTCTTCTGGAGGCTATAAGTCTAAAATTATGCTTCCTTTGAAACCTGTAGGGAAATGTTTCCTTGCCTCTTCCTAGCTTTTGGTGGTTTGTTGATACTCTTTAGTGTTCCTTGGGCTGCAATTTCATAACTCCAGTCTATACCTTTATTGTCACATGGCAGTCTTAATGTGTATCTTCATATGGCCATATTTTAAGAACACCAGTATATTGGATTAGGGGCCCTTCCTACTCCAGTATAACATTATCTTAACTAAGTACATCTGCAATGACTCTATTTCCAAATAAGGTCAGGTTCGGAGGTAGTGGGAGTTGGTACTTTAACACGTCTTGATTGGGGGGCATAGTTCAACACAAAACATCAGCCATTATGCCATATAATTTATTGTCTAAACCAGGAAAGTTGCAGAGGACTTTTACATAGGTGGGCCTTTTGCAACCCCTCACAGAAATGGATTTGAGTCCATCTACTTCTTCACAAGAAGCATTCATAAGACAAATGGCCTGTCTCTTGCCAAAATTTATCTTCTCTCATAGTTCAGTCTATGATGCTACAGAGAGCAAAAAACTGTCCTGTCACACGTTTCATAAGATTTTTTATTTAATTCTCAATACTAACTTTGTATAGTTGGTATTACTATCCAAATTTACATATGAGAAAAGTGAAAAGTTAAATAAATTGTTCAAGATACTGTAAAAGAAATGCGCCAGGGCTTAGATCAAGAGATGCAGATTTTTCAAGTTGCAAAAGCTATCCTCTTTCCATGGAATTATCTTCTCTCTCTCAGTTAATATATTGAGGGGTGGTGGTAAAACCATCCAGAACCACAGAATATATTCTAGTTTCTCTCCTGTTAATCTAGGATTTCTCATCAGACTCGTATAAAAATGTATGTAACATAATATTCTATGAAATTATAAGGAGTTCATATGTGATATTGGTGTAGTGAAGGAGTTGGCAAAGTTTTTCTGTAAAGGGCCAGATAGAGAATATTTTACACTGTGCGGGCTCAACAGTCTGTTGCGTTTATTCTGCTCTGTAGTGCGAAAGCAGCCAGAGATCATACGTAAACAAATGAACATGATTGTGTTGTAATAAAACACTGTGGACACTGGCATTTGAACTTCATATACTTTTCATATCTCATGAAGTATTACTTTTCTTATTTTTTTTTTCAACTATTCAAAAATATAAAATCCATTCTTAGCTTGCAGGTCATATAAAAAACAAGCAGCAGGCTGAATTAGCAGCAGGCCACATTACTCATGCAAGCAACATATTTCACTGATCACAATTGTTAACTCAGCCAATGATTCTATTGAAGCAGCTAAGGGAATATTTAATTTTTGGAAAGAGATCCCACATCCAGTATACTTGCAGTATTTGAAGCACCAATGCCTACCTCATATGATCCAATTCCTGGTGTAGTGGGAAGAACAAGGGTTTTTAATGTGGGCCTTCAGTTCCCGCCACTTAGACTCTACATCATCAAGTTGGAATTAGAAAATCAGTCAAGTCAAAATAAATGAATATGTGGCTAAAAGATCAGACAATTGACTGTAATGACTAGATATTTTGATATTATAATAGGTCTATGTTGTTTAGGAAAAAAATACTTACACTTAATTGCTAGAACTGGGAAACAGATCTGAAGCAAATATTTGAATCATGCCAATGTATCCGTTTTCCAAAAAGTAAAAAAAAAAGAAAAAGAATCACAAAATTTTTATTGGCCATCTAATGCAATTTATTTCAATCTATCAAAAGATATGTAACTGTATTATAACTTCCTTTTAGTGCGTACAATAATCTCAGCATTGCTATAAAATATGTCATTACATCTTGCAAAACATTGAAACTTCTTGTAATTTTCCCTTATGTCATACTCATTATTATTAATGTGCTGTGAAGTCCAGTAGACTTTCCAAAGTCAAAAAGCACTGGAGAATATGAGGTAGATATAACTCCTTCAAATACTGCTAGTATACTGGATAAATTATCTCTTTTCAAAAATTACGTATTCCCTTAGCAGCTCTGGTTGAATCATTGGCTGAGTTAAACATCATGATCAGTAAAATATGTTGCTTATATGAGTAATGTTGAGATTGGAGAGAATTAATTAGTTGAATGGCTGTGGATAGGGACAGTACAGTCTGTAAAGCTTGAACGCTTGTTGTAATCCAGACAGTGATAATGAAAATAATGAGCAGCAGGAGGAAAGAGATCCGTTACCAATACTGCCATTAGATATCAGCTATTTACAACAAGAATTTAATAACTAGGGAGAGGGATTATAAACCATGGAGGCTATTTGTATTAAGATGATTATCAGTTTTATCCATGCACAGGTGAGTAAAATTATTAACACATTCAAGCATCTTCATGATGTTTGCTTTTCCAGAAATGAGAAAAGGAATAATACAGAGTAATGCAATGATAAATAATTTCACAGTTTAGAGGTTCTCTGTGAATTTTTCTATTTATTTATATATCATGTGGAAATCATATTTTATGCTGAAAAATAATAATCCTGCATACTGTAAGGACAAATAAAAATTAAAAATAAGAGGCTTAATTCTCTCTGTTGAAAATGAAGCAAGAGACTTCTCTTCCCTCATCCATCTTTTTTCTAAGAGCATTTACTTTAGGAAACATATCATTGTAAGTATTTTCTCCTCTCTTTGAAAGGTTTATACATCCTTTTTAAAGGCAAGATAGGCCTTTTGTCAGCTTTATAACCGAAGAATATCTTTCTAAAGGTCTGAGAGCCATCTTTCTGAATTATAAACATTGAGGAAAATAGTACACCACTCTCACAGTTTCTGTGGCAGGTAGGAGCCTCACTTTGATAGGCACCTTGCTCCAATTTGCAGAACTAACTCCTGTCATAAAGATATGAGAAGTTTGTTTTTCCTCTGGATAAAGCCAATTACCTAGCACAGATAGTCACCCCAATTACCAAGTAAAGTTCGGGTGAACTATTTGTGATAAATAGTGCTTTCAGGTCCTCTTAGTTGAGGCCTAGTTATTGCTTATCTTGAAAACATATATGTAACAGGCTGTATTTGCTTGGCTCTGTAAGGAGTTAAGATTCCTTTCCACTTTTGCAATCTCTTAGTAGATGGCCTATGCCACATATCACATTCTAGTGTAATGCTTATTCGATAATAAAAGTGTTTTCTTTTTCTATTTCCCTGTGGAGAGGATTTGGGGGTTGGGAGAAGATTTTATTTTTAATTATATTTCCTCAACAATACTCATCTGGCTACATTTGCATTTTTGATCAGATATTCCTTTTTCATTGGGTATATGGGATCAATTCATTAATGTGTAACGTTTGTCTTTAAAATTCACATGATTTTTTTTTTTACTTTTATGTTTCTTGCAACCACATTATTTTATAACTAAAAACCTTTTGCTCAAGGTAAATATCTGGTGTATAGACTAAGATTATTGTTTTCTGATGGTTGAATATATACAGCCTCATAACTTCCCAATTGTATGTTTAAAAAATATTCATTAGCTCGGAGGTCTTCAGTGCCTTCCTAAGAAAAATCTACTTGTTTTCTACTTAATTTGTGTTAAGATAAATATTAACAGTATTAGAAGCACAGAGGTTGAGAACATGGGAAATTACGCACTGGCAGGTCAATCATATAGGTCATTGGGTAATAGAATCAGATTATCATAGAGTTGTGAACCATTACTGTGGCTTTCTTGGATCTCTATGGATTTCTAGGGGCCCTTCCAGGGACAGCAGCCCTGGGGAAGGGTTGAATGGCATGTCCAGGAGCAACTCCCCCTTTCTTTTTCCCACTTCAGGTAGTAGGGGCTTCTGGCTAAATTCATTTGAACAAAGGACTGATTAAAAGGCTTCAATCTAGTCCAGGAACACAAAATTCAGGATTCACTTTACGTCATTTAGGCTGCTAGAACCCTATTAGTGACTGGAAACTTGCTGTGCTGCTGATAAAAGCACTGGCTTTGCAATTAGTGCATCTCTCATTGCTCCGCCTGGTTCTGCCACATGCTAGCTGGGCTGGTCACTTACCCACTCACAGGCTCACTTTCCTTATGTGTAGAGAAGGACTAACAATACCTTACTGGAAATATCTTTGTATAGATGATTGAAGCATGGTCACAGAAAGCACCTAGGACAATGCCTATCACATAATAAAAGCACGGGCAATGGAGGTCCAGACCCTTTTTTAAAAAAAAGTGAATTAAGAGTTCCTCCTTCTATTGAGGTAATTCTCTTATAATTTTTATCTACTGACCCATTGGTGGTAGTTTTCTCCTCTGGAGTTAGGAAAGATAAATCCAATTTGTCTTTTTTATTAAAGTTTTTAAATAAGAAAGAAAAAACTTTAAAACAATCTCTTTAAAACTGTTTTCTAATACATGTCGTTAAGTCTTCATTACTTTCAAGTGCCCTCTCGTGGCATGCTTTTGCAAAAACTTTTGATCTCTTGGAATGTTCCAGTTTGCTAGTAGTTCTGATAAAAATTTGATTGAAAGAAATATTCCAGATACCATTTGATTGGCATAGAGTTCAATGAAACTACTATAATTTCGTTAATATGATTTTAAATTATAATTTCCTGTGTCAACCATAGAATATTGCTGGCTCATACTAAGACCCCTATGAATTAAAATTGTTAAAGTATTTTTAATTGCTGTTTATTGATATTTTATTTTTCAGTCTTGTGGTTGACTCTTTGGTAACCAAATACAGAACTTTCTATTGATTCATATTGAAACTCAACTTGTTGATTTAAATCCATTCTTCAGTTATTTTGAATCATGCTTCAATCTTCTAATACATTAGCTACTTTATTCAGATTTCTCATCTGCAAATTTTATATTCATATTCTCAATTTGTTCATGTTGTAGATTAAAAGTATTGAAGAGAAAGAGCCTATATAATACCATTTTTGGCCTATCTCTATGAGTCTGCTATGCCTGTGTTTTCCAATCATGTACACAAGTCTATTTTGATTTTCTTATATGTTCTGATGAAATCCAGAATCACTATAATTACAATTACATTTCTTCTGCACATATTAGGTGAGTGACACTTACATCTAAATCCATTACCCTTTTAAACTTATTTAATTTTCATGATAGTATGAGGTAGGAATTATTAGCATGCTCATTTTTTTAGAGACAAAGGTATAGTGAAGTTAGGCAACTTGCCCAAACTCAAATATTTAGTAAATGGAACAACTGGAAATCAGACTTAGGAAGTCTTATTTTAAAGTCATTATTCTTATCCAGGATGCTATACAGAATCTCCTACTAAATGTATGATATTCACCTGGTAACATCCTATAAGACTTTGTACCTCCTGAACCCCCCAAAATAGATTATTTAATTATGAATCATTGTTATTAAACAGTTGGATCTGAACTTGACTGTTAGACTTTATAAGTGCTTTTTATAAATGCTAATTGATTATTAATATTAACGAGATTTTAAAAAATAAAGTGCATAACTTTTTCTAATAAATTTATATCAAATTTGCTAGAGTTATGGTATCTGAAGGACAATGTTCCTGAAAACCAGGTTATCAGCTCCCTACCCCTGACCTCTCTCGTATTCTCTGTAATTCCTCAAAGGCTTTTGAAAGTGACCTTGTCATTTATATATGCAAGATATTTTAGTACCATTGGTTAGAACTATTTGAGCTGGAATAGTAGAAGTGTTTCAAAGTAGTTCTTTTATCTTTCCATCTATCTTGACTTTCAATTTTCTCTTAAAACATTTGTTATATTTTTTCCTTCCATGCCTATCTTTATACAACAATTTAGAAAAGGAAAGCCCCAGTAAACAACAAGGCAAGAAACAGTGAGTGAATTCGGGGAATAGGGAGGACACTGGTGGTAGTATATTGTTTTACATGACCCATTTTTTTCTCACAGGTGTTTACCAATAGTCAAGAAAATGAAATAAGAGAAACATCACCCTGAACATGCAACCAAAGTATATAATTCTGAAAATAATTTTTTTTTATAAAAACCAAGTAAAATTTTCTTTAAGGAAAATCTTGAAATTTTTCATAAGGATAAATAGCTCTAAAAATAAGGTCAGAATGCCATAAAGAAACAACTTTAAAAAGAAAATACAAGTTGAAATAAAATGGTGCGATGTAGAAGTACACTAAGGAGTGGAGGCAGAGTAATAGTAGAACTAAAAATGAACATTAAAAGCAGAACAAAGAGAGCTAATACTAAAGCTATGATTTGACTCAGTGATATGCAGAATATACAGGGGCTCTCTTTCATGATGTAGAGAAAAAATTAAGAAAATGAAATGCATATAGTAAGAAAAAAGTGTCATAAAGGCAGATGAGAGAATTCAGATTCCATCTAAAAGTTATACATATGCTGGTCAAGAAACTAAGACCTTTAGAACAGAATAAAAGAACCAAATAAATATTTGCAGAAAATTTGATTAAGGTGAAAAAGATTATACCTTGAAGTTCAAAAATTTTTTTGGAAAAATTTTATATTGGCAATCCTTTTTTTTCTTAAGATGCATGAGAAAATATCTCATGCAAATTAAACCAGAATGATGGGGTTTTCTTTGAAGGAATAAAAATCTATTTAAATTCAGACTTTGGTTTTCCATACTAAAAAGACAGAAGACAATAACAATATTTTTCAGTGTTGTAATATTTCAATGTGAGTTATTATAGCCTGTTTCTATGAGAATGCATCTCTGTAAAGATAGCCAGGAGTCTCCTTTATCCCCTGAAGAGCAAAAACTTTGCCTACAGAGGCTGACTGGGCAGACATTTTCTCTAATCTCTATGGCTGTCACACAAGTTTTCATAGATAGCCATCTGCCATCATGTTGCTCAAATCCTCACTTCCCCTGATGCCTTCTGTGCCTTCTTCACTTCTCAGACTGCTCCTCAACTTCTCTTCTCTAAAATTTTCTTTCTTTGTTAAGCAGAGATATGTAATCACTTCCTTATTTTGTCATCACCTTCCAAACCAGACCATGCTGTGAGTTAAGAGTAGGGAAAACATCTTTCAAAACTTCAAAATACTTACTAAATAAAAGATAATTTTCTGTAAAGAAAAATATTGCCACTTGGAAGGCAGGTTAATGGAAAAGGTTTAATTTACAATCAGTCTCTCTCTTTCTCTCTCTCTTTCTCAGTTGTTGGCTTGATTTATCATCACCCAGATTCTAGTTTATTTCTCTTTCTAGTTTCAGAATCATTCTTTTTTCCTTTTTTCTTAGACATTGACCCCTGGCTGAGTTATTTCTTTGTGTGTTTGAAGTTGACTTCTCACTGTCCTATGTGCATTGGGTTAGTTTCTTGTAAAATTGCATTCCTATATTGATAATCACAGTTTATGACACACTCACGGACTGTCCTTATTAGGGACTATCCGGTGCATGAAAGCAAATGACACAATGGACTCTGGACAAGCAGGTGAACTCTGATGGAGTTGTCTCAGTACTCACATCAGCTTACTTCATAGCATAAGAATATGTAAGATAAACTCTGAATTTTTCAGGTTATAATCTACCTAACAAAATCATGATTGTCATGGGTATTATAAAGGATATTCTATCATTCATTGCAGAAGAAAGAAAGCTTGTGTTAAAATCTAAAGTTCTGGAGCTTTAGCAATATTTCCTCTCCCAAATTTAGCAACCTACTACCAACTTTGCATTTTACCAAATAATTATATATATACACCTATATCTTAATTTCATTATAATTTCATAAAGCAGAAGATATTTTAATATCATAAGAGCAAAAATGCAAAATAAAAAGATGTATAAATTTACCACCTTGTTCTAATTTTTCTTAATTTATACATGGCTCCAACAAAGTTTATTCTGGTATAGCATTTAAGATAGCATTTGGAATTAATCTATATGACTTTTAAGTTATCATTGTCTCATCCTTGTGATATTACGATTCTAGAACTATTAGTACAGCAAAAGGATTGATGAGAAGGGAAGATCTAGTTTGGATTATTAGAATCTAAAACTGCCACGAATAGCTGTGCTGATATCATCCCTGTCTCTTTGGAGTTTTGCTCTAAGTTTTAGGCCCTCATTTAAAAGAACATTTCCCCAGCAGTATTGGAAACAGAAAGGATTTCGGCAGAAGACCATGTCAAGTGAAACACACCATAAGTAGTTCTTTCATAAACTTTTGCCGAGTAACAATAAGCAACTGGTGGTGTTTGTCTGGGTTCTCATATATTTGAGAATTACATATTAACCAAGAGGAACACTGAGATTGCAAGGTTATTTATGTGAAAAATCTATCTTTCTTAGCTTCTTTTGTTTTATTTATTGAACTAACTTCTTAAGAAATCCTGATGAATGAATTTTTAACATGACAGTTCAGTATTAATTCTCTCAAAATTACTTCTTAAAACAATTTTTTCAAACATATTTTCTCTAAACTGACAATAATTTTGAAATAATATTGGAAGAAAGTGTTCTACCTCTGAAATTATACTGAGGAAACATAAGTTGTAGATGGCTATGAATGAAAGTTAGAAATTCTATGATACCTTCTCATTTTTTAACCAACATATATTCCCAGCAGTGTATATTTGAAAAGCTTAAAGAAGACTTCATTTCAAAGGTCTCAGGACTCATTGAAATAAATTTTCCTTAAATTTATATCCAAGTAAGGGTTGTTCTTACTTTACTTTTTGTTGTTGCTCTTCTTGTTAGAAAAGAAAGATATGAATAGAAAATGAATATGTAATGTGAGTCCTAGAAGGATTTTTTTCAAATAGAAATCAACAATATGATTTTAAAATTCATGGAGAGATGTGATAGACATGGACTAGCCAAACAATCTTGAAAAAGAGGAATAAAATTGGAGAATTAAGCTGACATCAGTTTTATAATAAAAGTAGTAAAGAGAGTACAGTGTTCACACAAGAATAGAGTTGAGAAGTAGACCCATATATGTATAGTTAATTGATTTTAACCAGAGGTTCATAACAATTCAATGGAAAAAAAGAAAGTCTTCAACAAATGGTGCTGGAACAAGTATACATTCATTTTTGGAAGAAAAAACTTTACTCCCTACCTTATACCATACACAAAAAATTATTTTGAGATGAATCATAAATTTAAACATAAAATCTGAAGAAAAAAGGGAAATACCTGCTTAACCAAGGGAGAGGAAGTAGGCAAAAATTTCTGAACAGGACACACAAAATAACAGCTTCTAAGATTAAGACAAAGGTTGATACAAATTTAAAACAAAAACTTCTATTTATTAAAAGACATTACTAAGAAAATTAGTCTGAGGCTATAAGGAAATATTTATAATATGTCTGACAAAGAACTCTACACAGAATATAAAATATATAATACACTCAACACAATAATTAAAAGGTAAACAAATAAAGATGGGCAGAGCCACAATATTCCTGATGAATATAGGTGTAAAATCTTCAACAAAATACTAGCAAACCAAATCCAACAACACATAAAGAAAATAATATACCATGATCAAGTGTGATTTATCCCAATAATGCAAGAATGGTTCAGCATACTCAAATGAGTAAATGTGACACATTGCATCAACAGAATGAAGGTTAAAACCCATACGATCATCTCAATAGACACAGAAAAAGTATTTGATAAAATTCATCATTCCTTCATGATAAAAACTTTCAAAAATAGGCATGGAAGGTGTATACCACAACATAATAAATGTCATATATGACAAACCCACAGGTAACATCATACTGAATGGGGAATCAGGCAAGAGAAAGAAATAAAAGGCAACCAAACCGGAAAAGAGGAAGTCAAGTTGTCCCTTTTTGTAGATGACATAGTCTTATATCTAGAAAAACATAAAGACTCTGCCAAAAAACTTTTAGATTTGATAAATAAATTCAGTAAAATTGCAGGATACAAAATCAACAGACAAAAATCAGTAGCATTTCTGTACATCAATAATGAACTATCTGAGAAAGAAATCAAGAAAATAATCCCATTCACAATGGCTCCTCTCAAAATTAAGATACCTGGGAATAAATTTAACCAAGGAGGTGAAAGACCTCTACAAGAAAAACTATGAAACATTAAAGAAATTGAAGATGGCGCAAACAAATGGAAAAACATCCTATGGTCATGGATTAGAAGAATTAATATTATTAGAATGACCATACTACCCAAAGGGCAATCCCTATCAAAATATCCATGTCATTTTTGACAGAAATAGAAAAAAAATCCCAAAATTCATCTAAAACCAAAAAAGAGCCCAAATTGCCAAAGCAATCCTGAGCAAAAAGAACAAAGCTGGAGGCATCACCTTACCTGACTTCAAAATATATTACACGGCTATAGTAAGCAAAACAGCATGGTATTGGTATAAAAACAGACCAATGGAACAGAATAGAAAACTCAGAAATCTATCCAGGTATTTACATTCAATTGATTTTTGACAAAAGTGCCAAGAACATACACTGGGGAAAGGACAACCTCTTCAATAAATGGTGCTGGGAAAATTGGATATCCATATGCAGAAGAATAAAACTGGACCCATATCTCTCACCGTATACAAAAATCAACTCAAGATGGATTAAAGTCTTAAACATAAGACCTGAAACTATAAAACTATGTATTATAGTTTTAATATAATATACTATATTCTAAATACTATTTCTGCCATCTTTATTTATAATTTATATAAATTATTTATATAATGATGCTTCGTTTCTATAAATTTTGTTTCATTTCTAGTCTAATTTTCAATTTTCACAGTATTCATAAATTTTTTGTAATTTTTCTTCAAATACATTTTTCCCATTCAGTAATTTAATTAAAATAACACTGTAGAGAGACTATCAAATACCAATAGAGGTTGGAAAATACCAAATGAAAATTGAAGACAATTTATCAGTGGTTTTCTAAACAGGAAAATTTCAACAGTTTGCCTTTTCATTTACTTGACAAGTTTTCTTGGCTTTTATTATGCATCTTCTATGAGTAGCTGCAAGACTTGATATATTTTCCCATATTCCAAACTGTAAGACTCCTCACACTAAAGTATACAATTATTCCTTTTTGCAATTTGATACCTATTTTATGGCATCCATATATATGGCATCAAAAGAAGATAACACACTATATTTAAAATCTTTTCGCCTGTCAGATGAAAGGTGACCTGCTTTATGCTCCTAAATTTTTGACATACTCCCTATGAGTGGTGTAATCCTTCCTAAGTTTAGCTCTAGCTCTACCACTGGATTGGAGGCCATGTGAAAACAGAGGCCAATTTTTTTCATCTGTGTCCCTCTGTAGCACTGGTGGTGCTCAGAAGTATTGTAGAATTCAGTGTTGGATAAGCAACAAGGACTTTAAGTATTGAAAATTTTAGGATTTTATAGAATGTTTTACTTTAATTATCCATCCAATTTCCTACAATTTTATTTTTAATCTTCATATTGGGATTTCAAATTAACACATTTTTATTATTGATAAATTTGACATTGACCTCCTCTATTTGATATTATTAAATAGCATTTGAAAAAATATATGATTGTAAATTAACTTTTCCATTGTAAATGTAGTAAACTTGGAAATTTTCCATTAAAATTTTTATGAAACATGAGATAAGATTTTTAAAGTTATTGAATAATACATTTAATAAATTTTAAAGAAAAACATTTTAATTTTAAATGTTTTAGTTGGTAGATTTTCAGTAAAAATGTTTAAATGTTTATATATTAGCATCAAGTACAGATTGTAATATATTATAAAGTCTTACTATTGGTAAAATTTTTCAAGTAGTGCTTATTTTAAGCAAACTAATATTATAAGTTTTATATCATAGTTTTTTAATAAATCGCTCACTGACAAATTCTAAGTGATAAACACTGTGTTTAATATTTTATCTCAAAATCAGGGATAAATTTTTCTGACTTTAAAAAATTGCATTGCTGAGTTTTTAAATTGTAGATCAATAAATTCTTTCTACGATTAAAGTGAAGTATCTTTCTTTCCATGATAATTTATTTAGACATCTCATGTTTGTTGCATAAAAAGTGAATACTTCCAAATACCTAACATCAACATAAATTGAGCTTATATATTAATTCTAATTTAATAACAGGAAGTTCAATAATAATAATAAATATGTAGAATATGATTTTCTCAATTCCCTTTGGCATATCAAATTACATGGGAACCAAGATAAAATTTATTACACATATTTGATCATCTAAAATAGAACTTGAAAATGCCTAGCATCCAGGCATTCAAATACTTTTGTTATCTCTTCCTAGATCTTAATTGAAATAGTTATAAAAGAAAACTAGAAGATTAAAATGAAATCAGCAATCCTGGTTTTCTTGCAGGAAGCATTTTTTTTTGAGGGCACAAATATGTCCTAATAAATAATCTTACTTATCACACCTAAAATGACTTTATTCTGTTTTGTAAAATTTAAAATCTTATTTCTCACCTTAAAAATATTTCCCTTACAGCATGGTCTTGCTAGTGTTTAAGAAGACCAGTGGGAGGCTTTGAGTGCCTTGAAATGGCATAACTGACTTCTAAATCCAAGGCATAGGCTTGAGTGTTCAGCAATGGCAAGGAGAATTGGGGGTGCAGCCCTAGCTTTTATAGTGCTGTTCTGTGGTGGGAAAAGTCCAATTTACTCGTAAACTACATAAGCAGCCACATCATTACCTTATATATGCATCAGGCCACATCCTTCTGAAAAGAAATTTATGTGATGTTTCTAAAAGTTACCTAGGAGGCCACTGTGCTGCTTCATATCGAAGTGACAGCTGATAGGTAGATGATTTCTATTCTAATGTAAAGTATAAAGAGGAGGTATATTTTCTACAGTAAAAAAAGCAACATATTTGCTTTTTTTGCTCTGGTATAAAACACCTTGCTTTCAAAAACATAAGAATAACAGCATCTACACAATTATTTGGTTGGCAATTTGTAAGATTTCACTAAAAGATACCGTTTTTTATATAGTCACTCCTAGATTTTTATAAAATATACTTTAAAACTGATTTTTCATATGTTTCATTTCACCTCAGCTGAAAAAGTCTAAAGAATGCATGCTCAGATAGAATTTTGATTTTTACATTTTGGAAAAATGTATGTGCTTCAGCCTATTAAAGTATACTTATGGGAAGTTGTGTTTCTAATAATTAATTCCACTGGGAAATATAATACTTTGCATAGGATTAATCAAAAGTAATTACCATCCATTAGTATGCCATTAAATATTTTAAATTTGAAGTATTTAAATTTTAGTTAATTTCATAATTTTTAAGTTATAGCAGCAATAAGAAGTTTCCTTACTAATGTTTGGGCTAAGAAAAAAAATACTGTAGCCTAATTACTGTTTTATGACTCAGCATTTTCTTTTAGGCTTAATTCCAAACTAATGGATAAAAGGAAACAGTCAACACAATTAACAGACAATCTATGGAATGGTAGAAAATATAAATCTGATAAGGTGTTAATATCTAAAATATATAAGGAACTCAAACAACTCATTATCAAAAAAATAAATAACCAAATTATAAAATGGACAATAACCTGAAAAAACATTTCTCAAAAGAAGATATACAAATGGCCAACAGGTATATGAAAAATGCTCAACTTCGCTAATCAATGTGGAAATGCAAATTAAAACCACAATGAGACATCAGCTCATAGTTGTTAGAATGTCTGTTGTCAAAAAGACAAAAAATAACAGGTGTTGGTGAGGATGTGGAGAAAAGAGAGCCCTTATATGCTTTTGGTGGGAATACAAATTGGTACAGCCATTACAGAAAAAAGTACAGTGGTTCCTCAAAAAATTAAAAATAGAACTACCATATGCTCCAGCAATTTCATATCTGGGTACATATCCAAAGGAAATGAAATAGGTATGTAAGAGATATCTGCACTCCCATGTTCATTGTAGCATTATTCACAATAGCCAAAATATGCAATCAACCTGCATGTCCATCATTGGATTAATAGATAAAGAAAATGTGGCATATATACTCGATGGAACACAATTTATTCTTACCAAACAAGGAAATTCTGTAATTGTGACAACACAGATGAACCCGGAGGACTTTATGTTAAGTAAAGTAAGCCAGACACTGAAAAAGACAAATACTGCATGATCTCAAGAATATGTGAAACCAAAAAATTTGAACTCATAGAAACATGGAATAGAATAGTGGTTGGCCATCAGGAGCTAGGAATAGGGGGAAGATTGGGAAGATACTTGTCAAAGGACACAAAATCTCAGTTAGACAGAAGTAACAAATTCAGATCTCTCATACAATGTAGTGACTACAGTTAATAACAAGATGTTATATACTTGAAAAATGCTGAGTATAGATTTTAAATGTCCTCACCACAAAAAAATAAGTATATGAGGTAATGGATATTTTAATTAACTTGATTTAGCCATTCCAAAATGCATACATATGTCAAAACAACATGTTGTACCCTATAAATATGTACAATTTTTATGTCAATTAAAAATTTAAAAATAATAAAAATATAAAAACAGAAAGAAACAAAACTGATGTATGAATGATCTGTGCATACACACACACACACACACGTGTGCACAAACACACATGTGCACACACACAAGGTTCTGGGGAGTCTGTTGCATTCTTTGTTAGTCTGCTTTTAAAATCAGCTGATACTTATTGAGAGCTAAGTACCGGAGGTACAATTGTAGAAATGACTCAACTCTACCATTCAAGTGGTTTACAATTTAATAAGAGGACATTCCCAATTACTACAATAAAAGTTCATAATCTGAGAATTTATGAGAGAAGCCCCTAATACAGTCTTGTGGGTAAAGATGGAATGTCTGAGAAATTTTTGTAGGGAAGGAGATATCTAAGTTTACCAGTTAGCCTAGGTAGAATGGAGATATCAAATATCTCTCCCTGTTCACTGACAGTTTAAAAGCATTGCCTAGACAACCTGTCTTTGTATCTTCAATTCCTACTTCTGGTTTACCTGAGTTTGGTGTCAGCCACCATCACTGCACTTAGCAAGTCTCCCTAAGTCCAATAATTTCTGTTGTGATGCATCCAATGGACTTTTTGCTTAATGCTTATCCCCTGTTGAGCGCACAACGCTTCTTAAAACATTCTTTTCTCTAGTCTTCTCTGAAAGTCTACTTTTTCTTTCTATCATTGTGACATATTCCTTTCCTGGTTTCCTTTGAAGACATCTCATTCTGCCTAGCTCAGAAGCATTAGAGTTCCCTAAGGCTTTACTACATTTCTTTTTCTAGAAATATTTTTCTAGACAATCTTATTCATGCCAATGGTTCCTGTTCACATATGATCACACATTTTTATGTCTAGCTCAGATTTTTTATCTGAGCTACAACCCCAACTGAGATCTTTACATCTCTTCTTGGATGTTTCCAAGACAACTCAAACGCAACATGTCCAAAGTTAAATTTATAGTCTTCCTCCTAAATCTGGTACACGTCCTGTAAATGACACTATTATCCATCTAACAGTACAAGAAGTAAACATAAAACTCATCCTTAAACTTCTCTCTTCCTCATTCATCAATTTCTGCCCAATTTACTTCTTAAATCTCTCTCAAATCCATCAGTAGCTCTGTATTTCCAATATCAACATCACTTAGTTTATTCTGCTGTCTCTGGCCTGTAGTACCTAAAACAACATTCCTTAAACTGCTCTTTCCATATGCAGTTCTTGCCTCCCCCAAATTATTTTCTATCTAGCAGTCTCAGTAATATTTTAGAGCAGAGGTCAGTTAAGTTTTCCGGTAAAGGGACATATGGTAAATATTTTCAGGTTTGCAGTGGATGTGTTCTCTTCCAACTAGTCAACTCTGCCATTGTAGCTCAACAGCATTCACATAGAATGTGTAAATGTATGGATATGGCTGTGTTCCTATAAAGCTTTATATACAAAATAAGCAATATGTCAGGTTTGACCTGTAGGACATAGTTTCCCAACCATTGATTTAGGATTCAAAGCTGATCAAAAGAATCCTTTGCCTAAAACACATTAATGATTTCCTAATACTCTTAGGATAAACACCAAAACATAGCTCACAGGAGTCTATAAGATCTGGCCCCTACTTACCTCTCTTATCATCTACTTCCATCTCTTTTATATTTCCATGATCTCTAGATTCTAGTTTTCCTTTTGCAGTTCTTCAAATGCATCATATTCCTTTCTGCAACAGGGATTTTGTCTATTTTTTTCTTCTGTCTGAAAATTCTAGATGCCCCATGTTAAATGCACCATGCATCTCTCTTTCAAATAACTGGCTGCATATGTACTTTCACATTTCTTTGTGCCACTGTTTGGTTGATGTCTGTCACTCCCAGTAGATTAAACTCTAAGAAGACAGGTTGTGTATCTGTTCACTATTGCAGTCCTATCTCTTAGCATATTACTTGGTACATTGTAAGTGCCTTATACATGTTTCTGGAATGGATGAATGAATGAATGAATGCAGGCATGCATGAAAAGATGGGAGAAGAGAAATTATGACTCATTAAAGGAACTAAACATTCTGGCAGTGCTGGAGAGCCACTGAAGGGTTTTAAGTAGAGTGTCCAGATAAGACTGGCTCCAGTGTGTAGTATGCAAAGGATTTTTAAATGCTATGTATCGCTCCTTTACCCCTTTAGCTTGAAAGCCTATGTATTAATATAAACTCTCCTTGTCTACATTTCTGTGAATTATTTTACATATTTGAGTTTGCTCATATTTTCTCAGAAAAATCATGTTATTCTGTTACTGTGTGTGGACGTATGTGTGTGTGTTTTCATCAGTATGTATTCTTGGGGGAAGTGGACTGAGGCTTCAATATTCTGGTTTTGGTGCCTAATACCTTTCATATTTCACAGCCTCATAGAAGTCAAGCCTGCTGAAAGAATCCAATATAAAATTTTAGTTGATACATTACATATTATAGATTGGGCTACTCATTACCACTCACTCTATCAAGGTTTCCAGCACAGCCATAGTTATTCAGCATGGGAATTAGGTATTAAATTTAAACCTGACAATTTATTTCACTTTTTATTCTGCTGGAGAGATTTGGGAACCTAACATTCAAGCAGCAAAAGAAGGATTGATGACTACCCTGCATATGAGTCCATGGCTTGTTATAGAGTCTGTCCTGGCCGAATGCCATAAAAACACTTTTAGGTCATCAAACTAAACAGGAAAATACATGCTTGTCTTTCTAAAGAGAGATAACACCACTGACTCACTATTGAATTGTTTTGATATTCCATCTAAGGCAGAGAGATCAGTCCCCATTCTGGCTGTGCGAACATTTATCACAGCCTCTACCTAGGGACTAGTAAGTTTGACCTAGCAATTATCAACCTTTGTTTCAGAACTCTCTTGTATCTAGAGTTTCAAGGTTCTAATTTTAATAAATGAAAAAGTACATTTTTATATACTTGTGTACCTAAATATGTGGCCACTTTGGATGGGCAAGATGAGGAGGATTGACTGGCCAAAACTGACATTTTGAAATCAGGAAAATGATACAGATGATTCACTTATAAAGACAACTTGGTAATCGTGGGATGCAAGGTAAAAAAACACACTAGTGATGAAAAAGGCATATCTCGGGACACCCAGAAATAGGATTTCTCAGTCTTATAAGCTCAGTCCCTGTTGAATTTAAATTTTAATATGCTCTCATTAATTAAATATTTTAAAACCATGAACATTTCCGAAGTGATCATGTCTAAGAAGCTATAGATAGAATACCTAGTCAAAGTCCCTCATTTTGCATTTAGAAGAAGAGAAAAGTAAAGTAACTGGCCCAAGGTCATCCAAAAAATAATAGTAGCAGTATTATAATAATAACTCTTCTTTTAGTACTTAGTAGATGCAAGCAGGCATGTGGAACTTTATTAAATCAATATTGTTATCCACATTTTATAAGTAAGTTGATAGAACAGAGCACTTCAGTAACTTTCTCAAAATCAAATCACTGGCAAGTGATGGATCTGGAATTAAAATCCCAGTTACTCTGTTTTCAGAGCCCAGAATAGAACTCCACCAAATGCTTTTTCCACGATAGCATTTACACTTTATTATTTTTATTTTATTGATTATTTCTGCTCTTTCAAGGACATAATATTCTCTTTCCTGAAATCATTTGAGTGTCAAATGCAATCTGACCATGGCGATGAGGGCTTAAGGAATTTTTTGTTTTTATTACAGGCAAACTTTTTGTCCTTTTTCTTCCACATCCATTTTCTTGAGTACCATCCTCATGTTATCTCTCCTGCAAAAAGAGGCTAAATACATCATCATTCCTGCTGCAAGAGGCCCAAGACAATGTCTAAACCAAGTTTCACAAAGAAACATACAAAAAGACTAAACCAACCTATAAGCATTTATTTTAGAATTCTTCCAGAATGAGTGACTCCTAATCGTTTCTTTTCATTATCAAGCAGTGGTCTCCAACCTTTTTGGCACCAGGGACCGATTTCATAGAAGACAATTTTTCCATGGACTAGGATGTGGGGCATGGTTTTGGATGATTCAAGGGCACTGCATTTATTGTGCAGTCAAACCTCTCTACTAATGATAATCTGTATTTGCAGCCACTCCTCAGCACTAGCATCGCTGCCTCAGCTCCACTTCAGAGCATCAGGCATTAGATTCTCACAAGGAATGCGCAACCTAGATCCCTCACATGCAGTTTACAGTAGGGTTTGCACTCCTATGAGAATCTAATGCTGGGGCCAATCTGACAGGAGGTGGAGCTTATGCGGTGATGCAAATGGTGGGGAGCAGCTGTAAATACAGATGAAGCTTTTCTCCCTTGCATCCCACTCACCTCCGGCTGTGAAGCTCTGTTCCTAACAAGCCACAAACCAGTACTGGTCCATGGCCCTGGGGCTGCAGACCACAGTTATAATCTGTTTGTTACCTTGTCATTAGGGTTTATGGTATGTGAAACACTTTTGCCTACCTTAAACTATTTACACAATTGTTTTTTGAAAATGTTATTAATTACTCATATGTAAATGCCAATCAGAAATTCTAAACAACATAAATTAGCTAAAATTAGAAAAGCCAATAAACATTAGTACTTTGCTTAGCTTATATTGCCTTTATGTAGGCAAATGTATATTTCTGCTTAAGCTTTTAGAATTATTAAAAATATTTTCCCAATCATCCTACTACTGTCTTCTTACAACAAGTGAGACTTTGGAAGTAAAGTTTGAAAATCCCCAGTCTACAGGCTCTGTTGGTACACCTCATACTCTTGCCCTGATCCCAAAGAATGCCTTCTGAATTGTGCAAGCCCCACTATCACCATGCAAAATAATATTATGTCTATGTTTGGATGGGAAAGCTCTTTTATCTGGAAAAACAAACCAGTTATTTCTGATTATTTTCTGGTGTGGAAGATATAAATCAAGAAATGTTGCACTCCAAAATTGGAGTTGTTTTTTATAATATTACAATTGTTAAGATTTTAGAGCATTATGATATGAATTATAACACATGAAATAAATGAAAAGCCAGACAACTATTAAAATTATGAAAAATGTTACAGAATATAAAACATTATGTATATGACATGTTTTGGTTTTCTTAAAATCCATGAATATGCTACTTTTGCACTAAGGTGAAAACAATTTGAGGAGAAAATAAAAATGACATTAGTGTTGGTGGACAATAGAATAAATTTGAATTGCTGAACTGCTGACTCTCCTATTAATCCAAAGTCAGTGCTCTCAGTTTCAAGAGGGCCAACTACAGAGAGTGATGCAGAGGAGACTGGAAGTCTTTTCCAGATTAGAGAAAAGTTGAATAGAAGGAGGATGAGGAGATGAGGAATGAGTCAGAAGAGAGGGAGGATGCTGGGTAGGAAAGGTGCACCAGGCCCCTGAGAGCTCCCAGATGAAGCAGGTGCAGGGCAATGATTCCTGAAGGTAAAAGTCCTGGTTACAGTGTTTTCTCAGTTCAAACTATTCCTGCACCCAACCAAATTTCACAGCCAGTTTAATTATTGTAAAAGTCTTTCTCAAACCGACCTCCTTTCCCCACATGTACTCGGGGCGAACCATTCCACGTGATCGTCAGTGCAGCACAGCCCCACAGTTGCTTTCTTGCATCTTCTATTCTGGGTTTCTTGTATAAAAGGGCAAATATGTTGGCTGCGGGCAGATATGACTATTTATAGTGTCAGTAGCTGTAAAGAAGGGGTGAGTGTGCATGTCTGTGAGTGTGTGTGCGTTTGAAAATATAATATTTATCAATTACCTAGCTCAGTCACAAAAATTACAGTAAACCAGAAGTTACTGAGTAATGGTTGTCAGT
Organism: Eulemur rufifrons; assembly: GCF_041146395.1. NCBI lineage: Eukaryota > Metazoa > Chordata > Mammalia > Primates > Lemuridae > Eulemur > Eulemur rufifrons. The sequence goes on from NC_091011.1 coordinate 68,052,676, forward strand.
CTCACCAGTGAGAATTGTTCTTTGGGTGATCTTTGTAAGATAATGCAGCTAAGTATTAAGAAGGGTGCCCCTTTTAAACCTTTTAGGAATTGTTAGTGAAGACAGTCTTCATTCTCTCCATATAATGTTCCTTTAGAATTTTTTCTCGATACTGATTTCTCCTGATTTCCATCTATTAGGCAGCTACCCTCTCTCCATGTATTTTCTCCATTCCATATGCTTTGGCTCCGAAGGACACCTGTGTGGGGCTACCCAAACTGCTTTGCCAAGGAATCCTATGTTTACAGGATTTAGTTAAAGGGCCTTCAGTGATCTTGATATATGCAGTATGTTTTGGTACCACTTGAACTAATGCCAACCTGTTCTTGTATTAACAAATTTTGAAACAGCCTTTTGTTCTTATTTTACATGTCAAATTATCCATCTATATAGTTAAAATGCTTTTTCATTTTTAATGAATACATTTTGCCTGCTTAACAATTGAATTCATTATGTTTAAAATGCTTGTAATGTCTGTACCAAAAAATGAAGGGCAATTATTTCAATTTTTGCAGGATGCTTAGAAGCCTGTGTACTTGATTGGAGAAATTGGGGGAATGGGGCAAAGGATGCTTGGGGTATGATGAACCCTATCTCCTAATTTCTGGCTCTCAAATCCATATAGTAAAACAAATTCTCAATGGCACTTTTATTAGTGTGCATTTGGATGATAAGTTATTAAAATAGCTCTCAAATATTGTTAGCCAGATCTATTCAGCTCTTCTAAAGGTAGGTAATAACATTTCTTCCACGTTAAAACCTCATTTCCCAACTGTCCTTGTCCTAATTCAATTCTCAATGTCCTCTCTTCACAGACCTTTTCTTTGAAATAAAGGCCCATGTTGGTCCCTCTTTCTCTGTGGTAGCTGGATGTTTTTCCATGCCATTACTTTTGTCCCTGACAAATGTTTTCATTTTACTCTAACCCTAAAAAAGTCTCTTTAGCAAAGTCCATTATATTTACAAGATCCTCTAGGAATGCTTATGTCTGTGAATCCAAACAACCAAATTAAAAAAAACTCTGTCATTGTTTTTGTTGTCATTGTTTTATCATCTTAAGAAAAGATAGTCGTTACTAGAATGACCATAAGGCCAAAAGGATAAATTGGATATGTTTATTTTAGTTCAGTACATGGAGATTTTCATTAAGATAAAGTCTTAAAATGAACATAAATCAGGAGTTTAGGCAAGTATGTATCAATATTAGAGATAGATTAGTGAGCACAAAAAGCAAGTTATTGTTATTTTTTCTGCAAGATTTACATCCAAATCAGATATTGAATTATTGGGGGCAAGATGAAAGGGAATCTGGTAAGTAGTCTTCATTTTCTTCATGCTTCTATCTGAATCCATGGGGAGAGCAGAGGTTCAGCACCGGTCCCTCACTCGCAGTACCTGATAGAGAGTTGCAGGGACCACAGGGAGAGCTTGGAATTTGGAAGATCTCTTGCTACTGATGAGCAGGATAACCTAATGAAAGCAAAACAGTTATTTGCATTAGCCCTCTGCTCCATCTTTGCCACCTCCAAATGGGTTGATAATTGAATTGGGGACAAAGAGTGGGAGAAATAACAAGATTCACTCTGGTCTTGTTTCTCCCAACACAGTTTGCTGGAGGCCTGCATTTTCTGGGATGTTGGGAAGAGCGCTCAGGTTAATTACATGTACTTCAGTTCCCATTTGACTAGAATGTAGATCTTGTCTGTGTATTCCTCAGGCAACTACCTCAGAGGGATGAAGGGTGAGAGACATCTAAAACCCCTGTTCCTACCCAAAAGCCCTTCAAAGTCCCTGCTGCCGAGCTTTTGCCCACCCTGTATTCTCTAGCTGGAATGTCTGTCAGTCCTATTTATCCATCAGAGCCCCCTTCAATCATGAACTTTTCCCAACTCCTCCTCCCATAAAGTGCATACAGCTTTATAGAATTTTGCTGGTGGCATTTACATAACATTTTATTATGTGTATTTTTATAGACTTTATTTTTTAGAGCTGTTTTAGGTTTACAGAAAAATTGAGCAGAAAATAAAGAGAGTTCCTATATACATCCTGCTACTCTCCCCCCAAACCTACCCCATTATCAACATCCAGCACCAAAGTAGTACATTTGTTATTATACAATCCATGAACCTCCACTGACACATCATTATCACCCAAGTCCTTAGTTTACATGAGGATTCACTCTTGGTGTAGTTCATTCTATGGGTTTTGACAAATATATGATGACATGTATCCACCATTATAATATTATAAAGAATAGTTCCACTGCCTTAAAGACATGTATTTATGAAATGTCTTACTCCTCCTACTAAAATATAGAATTTTTAAGGGGAGGGGCTGAATTTTATTGATCATGATATTCCCTGAAGTGAAATGCACAGTGCCCTATATGAAATTAAGGATAAAAAAAGTTAATTGAATTGGTAACTTGCAGTGACCACTATATAGAAAGAAAATGGTTAACATTGTATACAGCTTAGTTCTGTTGAAATGCAATTGTGTTCCTTATAGGAACTGTCCACTGACTTCTATCAACCAGGCAATAAAATTCTCCCACACGTCATTTAAAACATGGGTGGACTCTCAGAGCCTGAGATGGGTCAGAGAATGAAGATTGTCAGTTTTAAAATGAAACATTTTATGTAACTTTATTCATATTTTAAGGGTGTTGAGGCTAGTCTACAGAAGGGGATAAAAGCACTGAAAAATGCATAATCTTTTACTTTTTACTTTTCCTCCCTCACATCTGCCATAGATCTGACTCTGACATTTTATATCCTTAAAATGATAAAAACTGCATGTTATACATCTCCTATAGTGGCTTAGGTACATAAACATTATACTCAAAAGATGATACTGTTAAAGAGATTACTTGGGTTGTAGCACAGAAACCTTGTACCATGCAGCTTAATATTTTTACCAGTTATTTATATAAGTATTTGGGTATTTGTACCTTTAAAATAAATTACAGACTACTCTCTCAAATATGAAAGGCATTTAAAATAAATATAGACCATAAGTTGCCTATTCTCAAGGCAATAAAAATGTGTTTAGTTTTTAGACATTATACATAACCATTTAGCAAACAAAATCCTGTAGTTATAGCCAAATTAAACAAACTAACCTAAAAGGGATAAATGTAAGGTCCTGAAAAAAGGCCCAAAACTTTATGCAGAAAATATTACTTAACAGTTAAAGCACCATTTAAATTTTTAAAACCTAGATATCATAGTTGATTATATACCCAAATTGAGTGAACATTGTTAAATATTTTACAAAAACACTGATATATTTAAGAAGCATATTTAGGAATGTAGTAACTATGAGGAGGAAGGAGGTAATCCTTCTTATTGAATAGTGTGTTTCATTTAGGGAAATTTTTGAAGTTTTTATTCTATTTTCATAATAAAACACCGTGCCCCCGAGGAAATTTTTTTTTCTAGTATGGCAGACCCTGTGTTAAAATTCTTAATTTTTAACTATTATGGATATATAAAAGTTGTACATATTTGTGGGGTAAATGTGATATTTTGATACAATTTATGAGTAATGATGAAATCATGGTAATTTGGGTAACTGTCACCTCAAGCATTTATTATTTCTTTGTGTTAGAAACATTCCGATTACATTCTTTTAGTTATTTTAAAACATACAATAAATTACTGTTAGGCAGTTGGATGAATATGTTACCTTACATGAAAAAAATGCCTTTACAGCTGTGGGTAAACTAAGGATACTGAGATGGAGAGATTATCTTGGATTATGTGGGTGGATCCAGTCTAATCCCATGGGTTCTTAGAATTAGAGAACCTTTTCTGGCTGTGGTGACAGAAATAGATATGAAGACAGAGCAAGGTCAGAGAGATGCTATGTTGCTGACTTTAAAGATGGAGAAAAGGGATCATGAGCTAAGGGGTTGCAGGAGGCTTCTAGAAGCTGGAAAAGGCAAGGAAACAACAGATTCTCCCCCAGAGCTTCCAGAAAGGAATGCAGCCCTGTCAACACCATGATCTTGGGCAGTGAAGTACATGTTGAATTTCTAACTATAGAATAATAAATTTTCATTTCCTTAAGCCACTAAGTTTGTGATAACTTGTTACAGCAGCAACAGAAAACTAATAACAGCAGCTTGCGCTTCACTCGAGGAGAGTGCCATACTTTATCTCTCATCCATGAAAAAAATCACCTGGGCACATTTAAAGAATCACCAGGATAGGGTTTATATTTATGGTATCAGTGTAGCCAGATAAAATGTGAACAAAATCCATCAAATAATTTGGCTGGGTACCATACACACACTTCATAAAAAGAATTTTTTTTATTCACATAGAAGCATTTTAGTTACTTTATAATTAACATTACTGAACTATAAAATTAGAAAATTTAAAATTATATAAATCCTTTTGCTATTTCTATTGTATCAGGTAGCTAAGACTTTATAAAATGATAACACACTACGGTTTCATACTGTCCTTTTTATCTAGTATGTTCTCAATTCAAAAGTTGAACATAGAAATAGCAAGCTAATGATTTTAAAGTCACATTATTATTACACTTGGTTATCATGAAGATGACAAATGCTTCATGGAAAGACATGCATTATCTTCATAAATATCATGCTAATATATTTTCTTTGTTGCCATTAATCTGGCATGAATTCTTAATGAGAGAATACTTCTAATGATTTTGATTTGCAAGTCTGTGTAATTTATTAACTTATTCAAATTGAAAATATCTAGGGTGAGAAAATATCTCCTCTTTATGTATGTTCTGTCAACTCAGAACACTCTACCAAGTCCATCTACCTGGATTATGCAGCCAACCTGGAGAAGGAAATTTTGATCTATAGAGGTGATTATAGATGCATTTTATTTCCAGTTAGGAAAAGAAGTCAAGTTGGGTGATGGCTTCTTGGACCACTACCTTGTAAAGGCTGATTTCAAGGCCAACTTTCATTCCATTCAGGAGATAAGTGGCATTTCAGATTCCCTCACATGGGGAAGGCTATCCTGTAGCCCTGGAAGAGTTTAACTGGATTCAATTTTTGGCTCTGCTTCTTGCTGTGAGTGTCGCCACCTCTCCATGCCTCAGTTTCATTATCACAAATAGTAGAATAAAGCATATTATGCTGCACAATATTGCTTTGAGAAATAAATCCAGTAATCCACATAAACTACATGGCATAAATTGCTGTTCAAAAAGGTTAGCTCTAGCCTGAATAAATGACCTTGAGGGAATTTCTGAACTTTAAAGAATTTGTAGTGTATCTTAATGATTTTCACCTGGATCCTCTCCACAAATGGAGAAAAGAAAAGAGTCTTGGTGAAATATGTATTTATTGGCCTATTGTTTAGAGCAGGGTTTGGCAAACTTTATCCATAAAGGGCCATAAAACAAAAAACAGACTGCAGGCTGGATTTGGCCTGCTGATCGTCACTTGCCAACTCCTGCCTTAGAACAAAGAAATGCCTTTCTAAATGGATGGTTCATCATTAAACAGCTCCAATTTTTTTTTTATAACTAAAATTTAATCCATTTTCACAGAGAAAGAAAACAAATGAAAATAATTTAAAAAATATGGAAATGTTTTAAGAAATACACAAAAAATTACTCGTAATCATGTAACTCATGAGGAACTGCTTTTACCAATTGATTTTCTTTATAGAATTCTATCTATCCATATCTATCTACTTATATATCTACACAAGTTGGAAATATACTATGAACATTATTTAAATCCTATTATTTTTATTTAGAACTATACTGTAGAACAAATGCTTAAAAATCTCATGTCATTTATACATCTCTCATTCAATACTAATTATACTTCATGGATTAATATCTATTAATGATCTACCCCTTCCACTATATTGTGTTCAGTTTGAGAGTAGGAATGGTCTTACTCATCTTTGAAAGGTCTCATGCTTAGTACCATGATTAGTACCTGGTAGGTGCTCATGATTGAATAAATTTCAAATTTTAAGAGTAAAATTACAAGTGCAGTTTTGTTACATGGATATATTGTTTAGTGGTGAAGTCTAGGCTCTTAGTGTAACCATCACTCAAATAATTTCCATTATATTCAATTAAAAAATTTGTCATCCCTCGCCCCATTCTTCCAAGTCTCCAATGTCTATTATTCCACACTCTACATCCATGTGTATATATATTATTTAGCTTCCACTTATAAGTGAGAACAGGAATATCATGATTTTTGATTGCTAGTTCATTTTAAAGAGATCATTACTTGAGAAAAATAGTATATTTAGTCAATTCCCAAGGTTGTTCAAATCTTTCTTTTATTGCCTGAAAAGCAATTTAACTCAAAATCACTTTCTCCAAATTATTTCAAGTCAAATACTTCTGGATGACATTTTAGTTTCTACCTAAAATTTAATATTTCATACTAAGGAGGATGATATATAATTTTCAAAAGAAACATTTGAAGATACCTTTTTAGGATACATTGGACCATTTTCCTGTTAGCAGGTAGGTTTTAATAGGAATCCTATTCCACAAAGTAAACATCAAGAGCTAGGTGGAAATTCTTTCAGTGAGAAAAGGTGTATCCATGGTTATGATGTATTTATGAACACAAACTAGTTTGCATATTTTTGCTGAAAAAAAATCATTAACTAGACCCTGAATAGTCAAAAGAGTGCTTGAATTCATCTGCTCAGTTAAAATGTCAAAATGGGTCATTTTGAACTAATCTCAATATTAATTTTCAAAATAACCTCTATTTTGGAAAACTGGGTAAGATGTCGTCCTGAGCACAGGCATCAAATTCTATTTTTCTCAGCTCCCTATTAAAGTGGTCAAAAGTAAGTTAGAAAGTAGGAGGTGGGGAATTTAGCTTCATCCGTGGAAACTTGGAAAGTCTGCATTTGTGCAGATTAAGAGATGGTTTGTTTTTTATGTCTGATGGTTTCCTCCTCACCTCACACACTCTACGACATAGAGAACTACATTTCCCATGCTCCCCTGAGCATTGGCTTCCACGTTGATTGTGTGAAAAATTGGAGGGTGAGAAAAGAATAGGAGCCAGGACAAGTCTCCTCTATGGCATCTTTCTATTGCCTGGGTATCATCCACATCTTCTACACCTACTTGGAACCCTCTTCCCCACTTCCTATGCCCCAGCTTTCAACAAGCAGTCCTCATTGTGATTCTAGCTACATAGGACATCCTGGAGTTCTAGGCTCTGTTAACACCACATTTCTTTCTTTCCATTCTTCTGTGCTAATTTCTGTGTGCTTCAATTCCGTTGTTCTTTCTGTTCTTCAGTGTGCATATTTTCTAATGGTCAATAATCCAGTTCACTAATCCTTACTTCAGGTCATTTTCTGTCAAACCCAGTTACTGAGTCTTAATTTTAGTTATCTTCTTTTTAATTCCTAAATTTTCCATTTGATTCTATTTCATAGATTCTAGTTCTCAGCTGAAATTCTCCCACCTTGTTCTCTACATTATCAAACATATTATTTCAAAATATTATTTATTCTAGAATCAAATTAAATCCAATATCTAGATCAATGGATCTATTTTTACCATATGCATTTTCTTTTTGTTTTGGACATTTGGTCTTGTCTTCTGGTACCTCACCCTATGCATCTCTTTATCTGTATCCTTTGTGATATCCTTTATAATAAACCAGTAAACATAAACATTTCCCTGAGTTCTGTGAGCCACTCTAGCAAATTAATTGAAACCAAGAAAGGGGCTGTGGGAACCCCAATTTATAGCTGGTTGGTCATAAACACAAGTAAAACAACCTGGGGCTTTTGATTGGCATTGGAAGTGGGGGGCATCATGTCGAGCTGAGCCCTTAACCTGTGTGATCTGATGCTATCTCCAGGGAGATAGTGTTGAAATTGAATTGGAGGACACTCAGCTGTTGTCTGCTACAGAATTGATTGCTTGCTTGTTGGGAGGGAAAAAAGACCCATTTGGTCACAGAAGTGTCCTGTGTTGATTGTGGGGTAAGAGTGGAGTTTGGTTTTTCCACTCAGAATTGGTGTCATGACTGGGATGTAAATCCTCAATGATACCAATGAAATCCTGGGGTGTTTACCAATAGCCTTTCTCCCTGTGATCTCTAAGTTTTGTTTTTCCAGCATTATAAGACTTCTGTTCAGTTTGTCAGCCTTCTACCTACTACATTCTGTTCAGCTTTTCAGCCTCTCCACTGTAGCTTAAGAATTGGAAAATGCCTCAAGAGGCAGACTATTGGGTTCACTTATCCACATATTCATCCTCTCTGGAACATTGACCTCTCTAGTCCTTGCTGATTTCTTAATTTATTTAATGCCTTCAAACAGATTTTTAAAAATGTTTTATCCATATTTAACAGTCATTCTTGGTGGGAAGGTTGGCTTAACATAAGTTAGCCCCCCCAAAATAGCCAAAATCAAAAAGAAAAAAAAATTGAATAAAAAATATATAGCAAAAATAGAAAACAATAGAAACATATTTTTAAAAATCTAAAAGAGAACCATAAAATGAGAGATGTAAATCTAAAAATAATTAAAATAAATTAATAGCTCTCTTTGGTCACCAAAGCACACTTTGGGGAAAAAATTAATTCCAGATCTAGATCGTGGAGGATACAAGATGAATTTGGAAAGTAGTATCATGTTGAAAGGATGACGGAGTTATAACCAAAGAGCAAAGCAGCCAGCTTGCATGTCTCCTCCTGGCCAATTCTGAGATAATTTGAGAATCCACTGAGATGATACAAATAGATTGCAAAATAAGAACCCATTTGTATGTGATGAGATGAATTAAAATACAAATAAATAAATAAAAGGGTAAGAAAGAAAAACTGTTCCTTCAGTAGAGTGGTAAGTAATATTTGTAGAAGTAATAACAGGATTAGAAAATCATCAGTAGATACTAAAATTCGTGGATGAAACCTTGGTGAGAAAGAAAGCATTTATATAATTCAAATATTCCCCCAAAAGTTATTCCTCCCAAAATACAAATTTTCCCCCAAAAGACTTATTAATTACATAGGGATGAGTAACCTTAAAGAAACCCAATGGACACCACCTTAAATAAAAAATCTAAGTTAATATTGGCAATATTAAAACAAACCAACCTCATGTTTCTCCTTATGCTGAGAAGGATATATATTTTTTGTGGTATTCCTGCCAAAAAGTTATGAGCTGATTCTAACAAGGAAATGTCAGACACATTCAAATTGAGAGACATTCTACAAAGTAACTGGCCTATACTCTTCAAAAAATGTTAAGATCAAGAAAAAAAAAGAGTGAAAATATGTACAAGATTAAATAAGTCTAAAGAGACATGACAACCAGCTGCAATGTGTGATCCTGGACTGCATTTGTACTGAAAAACTTAGTGGGTATTAGAACAATTGATAAAATTTGTCTATAAGTTGTGGATTAGATAAGGGCATTATGTCAATGTTTAATTTTCTGATTTTTGGTAGTTGCACTGTAGTTATGCACTTGTTCTTAAGAATTGTACACTGCAGTGGTGTGTGCATATATTTTATACACACACGTATATGTGTGTGTGCATATATTATATATTATAGAGAGAGAGAGAGAGAGAGAGAGAAAGGGAGAGACAGAGAAATAGAAAGTAATGGGGCAAAATATACTGATGAATCTAGGTAAAATGTATATGGAAATTTCTTGTCTATTATGGCAACTTTTCTATAAATTTGAAATTATATCAAAATAAAATGTTACAACCAAACAAAAAACTAGATTACGAGATATCCTCAAAACTACAAAGTATAAGTAGGTGAAGTTCAAACACTGAGAAAAGCAAGAAGTCAGTGATATTTGTAAATACATTTGAGGAAGCAGAGGGCAAGAAAATAAAGACAACATCCTGATAGAAAAATAGACAACAGACAATTGATAGGGAAAAAATACAAATGGCTCTCCAACATATAAAAATGTCTTCAGTTGCACTCATAAAACAAATGAAAACTACATTGAGATATTTGGGATATTTTACAATACAATACTTCTCAAGAATGTGGGAAAGTAGATATTCTTCTATGTTGCTAATAGAGGTGTGGAAATGGTCCAACCCCAGCAGAGAGTTGTACCCCTTTGCAATACCTAGCAAAATTATACATGACTTTACTGTTTGACCCACAATCCCATTTCTAGGCATTTATCCCAATGATACACTACAAAAAATATTAAAAGATGTATGAGCAAGGCCAAAAAGTGCCAAATATCCATTAACAAAGAAATAGTTGAATAAATTAGCATACATCCACACAGTGGTGTATTATGCTCCTTTAAAAAGAAAGAAGGTAGATCTTTACATACTACACAGTACATAGTGGCTCCAGGATATATTTTTAGGTGAAAAAATATTTGAAGAAAAGTGTGTATAACATACTATCATTTATGTAAGAAAAGAGGGAAAGAAATAACAATATATTACATATTTGTTTATATTTAAACAGGGAAAGTGGAGTGAGCCAAAAAGTAAAACATTAAAAAGATTGCCTATAATGGGGTGGAGAGAAGAGGGAGAAAGAGACAGAGAACTTCTCAGAATATACAGTCAGCTCTCCACATCAGTGGGTTCCACATCTGTGAATTCAACCATCTGCTGATCAAAAATATTTGAGAACAAATTTAATGAATATGTACATACGTTTTTTTCATTATTTCTTAAACAAGTATAACAATTATTTACATAGCATTTACATTGTGTTAGATGTTAAAAGTAATCGGAAGATGATTAAAAGAATCCAGCAGAGTGTGCACAGGTTGTATGTAAAGACTATGCCATTTTATATCAGGGACTTGAGCATCCTTAGAGTTTGGTATCCATGGGAGATCCTGAAGCCAATCATTCAGGGATGCCAAGGGATGACTATATCTTCTTTGTATATTTGATAAAATTAACCATTACTAAAAACCTGTACGTGAGTGTGTGTGAGAGAGAGAGAGAGAGAGAAAGAAAGAGAGAGAGAGAGAAAGAGAAGAGAGAGAAATCACATAGTCTTAGTGAGGTTTGATTAGATTAGCATAGAGAGAGTTATGGAAGGATATTTAAAGGGTTGTTCACACTGGACTCCTGGAGTGGGGAGTGAGGTGGGTCTTGCAGGAGAAGATGAGGGAGAGTGAAAAGAAAAAGTGAGAAAAGAAGAAACTGCCTTAAATTAAGTAACCTGTGGAAACCATAAATAAAATAAAACAAAGCAAAGAGATAGCATGTTTGCTATGGTCCTACTTATTAAAATTATATTCATAAATAGATATAAAAGTATAATCACTGAAATATTAATGGCATTTTCCTCAGGATGGTAGGATTTTAAATCATATATACTTTAGTTTTCATATGTATATGTTATTTATCTTTCTTAACAAAACTATACTATTTATAAAACTAGAAAAGTACAACATATAGGGCTAGTCTGATTTTCATGAGCAAACCTTTTTTATTGCAGATATTGACTCTCCAGAATCAATACATGGAGGAACTCACATCCTCATATTGTCTAAATCAAAAGCTGATATACTTTTCATTTCTATAAGCAAACTTGGTCATACAAAAGGATCTTTCTCCTAGCAGATATTTTCTCCTGCAGAAGTGCTTTATTTTTGGTTATAGTTTGGATTTGGTTCAGAATTTTTCCTTCAATGTTTTTCTTCAGTAAGGCAACTGGGAAATGCTAATGTGATTACCTCATGTGAACACTTCAACCTGGCTTTATCCTGTAGGCCTGTGCTATCTGACATGGTAGCCAAGAAGTGCTATTGAACACTTAAAATGTGCCCAGTGCAACTGAAGACCTAAATGTTTAATTTTATTTAATTGTAATTAATTTAAATTTTAAAAATATTTTTCCATTTAACACATTTTACGGTTTTTGTAGTACTACAGTTCACTTTAACCATTGAAAATTTAGCACACAAATTGAGATGAGCTATAAATGTAAAATACACACTGGATTTGAACACTTAATATGATAAAAGAAGGTAAAATATCAGCCTAAAAATTTTTTATTTTGACTGCCTGCTAAAATGTAATAATTTGAATAAATTGGTTTAAATAAAATACATAAAAATAAAATATTTAAGATATTTTATTTCATTATAAAGCACTTTAAGATGAAATTTAAAACACAAATATATATTACTTTTTTAATGTAGCTAGTAGGAAATTTTAAATTACGCATGTGGCTCACATTATATTTCTAGTGGACAGCACTGACCTAGATTATTAAATATAAACTTGTGCCAGATGAATAGTAAGGTTCATAGGTTGCTACAGTTGTAAGACACCTTTCCCGTTGGTGAGACAAAAAGCATTAGTTCAATCACTTACTCTTGTAAGTCTTTAGACTTACAAGAAGAAGCTACATGATGAGAACTACCTTTCGAAAAGAATTGTGTAACAACATAAAGCATATCAGAGAAGATAGTGGGTCTCCGTTCTAGTATCAGTTCAAGAAGAGCCTAAATCAATGCTTATTGATAGAGAAAATACTGGCAGATGATGGAAAAACAAGTACTCATTTCCTAAAGATTTTTCAATGAAGTTATTAGTTTCAAAGCCAAGGACAAAACATATGTAAAACTCTGCCTCATAAGAAAGATTTTTGTAGCATGGGCATTCCAAGCCAAGCAGTTAAAATATATACTGGCTCTTGATGTTTTTCTTCTCCTTTATTTTTTTTTTTAAATCACTGCCTTTTCTTTTTCTTTTTTCTTTGTTTGTTTTATTATTTTATTTTCCAAGGAAACAGCAGAGCAGCATGACTAGCCTTGGGCAATTTATCAGAATGGAGAAGTTTTATTTGGCATCTTCTTTCTCTCTTGGTGATATCCATCCTTCTTTGGCCAATACGTCCAATGCCCAGGGCTACCCAAGGCCTACATTTGGAACCCCAATCGAAGACTACCATTTTGCAAGAGAATAATAAATTAATGCATGCTAATATATTTTGTGATAATTTATTACTATTTCATGTGCATTTGTCTTATCCCAATAGAATAGAAATTTCAGGTTCCATGACAGGCAATTGAAGAATATATTTAGGAATGTCAGAACTTTTGTACCAAACTCAAATTTTACTATTTTGACAGCTTTCTATTCCTCCTACTAGGCCTATTAAGGGTCTGTTGATAGGTCCAGTTAAAAGAAGTTTAACTTATAGAATCATTTTTCTTGTTTGGCAAAGGAAAGTATATTCCAAAGCTCTGGTAGAATGCAGTACTGTCTATGTAGAGGTAAGCATGCATTTGAAAAATTCTCATATTCCCAGAGTTCTTTTAAAAAACTACAATGTGTTGATGCAGCATTGCTGCATGCTCTTCACTTAACTACTATAGAAGTTTCCTGCAAATATCTGATGGGAGGCATTTTTGAGTTCACATAACTTTATTTATTCCCCGGTGTGTGGGATTTTATTGCTTAGTCCATGTGGGATAGTCCTCAGAGTGATGGATGACTCACCGAAACAGCTGTGACCTGACAGAGTTCTTGCTGAAAATGCATTTTCTGTATAAATTTGATTTTTAAAACACAATCGCAGTGATGTAATTGCAGTCTTCTACTTCAGCACTCGCTAGGGATGGAGTAACACCCTTTTATGGGGGGTGATGGAGCAGATGGGCTCATGTGGACAGCATGAAGATGAGGGAAGAAAGATGACTATGTAAGCATTAGTGGAGCTAAACAGCACACGGGCTGGCCTTTGTATTATTAAAGCGATGATGGACCCATTATGTGATGTTCTGAAATTCCTGGAAATGGCCCACTGGGACTGGTAATCATCTGAGGATGCTGAGCAAGGCTGATCCTGCGCAAAACTGCAGGATGCCTCATCAGCCTCATCCTGCCTCCCGGAGGCTCCTCTGCCCCGTAGCACATTCCCCTGTTGTCTCGTTTCGTCCCTTTCTAGAAGTGGGAGCCTGATCACATCCTCAGGTTCTCTGTTCTTGTTTCTTCATCATACAAAGAGATTAAAATAGTTCATCTTTCAGCATAGTTTTAAGTATTAAGTAAATATGCTCACAGTTTTAGAATGGTGACTGGCTTATACATGTATTGAGAATGTGTGACATTTATTACTTGAAAAACAACCAATCAGAATTGTTTGCTATATGGCTCAAGACCTTGGATTTGCTTTCTTTGAACACAATTAGATGATTCAATTCTCTTTCTTTCTCCTACTCTCATTAAAACTTATTGGTCTCATGTAGCATTTTATCAGAGCCTTTTAATTTGTTCCAGAATTTTGAAAGCCACAAGCTAGCAGCTACGATCTGAGGTGCATGAGTTCTTTGGGGTCTTCAGAGTTAAATAATAATGTATTAAATGCCAGTACATACAAATTCATATATTTCTTATAAAATTCTGATTCCTGACTTCTATTGAAAGAAAAAAACAATAAAAAAAATCTGGCAACCAGGGGACAGCAGCCCCACACGGGAACATACATGGGAACTAGACAGCGTCATTCCCCCTTTGATGCTGCACGTATCTACCAATTCTCCAGTCTCCACTGCTCTGTATTTTTCCTTACAGCCTAGCCTAATTCCCGGTTTCCTTCTGGGCTTTTCGAGGATGTGAGCCTGTGACTCAGGTGTCGCAGTTGTCTTTCACAGCAGGGTTCTTTCTGACCCTATCAGAACCCTCTAGAAAAGAAAAAGACAAGTTAGTCCAGATGTGGAATGATGCTATGCCATATTTATATGGGAAGACATTTAATTCGTGTTCCCTGAGTCCTATATATGTGCCAAGCACTGCTTTTGGTACCTAATATCTGTTGACTCACTTGACCTTTATCTGGTCATGGCAAGGTGTTAGATTTTATTCTACGCACAATAGGAAGTCACTGAGGGATTTTACGTAGAGGAGGGTCTCAACCCAATTCACATATTTAGACATCACTGTGGTTGCTGTGCAGAGGTTGGAAGGGGTAAAAAGGAGAAAACGGGGAGCCAGTTGGGTAGTTCCTGAAGTAGTCAACAAAGAGAGAGTGATGGTGATCTGCACCAGGTAACAGGAGTGGTTAAAAAGAAAAATGTAACCCAATGCCCTTAAAATAAAATATTGTTTCCTATGGAAAAGAATGGCGCAGTTTGGCCCCTGCCTAGCACCTGGCAACTCTCTCTCACTTGCTTGTTCTATTTTTGTCCCACCCGCCTTTTCCTTTTTTTTTTTTTTTAAGCCACGATGTTTCCACTCTCCAAACTTTTGCACCTGCTTTGACATTCACTATAACATATTACACAGCTGAGATGCTTATTCTGCCATAGCTCATTGCCACCTCTTATCCCACACTCTCTTATCTCATCACTACATTTTAAATGCTTTAATTTACTGCCATTTAGTATTTCTTGTATTCTACTAAATTTGTGTCAAAGGACTCAGGAACCAACTTCAAGAGGCCCTGAGACCCCCATTGGCCAAAGATGGGTTACTTTGAATATCAGTAAGAGTGTTGATTTGCAATGTATTGAAATCTTTCTAATGTAGTTGAAGGAGCTCAGGAAATTTCACCCCAAAATATGACTCCTTGGTTTAAAGAGTATTTAGAATTAAAGGCCCTTAGAGATCAACAGGTGTCGGAAGGGGCTTTCCCTCTATCTGCATAAAACCAGATGGACTCATCAAAAAGAACAATTGCCTTTCCTTCCCTTCCCTGTTATCTGAAGATATTGCAGGAAAGAAGATCAAGGATGAAACCAGACCTGGCTCAAACCATTTTAAACATAATACGTGTCTCTCAGATTCATTTAATTTCCAAAGAGAATCGTTTACAAGTCAATCTGTTTCCCCCATCCACTCATTCTTCCAAGTATCTATTCATCCTCCCTAGCAAATATTTATTGCCCCTAACAGAATTATTTATATTCATCTCTTCCTACCCTCTAAAATGAGGGTATGTAAACTTCTGGACCCCCCTGGGGTCATATTTTTCCACCAGAAGGTAGTTTTGCAACTTGGAAAAAGGTGCTTACCAAAGTTAGACTCCTACCTCTCCCTAGAATCCCGGAATTGGAGGTACTATCTTCCTTCATGTTTGCATTTCAAAGAGATGGCTCCCAGGTACTTGAGAAAGGCATTCCTGAATCATAAAGCTGTCAAAAAGCCTGCCTTGTTTTTAAAAGGATACATATATATACATTTCAAAAAGTGGAAAAAGAATTACAATCACAAGTTTTTTAAAGTAAATGCTCTAAGAGAAAGGAAAGGAGGAAAATTCCTTCCCTTATTTTCAATAGGATAAGTAAGCCTATTATTTCTTATTTGTATTTGTCCTTAGAGTAGCCATAGAAGGTAGTTAATAATACGGTAACACATTTGTAATAAATGTTAAGAGAAAAATTAAGGTAAAAATGACGCATGTGTCATATGCCAAATTTGTGAAATAAAACAAATAGAATATATGTATATAAAACAACATTGACATGTTATCTGTATTTTCAGAGCTGTCTTATTTAATGTTAATATTTTTTCTAATTAAAGTAATATAAAATCATTTTATAGCATTGAAAATACAACATAAAGAAGAAAAGAAAAAGTAATGTCTTAAATAATTTTCTTTTTCTCTATTTTCTATTTTACCAGCTTCTTTATTACCTGCAAGTATTACATTCATAATCAGACTGTAAAACATACACTCTGTTCATACAAAAAATAATTTCACTTTTGATACTGTTATAGCCTTACCAGGTTCATTGCCTGCTGCTAAAGAGGAAGCCAATATACCGAGATAGCAGGGATTACAGCAGAGAAAGAGTTTAATATCACAGACACCAAGAAAAGGGGAGGAGGTTCTCAAATCTGAGAATTTGGGAGGAAAGGTTTTTAAATATAGTTTGCCTGGCTAATTGGCTGGGTTTGGGATAGAACCATAGGGGTGTAGAAATTGTCTTCTTTGCAGAGTCAGTTCTTGGGTGGGGGTCACAAGGCCAGTTGAATCAGTTCCTTGGTATGGGCCACTGGTCTGGGTGGGTCAGCCATAACATGGGAATGCAGGGCCTGGAAGATATCTCAAAAAGTAGAATTAGATTTCACAAGGGTGATGTTATCTATGGGAGCAATGAAGAAAGCTAAGAATCTTTATGATCATCAGCTATATGATTCCTGAGTAGTAAGCAATTATGGGAAAGCAAGCTAGGGAACAATGGCTGGTTATATGTATATTTCCCCTGCCACAGTTCCCACTTTGTGGCTCTTTATTATTTAATAAAGGGTAGTTTCAATATCTAAAAATTCAGACTTAAAGGAATGCTGAATGAGAGGCATAGCCAATAATATAGGGTGTACTTCTTAATTTACTAATTTCACACAAAATGTTGATAACCCATTATTTTTTTCTATTGGCCATTTGTCTTGAAATCAAAAACATGTTAATTTTTTGAGAAAAGAAAAGGTTTGGGGTGATAAATTTTTCTGAAACTAAAAAGTGGTGATGATAACACAACATTGAAAAGACACTAAGTATGACTGAAAGCTAGACTTTAAAACAGTAAATTTTATGTGATGTGTGTTGTACCACAATAAAAAAAAAATCTACCACAAAGAACAAAGGAAAAACTGAAAGGCATCTGTAACAAGAATGATTCTTTCCAGATATTTCAAAGATCAGATGATAAAGAAGAGTAGAAAACTAATTATACTTCAAATAATTGCATCTGCAGTTACTATTTATCCTAGAGGCAGTCTGCTTCTAGCACAGTTTTAGGCCTTTAGTAAGCATTTGGTGAGTGTGGGAAAGGAGGAATAAAATCATTAACATGTTGTAGTCTATTTTTAGCATAAAAGCAAAACAAGATTTTGAAGAATCAGAAAAATGTAACAACATTAATTTTGCAAGTTTAAGTTTTCCTTGCTTCTTTTTTTTTCTTTTTCTTTTTTTTTTTTTTTTTTGTCTTTTTAAGGCAACACTTAAGCAAGCTAGCAATGAAGCTACTTTTTTCATCTGAGCATGGAATGACATTACATTTCATGAGCTGGAATTGCCTGAGACAGAACTCCCAGCATCAAGGATATAATTATCTAGAAATGGACCCATCTCCACAATGTTCAGCTTAAACAGCCACAGTGCAGAAACAATGTGTTATAATATGCTTTGGAATCCTCACATAAAACACTCTTGGAGGACTGAAAATTTCTACATATTAAGTAGCTAATATTTTTACCACAAAAATATAACTGGCTTTTTTTTTTTTTTTTTTTTTTTTTGCCTTCCCTGGACTCAGATTGAGAAAAAAAAATAATGAGTTTCTAACAAATTAAATAAAATTGACTTTGCAGGGGTGGCTAAAGTTCTTGCTTAAGATCAGCTCATCCCCAGCTTGCAAAATTTCTGTTTAATAAATGTGCTTCTGCCCAAGAACTTATTGCATATTACAATCTGCTCAAATAACACTGTACCTGCAATGGCACATTAATTACTTTTATCTGAATGGTCTAATGTTTCTGCCTATATTAATCAATCTATTTAGATAATTTCAATATACACTTTGGCTTTTATGCCCTAAATCCATAATAAAAACAAATTTTTATCTGGCACTTAACTGTGTTATGTTACCTCACTAGATTTTCCAAATAAATGTGGTAGGTAGATAGGGCAGGCAGACATTACTGTCCTTTTTTTTCCACAGAAGAAATACTCTCAGATACAGTTTCTCCAAAGACTCAGTCCTAGTCTAGAACTCTCTCCACTACATTAGCAGTTCTAAGACTCACTTTTTCCTTGTTCTTGTTTGGTTTTGCAAGGAACATTTTCGCCGACTAAAAAGCAACACATCTTTATCACTGGAAATCTGGAAAATAGAGAACTGAGTCAAGAACATAAAATTCAGTTTTAACCTCATCACTTAGAGAACAGATTAATTTTTGAAAGAGGGACCACATCTTCAGTCATTATGTATAATCCTAGATAGGTCAAAATTTATACATAGTGGTATGCAAAAAAAAAAAAATAGACACAAAAACCAAAACTCCCATCCACTTCAGGTTTAAAAGTGTATCTGGTAAATATTGTTGATTTAAAATTTAAACTTTTTACCAGTGCCTTGTAAGATATTTCTCTTCCTACATTTCAAGGTGGCTTTTGAGGTCAGGAGTAAGCTTATGTATCCTTTTGACTATTGCAGGGGAGATTCTGAAGGATTTTACTCTTTCTGGAGGCTCCCTCTATCCTCCAGTTGAACTGTATATAGCTCACTTCTATTAGCACCTAACACACTGCCGCTAATGCACTTCCTGGACTATTCTCTCAGCCACTTCCAGAAAGCGCTTGCATCTCCCTTCCCCAGGGAGACTCACCAGTTCAGCTCTTGTACAGCCACATCCTCCCTCTGGGTGTCAGTCCCAAGTTATTCACGCTTCTCTTGAGCAACCTGACAGGTACCACATTTCCGCTGGGGCTCGTAAGAAATTATACACCTCTTTCACTGGATGCCAACATAGAGGGCTTGCTAATAATCACCACTATATCTAAACTGCTGTTTAACCCCATATTGGTTCCTGGCTTCTCTCAAAGGCTTGACTTTTCCTTGGATTTCAAAGTGAGGAGCAACCCCTTCCTGCTCTGGAATCTTCCCAAATATTTCTGTTGGTTTCAACACCAGTCCTTTTGTGTGGACAGGATATTCATATCAGTGGACATGTTCTTGACTGCTTCTCTTCCCCAACTCTTCGGATTCTTGGAAGAATATCCTTCTACCCTTTTCTATCTTATTGCCTTTATATCAGATACAGGCAGCTTTCACTCTCACAGATAGGTGGTTTCATAAAAATGACAACGCAGGCCAAAATCATGCAAAGCAATCTCAATAATCAATGGGAAAATGATAATTGCTTCCTGGCCTTTAAACATTTATGTCAAAAACATTAAAAGCTCTCACTGTCAATTATAAATGTATAGGGAATGACAGCAATAATAACACTGTTAGTTGTTTAGCACGGTGTAAATGAAAATATTAGAAACATTGAGAATTAAAATGTTTTATTTATTTGTAAAAATATAAAATAAAAACTTTTTGAGTGGTTTGGACAGATTGTCTTCTTTTCCTTGTATGACTTATGATACTGAGTGAGCATCTTTACTATGCCTTCAAAATTGTTATATTCCTTTCTAAGTTTGGAACAGCTCCAGCATTTTATCCTTTGTGCCTTCAATGTCATGAAATATCTCCAAGAGTTCCTTTAATGTGAAGGTTTTTGCTGGTGTCAGTTCCTCTGGGACATCATCCGTTTTGTCAAAACCACTTTCGTCATTTACACTGATAAGTTCACCTTCACTCCGTTCCCCTGTGTATGTGGAGTCTCTCCAATGGCAGCAGTCAACACTCCCATAGCCAGAGCTTTCTTCTATAACTTTATTCACTTTCAATTAGAATTTCATTTACAGCATTTTTTTGTTGTTGTTTCTTTGCTGTACTTTCATCTTTATTGGCCAATTTCCTCATTTGTAGATACATTTTTGTAAAATGGCAGGTGGGTTTATCACTAGGAGACCAAGAGGCAACACACCACATGCTTTGCTGTCTGTGCATGAACTCACAGTAACACAGTGCCCACTCGCCAACAGACTTTGAAAAAAGTGATATGATTGGTCATTGATCATGATACACTTCTGCTATGTAGTGATTTGTGGACTGAAGAAGTGGTGGTGAAGTTTGTGTTCTAATAATTACCCACAGTTATTATACCATGGTGACTGAAATTTAAAACATGTTGTTGGAGGACTAGTGCTATTTAACTAAACTGTGGTATCTGGAATTCTTGCACATCAGAACTGTGCAAGTGAGGTTTGCTTGTGCTTTTCTTTCCCTAGTGGCCTTTACTTTCCTGTTTCCTGAGTCTGTAAGCATAGGACACCTGCTGGGAAAGAAACTGGGCTACTGAGATAGGAAAACCATTAGAAGATACTTAAAAAATATTGATTTTATTATATTGAAATATTATAGATACATACTTATTCAACTAAGATAATTGTTCATGATTTCTGTATTGCTAATATTTACCAACATGATTTTATAACTGTGTATTCCATACAACAGTAAATTTTACTGAGTATGTACCACTATTCCAAATGTGTATTGTATTATCTAATTTAATCTCCTTAATATCTCGAGATAGGTACTGTTATTACCCACATTTTATAAATGAGAAAACTAAGGTATGGATAAATTAAATTAATACTCAAAGCTGTACAGTTCATAAGTGACAAACTATGATTTGAATTCAAGCAATCTGATTCCAGTGCCCTTTCCTCTTTTCCACTAGGCTATACTACAATATTATTTATTCCTTCTGCACCCCTTTCTTAGGTATTTAGACTTTTGCATTTTTCTAGTATCTTTGTACAGAAATATTTGCATACATTCATGGTTTTTCTTTAGAAAAAAACATGACTTGAATTATCACATCAAATTTTATGAATCTTTTCAAGGTTTTTAGTGGCATTTTGCAAGTCAGATTTGAAAATATTTGTATCAATTTACATTTCCATAAGCAATGTATTAAATTTCCCATTTAGAAAACCTTCACCAACTAATATAGTTGAACATATATTTAGTGGCTTTTGTGTTTTTCTTTTGTCAATTACTGTCATTATTTCTTGCCTATTTTTTATTGGGCCTTTTCTCAAATGTTAGTATGCTTTTTAGATACTAATGATAATAAGTTCTTATTTTATATCTTGAATATATTCTATCCATTTTTGAAATATTTTAATTAGTCATTGGTATTTATAGGAAAGCTGTGGATTTTGCATATTTTGTAGCTGTTCTCTTTATTATCTGAGACAAAGACATTGTGAAAATAGCATAAAATGAGAGTCACTATAAAAGAACAGCTATGATAATGAGCTTAGGATTTATGACAGTATTGTATGAGTTTGTTTTAAAATTCAATATATACAGTAAATTTGGACATATAACATAAAATTAACATTCTTCAAAGTAGTTTAAGAACTCAAAGTTCTGAGCAGACCAACAAAGAGTCAGAGAAAGAAGAAAGGTAGAACAAAACTCGCAGCAAAGTTGTGATCTAATGCTGAGTTATAAAATGAGGGACTTTAGATTTCCCTGGCTTAGGGGTCATAGACTGAGGCAAATAAGGGGTGGCAGGCTGCAGGGGCTGAGGCCTGACTGAGCTGAATACTTCCTATTTTAATCATATCACATCCAGTCAGATAGGTTAGGAATAGTAATAACAGCATTTATATAGATTTTGTGCATTAGAAAACCAAATGAAGAGGGGGCACAATCAGGTGATTTATTTACATAATGCAAAGTAAGCCTTTTAGACTGAGTATCATGGAGTCCACTAGTTTTTGAGAACTTTGGTCTACCCCCCTCCATGGCAGAGGCTCACTCTTATGACTAACCTTAGAAGCATTATTAATATGTGCTATCTGATTACATAAATGTCATAGCATGACCCTACCACTACTTGCACTTTTTCCATTGCTGACTCTTTCTGCTAATTAATCATTATTTTATACTAATAAGAACATGATTTTAAAAAATAAGAGTTACCTATATGGGTAATAATTCAGATGTGTGAATGTCAGAATAATACAAATAATACCAAAAAGAAATTGACAAAGAAGACAATTCCAATTTGGGAAGCGATTAATAATAAAATTGGTGGCCTTTATAATTCCAAGAACTGATTATGATTTTTAAGATGATACATCACTGCTTGGATGAGTATTGGAGAAAGGTAATAACTGCCCCTAAATTGGTCACTTCCAAGCCAATTTATCTCAAAGTACATTTATCTGTTTTTTTCATCATAAAAGAAATGTACTATAATTGCAAAACTTAATCTAAGTAATTTTAGGGTATTTTATGTGTCAACCTTTCCTTCCATCTCTGTCATGGTAAATGAAATCCTCATTTTTAACAGCCTTTCTTAGTTCTCTGCACATTTGAGATGACGAACTTGACCAGAGAGAGAATTCCCAAGCTGTTTTCAATTTCCTCATTGCACTATGCTATAAAAGTCACTTACACAGATTCTTAAACATTCATAATAGGGCAACATTAAGTGGTATTTTTGGTCAAATATTAAATGAAAATGTTTTCTTTTTTGATTATTGCCTGAAGAGTGACACAAAACTTATTTCCTTTTTGCAGTATCTGGGGTAGTGAATAATCTATAATTTAGCCTATGAGAGTGGTACTAATTTACATAGTTTAGTCATGCAGAGTTCCTAAATTACCAAAGGCCGAAGAGTCTTATTAAAACAAATATGTTGTTTTCAGACATTTCAAATTATTATTTTCTTACCTTACAAGAACATCTCCCAGTCAAATCAGAAACTGTAATCCAAATTAGCGTAGTCTAAGGATTTTGTAGCCTCTTAAAAATGTGTTATTTACTATCAACTTCATTGAGCTGTCCCCAAACTCTCACTTTATGCAGAAGACTACATGTGGCCACTATTTTATAATTGAAAGATAATTAGCCTCCAATTTGCACAAATTATATTTTCACCTGTGCCCCTTGTGAAGCCCAGGAACTCCAGGCTTGTCCGATTACTCTGACCCATCCCTCCAGGTGAATGAAAATGGGAAGCAGCTCTTTCCTGTAAGAAGTTAACCCACCACCTGCTAACCTCTAAGGCCATGTCTCAGGAACCATTATGCTGTCACTTTAAATTGTCTTTCTTATAATAAACCTAAAATAGCCCAGTTGGTCACTATAATACCAAGAAATGTTGATACTGGATATGAGGTATATTTGCATTGCTGAAAAATGTCAGAGCAAATTCCTTCTGAAATGATACTTTCAACTACTGTAGTTTCATGTAAATCATGAACAATTGCATAGCTCCATTTCCTCTCTAATTTGTAGTTCCACTCCTAGTTTTATTTATAGGAAAATGAAAAGAACTTAACAAGCATTAACTGAAGAATTGAACTGTTACTTTATCTTTTGAGCATCACAAACATTTGTGTTTTAGCTGCATAAATATATTCCTGAGTTCCTTCCACTCTTCTACTCTCACCAACTGTGGAAAATACATTTGTTTATAATATATTTTGGTTTCGAAAAGCTTCATAATGTTATAAAAGAAACATGCCTGAATATAATAGAAACTTATAGTTAGCTCAGTGATAGAAAGAGAACACTCCTGTATTTTTTGAGAAAATGTAAATTAGAAAATGAAAGGATACTACAGCTGAACAATCAAAGATAAAGAAATAGTTGGCCAGGGGCTTGCTCTAGAAGAAAACTAATGTGTATTTGTGCACATAACTCACACCATACAAATCAGCAACCAAGAGCAGCATTTATGATTCACAGCTGAGAGTAAATTGTTAGAAAACCTGCAAATGGACTAAAAATGACAAATCATCCTGATTATAATGCATTATTTGGGACCCTAAAATGTTTTTGTTTCCTCTGGAAATCTTCTCTATGGAACTATTTCTTAAGAAACACCTATTTTCTGCAGAGTAAGGCTCGGCTAACGTTCTAAACACTGTATTCATTCTGCCAAATAAGCTACTCATCGTTTTCCCCACAGCACCTCTCAGATACTCCCTTTTACCTAACACATTGGGCTCCCACATAAGGACATATATTTATTGAATTGAATGGTGAAGAGAATATATAGAGTCATGTTTTCCAGAGCCAGCAACAAGATGACCTCATTCTACCTCTTTCATCTTATATTCTCACTGTGCCTACAACGGGCATCCACTAAATCTGGTTAGACTGATTTCTTCACCCGTCAACAAGCACACTTTGTACCTGTTTTGTTCCTTGCTTAATAATCCATTGTCATTTTGCTTGAATTAATTCTATCTATTCCTCAAAGTCCATTTTAGGCCTCACTTTCTCTATGGAGTCTCCTTTAACTGCTCCTACCCTCATTGCCTCTCTTTTCAATGCCTACATCTGGAATGCACATTTTTCAACCTAAATATTGATATGTGGGTATAATCTCTGGCATTGTACACAGTTGTCCTTATATATTAGTCTATTTTCCAAATAAAATACTAAACAACTTAAGGATCAATGTCACATCTTTTATTTTCCATGCATACATATATTATATTACATAGTGAAATATTGAGAAGTTTATTGTGTACAATAAAACTTACAAATAGAAATATGAGGTCAAACAATTATGGAACAAAAGATACTTAACAGTTACATTGTCATCTTTTCAAAATATTTTCCTGTTATTGGTAGGTATCCATGACCCCTTTCTTTTTGGAAGGGAGAATTTCTTTTTTTTAATTTTTTATATTTATTTTTTAATTGACAAATACAAATATATATTTATCATGTACAACATGATGTTTTGAAATATGTATACATTGTGGAATGGCTAAATTGAGATAATTAACATATGTGTTACCTCACATACTTATTTTTTGCTGTGAGAACACTTAAAGTCTGTTCTCTCAGGGATTTTCAAGAATATAATACATTGTTATTAACTACAGTCACAATATTTTACAACAGATCTCTTGAACTTATTTCTCCTATCTAACAAAAATTTTGTATTTTTTGGCCAATACTTCTTCAACCCTCCAACCCCCTCCTCCCAGCCCCCAGTAACCTCAATTCTACTCTCTGCTTTCGAGAGTTCAATGCTTTTAGATTTTACATGTAAATGAGATCATGTAGTAGTTGTCTTTCTGTGCTTAGTTTATTTCACTTAACATAATGTCCTTTTAGTTCATCTATGTTGTCTCAAATGACAGAATTTTCTTCTTTTTTATGGCTGTATAGTATTCCATTATGCATATATGCCACATTTTTTACTTATACATTTGCTATAAATCACTCATGTTGATTACCCATCTTGGATACTGTGGCAATTCCATGACCACTATCAGCAATAATTGTGAGCCTTACAAAGGGCAATGGAGAAGTAATGGAGAAGTAGAGGGAAATAGCGTAGGGGTGCTCCCCAACCAACTGGCGCATACCATATTTGGGTATTTTAAGATTTTACATGATGCAGTGGGAGAATACTAAAATTTTGAATCACAAATCATGCATCAAAGATCTTTTCAGTGCATCTCATAAAAATGTTTAAAATGTTACTTTCTTGACATAAAGAATGTGATGTACCAAAGAAAAGAATATATACAGTGTGAATATTAAAGGAAGGTAAGAGTTAAGAGACTTTAAAACAATTCATGTTTGAAGAAATATAGATGCAATGTGAGTAAAAGGTTTTATTGTCAGGCTGGTGATTAGAAAAGTCATATGTCAAGGGGTGTACAATGATGTACCTCTGGAGTACTGATGTCTCGTTTCATGCTATTTTGTTGTTGTTTGCTTATTCATGCATATTTTTGCTTAGTCATCATGTATTTCAGGATGTGCAAACTGCACCTAAAAATAATTCCAGGGCCTGTTTACTTTTAGTTGACAAAGGCATAAAAGGAATAGGAGCTTTGGGGTAAGCTGCATACTTGCAAATAATAAGTTCTAAATTCATTGTCAAGTTCTCATAATGACCTTTGTAAAATAAAAATATTTTGATTCTTTTATCTAATTTAAAACTCATAGTAACAAACTTATCCACGTGTAAGTTTAGATTTTAATTTAAAAATAAGAAGAAAAACATTTAAGTTCATTTCACTCATTCATTGAAAGCCAAAAACATGTTTTGACTCTTTAATTAACCCCCAAAATCAAAGGAATAAATAGACACAACAAAGCCAATCAGCTATTTGATTAAAAAGTAGAAAATAAATTTTCTTACCTAGGGCCAGCATCAGCCTTCCATTAATATTCCTGGGCACCCCCAGACCTGAGCAACTAAGGCATGCAATTTCACCAAATGATCCTTAGGGTTTCTCCACAAACTAATGAAATAACTTAACCAACTCCAACCTGGACTTGGCCTTGACCCACCTAAGATAAGCTGAAGCATCTGGAGCTGAGGTGATAGGTCCAGACCCTGCCTTTCATCCATGAGAACACTAGGCTTCCAGGATCCTGAACTAGCCGACCCCATCCTTGCCTGATTCCCGGAGTCTCTAGAGAGGTAATAATATATGTCTATTGGTATTAGAGTCAAAACCTACATAAAATTCATCCTAGTACTAATGTTTGGATCTAAATACAAGCTTCTTTTTTCAATGCCTTTCATTGTCTTCCCTCCTCCCAATGTCATGGGCTTCCAGAGCATCACAGGCCACTGCTGGCAGATAGCAAGACTTTGGACTTGTCTGTGGCCATAGGACCCTGTTCTCGTAGGACCTCAGAAAACTCTGGACTACTGTGATCTCTACTCTGAGGTCTCCTCTGGTGACATCACCATACCATGCCTACATTGTGTGGATCCCTGCCTGTTGCCTTTCCAAGAGATATCTTATGGTGTTAAAGAAATTCTAGTAGAGAATTGAATGCAAACTTGGCCATAATAGGATTCTAGGGCTAAACCATGTTTCAACTAGTTTATCTCAGAGCCTCAGAGAGAGGATTGAAAGAGAAAAGACAGAGACTTACGCCGGCAGTATCTTCTCTTATGTCAGGCATCCCCATGCCAATTCTTTCTTCTGGGGCCCCTTTTGTGGCTTCTTCTGAGGTTCCCTTTGCAGATTCTTGCACTGTGCTACATCATCCCCTGAAACATGTAAGTCACACTCCCACTGACTTCATACGACTCCCACTCTCATCTCAACTTTGTTCCTACCCCAGTAGCTTGCCACCAGTCTTTCTTGTTAGAGTCCTCTGAGCTCTGCAGGCAACCCTCAAGATAGCTCTTGGCCTTCTCTGGTATCCACATGGCTCACAGGCAATATTTAGCTCCCTGTCATACTTAGTATTCGAAGTGCCTGCTGTGCCCATTCTGTTCTTTCGCCTCACCCTGCCTCAATAGGCAACTGTACCCAGACTCTCTCCTCCTCCTTTACCTAGAGAGATGGAGCCACCACACTCCAGAGGCACTTTCCAACTTCTCTACCACCATGATTCATGAAGACCAGGACCATGTAAATCTTCTACACTGGTATTACTCAGTACCTGGCACATAATAGGTTTTGAATAAACATTTTTTAATAAATAAATGAATGACTTAGCCTTAACTTGGTTGAGGGAAGCCAAAAATCCCATGCTCAGCTAATGTTTAGTCTCTGGAGGGTACTTAGATTATTTTTATCAGAAACCTTTTTGTAAAGTTCTTTTTCTTTAATCTAGCCATGCCAATTTTAGGAATTCATTTTAAGGAAGTATTGGGCAAGTATTCACTGATAAATGTACAAGGATAAGCAATAGCTACTATTAACAAAATAAGAATTACCTACATGTCCAACAATAGTGGTTTGGTTAAATAAATTATTGTTCATTCAAACATCTGGAATATTATCCTGCCATTAAAAATTTTTGTGTAGATCTATGTTAATTGATATGGAAATCACAATCTGAAAAGGAAAAAAAAGACAATAAATACAACTTGAAAATAGATAAACTATTTCAAACCATTACCTGCAACACAGATGATCTAAGCTCAAATAAAACGTTTTAAGATCATTTGAGGTCTTATGTTTCAAGCTAAGTAATAGTAACTACAAAGATTTATATGTTTTAAAGACCATTGACTATTCCAGCAAGTCGTCTAGTTTTTAAATCTGACAAATCCTGCCTGGACCATGACCCTAGCTTCTGCCATAAAACCATCCATAACTAATTTCAGTTCTTATAATTCTATAAGCATCCATCCCTAACTCCCCCACTTGAGACATACTAAAATCTGTCAAAATAATGTCCCTTGCTAACATGCTTAATAAACTCGGTTATGCATATTCAACAGGTTTCTCTAGTGGCTTTTGTTAAGGGGATTCAACAAAAGAGCTTGATGATAATTTTTTGTTAGATTTAGAAAGGAATGTGGGTAGTGTGATTATCTGCATGCTAGAGTTTTTAATCACTTCATTCTTTTAAAAATTATCTGTAATTTTATAATTTTATATGATAAAGATATAGCATTTGATATATAAGGAGGAAAAATAAATAAAATATCCATCTGAAAAAAATTAAATTATATCTAATGACCACTACCTATGTAAAGGCAGCCGTAGCCTACTTCTTTTTTTCTCTTCTTCCCACTCTAGTTCTTATTTTCTCTTTGTAAACCTGTCATGCTTTTATGCCCGGATTATCATATTCAATTTATTGCATAATTTACATTTCCTTCCAAAAATACTTTTGGCACATGTATATGACTAATATATATTTATTAATTCAACCTTAGCAACTATATTACTCAGATTCTGTCACTATTTCTTTTCAATCTCCTTGATCTGTCAAGAATAAAAGAAGCATTTAAAAATCTCCCAGAGTGATCGTTTTTCTGTATATAACTTCTTGTATTTCACGTAACTTTTGCTTTATGTACTTTGATGGAATTATTCAGTTCATAGAGATTCATGATTGTCATATTTTCATTAAGGATTATAACTTTTGCCAATATGAAATTACATTCTTTGTCCCATTTAATAATTTTTTTGCTTCAATTCTAATTTATTTGAATTTTATTATTTTATTTTTTAATTAACAGATAAAATCATATGTATTTGTCATGTAAACTCTAATTTATTTGAAGTTAAAGTTACCATGCCAGCTCTTTTTTAGCATCTAAAAAGTTGAGAATCCCTCAAACGTTTATGCTTCTAAGTCATGTTGTAGATTTTGTTTGTTTGTTTTGTTTCTTTTATAAGTAGCTCTATTTGGATTTTTGGTTTTTTTGTATTCAACATAAAAGTTTTTTTCAGTGTCTCAATAGGAGCTTTTATGTTTACTGTCATGGTTGATATATTTGTTCTTCCCTGAGTAATGTTCATAAAAGCTGTATGTAATGCACTACTTTTTAGTCCTGCGTGCTTATTAGACTCACACAGGTAGCTGTTAAAAAATACAAAGGCCTAGGTCTGCCTCATAGAGCATCTGAGTTTATTGATCTAATGTAGGTCTGGTATTTGTGATATTTTAAAAGATTTTCAAGTGGTTTTAGTATGCAGAGAGAGTTGAGAACTGGTGATTTAATCAGTATTTAAAAAGAATGAAAACTTCTCCATAAACAAATACAGAGTTTCCTTTTTGAGAAAACTCACCCCCTGCCATGGTAAATATCATGTGGGTATACTTTGGGGTCCATGGATCCCTCCTGATTTTGCCCAGGTGAATACAAAGAGGACAAGCTGTGTCCTGTTAGGGGCTTTGCACAGAGAGGTGGGCAAGGGAGCAGAGTAGGAGAGAGCTAGTTTACATACAGACAATTCTAGAGCTTCTGTGAGAGTTTTCAAAACAACAGAGCAGACAAAGAAAAGAATTATATTTAACAGAAACCAGCATTTACTGAGTGCTTACTGTGACCCAATGTGCTTATTATCTTACATGGATTATTGCATTTACTTCTAACAACAATCCTGTGAAGTGGATGTTGTTATTATCCACAGTTTACATAGGGAGAAACACATTTACAGAGGTCAAGTAACATCCTCAAATGTCCTCAGCAGGTAATAATGGAACCGGAAGATGAATTCAAGAGACAGACTCCAGAATGTATATATTCATAACTGCTGTCCTTTCAGAAAGTGAAAGAGTAACAAAGTACCCACACAGATTCTTTCTTTCTCTTAATGATTGTCAGGTGATTCATAAAGCCTGAGACATTAAGTTTCTTCTTTTAGTGTCTTTTAGCCTCCTCCCCACAGAAGGGCCACCCCCTCTTTCTCCTCTGCTGGATTTGTAGCCTTTATCACTATGCTAAATCATGAATAATTTCTGTACATATTTTTTGTTTTGTCTTCCTACCCATCTAGACTGAAGCTCCTTGAGAGCAGAGTTCATATCTGTCTGGTTTCCTGCAGTAGACCCTGCTTCTAGCATGGTGCCTGGCCCACACCAATCACTGAATTAATATGTTGATAGCATGCCAACAGTCATGTGGGAAGGAAGGAAGAAGTGGATGGAGGGTCAACATTGGTTTGCGGGGAATACCTATGCAGCTGGGGTCCTTTGCTGCTTTGGTCCAAATCTGAAAAAACAAAAACAAAAACAAAACAAAACTGGCCCTAAGTTAAAATGTTGGAAAGAACCGCAAATGTCTATGTTCATGGTCTTACATGAAAATACAAATGTCCTGTAAGTATAGATGTCCTGTCACACTAGACATATCATCGTAGAAGGATCAGTGAGTTAGACTGAAATTCAAGATGGCTGAAGTGTGAGAAGAAAGGATATTATATAATAGAAATTATCTTTAAAAGAAAACCCTTTACTTGAGTGTGAAGGCATGCAATATAAATATTATGTATACCACTTCACTGTGTAGCATAACTGTCATATTTCTCAGACATGAGCTGTTTGATCTGGTCTTGTGAGGCCATGCAGGGTAATTTGAAAAGCCTTAGACACACAGAAGGACAGGGTTGAGTAAATCTAAAAAAAAAAAATCGTTTCTGTTGTCACAGCCCATACTTTTACAGTACGTACCACATGGCATCAAAATCAATGAGAAAAATATAGCCAAGAAAAATTCTCCATAAATTTTAGAAGCTAAAAGACTTCTAATGCACATACTTTCTGATTAGGAAGATGAATGAAATCAAAAGCTGATTCTGTACATTGACTAACAAAACATAAAGCATGAAAAACCTATTAAAAGGCAAAGGGCAAAAATAAATATTAAGAAGGAAAACAGAACATAATTTCATATACAAAAAATTTGAAAATATAACTGAATAGAATAAAGATTATATCAATGAATTTAAAATTTTATATTTCAAATTAAATTTCAGAAAATTAATAGACTTTCTAAAAAAATACAGGAATTAATACAACTGACTCAAGAAAATTTGAAAAAAATCCTGATTTGATATGTAACTATTAAGTCAAATTATCAATCATCATCTACTCACAAAAATGTAGCTGATGCAGCCAGTTTCACAGTAGAGATTTTACTATAGCTTCAGACAGGTAACCAGAAATTTGTGTAACTTCCCATATAACATATAAAAAGAAGAAATATTTATCAAATTCTTTTTCTGAGGTTAGTATCACCTTCATACATGAAGAAAGTAGCAGAAAAGAAATATGTAGGTCAATATCTCTTATTAATTTATATCCAAAAGTTTAGATGAAATATTTGCATAATAAACAAAATAAGTTATATTTTAAAATGTAGCATAACCTCATAGCATGTTTACTCAGCATGAACAAATGGATTAGCAATAGAAAGTTTAAAATGTAATTTACCACATTAATAGATGGATAGAATAGGAGGGAAATATATTAGAGTAGGAGGAAAATATAATCATCCTAATACCAGCAGCAAAAGCACTCGATCAAGTAAAATACTAATTCATGATAATTTCTGTTAGCCTCAGTCTGATTAAGGGTTATCTCCCTAAACTCTATAAAACTTCATACTTAATGGATAAGCATTAGAAACATTCTCTTTATAATCAGGGATAAGGATATCCGCTATCTCTTTATCAGTTCAATATTGTTCTAGTAGTCCCAGCTAGTCCAATAAAACACAAAGAATGCATAAAAGAGATAAATATTGTAGACAACTTCTGGATAGCACAATTATAATCTAAGTCAAACTATTTGAAATAATTAAAGACCAGAAAATAGCTGCACATAAAGTTATAAAAAAATTAGTAGCATTCTTACAGAATAGGTAGCATTCCTAATTTTTCATTAATTGGAAAAAGTAATTTTAGAACAATGACCCTAACAATATTAGTAAAAATTATGAAGTTCAAAGATAATTTTTAAGAAGAAAAAAGAGATTGGATATCATAATCAATCTATTATAAATCAATATTTATTATAAAGCTAAAGTAACTAAGACAGTACAAAAGTGGTACAAAAGAACATAACATAGAACCCATAAGCAAACTCACATGTATATGGAAACATAGTATGTTAAAACTATGGTCACAAATCAGTAAGAAATATATGTACTACACGAAAAAATTTGTTTAGACAATTGGGAAAAAATATTTAGACACCTACCTCACACAAAAATAAATTCCAGATGAATATAATTACAATGACCATGTAATTTATTTTCTAAATCAGGGATATTCTTAGTGAAAGGGAGTGCTGAAAATAATTAAAATCATTTAATTTTGACATAGTTATTTTGAAATATTTGTTTGAAATTATTTTAATATATTGATGAGTTATAATTTAGTTCTATAAAAATATTTTCAAAAATAAAATTTATTCCAAAAATAAAAATACCATATATTGATAAATTAAGCAGAAAAATCTTTACATAAATTGTCTTAACATTAATACGTAACAGAAACTGAACAATTATTTTTGATAGTCACATATGTTAATTACTTTTTCTAACATACAGATGTCTAAAACTATACCATTGGTGCTGTTATTCTTTAAAGATGTAATTCTAATGTTCTTAACTTTTTATTTGTCTTTCCCAAAGTTATCTGAAACATTTTTCAAAGTTGCATTTTAAGGATAATAAATTTTAAAATATTGAGCTCTTCAGTTTCCATTTCTCTATACCAAATAATATTTTTATTAAAAAATACTCCCTGGTAAGCTCAAAGCTATGTTCCACTAAATTTACTCAATTCTCTCTCTCTCTCTCTTTTTTTTTTTAGTTGCTTTCTTTTGTACTATGATATAGAAAAGTTTTAACTGTATTACCTTTTTGGATGCTATCTTTTTCCCTCCATTTGAGGTATTTTTGCCAAATATTTTATGTAAAAAAATAGTGAAATAAATTGTTTCGACTTAGAAATATTTTGAAATTTTCAGCAAATTGAAATGTTGCAGATTTTTTAGGTCATATCAATTTTATTCCATTCCTGGAAAATATAAGTGTATCTAATTTAAAATAGTAGACCTATCAAAACTTTTTCCCATATCAAGATAATTAAAGATATTTCAAAATTAAATTTTGTATACTATTTGAATTCTTATTTATACTGGTCCTCTGTAGTGTTTATAAAGACAAGCTTGTTTGCAAACACGGTTTTTAATAGTTTCAGTTTGCCAAAATCCTCAAAACCTGACCTGGTTTAGCACTCCTTTTGTAGAATACCAAAGTGATTTGGAATAAAATATAACAAAACTTTACCAGTCAAATTTATACTAAAGGTGAGTATCTTTATATATCGCTAACTTGATTTACAAAGTAGATATTCAAAGGGTTAAGTACTTTCAAGATCCATTTGATGATTAGGAAAGAGAGATATCATGTATTAATGGTCTGCATTATTATTTTATTCAATATTAGCATCCTCAAATTTTGTGGCTCAGTTGTTTTTACACTACAAATAATTCTAAGTGCATATCTTATATGTTTCTTATAAGCTTCTTGATTTAGTAAGAACATTGTTTTACGTTGTTCTGTGCTTTACATAAATTTGTATTCACATTATTTCCACAAAAATGGATAACATTATATTCACCATTATTATTATAACTGAATTTATAATAGCAATAAAAACAAAATCTGATGCTTTGCCTCAGACAGAGCAAATTTCCAAAAACTTAACTTCAATTTCATGAACAAGGTGAAAAATTAAGGTGTGATTCAAATTATATTAACTGATTTTTACTTGAAGCATTTAAGAATACTAGGAAGAAAAAACTATCATTTGACTCTGAAAAATTTCATTTTTGCCATTTAAAGTAACACACTAATAGTTATTGATTCACCTTTTATGCATATATAAGAAAACTTGGATTGAAAAATGAGCAAAATTAATTTAGAATAGTCATTTGAGCTAAATGAAAGGTTATGCTTCTTAGAGAAATTTATAATTACCTTCTGAAGCTGCACATCTTAAATTGTTGTCTTTAGGATTCTCTGATAAAACTCAGTTTTAAAGCATCTATTAGTACTTCTTCCAGATTTATATTTTCCAGTTTTCTCACGGTCATTGCTATCACTAAGGCCTCTATAGTGGATGGTAAAATGTGTTAACATTATAAATGTAATTACTTTATAAATGTAAACACTGTAAGTCATGTGTTTCTTCATCAACTTTGTTGAGAAACTGAAATTTAATAATTTATCTTTTTATCAAATACATACTTTTTAATATTGGGATCATTCCTGCTAAATGGGATTATTGCAAAATTAAAAAGCATAGTCAAACGATAAACAAATATTATAGATTTACCCACTATGCACTAAACTACAAAGCCACTTCAGTAAGAGAGTTTAGACTACTCTCAATGCACAGTAGAGCAGGACTTCTCAGTCTCTATTTCTGACACATGTATTTTACAAACTACTGACATGTAGTCTCCACTGAACCCACTGATTGACAGCCAGCGACTCTGCGTCTCACAGATTAGGGCACAACTGGCTGGTACACCAACTGGCTGGCAAGGGAAACAAGAGTATAATGTCTTTATACACTCAATATCTTTATACACTGTAGAGTATAATATCAAGAGTATAATATCTTTATACACTGTACAGTCAGTTGTTTCTGGTTCCTTATGTCAGAGATCGCTTCATTGCTATGATATCCTTGAAAAGGAGAAGTTGGTAACATTGCACCTAGAAAGGGCTGGGAAAACAAACGATTACCATTGACCATCTTTTGGATTTATCACAGCTTAAAGTTAGAGCTCTGTGTGTTATACTAGAAGGCATTTAACAGACAAGACACTGGCAGAGGGTGGAAATCTAAAGAGAAGGTCTGCTGAAGAAGGAATGTGTTATTCTAATGCAACTATTAATCATAATACTTAGTTTGGGTCAAATTTTATATTAATTAAGTAACCGAAAGTAGTCTACTAAGTTTGTTAATTTGTTCATATATTTAGTTTACTCCAACAAAAATATATTAAATATGAATTTTTTAAAAAAATCATAATACTTCATTATGTAATGAAAATTCTGGGATAAATTCTAACACATTTGGGACCCTGTTTGGCAGCATAGGACATATGGTCTCCCTAAAGACCCACATATGTAAAGCACAAATTTAAAATTTTTAGAAAAAATATAGAAAAATATCTATGACTTTTGAGTACAGACAAGTTAATCAAATGAGAGAAAAGCATAAACTGTAAAGAAAATTACTGACAAAAATAAATAAAGCAGACCCAATAAAAACAGTGAATAGATAGGACATAGACAGAAGGAAGATATTTTCAAAAGATATAAGAGACAAATTTGGAGTATTCAGGTCATATGAAAACCCCAGCATTGTATGTGAAAAGACAAACACCCCAATTTAAAATGGAAAAGAGATAGATATTTATACATGTATATATATTTAGCATGTTTACATATATACATGCATTACAGAAGAATAAACATTAATGTCAATTAAATATGTAAAAAGATGTTCAAATTCACTAGCAGTGTATATATATTTCTAAAACTCTGACAATACAAAGTATTGTGAGGGTATGAGTAAACAGGGTTTCTCATATATGGCTGGTGTAAAATGGTACAACTTTGAATGTAATTTGAAAATACCTGTAACAGTTGAAAATGTACCTAATCAATAGTCCAGCATTTCTTCTACTCAACATATACTCTAAAGCAGAGGTCCCCAACCTTTGTTGCACCAGGGACTGGTTTCATGGAAGATAATTTTTCCATGGACTGGGGTGGGGGGATGCTGTCAGAATGATTCAAGTGCATTACATTTATTGTGCAATTTATTTCTATTATTATTACATCATAATATATAATGAAATAATTATACATAATGCAGAATCTAATGCCACCACTGATCTGACAGGAGGTGGAGCTCAGGTGGTGATGTCAGCGATGGGGAGCAGCTGTAAATACAGATGAAGTCCATGACCTGGGTGTTGGGGACTGCAGCCCTAAAGAATCTTTCATGCAAGTGCACAGAGGTAAGTACAAGATGTCCTTTATATCACTACTTGTAGTAGGAAATAACTGGAAACAAGCTAAATAACCTCTAATCAAAAAATGGATAAGTAAATTGTGGTATATTTATATGGCATAAAACCACATAGCTCCAACAGTTATTAAATTTGATTTATAGATATCAACACTAGATTAATACAAAACAAGCATTTATACTGCACAGGTTTTTAAAATTCATTCTGTTAGTACATATAAATCAAGTTCTTTCTTTTTAACGGCTATAGGATTCCATAATTCTGCAATTTGCATTTTCCACTCAATATTGTTTTAAGATGATATGTAAATCATGGTACATTCTGTAGAGTTTTAAAACACATAAATCAGTTTTCTACTTTAGTGAAGGATGAAAACATATTTGGTAACCATAGAAACAAAGGAGGCACACTACACTTCAGGACTGTGGTGGAAATTAGAAAGGAAGGTGAGGGAACGAAAGGGGAGAGGGGCATGAAGTGTCATGAGCTGAGTCTTTAATGTTTTATTTCTTAAAGAAATAAGAGCAGGAGGAAGGGGTTTGAAGCAAATACGACAAAAATCTGTTCAATCTGAGTGGTAGGGATTGACAAGGTATCTCTGCTTGACCAAACATTAGTCAGGCTCCTGCACCTTCTCCTAGGCCCATCTGTGTACTTTCTTGTAAAATGCAGTTTTAGCTAAGAACCCTACTATGTCAGTTCAGCAAAAACCTCCCACCCTCAATATCTATCAGTCTCGATATCTGATTAGGTTCCTCATTCTCCACCATCCCTGGGTGGTGTCTGATTCTCTAGCCTGTCTTTGGCATGAATCCTGTAGGTCAGTTTAGCCAGAATTCCCCTTCCCCGGATGTTTCTTCTTAGTAATTGTCTAACCACTGACCCCCAACCCTGCTCCTTGACTTTAAATTCCTGTTTGCTTTAGATAGATTCAAAGTTGAGCCCAGTCTCTTTCTCCCACTACAAAATCCTATTGCAGTGATCCCTATCCCTATCGCAATCGTCCAGAATCAAGTCTTCCTTACTGTGCTTTAGCAAGTATCGTTGAATAATTTTTTCTTTAATAGTACATAGGTGTTTCATTACTCTCTGTTCATTTCCAAATGTTTGAAATATTTCATTGTTTTTAAAATGCTTTCATATGAAAAATTGTAATTATCCAAATCAAGAAAATCAACAATAAAACTGTATCTTCTGACATCTCCCTATGTAATGTGATATTAGCATCCTCTTTTTAAAAAATATCTGCCTTCCCTCCATTTTTCACTGTAGTCTTTGTTTTAAATGCTAAATTTTAAAATGTAATTATTCTCATTAAATAATGCTTTTACAGATTGAAGTTTCTTTTTAAAACTACTTTTTAAATATTTGCAACAATGACATCACTGTTTAAATGGTCTTAGTGAATACTGCTGACAATTTCCACCTCAAGTTCATCATTCATCAGTTCTTAATTTTGATACATTTCATGAATGGCTGGTGATTTTTTTCAATAATTTTATTTTCAGATATAATACATGGTTGATATATTTTCTAAGTCCTTATATTTATGAGATTGTCTTTCTATTTCTGTGTTAACATGAACAGCAATGTGGCTAGACGTATAATTCATGGGTTAGGATGTTTTCTTCTTAAAATGCTATACACTTGATCATTGTTTACTAACATTTATGGTTAGAGATAGGTATTAAGTCACTCTAATTTTTGTTTCTTAGTTAAAAACTCTTAGTTTCTCTTTTGCTACAAGCTTATAGTTTGTTATTTTATTTTGCAAATCAAAAAAATTTTCCAGTATTAGCATTAGTTTCTTTTATCATTCATTTTGACTAGACCATGGTGAACCTTTTTAATATGTGTAATTTGGTGTGTTATATCTCCAAGATGTTTTCTTCAATATATTTTAAGTATTTAAATTTATTCTAGTTAAGTGTTTGGCTTGTTCCTTAAGAACATAAATACTTAATTTCATATTAGATTTACAATCTATTGTCTTCCTATGGAGAATATTCTTTATTACTGCTTTAACTCATTATTTTCTTTTCCCTA
The DNA here is from genome assembly GCF_041146395.1 of Eulemur rufifrons. Taxonomy (NCBI): domain Eukaryota; kingdom Metazoa; phylum Chordata; class Mammalia; order Primates; family Lemuridae; genus Eulemur; species Eulemur rufifrons. Next base: position 68,091,601 of record NC_091011.1, read on the forward strand.
TTTTTTTGTTTACGCTTCCCAAGTTTTTATTACACATTACTTGATATTTTCCTCTTACATCAGTATCAGAGTTTATTACCTCCAAAGAAGGTTTTAATTTTGAGATTGCATTTTTGTATCCTTGAAACTTTGTCTTACTTGAGAAAACATCATATTCGTCTCAGCCTTTGCATCCATATCCAGCTCTGGTGTTTTCAACAAAGCAAATGTCAGGAATACTTGTATCCCTGCTTAATCTGCATTTGGTTGCTATTAACAGCATTCTCCTAAACCCCCACTCCTGGGATGGAATGGAGAGTAGATGGTATTGTTAGCTAGTATCCAAATTTCCCAGTGTCTAGTGACATTCACTAGTATACCCTGACTGACCACACAAAATCATCTATTGTCCACATGACAAAGTTCTTAGATACATTGAACCTGTACAGTAAGTGAAAATCTACCATTCCTCTCATACCTTGCTGCTACCAGGTTTTTGTCTCTTCCTTCCCCTAAGGAGACCACTTATTCAAAGGTATAGTATGCCATTTCTAGCAAACTCCTCCACCATTTGCTGGCAAACATAATATCAGAAAAGATACAGAAAGGTAAATAATAATGGAGGGAAAGTGAGTCTAAGAGTAAACTGAGTCCCTCTGGAAGAAGTACTCATGGGGATTTAAATAGGCTAGTCAATCATCTCTATTTTTTTTCACAAATTTAGTAATATATATCTATTCTGAGATGGAATCCAGAGAAAAGAGGATAATTGAAATGTCAGTCTACTTCTTGGCTATCAGGCTGCTATATTTCAGAGAATGTCTTAAATTTGTGCTTCCCAATTAACTCTCCACTACTCTTTTTTAAACATCTTTAGTGAGGTATAGTTGATATATTAAGAACTGTACATATTAAATGTGTATAATTTGATGAATTTGGGCTATGAAAACGCCTCTGATACCATCACTACAACCAAGGTAATAGTGACTATGGCAAACATAATATCAGAAAAGATATAGAAAGGTAAATAATAATGGTTCCCTTTGTTTTGTTTTTGTTGGTTTTGTTTGGTTTTGTAGTAAGAACACTTAACATGAGATCTATACTCAAAAATTTTGAAGTGCTTAATACTGTATTGTTAACAATGGGTACTATGACACACTATGTCCCCCACCCCTAGCAACCACTTTTGTATTCTTTGCTGCTATCTATTTCATATAAATAGAATCCTCTATTATAAATTTGACTCAAGGTGCTTTGGTACTTTTTGTTCATAGAAGTTCCTTGTGGGTTTTAGTGCCAACTTGCGTCTCACACCTTTGTTTCTGGTGCCATTCTAGTTTCCCATTTTTCTATTAGCACAAGTTCACAGAAAATGTTGACAGAGCCCCATCTTAGATGATAAATACAAATTATTAATTATTCAGCTAATTTGCATATGTTTGCTAAAATAGCTGATATATATTACAAGTAAACTGGCCCCAAGCCAGAATTTTAAATAATTCCTACAAACTGAATATCTTCTCTCTGCTTCTATATTCAAATCATGATCAAACTATGCTTTCGTTCATGGCACTACAGATATTCAAAGTTGTAGAAAAAAAATCTTGGTGAAAATCACTGAAGAGTTCAAATTCACCAGTTTATTAAAATCATATGTAGCGTTTAAGAATATTAAGTAGTTATATCAATAGATATGATCACATCATTGATATAGATACCAATACAGATGATATACATTATCTACATATTCTTCATACTCTCTGAATTTCACACTCATGAGAATTTTACAATTCAATTTGTCAAATGTATTAAGCAAGTATCTAACATACTCTAGGTGCTCTGAGGAACAAAAGGATGACTACAATAAAAACGAGGTTTTTAATCTGCTTACTACTATGGGAAACAATAAGTAGAAGGAAAGTAGTTTCCGTTCACGGAATCACATCATTCACAAATATTCGACGCCTGCCATCTGCCAAATAGCGGGCTAGGGCCTGGGCGTACAGTGGGAAGAAAACAGCCGCAGCCACCACAGGTGAGGAATGGGCTGGGGACGATGGAAAGGCACATTTGAGAATGGTGAGAGAGGAGTTATAAGATGATATGTGAAAGACAGAAAAAACCTCCAGGAAGAGGAAGACTCTAACTTGCGGGAAAGCGTAGTGCCGTGGAGGCGTCAAATAGAGCGCAAAGCCATGCGGCTGAAGACTGCAGCAGGAGCCCGACCACACGTGGCCATCCAGGCCAGGAGAAGGATGCCCGCATTCGTTCTAAGGTGTAACAGGAAGCCTCTGAAGGATTTTAAGCAAGTAATGATGCAGAGAAATATACTTTTTAAAATAGCTATAGTTAATATGTCTATTCATAGGATTAAAAGGCAAGATGGAACTTTTCACAGAGAACTGGAAACTTTAAAAACAACTACAAGGAGATTCTAGAACTGAAAAATACAGAATTAAAATGAGGGCAACAGATATGTTCACCAGCAGATTAGACAAAGCTGAAAAGGAAGTAGTCAATAAAGGATAGGTCAGAAGAAAATTTCCAGATGGAAGCAAAAAGGTAAAATTTAAGAAAGAAGCTTATGACGTGTTATAAGAAACATATTTGAAGAAGAGGGAGAAAGTCCTGCAGAAGAAGAAATATTTGATAAGATGATGGGAAAGAATTTTCCAAAATCACCTGAAGACATCAAACCACGAATGCTAAAGCCCTAATGAGGGTGATTATAAAGAATAGTGCACCCAGGCGTGTTACTGTGAATCTGCTGAAAATAAACGGCAAAGAGTAAATCCATAAAAGCAGCCCACTCTGGCAATAACAAATCATATTATCTGCAAACATACAAGATTGACAGTTAATTTCTCACAGAGAAACACAAATGAAGTCAGTGATAACAGAACAATATCTTTAAACAGGGAAAGAAAATGACTGCCTACCTAAAAGTGAAATAGACCTCCAAATGAGGGGAAAATGAAGACATTTTCAACAACGAAAACACAATATTCCTTCACAGTAGTCCTGCACTAGACTGTATCTTTTAAGCTGAAGGAAAAAGACCATAGAAGGAAGCTCAGAGATAGGGGAAGGAATGAAGAGCAATGAAAAGGTAAATGAGTAGTTAAAAACATAAGCAAGAAAAGATGAATGGGAAGCTGAAAAATATTAATCATAGCAACTTGATATATTATGTATGAATGTTTTTCCAAAGAGTCAACAAAAATATTCTAAAAGTGTAAAACTAGCAAACTAATAGAAAAGAAACATGGAATAATAAAAAGTCCTTTATCTGAAAGCAAACAAGAAAACAACATGGATCAATTAGAAAACAAATAGTAACACGAAAAATTTACAAATAAAAGCAGTAGTGATCATGACAAGATCATAACAATATTATAATATTAGATTAAAAGAAACATAAATATGTATTGGTTATAAGATACAATCTTATTTTAGGATAGACACAGTATCACTGAAATTGAATGGATAACTCAGAAACATATCACACATATAAGAATATTTAGTTTATGATGAAGGTGGCACTACAGGGAAGGAGTCTTTAATTAATAGTGCTGCATCAACTGGATATTGGTATGAGGGAAAAATAATCCACCCCACACCACACATCATGCACAAAAGTCAATTCCTAGTCGATTGTAGACCTGGATATGAAAGAAAAGGCAAAAAATCTTCTAGAAGATAACTAGGAGAATATCTTAATCACTGTGGCACAGGCAGTATTTTCTTAAGTTTCACTTAAAAATCATCTCATAAAAAATAGATTAATAAATTTAGTTACACTAAAATTAAGGACGTTCAAAAAGGACATCAACAAGGGAGTGAAAAGGCACAGCACTGAATGGAACAAGATAGTTACAGCACATAAAACTCAAAGGGGCTGGCATGGTGGCTCGTGTCTATAATCCTAGCACTTTGGGACGCTGAGGTTGGAGGATCGCTTGAGGCAAGGAGTTCCAGACCAGCCCAAGCAAGAGTGAGACCCTGTCTTTATGAAAACTAGAAAAATGAGCCAGGCATGGTGGCATGCACCTGTGATTCCAGGTACTAGGGAAGCTACTAGGAGGTAGGAGGATGGCTTAAGCCTAGGAGTTTAAGGTTACAGTGAGTTATGATAGCACCACTGCACACTAGCTCAGAAGACAGAGCAAGAGCCTGTCTAAAAAGGAAGGAAGGAAGCAAGGAAGGGAGGGAGGGAGGGAAAAAAAGAAAAACAAAGAAAAACTCACAAAGGGTTTTAATAAGTATTTATAAAGAATGCAAAACTTAAAAAAATTAAGAACAATCTCCTCTCTCAAAAAATAGCTAAATGATATGAACTGGTATTTCATAATTTATATATTATATATACAAATAGTCAATAAGCATATGAAAAGTTGCTCAACACCATCAGGAATTGGGTAAAAAAATGCTGCTACATACAAAATGGCTAAAATTCAAAACATCTAAATTGAGTGCTGGCAAGGAAGTAGAGCAACTGGAATTCTCAGACATTGATGATGTGAGTATAAATTGGTGCAGTCCCGTTGGAAAACTGGCCATATCCACCGAAGTGAATATATTCCTACCATTTGACCAAGCAATCCTGCTCCTAGCTTATAGGTGCACAAGAGAAATGTACATGCATAAAAGACTTGCACAGAATATTTAAAGCAGCATTACTTGTTATAGTCCCAAACTAAAGACAGTTCAAATGACTGTCAACAGTACCATGAAAAAAAATACTTTTAGGGGGTCTTCTAAGAAGCTAATGTCTATTTCCTGATGGGTTGTTCTTGTTGATTTATTTTGTTATGTTTTCTAACACTGGTTTTTTTGGTATAAATTAATGTTATCCTTAAAAATATATTTATTTAAATTGGAGAAGCAATTGTAATAATCCCTCTCTGCAGGATGCCAGATAGTTGGGCTAATTTGCTGTCAGTAGAGATGGAAAGAAGTGGATGGATTTGAGACTACATTTCAGAAATAAAGAAATAGAAGCTACAAGAGACTCAAATGGATGGCATGAGAGAGAGGGATGATATAGTAATATAGAGGATTTTGGTTAAGTTAGTTTTAATGATAGTGACTATAACATGGTTCACTAGTTACTATTTTCAGAACAGGCCACACAAAAGAAAACAATTTTATCCTGTGTCCACAGTTATTTTTCAATTCTAAATTGAGGTAAGGTTTTGGTAACTTCTAAAAAATTTTTTTAATGTCATGGCTTTTTAACTTTTATTTTAATATGTTATTCTCCTTGAGATAGGTAAGATTGAAAAGGAGACAGCAAAATGTAATTAGAGAAGCTCCTCTTTCAGCAGTTTACACTAGAACTCTAATGAATGTTCCAGATATCTAGAAAATCAAAGAAAATTTTAAATCAGTCTTCACATTCAAAACTACTAAGGAGCTTAGATGAGCTTTGGAATGACCTTAAATTCAGTTTATATAACTCCAACCACAAAAAAAATAAATAAATAAAAATAAAAACAAAAACAGTTAAAGTTGTTTGTCTTACCTCTTAATAAAAATGATTAAGATGAAAATGACAAGCTGAAGTTTTTGAAATCTGAATCTGTGAAAGCTTGAATTTGTATGTCAGGGCAGATGAGAGGGCTGTTTCTCAACCACTTTAACCTATTACACTCAAACTTGCTGTGGGACTCTTAGCTGATCATACTGAAATGGGAATGTTCTTTCTTTAACTTCAAGGTACTTATGAGCAACTCAAAATACGTTCTAACATCACATACAACAGATTTCCAGCCTCACTGTAGTAGCAGCAATGATGGAAGACTGAGGGGTGGAGCCTCAGAGCAGAGCATTTGGTAAACTCTAGGTTGTAGTCCAGACTGGTGTCCCAGGAAATAAGTAATAAGCAGGATTGATTCTTAGACTTATACAACATACCATGGTAATATTTAGGAAGGGATGACACTTTGTACAGCATTGGACAAGCAACTGGAAGCACCAAGCACATGAGCTAGTAATATGATATGATATCTGTAGCCATGGTAGGAGAAGGCAGGAATAACTCAATTTCACCAATATAAATGGAGAATCTGGAAGATGCACTGAGATAATGTTTCATTCTATGCATTTCTAGATTATTAAAATCTTTAGAAATGTAAAGAAAGAAACTATGTGATAAATACAGCATTTTTGTATAGAAAAAGTTTAATGTAATCTGAATTTTTATTTTCAGAAAGTAAACTGAGACCCTCATAAATAAGATGCTGCCACCATTTGCAATTTGAAAACACCAGTTAGTGGTATGTGGTTGAATATGTTTAAGGTAATAACTTTAATTCATTGAACGAAGATTGACATATGTTCTTCAAATGGCTTTAAGAGATACAAAAAATATTTTTTCTTAATTTTATGGTTTTGTCATAACAAACTTAAATTAAGATAATATTCAGCTGATTATTTTCAACTTTACAGAGCTCATATTTTCATTTGTTTTTGCTTAATTTATGTGAATAATAAAATTTTCTATTTTTATTTTTAGCCAGCTTAAGTTAATTTCTCATTGAATATTTGAAAACCACTTGTACTCTTGTTTTAAGTGATATTAATAGTATGGTATAAAACAGGAATTATTACCCAAATTTGATTTTAAATATGTCTATGTCCTACAGATTTTGAATGGCATACAGGAGAAATGAGAATGAGTACATTGGAGGCAGAGTAGTTGTTCTATTTAGGTGGCACAGATATTGAATGTTCCTGAAGAACTTGGATGCAAGGATACAAAGTATACTCATCAGCAGATTGCTTCTTAGTTATTCTTAGAAGAAGCATATGTGCTATCAAGGCCTGCCAGGAAATAATTTACATAGTCTTCTATAGCAGTGGAAACTACTGATTCTCAATTGCAAACCAATACAATAGAAGAGAAAAATTAGATTGAGATGAACATAAACATTTCAAAAACTAAGTTTTCGTTTGAAATATATTAGTTAATATTTTGCAATTATGGTTGATATTTAAAAATATGGTTGAGATCTAAAAAATAAATGAAGAACATTTAATCATTTTTGAAATAGGGTTAAATATGTTTAAGAGAATATTTAGACAATAGTTAAGATGATACAACATCTTTGATGAAAGATGTTGTAAAGATAAAATGGGCCTTATTTTGGAGTTTAAATTTTTACTGTAAAAGCATTTAATAACACTAAATGCTTTCTTTTTATTTATATTTATTTTTAATTGACAAACAAAAGTTGTATATACTTATCATGTACAACATGCTGTTTTGAAATATTTATATATTGTGAAATGACTAAATAGAGCTAATTAACATCACATAATTTTTTGTGGTGAAAATATTAAATACTACTCTCAGCAATTTTCAATGTAGAATTATGCATTTTTAGTATAGAAAATTACAGCAACTGAAGAAAGTTAAATATTTTAATATTAATTTTTAATTTAATTAACATATTGTTAATAACTCCCTAATTTCTCAATAACTATGTATGAAATTAAGTTCTATTATGACATTATTATAAGTCTAGGTAGTGTGTTGACTGAGATTCAACTTTCAATACAAATTTAGTTAATACTAGTTAGTGCCTACCATGTAAGAAATTGTAATATGAAGTAATTTCCTATGTTACAACAATTAACTCTCAGAATAACCCTAAGAAATAAATATGATGCCTAATTTTAACAGATATATCTGAGGTTCTGCCTAGCTAATTTAGTAATGGTATCATAGCCATTAAAGGTCAGAGCAAGGATTAGACCGATTTTCTGATTCCCAATAAATACACAGTGGTTTCCAATGTTAACTAAAATCTATTTTGATGAAACAATAGATGAAGAATTGGTGAACAATTTTTGTAAACTTGTAATTCCTCATCTTCAACATTTTTGGGTGGATACTACTGGCATTATTAAACTGAAATGAATGAACTTAACACCAACATGAGCCTTGTAAGTCAAATTGGCTAAGTATCCCAAAATAGTAAATGCATTTTTTCTTTTCCAAGATCCTGTTTCATATTATATGGTTTTAGTGAACAAAATATTGCAACTTATGTACAAATATTTTATTTTTCTCTACTATGAGCAAAACATTATTAAAATTCTTAAAAAAGAGTAACATTTTGTTTTTTACACTGAGTTTTACATAATCTCAAGTTATTCTGGAATGAATGTTTAATTTAATTAATCTCACCACATAGTTATTGAAGGTAACCAAATGCCAAGGACTCTACTAGACACTTCAGGATGTACAGTGGTCCCTTCTTATCCATGAGAGAGAAGTTCCAAGACCTTCAGTAGATGCCTCAAATTGTGGATAGTACCAAATCTGATATATACTATGTTTTTTTCCTACATATACATACCTATGATAAAGTTTAATTTATAAATTAGGCATGGTAAGAGATTAACAACAAAAACTAATAATAAAATAGAACAATTATAACAATATACTGTAATAAATGTTATGTGAACATAGTCTCTTTTTTTTTTTTTTTTTTTTCTCTCTTTCTCTCTGTCTTTCAAAACATCTTGTTGTACTGTACTCTCCTATTTTGGGACTGTGGTAGACAGCAGGTAAATGAATCCATGGGAAGAGAAACTGCAGATAAGGGAAGACTACTGCACACAGATAACTAAAACAGTTCCTACACTAAAGATGTCTTCTTGAGTTACATATAGAGTTAGACACCATGAGGTCCAGCAAAGAGCAGCAGCTGTAGAATGGAGATCTTATCAAAAATACCAGAAGTGATGCAATTCTGAGAGATATTGGAGCTCCAACCCAGCAGATTTGAGAGACACTGTTCTTTGTGTATTCAAGTGAAACCCTAGAAGGTCATGCTTTAGAGTAAGGACCACACATTAGGACCAAGGACAAATGAAAAATATGCCCATTTCAATAAACATAAAATGAAGCTTGACAGAATTTAAAAAATGCTAATAAATTGACTGCAAGTCAAAATAGAATTCAAAATACTGAAAAGAAATAAAATGCACATTTATAAAATGCACATTTTCTAGAAAATAAAATTATGTCCAGCATAAAATCCAAAATTACCAAACATGTAAAACAAAGTAGGAAATAGTTCCTTAAATTAATAGACAAGATGTTCAAGCTGCTATTATAAATATGTTTAATAACATAATGGAAAAAATGGACATATTTAATGAACAGATGTGGAAGCTAAAGCCAGAAATGAAAGAGGAAAAAAGAATCAAATGGGATATTCAAGAACTAAAAAGTATAACAGTTGAAAAATTAACAAGACGGGTTTTGTTTTAGAGAGGACACTGCAGCAATAAGATTCAGTAAACTTGAAATCAAATTAATATAAATTATTCAAACTGAAGAAATAGAGATAAAAAGATTAAAATAAATATATAGAGCCTCAGTGAAATTTGGGGGAAATTCCAGCCATTATTTTTTCAACTATTTTCTGGCCTATTCTCTCTTATCTTTTTGGGACTTACATTTTCCTTTTTTTCTACAAATTTACTTAAAAGACATATGACCATTTAAAACAAAAAGTATAACCTTGGATTTTTAGCTTCATAATATGTGTAGATTTATAAATAAGATAGCAACACAAAAATGAAGGAGTTGAAGTATAATGGTGCAAATTCTCATACATATGTGAAGTAAGTCAGCATTAACTTGAATTAATGTGGTAAGTTAAAAATAAATATGGTAATCATTAAAGCATTACTTTTTAAATAAAAGCAAATGAATATAACAAAAATGTCAATAAAATAATTAACACTGTATACTAAAACTATTCCTTTAACACCAATGAAGGTGATAAAGAAGAAACACAGAACAAAAAACTGAGATGAAATGAAAAAATAAAATGGTAATAGATAGATCTAAATACAGCATTTTCAATAATTACATTAAATATAAATAAGCTAAATGGGCCAATTAAAAGACAGAGATGGTTTAATGGGATTTAACAGATACAATCCAACAATATGCTATTTAAAAGGGATAAATTTTAAGTTCAAAGACATAAATGAATAGGAAAATAAAAAGACTGGAAAAGATAAACCAGGAACACAGTAAGCATTAGAGAGCCTGAGTGACTATATTAGTATTAGACAAGTAGGCTTTAAGACAAGAAAACTTACTAGAGACAAAGAGATTTTTTCACAAAAATAGATGAATTGCTGTATATACACTTGGCAGTAGAGTGCTGATATATACAGTCCTGGGAACCTAAAAGATTGCATGCAAGCACAGTGCAGGCCCAGGTCTTTCCTTGGCCGTTCTTTCTCATATAATCCAGTCACTCACTTCTAGCTGAATGTGAGATCCCGCATAAGCAGGAAGTGAAAGATTAGGTTGTCCTATAAACTGCCTGAAGTTTGAAGGAGTGAATTCTCACGCAGATCCTCTTGGCAAAGGGTGGAAGACATACAGGGAAAACTTTTAAAGAAATGTTCTGACCAATAATTTGCTGACCACTAAAATATACTAACTCTGAGGTGAACCCCAAGAAACAAGGCTGAAAAAGAAAAAGAAAGCAAACAGAGATCCTGATGTCTCAGGCTTTGCAGGGAATAGAGACTCTAAAAAATTATTTCAGACAGGATCCTAAACAAGTAAATAGCAACAAGAAAAATAAAACAACACAAATAACAAGAAAAGCCAGCAACATCAACACACTTTAGGTTGAGGGAGGGATCTAATACCAGAAATAATATATTATTTCAAAAAAGAAAGTTTTGAAAGCAGGGAGTGAAAAACAGCTTATCAGATATAAGCAGTCTGTCATAAGATTAACAAATGAATCCTTACCAGAAATCATGGAGGCCAGAGGACAGTGGGATGACAGGATGACATCTTCAAAAGTTTGGAAGAAAAAGACTAGCAATGAAGAATTCTATATCCAACCAAGCTCTCCTTCAAAGTGAGGAAGAAATTAAGACATTCCAGACAAACAAAAACTGAGAGAATGTATCAATAAAAGAGCTTAATTATAAGAAATATAAATATAAATGATATAGATATAATAATAAAACTGTAGCCTCAATCAGGGATGACCCTTAAAGACAACTGTGAGAAAAAATCCTTTCAAGGGCATAGGTTGAAGCAATATACTTGGTCATCTTCTTTGTGTGAATGAAGAAATAGATTAAGGTAAAATGAATGGCATTGTTGGTTTGTCAAGCGCCTGGAAAAAGAAAGATTAAAAGAGCTCTAAAGGCATTCAGATGGACTTGTGGGAGTGAGTACAAAGTGTGTGGATTTTAAGGACCCAGAGGAAACACTGAAGAACTAGTTAGATAGGGTGACTAATGTTCCATTTAAGTGGAGGTCAGCTAGCCACTCTAGTTCTTATACAATGGTGCTGAGGATGAAAGCTATGCTCAGGCCCTATAGCATGGGTTTATTTTCACCAAGACTGACCTACATATTGGCTGAAGGTCCAATTTATCTGCATTAGAGACTAATGTTGAACTCTCAATATGATACTCATCACTCAATATGAGACTGCTATGGTCTGAATGTGTCCTCTAAAATTCCTATGTTGAAACTTAATGTCCATTGTGATAGTATTAAGATGTGGGCCCTTTAGAAGGTGATTGGGTCATGAGGATTCCTCCCTCATGAATGAGATTAAAGCTTTTATAAAGAGGCTTCACATAGAGTTCAGCCCTTTTTTGTCCTTAGGTCCCTTCCACCATGTGTGGACACAGCATTTGTCCTCTCTGGAGGATGCCGGAATATGGCATCATCTTAGAAGCAGAGAGCAGCTCTCACCAGACACAGAGGCTGCTGGTGTCTTGATCTCATACTTCCCAGACTCCAGAACTATAAGAAATTTCTGTTTTTATATTAATAAGTTACCCTGCCTCAGGTATTTTGTTATAGCAACACAAACAGACTGAGACAGAAACCATCTTTCAGTGTGAGACCGTCTAGCCACTAGCTGATTATTTTAGACTCTTCCATTCTTAAAAAGGCAGAAACTCACCCTTACTGAGTTTAGCTATATCATCTGGGATTAGGATTTATCTTTCATATCCTGGCTATCTCCACTGTCCAAGGGCTCACAGAATGTATAATCTATCATTGTATGAACCCATATTGCATTGCCTAGTACCAAAGAATCCCTCTTAAGGCAAAGGAAGTACAACAGTGAACATATGAGATTCACCATTTCTTTCATATACTTCATTGCCTTGAAGCTGCTGGCCTGGTAGAATATTGAAGTCATACCAACTTAGAAAGAACACTCTAGGATGTTGGGGAAATTTCAGGGCATGGCATATACTTCAAACTGTTACAAGTGCTATGTTCCTAGTTAATAAAATATACATATTTAGAGACAAAGGGGTTAAAATAACAATGGAACGGCCTACTATCTCTTCCAGTGATCCATCTGAGGAATTTACACTTCTCATCCCCTCAACTTTAAGCTCTGTTGAGCTAGAGGTCCTGGTTTTCAGAGGAGGCAATAGGGAAAGCTTCTGTCAGGAGAAGATATAATTTCTACCAAATCTAAAGTTATAGCTGTTTCCTGGTCATTTTAGGCTCCTAATGCAAAAGACAAGCAGGCAAAGGAAGCAGTTATTCTGCTGACAGGAGTAATTGACCTTGACTGTACTAAGGAGATAGGGTTATTATCACATAATTTGAGCAGGTAGGAGTGTGTTTAGAACTCAAGGGATTCACTGAGATGCCTCTTGTTGCTTCCATATCCAGTAATTACAGCAAATGGACAATTGTCATATCTACAGCTTCATAAGAGCATGAAAATTTAAGGGCTCAACGCCCCCCACCCCAAGTTGAAGGTTTTGGTTAACACCTTGGGCCAGTAGATGTGCTGGCCAAGGGTGAAGGGGATCTAGAATGGGTATTAGAGAAGGGAGATGAACATCCACTGTGGTCTCCAGTCCAGCTGCAGTGGTGAGGGCTATAAAGTATACTACTTACCCTCCTACTGTATTCTTATTTCAGGAATTATGACTGCCCACAAAATTGGAGAAGCCATCACAGAGTGGAATGAAATTAAAGTGGCACATAGGTAGATCTGTGGAGTGTAAGAGGTTGACTGTCGTAGATGCCATTGGTGCTCCACTCCAGTTGTCACTCTTACCATTTAAGTGCACACTGGCCTGACTTACATGCACAGGCCCAGTCTTTCTTTGCCTGAGAGCTTTCTTTGCCATGGAAGCTCCCTTTACTACCTATGCACCTGGTTGGAAAAACTATGGAATTAATGTGCCCCCTTCCCTGAAATAGTCCTCTCGATCAATGTACTTTCAGATTTGGTATATAGATAGCCCAGGTTCTTCACTTGTCAGGAGAGATCTCTCTCAGGCCTTTGTTCTACACCAGCTGTCAGAGTTTCCCTAGTGAGACCAAGTTCCAGTTAACTACAGTGGTAGTTGGTTTGATAACATACCATTTATTACTGGCCCTTACTTTCTAAATTCTCACTTCTCTGCACCTCCCAAATACATTAATTGCCCTCAAATATTTGCTCAGTTTGCTTCTAGAAAAACACACAGGAAGACATAATTCCATAATAATATATGAAATATGGACACAACCTAAATATGAAAACAACCTAAATGTCCAACATTAGTAATAAATTATGATAAAGTCTTACAATAAAAATAATGATATAAATTTTTCTTCCTTGATGTGGAAAGATAATCTATATGTAAAATCAGGTTATAAAATATGTGTAATATCATGTTTTAAAAGAAATAAACTATTAATGCTTATATATGCAAGATATATAGATATATACTACTAAAATTATATATACTAAAATTATAGTCTTAATCTGAACAAAATATTAATGCTTATATATGCAAGATATATATAGATAGCTATAGATAGATATAGATATACTAAAATGTTAAGAGCAACTCTGAAAGTTTTAGTTGATTTTTTTTTCCTTATCTGGAATTTTTGATTTTGTACAATGAATATGTATTAATTGTGCTACAAGAAATATTTAAGGGAAATTTAGCAAGTGGGGCATGTTAGCCTGTTCAGTTTTCTGGTCTTGATTAGGGTATTAAGGAAATGATGTTTAATAAGTAGAATACTGCCTGGCAGGAGAAACTCGGAAACAATCTTTTTTTTTTTTTATTTCTTCAGGATATTATGGGGGTACAAATATTTTGGTTACATTCTCTGAATAATGTGTACAACTTGTGAAGGCTTTTATATCAATTTACATGTATCAATTACATGGAGTCTATTTTGAGAGTTAAGAAGTTCCAGATAATAACTCTGGGCACTTTGAAGAGCTCTTCTGGTAGTTGAACTGCTGGACTTGACTAGCCAGAGAGGAAGTCTTATTAGGCAGGGGAACCCAGAACTTGCCCTCAGCATCTCTTTGATCCATTGCACGCACGCGCGCGCTCTCTTTCTCTCTCTCTCTCTCTCTGTCTCTCACACACAGCACATACACACACACACACACATACAGCCACGCACACACACCCTCTTCCTCTCATCCTTTCCTCTTTGCTGAAGACACTTCTAAATAATTATTAGGTTTGGAGTCACAGACACATTGATCAGAACTCAGAATTCACTTAAGGGATGAGTCTCTGTCCCTAATGATCCTATGTTATTAGATTTGCACCTCTGATGGAAAAACAAGCTCCTGACTTGGCTTTTGATTTATCCCAGTTTTTATTTAAATAATACCTGTTTCAGACATAGCCTGAAAATATCTAAATCTTACAGTCTTGCTTTAGGGCCCTTTTCATTGTAAAAAAAATCACAAACCAAATTTACACATTTTTGGAAAATATTTCTATATTGATTAAGAAATCTCCGCTTCTTAAGGAAGAAACAAGAAGGAGTATGACACAAAAGTAGAGTGGAAAAGCTTCACAGTATGCACTTCATCCACTCCTCTCCACCCAAATTCCATTCCCCCTGGCAGCTCACACATCTTCCCTTCAGCTCTCCTCCTCTCACACTTGGCTTGGACTGGAATGTCCTCTCTCTGCCCCACCCACTGATTGATGCCTGTCCTCCCACCTTCTCACACCCTTCTCTTCCTCAGCGATGCCTCTGCGCCTTTTCCCATGGAAAGCAATTTCAGTTCTAGTGTTTTTTCAATTTTCTTCTCTGCTATATCCATCAAATCAACAAAATCAAGCCCTAGGACTGAGCAGTGGGGATTGAAGGGCTGGGAGAGGGGGTGAAAAAAAGACCCTTCCTTAGAAAGCAGAGTTGGAGGAAAGAACGTGAAGTCTTGTGCTTTTTTTTTTTTTGAGCCTTATTACAGTTACCAATTTACATGAGTTCTATCATATTAATACTATAAATGTGTATGGCACTTTATGTTTCTAGGCATGTGAATAATGGTAAGTTGTATTCTTTTATGCAAATTCTTTGGTGCCCCTCCCTGTCTAATTTTCAGGCAGTGGGAGGGCAAGTGTTCAGCTACAGTGTAATTACATGGTGCTCCCATCCAGTCTCCTTTTACACCCTTGGAACAACCCAAGGAGTTCAGAAGCAATGGAGCAAACATGAATTGGACCTAAATATATAAGCGAGAAAGGATTTAATGGTTATTTATTTATTTATTTGTTAAGGATAGAGGTATTTACATCCAATGTCACTATGAGAATTGTAAATTTGATAATTGTGAATTGTTAGACTGGAAGAAACTTTTAAGAGGTCATCAGCCTACCTCTTGCTTTGATTCTGATACATAGTATGAGTATTATTAAAATACAACTTTTGGAAAACGATAAAATATTAATTGCCATGAGCATTACATTTCAGTTTGCTACAAATGCTAATTATACAATGTTGTCAGTATCGAACATAGGCCATGGGTCTTCAAGTTGTAGATTTTAAAAAATTTATGAAACTCAGAGTGATGAAGTTTAATGATTATGATATAAACACATGCAGTAGAATAGATGAAGGTAAATTTATACTTGTTGCAGAATATATTCTGGAAGATTCTTAAAATGGTAAAGCTCGTACCCTGTTGAATGTAATTTGTCCTAATTCCCAGTCCTACCTGCTCCTTAGGCTTCACTGCTGAATCTAGTCATCTTCTAAGCATTACATTTGATCCCCTGGTTTCTTCTCACCACCATCAGGTCTCTTTCATGGCTTCCCTGTTTCTGTCAATTGCACTGTTATCATCATAATAAACCAATGCTGCATTGTTGTGCTGATCTCTCACTTGCTTTTGGACTCAAGCAAGAATTAGGCTTTACTAATAGCAGCCCAAGTATTAACGACCATAAATATAAGGCCATCTCTCATTTCCCCAATGAAAAGTTAAAAGGGTCATTTTGTTGGCATGATTATATAAACACTGCATACTACAGATAAAATAGTGAAAATTTTCCTGAAAATATTTTGTCAATTTAGTTACACATACATCTTTAAAATTATGTAAAAGGGCATTATTATAGTTTTAGTCTGCATATGTAACTTGGGAAGTGTAGAATTTAATAATCATGTTTTTAAATTTCAATATTTTTTTAATTTAAAGAAATCAAGAATTTAAAAATCTATAACATAAATGTTACTTACTATGAGAGAGTCAGTTTGAAAGTGTTCCATCTTGAGAACTCTTAAAGGAAAAAGAATACAGCTGACTTTGAACAACACAGGGGTTAGGAGTGCTAACTCCTGTGCAGCCAAAAAGCCTTGTGTAACTTTTGACTCTCCCAAAACTCAACTACTGTTGCCTGGATGCCTTATTGGTAACATATTATAATAAATTGTTGATTAACTCATATTTTCTATATTATACCTATTATATACCATATTCTTACAATAAAGTAAGATAGAGTAAAGAAAATGCTATTAAGAAAACCACAAGGAAGAGAAAATATATGTACTATTTATTAAATGGCAGTGGGTCATAATAAAGGTCTTCCTCCTGGTCATCTTGCTGTTGAGTAGGCTGAGGAGGAGGAAGAAGGATTGATCTTGCTGTCTCAGGAGTGGCAGAGAAGGAAGAAGAACCATGTAGAAGTGAAGTTGTGCAGTTCCAACCCATGTTGTTCAAGAGTCAACCATATTTCAAAATATTACATTGTTTAAGTATTTTTGAATATTAAAAATATAATTTCTCAAGACTAAGAGCTTCTATTCTTTGTTGTTTGCCTCACTTTGCTCTTCTGTTAACTTTTGTTTTTAGCCCAGCAAAAATCATAGAGCAAAGAGTTGCTATTTGGGTTAACTTTGTCAGGGACTGATCTCAATCTTATATTCTTTGGGCAACATTGGGTATCTTCTACAACAGAGAGCTGCCCTGAGAAGGTAGATAGTCCTGTTTCTGCGAGTCTTCCAAAGCACCTGACAGTTGTTTATTTAGCAATCGATCTTTAATTAATTTGCTGTTTTCAGGACAAAATACTTCTGCATTAAGTATTTTAAGTATTTATTATACTTAACCAAGATTTCTGTTAAAAATTGATATTGTTACAGTCTCAGAAAATGTACTGGATTAGGCTAAGAAATGGGCCAAATTAAATAAAATATATATATATGTATATACATATATATATATAACAAGAAAAACAGCAAAAGGAGAGAGAGAGAGCGAGAGAGAGGGAAACCTAGACTTATTCTTCAATATTGCAAACATACAAATATGGAGTTAATATTGCCAATACACATGTGCAGAACATTAGAGATTGCAGAAGGCCAAAATAGTTGGCCACAATAGTTTTAGTATTCTAAACTATTAGATTTTGACAACAATTTAAAAAATTTATGGTGTATTTCTTTGTTAACAACAACAAAGAAGAGGCTGGTCATGAACAAAATATTTGATACCTCTAATATTTGAATGTCTCTGCTACTTTTATACTTATGTACTTCAAAAAATGCTGCAGAAATAGAAATCTATTAAGCAAAGTTACTTTTGGAGAACAACAAATAACCTGGGTTATGCTTAATAGGATAACAATGTGGGAGCTAAGATGATTATATATAACAGCTGCCAAAAGTTCTCTCCAAAAACATTGATATTTACTTATTGTCAGTTGTCTTTTAATTCTGTATTTTAGGAAATGAGTAAGAAGCTGTTATGCTGTTATTCATTATCCATCTGAATTCTGCAGTAAAAAAGTGATATTTTGTCAAGCAAAACTAGCCCTCAATTAGAAATTACTTCTTATATTTTAATCAGGACATACTATATCTATCTGTCAGAAACCTGAAGAATTCAAGATTGCATTTCATAAAATGTAAATTGATTAGAAGTTCAACACAGTGGCTCAGCACAGAGAAATTAACTCCCCAAGGTTAGTTAATGCTAAATGAAACTGATGAATCCGGGGACAATGAATGTGTTTTGATGCCGTGCCATTTTTCAGTGATATAATTCAATGAATATTTTTCACAATGATACAATTCAATGCCCTTTTAAGGACTATATTTCAGAAGTATCTCATGAATTGTCTCAACTCATTAAGCCACTTGTGCTGACCCTCTTGAAATGTGAGAATAATTTTCTAGGGTACCAAACAATGTCCTCCAGAGATAATTTCAGTTACAATATTCAAATACATGCGTATCCTATGACCGCAAAGTAATAATAATCAACACAGGGCATCTACTTCAAGCTACATTCATTATCTTATTTATTTTCATAACATTATGAGGTAGGTAATATTTTTCCAGTTTTACAGATGAAGTAATGGAGAGTCTGAGAGGTGAATTCACTTGCCTAATGTCAAATTCACGTTCTACACATCATATTTCTTATATGTTAGGAAATAAGGGAAAAAAGATAGCTGCAAAGCATAATATTTGTTCAATTTATTAAAATTCTTCTCTTTTCTACTAGCTTTTAAGCGTAGACATTTTATCCATTATAGCTTCTAACACAGTGCCTTGCACACAGAAAAGGCTCAATTGGATACCCAATGAATAAATATGGAAACCAGGTGTTGATGCTGAACTGAGAAAATAAAATTTTCAATATAATTTTGAATATAAAATTTTCAATATAATTTTGAATAAAATAATGTATTTTATTCTTATAGTCCACAAAATTAAAAATTATGGACTTGTTTATTTATCATATGAGGGAATACAATATTATACAGAATCCTTAACATCTTTTTATAACAGCACTCACCTTTCAATATGTTAAAACATTTGATTGTTCAGAATACAATATATGTTATTTTTGGTGTCTGTATATATCAAACATGGCCTGAGAAATATAAAATGTCAATTCTACAGTGTTTAAGTTATAATAATAATTTTTGAAATTTAGATTTCACTGAACACTAAATAGAGTGTGCATGACCAAGACTGTAAATCTCTGCCTATACATATTTAAATAACTGACATTTTCCAAGTAATGTAATTAAATTATCATACTAAGATTCTTTTCTCTTTGATGATCATTAAATATTAAAGAATAATTTGTCCACTGGATGCCTTAAAATGTTTAAAAATTTTTTCATAACTATCCTAATTGTTGAACTATGTATCCAGATATCCAAACAAATGGCTAAACCATTTGTTTGTGTAGTATGTTATTATGGGATGTTATTGAATATTTATCTTTCTTGTTTGAGTATAAGCTTTAGAGCAGATTTTGTTTGTTTGCTTGTTTCTTTAATATGATGCCTTGAACCATTTGAATCAAAATCAGCTAATGTTTTTTATGAAAAAATATAAATTTCTAGACCTACCACAGACCTAATAATTCAAAATAACTGGGGGCTGGGAACTAGAACTCTCCAGTTTTTAACAAGCTCCTTGGATGAAGCTGATGTCTCTACAGTTTGGTACACTGAAGTTTGAGAACTACTGTTCTAATTTATAGCTGGTATTTTATTTTTTCATTTGCAGTATTTATAGATCACATCGAATAATTGGTCACTTTGCTTATCTTTAGTTTATTCTGTCCTGGAGACTTCGGAAGTAGAATGTATACTCAGGTCTCATCAGCTCCCATTTGTAAATCTTCTCGCTCTTTTGTAGTTTCAGAGGATGTCAGTATCTCTTAATACCCATTCATTTGTGTCATTAAGCTTTTAGCACAAATATAGCATCAAAGTTCAAGACATCAGGTTGGTCTTTGAAATTTTAGTGGGGTTTTTTTGGTTATATTTTCTTCCAGCGAGTTTTTTATATAGCAAGAACAAGCAGCTATTTTAACTCGCTGCCTCATATTTTTTGTCTATCCTTTTAGGAATAGAAACCGAATTAATATTTAGGAAAATATTGTTCTTTAATTTTGAAAAACACATATACACCTCACAAAGATAAACATTTTAATAGGCTTTTTAGTAATGGAAAAGTAAAGCAAAAATGCAACTTTACAAAGGAGAAGTCTAAGTCAATAAGAAAATTAAGTATTTTCTAAACAATGTGGAAGGCCATCTTTATTGTGAACTGAAAGAAACCTTGGTAAGTTTTTTAGACATCAACAGAATTTCTATATTAGCTGAGAATGTTCCGTTTTTAGCAAAGCAAGATGTTTCCTGCAATAGTGGTGAGAAGCAAGCCCATGGAGAGATCTAGAAAGGGCCTGTCTGCAGCAAAGCAGAACAGTGGACTCTAAACACAATGCTATCAAATATTTCAGGTTAAAATTTCCTTTACAGCATTGTGTTTTTCCTTACATCCTCACAATTCCAATAAGTGTTCTTAAGACTGTAGCCTGGTGTCAGCTCTGTTTTGTGGCTTCCTATAAGACAAGATACCATTAGCAGAGGAACAGACCATGAGCAGTGGCCCTATGATGCATGTGACGCCTGGCATCATTAGAAAGATGAAGAGCAACAGTCGGTGCTAATTGGTACAGCATGAAATGACTCCCTGGAAATTCCTAGAAAAATATTTCTTTGAGTCTAAGATGCAGTCATTTTAAGGTGCATCATTATTTTATTTCCCACAAAGAAAGAAAGAAAAAAAAAAAAAACACTGCCAATTATACTGTTAGACCAGGATTTTTAGAAGTTAGTTTTTTTTCCATTTGAGGAGAGAAAACTTTTAGACTTATTTAAACACAAATTTAGTTTTTATTACAGAGTACTCTCGTATATGCATAAAAATGAAAATATAAGCAACTAAATTGGGTAAGATAGTTCTAGAGCTTATTTACATCGAGTCTGACTCCTCTGGGTCAGTGTTTGACTCAGAGCCATTAAAATTTTGTTGTTTACAAAAATAATGTGATGATGCAGCCCATCTTTAGGGTTCTTTCCTACTGACTCTGGGATTTTCTTCCAAGCCTTTGATACTAGTTTTGAAGCTGGTGCTTTTTAAATCTTGCTGTCAGACTCATGAGAAGGTTTTCATACAACAAACAGACCTCATATTCCTTCCTCAAATTATCCTTACATTCAAATGTTCAGAAAATTGAGATGATACGTGGGCCAGTTTTGGCACTGGGGATATCTACCAAGGTCACATGTGTGATGACAAAGATAGCTGTATCTGCTACCTGGCTGACAGTAATTGCAAGATTCCATTGACTGTAGGACACATCCTACTTCAATGACATTAAAATGTGAACAAATATGCACCTCAAGCTTGATAAAATACATACGGTACTTAGAGCTTTGGACTTCTGGCACTCATCCAGGCTGGGGACTTGGGGTTTTAGCTGAGTACCAAAGGAGGATGGATCATCCCTCCCCCAAGGCTGAAGAATTTAGGAATATACAAGTTATACTGTACCTGTATTCATCTGTGATGTTTACAATTGCACTTATTAATATGTGTTTTGAAAATGAGCTGTCCTTCCAAAAATTGTTTCATTATAATAAATGAAATGTCAGCTTGTGACATTAATTTACATATTATAAATTACTATCATCCTCATCCTCTGTATATCCTTCACCTTCATGATGACACTGTCCTTCAGAGATAAGGAGCAGGAAAACTTGCAGCTAATATAGTAATTAGGGAAGGCTGAGCTAATTAAAAATATACAAAGACTGATTAAAATTATCCTTATACTGAAATTATACAGGTTAAATGGAAGCAAAAACCAAGAAACTTAATCTAGTCTACTATTTAATTTTTAAATCATATTAACTATTGAAGTATATGCAAAATCATATATTTATTTTCTTTCATTAAGAACCAGAAATTAGAATACACTTCATAAATTGAGAGACCATGATGATGTGCTTTACAGTCTAACAGTTTGAGCTTACACACTTCTCTAACAAGAACCTTACATTGTTGTCCAAAACATTGAAATATTATCTTTGTCCAGTTTTGCCATCTAGAATAGCTACCAAGATCATACATGTGATGACAATGACAGCTACTTCAAAACTGTTGCCTGCTGGTTGACCTATTATAAATACTGTAATCTAATGTACATAATGTGGACAAATTTTCTTAAGGTAATTGAGAACCCAAAAAGAAAATGCAACTTTAAGAAATATGACTTCCAAGACACTGACTTAATTCTTATATATATGTATTTTTTACTTAGAGTGATCTACCGTAGCTGAAAGAGATATCTAGGTGGTAGAGTTCATGTCCTTCTATCATCTACACAAAGAGAATTGATTCTGTTTTCTCCATTTCTGGTTGCATGTTGTCTTCTTGTTCTACTTCTTTCTCCTCATTTAATGCTCCCACAAAGCTCAAACTATTAAACAGTGTGCACAGAAAACAAGTTCAATATAAACCAGTCATCAAGGTTGGTTTGTGTTTGTGTAGACAGAAAACACTTTTCCACTTTTAACTCAAATTATACTGGATTAATTTTGCAGGAACAAACTGGCAGGACCAGAAATAAAGGGTCACCAAATTTTCTTCTCAGAATCTTATCATTTAGATTAAAAGAATCCTTATAAAGAACCATAATCTGCTTTTGTGAGTCAGTCAACTTGACAGAGCATCTCTCTTTCTACATCCCAAATTTCAGTCAATCATTTTGAAAATTAAACTCTTTCAAGTAATAATTTCTATCTCATGAAATGATACATAAAAACTGGAATAGTAGCAACCAAACACAGCTATGGAAGGTGAATCCTACTGATCTCAGACTTCTCACCTACCCATTACCAAAGATGAAAAGCAGATTACTAAGCAAACCTCATTCAGTAAGTCACTCTTCCTTCACCTTCATTCAGGGTTTTTTCACCAACAAAGATAAACCCCTCAGGGGTTTTTGTTTGTTTTCTTACTTGTTTGTTTTCCATCACGTCTGGTCTCTATCTTCCTTTATGCCTTGTTTCCCTTTATTCCTGTCCACCCTTATTTTCCTACAAAGGTGGCTTGTATTCATTAATTAAAATGAGAAGCAAATAAACTGGAAGTCTTTGTGCATGGTTTCAGTTAGACCAATGTGAATGTAGGAAGTTCTGGTCCACAAGTTCCTTTCAACCTAGACAGCTAAAAGAAACATGAGGAGTAGAATGGTTTCAAGCTTAACGGGATGAGAACACCAAGCAGCATCAGTGTTTTCCTTCAGCGTCTTAAGCATCTCTTCTCTCTAAGGGGTTAATATTAACCCTCCCCAGTCTAGCCATAAATGTATCTATCTCATGAATACTCACACTTTTCTTTTCGTGTTATTCTATCTAAATCAGTAAATCTTAGTACCAGAAAGAGTCCAAGTAGTCAATTAGCTATTTGAAAAGGGTGATTAATGGATTGTCTTTTATTAGTAAGAAACAATATCCCCACTTGCATTAACTTTTTAATCTGGATAATTTCGGTATGGATGAGTAACACACAAAATGATTTTAGAAGTTTTCTGTGAATCTATGGTTAGTAAAACTATTTTTCCTTGAGCATATATTATTGCGTGGGTTATTTAAATGAATACTGTAAGGTCATTAAGGAACAACTTGAGGAAACTGGAGTGTCTCCAAGAGATTCTGGACGTGTTAAGTGGCTACTTAATTCCAAAGAGAAAGAAGAATGAATAGAGCCCATTTTTGTTTGTTTTGTTTTGTTTTACTTTGTGTGCATGTGTGTATGTGTGTATGTGTGTGTGTTATTTGCATGGGATTAGAGGTTGTAGTGATAAGCAATGTGCAACGTGCCAATATAATTAAGAGCTTTCCAGAGAACAGTGTCAGAACTGAAATACTGAGGAGAAAACTGACATTATGCCTCATCCATTTTGAGAAAATGGATGTTTTGAACTGACATTGGGATGGTAAATTCTACTTGAATTTAATGAGCCAGGAAGTGGGAGCAGGAATAGAAGTGGCATACATTCCACTAGTATCAAGGATTTAAGGCTATTTTCATTTTTCTTTCTATCCTAAATAATAATAGCTTCACTATTTTTGGAACAAGCATAAGTCCCCTACTTGAGTTGAATTTATTTTTTCTTGTGAGATATTTTATAGTTGTAATAACTAAAAAAAAATGTAGAGAAAAGCAAAGCTTTGAAACAAAGTAATCACAAGAAAACTGCATGTGGCATATTAGAGCAGTAGTTAAATATATTAGAATTAATTTTAAAATGAATAAATGAATTCCAATTTTATTTGATTTAAAAATGATTTAAGACCTGTTTGGTTTTCTGTAGATTCATGAATGGCCAGGATGAAATTGGGCAGGTATGGATTGTGCATGGTTAAAGCACAGATATTTTTGTTCTACTTTACATTTCAGGGCTGAAGTTTTTAAAATGCATGAACTTCTAGGTATTACTACAGTTATGATTGAATTGTAGAATATAACCTCAAAGACATTAGAGGAAAAACTCCTTCTATTGAGACAATAGTAGCCACCTACATTTTCCCATTCCTCAGTTAAAAGAAGTAGTCCTCCAAAGGAGGAGATAAAAAAAAGTCCCTTTGACACATTAATTATTCTGTAGTGTGAATGGAATAGTATAGATTCCTGCTACTCTGAGTATGGTCTATGGACCAGAGGCTTCAGTAGCATCTCGGAGCTTGTTAGAAATGCAGAATCTTAGGTCCTAAGCCAGACTTTCTGAATTATAATATTTAAACAAGGTACCCAGGTAATTCATATACATATTAACATCTGAAAAGATTGTAATAGATCTTGGTACTGTCAGTTAGTTCTAATAGAACTTTTTGTAATTATGGAAATGCCCTGTGTCATTCAATACAGTATCCACTAGCCACATGTAGGTATTGAGCACTTCAAATGTAGCTAGTGCCAATGAGGAACTGATCTTTTTGTTTTATGCAATTTTAATTGTTTTAAATTTAAATAGCCACTGGTAGTCAGTGGCTACCATATTGTACAGTACAGCTGTATCCTTTTATTCAAATGTATTTATGAGAACAATATAAGCCTTCTGAAGCTGTGGAACATTTGTTCTTTTTACATCATTAGCCCTCAGAGGGCTTGTATAGTACACTGATACTTGTACATGTTATTTATTTATGTAGCATCTGTACCATTCCTAGGATGTACTTATATTACACTGCAGTTATTGGTTTACATGGCTCTTGCTCACCATGTTCCCACCATCAACCTAATACCAAGAAGATTAACAGCAAGCATCTCAAGAGAGAGATCAAATCTTAATGATCTTTGTATTCTCATACACCTAGTACCAAGTTTGACATGTACAAGGTACTCAGTGTACTTTCATTGAATTGACCTGGCACAGAAATTAATCCATTGGTATTTATTTTAATAAGACATAGTAGAGCATGACATTAAATTTAACACAATATTATCTTAGGCAAAATCCATTAGTGCTCATCCCACCAAAAACCAAACCAAAACCAAACAAATAGAAATAATAACAATAATAAAAATCTGGCATAGCTATAATCAATTTTAGCCCTTTATAGTCAGTTTGATATAAGGAAAATGCTAATACAGATTAGTAAACACATTGTACATCCTGGCTAGGTTATTTACGATTAACATGCAAAAGAACATTATGCACTGTCAGTTCTGAACTGGCAAGAACACTGGAGTTGGACCCGGGACATAGAAGAAGGAAGGACTCCCTGACAGACTGTTGGCTGAGACACTGAGGGTGAACAGCCGAATTATCCAGAGTCCCAGGCTGATATGAGCTAAAAAACCAGCTGCAGCAGATAAATAACCCCAAGGTCACCTGGCAGCAGGTCATGCCAGAGTGGGAA
Organism: Eulemur rufifrons; assembly: GCF_041146395.1. Lineage (NCBI taxonomy): Eukaryota > Metazoa > Chordata > Mammalia > Primates > Lemuridae > Eulemur > Eulemur rufifrons. The sequence continues at coordinate 68,117,620 of NC_091011.1, forward strand.
TATCCAAATGCTTCTCTGACCAGCAGTGCTAACAGCCAGGTAAACAGCTTGGGGCCCAAGCAGATGGCTTTGCAATGCTGCCGCCTTCTTCTTCTTTCCTTTCCAGACAAGGGGCAGACTGCCTGTGGCAATAATGGCTTCTGACTTGGGACTCAACAGTCCTTCCCATCACAATTCTCAAATTATGTAGTTTGTGGATAATCTATTGTATAAATCCACGTGCTTTGGTCATTTCCATTGCCTTGTGAAACAAGATAAGTCTACTTTAAGATTTGAATTATCTGTCCCTCTGTATTTTTTTAATTCATCAGACTTTGGGAATGATATGATATATGAAAAATATTTTGTTACATGAATTTCATACCCATAGTTCATTTTTTGATGATTCCCCAGTATTTATTAAGAATTCTGGAAAACAGAGATCTTTTGTTTGTTTTAATCACTTACTTTGGAAATTTTGAACTATATTCAGAAATAGAGATAATTGTAAAATTCCATGTACCTATCACTCAGCTTCAAAAATGATGAACATTCTTATCTCATCTTTCTCACTCCCCTTTGTATTTTGAGTGGAGTATTTTAAACCAAAGCGCACCATACTATTATCTTACCCCTAAGCACTTCACTATGAATCTCTAACAAATACATATTTTTTTAAAAAATAGAAACACACTTGGACGATGAGGCAGGAGGATCACCTGAGCTCAGGAGTTCAAGGAGGTGGCAGTGAGCTATGATGACACCACCACACTCCAGCCTGGCGACAAAGGAAGACCCCATCTAAAAAAAAAAAAAATCCACAGTACCATACCATTATCACAACCAGCCAAAGTAACAATTTATTATGTAATATTCAGTCCTTTTTAAATTTTCCCTGGTGATGTCAAAATTATTTCCTTACAATTGGCTGGTTTGAATCAAAATCTAAGCAAGGTACAAACTGCATTTGTCTGATGCGACTTTTAAAATATCTTTTTTTTTTAAATTGTGGTAAAAACATGACATGAGATCTACCTTCTTAACAAATATTGAATATACAATACAGTAATGCTAACTACAGGCACAATTTGTACAGCATGTGTCTAGACCTTATTCATTTTGCATAACTAAAACTGTTGAACAGCAACTCCCCATTTTCACCTCCCCCCAGCCCTGGCAAGCACCATTTTACTCTCTGCTTCTATGCATTTGATTGTTTTAGATTTCTCATATAAGTAGAATCATGCAGTATTTTTCCTGTGACTGGCTTATTTCATTTAGCATAATAGCCTCATAGTTCAATCATGTTGTCACAATTACCATCATTTACTTCTTTTCTTAAGGCTGAATAATATATTCCTTTGTATCTATATACTAATGGATAACAATTCCCCTTTCCATTTTAATGGTGTGTATTTATCAGAGAAAATGGATCATTTGTGCTATAAAATTTCCCATTTTCTGATTTGGTTACCTATATTCTGATAGTATTGTTTAGTATGTTCCCTTTCTAGCTCCTGTATTTCTTATAAACATGTGGCCTGATACAGAAAATTGTTAGATTCAAGTTCAAAGTCCTTTTTTTTTTTTTTTTTTGAGACAGAGTCTCACTTTGTTGCCCGGGCTAGAGTGAGTGCCATGGCGTCAGCCTAGCTCACAGCAACCTCAAACTCCTGGGCTCAAGCGATCCTACTGCCTCAGCCTCCCGAGTAGCTAGGACTACAGGCATGTGCCACCATGCCCGGCTAATTTTTTCTATATATATTTTAGTTGTCCATATAATTTCTTTCTATTTTTAGTAGAGACGGGGTCTCACTCTTGCTCAGGCTGGTCTCGAACTCCTGACCTTGAGCGATCCACCCGCCTCGGCCTCCCAGAGTGCTAGGATTACAGGCGTGAGCCACCACGCCCGGCCCAAGTTCAAAGTCCTTTAGCAAGAATTCTTTATTATGATTCTCTGTCCTGTTATTGCATCACACCTGGAAATCCTTCCTCACAAAGTAGGTGTGTGAAAATGGAAGCAACTCACAGTGGAAGTCCTCTTTCAAAGAATATTTGAAGTTTACTCAGTGATTTAACAAAAAAATGGATTTCCGTGAGGCTTTTTCAGAATATTTTTACTATAAGAGGAGATCTGCCTTCGAATTTTTATTTCTCTCTAATTTATAGGACTTTCATGGTTTCATCAAGAATTGGATTAAAACAATAGCAAAAACTAATTTCCATATTCTTCAGGTGACGTATTTCCCATGTAGCTAGTGTGTGAATGAGTTTGGAGAAATGCCTCAGAAGACAGACCTCAAACCTAGTCTGTGGCTGCTCTGCAGGGGATGGGAGCAACACCCACCCAAAATTGGTTTGCATGTGGAGTCTAACGATACCATACATGATAGACATACTCAGACAGTGTGATGAGCTTTGTTATGCACATAATGGGGCTTTCTGGGAAGAGAAGAGCAGGGTCAAAAAGCAGGTATGAGAATAGCTCAAGAGAGTAAGAATCATCATTATTGCTTGTGGCAATTTTGTGCTGTTTTTATTACAGCTAAGGGTAGGGGATGGGATGAAGATTCCTGATGTGTGGTTTGAACTTGCCATATCTAAACTTCCTTAATGGCTCTCTCAGATCTGGGACAAGAGAAGAGATAGGGGTGGGTTTAAAACTGTCACAATCAAGCATCAAAAACAGTCAGACTTTTTACTACAAACATAAATTATTAGTTATTCAATTTCATGTATGAAAAACACCATGAATAGGAGTAACTAAGACATTTAGGGGTTTTGCTTGTGTGTGCATGTGTGTGTGTATCTGTGTTTAAATAAAACTATAGCTAATGTTATGGAGACTCCTTCTGTGTGCAGAACACTAGTTCTTTATTTGTATTATATATTTAATACAATATTTATAACAAACATATGAATTGACTATTATTAACCCCATTTTACACATGAGGAAATTCAGATGCAAAGACATTAAGACACTTGCTCAAAGTCACATAACTAAAAGTGGTGGAGCCAGGGTTAAAACCATGCAATCTGACTCCACAGAGGCACTCCTAACCACTATATATATGCTTAATGGCTCTCAAGTTTTGCATACATAAAAATCACCTGTTAAAAATTACATGATACCAGGAAGTACCTGCTCCCAAAATTTCTGAATCAGTAGATCTGAGATGGGACCTGAGAAATTACCTTTCTAATGGAGTTACCAGGATGCTGTGATCTGGGACAGCACTTTGAAAACTACTGTTACACACAAATTTATCTGAACACAAGTTTGCATACTACATGCGATTCAATCACCTTCACAATTGCATATCCTCATTAAAGTTTATGTGATTGGATTTATTATAATTGGTTAGAGCATAATCTTAATTACACCATACTACTGCTCACCTCAAAACCGAGGGATGATATAGTGTAATCATTAAAAGCTTGGCATCAGAAAGACCTAGATTTTCTTTCTAATTCTCCTACCAAATAGCTATGAAACATTGACAATGATGCTTAATTTTCTGATTCCATCCCCTCACTCGTAAAATGAGGAGATACCCAATCATAGGACTGTTGTGAAGATTAAATGAGATAATGTATTTAAAATACCTGTCAAACGTTTTAGTACTTTAGCAAGGCATTAAAGGTTGGTTAATGTCCTTAATTTGACTGCCCAATTTGAAGTTTAATCTCCTGGCATGAGTTAAATAGTTTCCCAACAATAATGTAAAGGTTTTAGGAGTTTTTCAGTAACTATCCTTGAGTGTGTAAAAATTATATTTGCTTTTATAACTTGCCATAAGTGGATTTAACTTGTAGTTTTGAAAAGGGTTTTGAAGAGCCATATGCAGGGAAAAAAATAGCTTCATAAAATCAAGTGTGTAAACTTCCATTGTGTAGGAGAACATAGAGTACTACTCTTTTTCAAGGAGCTCATACAACCTGAAGCAAAGTCTTGCAGAGTCACAGAACCATTTTTGTAAACTATGTTCTTAAATAGAATCTACTGGAACTGTGTACAACTAATCAAGGATCAATTTAGTCATTTGTTTTTAAAAAAGATATCTCAAAAAGAACAAATTGGAAGGCATCAATTTACCAGACTTCAAGCTATACTATAAGGCTACAGTAACCAAAACAGCATATATTTGGTTACTTATGGTACTGATATAAGAACAGAGACATAGGCCAATGGATCAGAACAGAGAACCCAGATATAAAACCATCCTCATATTGCCATCTATCTGATCTTTGACAAAGTAGACAAAAACATACACTGGGGAAAAGAATCCCTGTTCAATAAATGGTGCTGGGAAAATTGGATAGCCACATGTAGAAGACTGAAACAGGATCCACACCTCTCACCACTCACAAAAATCAACTCAAGATGAATAACAGACTTAAACCTAAGGCATGGAACTATAAGAATTCTAGAAGAAAATGGTGGAAAAACTCTTATAGACATCGGCCTAGGCAAAGAATTTATGAAGAAGACAATCACAGTAACAAAAATAAATAAACAGAACCTGATCAAATTAAAAACCTGCTGCATAGCCAAGGAAACAATCATTAGAGCAAATAGACAACCTACAGAATGAGAGAAAATATTTGCATGCTATACACCCGATAAAGGGCTGATAAGCAGAAGCTATAAAGAACTCAAGCAAATCAACAAGAAAAATCAAACAACCTCATTAAAAAGTGGGCAGAAGACATGAACAGAAACTTTTCAAGAGAAGATAGACTAATGGCCAAGAAACATGAAAAAAATGTTCATCATCTCTAATCATCAGGGAAATGCAAATCAATATCACAGTAAGATATCACTTAACTCCAGTGAGAATGGCTTTTATCAAAAAGTCCCCAAACGACAAATGCTGGTGTGGATGCAGAAAGATAGGAACACTTATACACTGCTAGTGGGACTGCAAACTAGTACAACATCTATGGACAATAGTATGGAGATACCTCAAAGAACTAAAAGTAGATCTATCATTTGATCCAGCAATCCCACTACTGGGTATCTACCTGAAGGGAAAAAAGACATTCTATATAAAAAAGACACCTGTACTCGTGAATGTTTATAGCAGCACAGTTCACAATTGCAAGGTATGGAAACAACCCAAGTCCCCATGAATACATGCGTGGAATAATAAAATGAGGTATATGTATACCATGGAGTATTACTCAGCCATAAAAAATTGGTGAACTAATACCTCTTGTATTAACCTGGATGGAACTAGAGACCATTCTTCTAAGTGAAGTATCACAAGAGTGGAAAAACAAACACCACATATACTCACCATTAAATTGGAACTAATCAATCAACACTTATGTGCATATATGGAAATAACATTCATTAGAAATCAAGCAGGTGATGAGGGGGAAAGGATGTGTAAATTCACACCTAACAGGTACAGTGCACACTATCTGGGCGATGGGCACGCTTATAACTTTGACTCAAATGGTACAAAAGTAATTTATGTAACCAAAACATTTGAATAGCCCTAATATTCTGAAATTTTTTTAAAAAGACAAAAAATATATCTGTCTGTATTAAATAAATTGATTGATATGTGGTCATAATAATTGGATGATTAGCAGCCCTTTCTATCTTGCATCCATAAGTTTAGTCATTATGGCAGATCCTAGGAATTTTGCTATGTTGTCTTACCACTGGAATAAAATAAGTTAATGTTGGTTTTGTGCACTCTATGCCCTCTGAGTTTGTACTGCACTGCCCTCTGCAGGACAGAACTCATCATAGCACATGAGTTGTAATTTTAGGAAAAATGTCTTGCCTCCATATAGATAAACTGCACATCAAGAATGTGTGATTCATGACAATAGCAACAGAGAAAAATACCAAAATAAAAAATATTGTAACTTATACTAACATTTAATTGTCATTGTTGAGCAGTATTGTTTATTCATGTCAAGTATTTTAACTTTAAATAATTATGCATCTTCCTTTATTGACCTTTAAAATATGAGTCTAAATTTTTACATATCTTATAGTAATAGTTCAAACTCTGAGTTCATCAGATTTACTTTCCTGATATTCAATTTTCCTCTTTCATTTTAAAGATATATGGGATTTCCTGTTTGAAGAGTAAGGTTTTTTATTTATTCATTTGCCATAAGTTTTCATATATAGTCAAGGTTAGTGTTTTACAATATACATACGTATGGTGGATTAGTTTATAAGAATGAGCTATTAAAATATTTTTGTAGTAAATAAATCTATTGAACTTGACTGACTGATAAAATCAATGAAACCAGGAAAGAAAGATGGGAAAAATCTTTTAAGCAGATCTAAATGATTTTCAGTTCTCTCTTCCACTTTGAAAATTATTGTTTTTAAAAAATTTCTGTCAAAGAAACAAATTCAGGATGAACTTCATGAAACAAAATTTGTGAAAAATGGCATAGGGACAGTATTGACACCATGTTTATCCTGTATTATTGTCTCTATTTTATTTGGTCTGTATGAACTTGGTGTAAGAAGAGAAGTTACTTTGTGCTTTTCCTATTGTACTTCATGCCAGAACTCCAAGATTTCCTTGGCTACAATCTTTAGGCTGAGAAGTAGATTAATGTTATCAAAAGAAGAAATAAAGAGTATACAGCTCTTTAGGATTTCTTCAATTTTCCTTTTTAATATTGTCTAGATTTTTAACCAAAACAAAAACATCTGCATGCTGACCTCAGACTGCTAACTAAAACCCCGCATAGACAAATTCTCATTTAACACTCCTGAACTACTGGTCCAAATTGGAATGAATGACCAAAAGATACAGAGCTAAAATGGCAGATGTCGCCTCTCTCTCATAGCTGTTTTTCATTATCCAGTGTTAGGATCTAAAATCCAACAGGCCCCTTTGTTTACTTTGCAGCTATGATATAGAGTCAGTTCAAATGGACCATTAATAGAAACAAGTCAAAACATAAGAATCAATTTCCAAATGACACTGCATACTGGGGGTAAAATTTAAGAGAAAGCAAGGAGTGAGGTAGAAAAATGAAGGAGGGAAGTTCACTGTTTTGAATTGCACTTTGTTTACTGGGCTAGCCTGATATAAAAATACATGTTAATTTCTAAATCGACAACCTGAAACCTACAGACTTGTGTTAGAAAAGAAGTACTACTTTTTATTTATCCATTTATTCATTTAATAAATATTTGTTTATTGAATGTCAGCTTTGTGCAAGTTATGCTGCTGTATTGCATATTATGGTGCTGTTCCCTTTGATCATCTAAAATAAAGTAGATAATGCTGTGTTTTTAAATATGTGACTTTAAATCTCCATTCGTTGCTCCTTTCTCCACTTCAACTGTCAATATCCACCTAAAATCTATGGATATTTCAAATTCTAATGGGAATAAGTTTATATAAACCAGATTCAAATGCAAGATTATACCACATATTTAGGGTTTTTTTTAACCCATTATAAAATTATTATTTATTTAGCAAACCGTTAGAGTAACTTTACCTCTTTTCTTCTGAATACAAGCTTTTTATAATAAATGTTCACTCTGCCTAGTGGATTTCACTTAAAATTCACTTAAATTCATTTAAGTCAGGGGGTCCCTGTGTCAGTATTTCATTGCATTTTACTTTTCTCGTAATAAAGCTAATTCTGAACTCATTAGTACTAATTGCAAATTTGCTTTTATCCCATTCTGACTATTGAAATATTTTAATAAGTTTGTGCCAATAACTTTATAACCTAATATTCATGTACTTTGTTAATCATTGTAACCTGAATTAATCTAGCTACATATTTGATTTATTTAATATTGTTTAGTGATCCCAGAAGGGTTACAGCACAGTGCAGTCTTATCTATGTGCGTATTGAGTTTTCATTTTGCTTTAAATTTTAGAGTAAGATTTTGGCTTTCTGTGTTTAATTTTTAAAATAACATTTAAAATAAAAGTTTTGAGGTCACTAAACCACTTGGTTGGCGTATAGTGTTGTTGACTTCCAAGTATGTACATGTATGATTTCTTTTTTGCTGATTTTTTATTACAATAGAAATCTTGCAAATATGGCCACCCCCCCCCCCCAAATACGTTTCCATCAGCACCCTTGAAGACTTTGACATAGAAGTTTCACCTCTAATTGCTGTGGTATAATTTTAAGTTGCTCTCTATGTAACAAAAATCCTTTTAACCATATCTGACTACTGATTTTGTCGTTCAATTACTGAGTTAAATTTACACATACATCAGTGCCTTTATGTTCTTGGCTAAATATATTTATCGTTTAGTAACTGTTTCAAGTATGATTACTATGAAAACATAAACACAAGCGAATTATACTGAAATGCACTTCAAAGATTCCTGTGTAGGAGCTTACTGCATGTGTATGTAAAAAGCTAGGCAGATGAAATGTGGTACACAATTGAAAGTCTCCCCGTCTTTTTTTTTTCACTCATTTCAAATACACTAGCACCAATAAGCAAAGCAAAAGGCAAAACACTTGTGGTACCATTTATTTACTTAACCATGATGGAACACCATTGCTTATTATTTTTCCCTTTGAGACAAAGTTATGAGAGCAAACACAGTCACACCAGAGTCTTCAAGGGGTAAAATCTAGTGATAAGTCTAGGTGAAGCTCCATATCCTAAATGGAATTGATACATAAATATCTAAGGAGTGAATTTATTCAATTCATCTTAAGCAATCCACATCTCTCCACTCTTCACATTTGGGACAGCTTCAACTTTTGATCCATAGCTTTTAAAAGCTGATGATAGAACTAGATATTATCTGTATAGAGAGTGGTTTGCCTCCCTTACTTGTAGGAATTATCTATCTCTTAAGCTAATGATCTTCAGCATCTTCATTAATGAACCTGAAGAGGGAGTATAACTCACTAGTGCATTTTTTGTCGCTGATCTAATGATGGGTTTCAATGTACACCAGTTAAAATAAGAAAACTATCTGATTGACCTTGAGAGGTTAAAAGAATGGATTTGACATGGAAAAAAAATGTTTAATGTAAAAAAAGAGTTAAAAAAATGACTCTCTGAAAACTAACAAAAAATAGTCAATATTATTCACCTAAGTATGAAATTGACAACAATAATTTAGGAAACTATATAGAGTGTCACCTATAGCTATTTTAGAACAAAAGTTGTATAATATTTGTTACACAATTGGCATTAATTTAAATTATATAAATCTATATGATTGTTTTTGACTTAGGAAAGCAATTAGCAGTAACTTTTCTGATATAATTGAGAAGTTGGATATTTTATCAGTTGAAAATTAGTTTGACTTGATAAACCTCAGGATATTTTTCATCCTGATTTTCTACTTTCTAAAAACCAACCCCTAGAAAGGACAGACTTTTTATTATAACAAATGGTGCTGGGAAAACTGAATAGCCACATGCAAAAGAATGAAGTTGTACCTTTACCTTAAACCACATAAAAAAATTACTCAAAATGAATCACCTCAATGATTCATTTAATCATCTAATGAAAGACCTAATGTAAGACCGAAAGCCACAAAACTCTTAGAAGAAAACAGGGGGAAAGCTTCAAGACATTGGAGTTAGCAAAGATTTCTTAGATATGATTATCACAAGCACAGGCAAAAAAGTAAAAACTAGATAAATTGGACTCCATTAAAATTAAACACTTTGTAAATCAAAGGACACTATCAATGAACAAAAAGGCAACCCATAGAATAGAAGAAAATATTTGCAAATCTTATATCTGATTAAAAAAGTAATATCCAGAACACAAAAAGTAAATATGCTCACAAGGGCAGGGATTTTTTTTTTTTTTTTTGGCTGTTTATTCACAGATGTGTCACAAATGCCTCAGCACTACCTGACCATAATGTATTTATTATACGTGATATTTTTGCCCATTTAATAAATATATGTGGAGAGAAAGAATGGCTGTTTTTAGACTGGTTAAGAGTATAGGTTATAGGTTTGGGGGTGATTCAAATTCTGCCTCCATTACTTATGAGGTGGTAAAGCAAATTACTTGACCTTTGATCTTCAATATGCACTGTTCTAAAATTCATCTTTTAAAAAATAATCATTGTTTTGTTTCTTCTTACAATGTTGGGTCTTTTTCTCTGAAGTGCCGTCTGGTAGCCTTATTCTTCCCGAGCTGCAGAATTTGGGTCCACATATGCTGGTAACATGCCACCCCATACTCCAGGCAGTGATTCCCAAAGCATGTTCCATGTAACTCTAGTTCTATGCGATGGTACTAGATGTGGCACCCAGAGAAGTCATGTGGTCAAATAAATTTGATAAATACTGGGATGAACCAAGTTGAATGGTTTTTTTTTAACCCTGTAGTACTTCTCAAAGCTTTTAACATGTGAATGTACAATGTAATAATTCTCTAAGTAGAGAATATAGTACACAGTGTCTTCTAATAATAATCTAAGAAATCTTTTTTCTTCTCTCCCTGAAGCATGTCAGAGGAGTAGTGCTCTAAGACACATACTTTGGAGACTTCCGTTACCACTACCAAGTATGATCACGGGCAGGAGCGATGTGGAAAGCCCTAGCTCAGCACCATCAACTTTTCTGCTCATTCAATCTTTCCTCATTTCCCAATTCTAATGTGATATGTGTCAAAATGCGTGTACTTGTCTCACTTATATTTAGGTATAAAAATTCTCAGGAGCTCTCAGTTGCTATTGCTAGTGTCCTAGACTTCACTCTCAGAGTTTTCTGATGCTGAATTTCTCTGTCTGTTTTAGGGCTCTGATAGCCCAGGATCCCACACATTTTATAATACTGCAAGGCTCATTTTTGTTGGCATGAATCTTATTTCAGACTTCAGTCAGCTGCTGCATTTACCTTTAGTGACTCACTACAATCTCTTTCTAATCCCCCTTTCCTGCCTCCCTGCATTCATTCCAACACTGGCACATTAATCACAAAGCACTCCATCACCTCTTTACCACTCAGTTGGCACCTGCCAAGTGTTAGCCTCTGCTAGGGAAGTGAAAGAATAAGGTTCCAGGCTGGACAAGCTGTCAGGAGAGTCAGAACTGCAGCTGAGTAGGGGCCAGAGAGAATAGGCTGCTCCTACACAGTCTCCCCAAGGCTCTACTCGAGGGAGCTTAAGAGGGCAGGGAGGAGCTGAAGCCCACCATTTGCACTCTATGGATATGCAGCTGGGATAGACTCAGGCACAGGACACTGAAGAGGGTATGAACACAGCCAGGCTGGAACTAGCTGAGGAACTTTCATTAATGTTCATAAGTTTTAGTACTTAAAATATGCTAAATATCAGTGATTTTTAATTTTATAACTTCTGACCATTGTCAACAATAAAATACTGGTATTAATATGAATTGAATACTGCAAGACTCATCTTGCTGCAGTATTGCAGTCATTAATGTGGATTTTAACTCTCTCCTCTGAAATCATTGTCTTTGTGTTTTCCGCCCATTGAACATCCCCTTTCTTATCTCACAGCCCTGGGCTTACCATAGTTAGCAAATAGAAATACAGCAAACCCAGTTAAATTTGAATTTGAGAGAAACAAAAAGTAATTTTTAGCATAAGTATGTGTCATGCAACTAAAATATATGCATTGTTTATCAGAAATTCCAATTTAATTAGGTATACTGATTTTATCTGGCAACCTTACACAGCTCCCAGTTTTGACTATTGACTTTATCTGGGACCTTCAAATAGCAAATTGTGGCCATGAAAGTGGACTTTCTCTCTCAAAGCTTCAATTAGCTTATTTCCCTGGAACCTCTATCTCCCACTAAATCCAGGCCATGGGCATATATGTCCTAAGGGATGATGGCCAGTAAACTTTTGATAGTGTTTGCACTTGGAACTGAATACAATACTCTACTTGAGACGTGGTGTGAGCCAAACATAATAGGACTAGCACTCCCCTCATTGTAGACTCTGTTTCTGTTAATAAGGTCAACAGGTAACGTCAGCCTGTGGGTCAGCTTCGTCACACTGAAAACTAATATTGACCTTCACCTAATTAATAGTCTTAAGTTTTTTTCACGTGTTCAGCTGAGTGATATTTTACTCCTAGTTTTCCTCTCGAAATCCCATCGTTCTGGGATTTAAATGTCTTTACTCTGTTTTAAAAGATCACAGCAACAATTTTTACTTGTCCTTTCCTTTTTGAGCTCTTATGAGAGCTAGGAGAGTAGCCCCATGGGCATTGCTAGTTATCCCCTTCTTTACTCCTGATCCGGCTTCTTTGAGATTGGGTCATCAGAATTTTACATTATCTCTGAATTTTTTTTTTCCAAAAAATTCAAAAATGGAATTCTGCAAAGTATATGTCAATCTGTACCCATGTATCAGGTGTTTTACTTACGTTATCTCCTTTGATTCTCATATAACCGTGGGAAACAAATTCTATTATTACTGATTTACAGGTGAGGGAAGAGAAATGCAGTAAAAGTAAAAGTGCTAGAAATGGAAGAGACAAGGGCAGACATGTGCCGAGCCTGGGTGACGGGGTAAAATCCTAGCTTCAGAAACAGCCGCAGGGGTGTCTCCTCTGGAGAGAAGGGACAGCCTCCGGCCTTCCAAGGGACCACAGCAGCAGCTGCCAAACTGCTCACCAGGACTCATCTTTATACAGACTTTGAACAGGTCTTTGGCACTAGAACAGGAGATAAAATAGAAATTGATACAAGCCAAATATGGATGAGAGTAACTTGGGCTGTGGTTGCCAAATATCTGGAATATCTAAAAATCAAAAGAGTGTTTATAAAACCGAAATTAAAACTTAAATTTTAAAAGGAAATATAAATCTCAACAGATGCCTGAAGAAGTTTAATTCCATCTTTTTATGTACTGCCTCAAATGGTTTTATGGAATTGTAGACTGGAAAAGGATCTTAGAAATTGATATATTGGTATCATTATAGTTTATTTTAAGTCTAAGTAGATAACTAATATTTAATTCATATTATTCTATTGACGGGTAGAGTATTTATATCTATCATTATCTGTGATCGCCTTTCTATGTATTCAGCCATTTACCTTTTTGAGGCTACTTGTTTGATAGGTCTGAGACATTTGCTCTTTGCAAATAAGCAACGTGCCATCTAGTGGTAGAAAACCTGAATTGCAGCCAGAAGTCCCTAAGAAAGCAGGCGCTTACCACAAATGGAGCTTATGGGACTTGCGTAATAGCTAAGTGGGTCAACCAGCTCTAATACAAATGTCTCAGACACGTAGGATATCTGTCTCACTCTAGTCAAAATCCTCTATGTGGCCTTTTATTTTTAGTTCACATTTAAAAAAAAAAATCAGCTGTTTTTCAAACCAAAGAGTAAGCACTAGATCCTATAAGACAGTAAAGGAAAATTTTAAGGGACTGAGAAGGTATCCAAGTGCATCACATTGTCCTAGAGCAACTCTCTACCCAGGTACTAAAATAAAAACATTTAGTAACAAAATGACATTCCATAAGATACTGTCCCCACAACTTCCAGAGAATCTGTCACAGTGCCCAGAAGTTGGTAGCTTGTCAAGTTTAGTTATTAGTTCTTGTTGAGTGAATGTAAATATGGTTATTTAAGATAGTCAAGGATCTAGTTATAATCACCTTCTGTTTTAAAGTTGATTTTATTTGAAATTAACAGCAATACTAGCTTTCTTTTTTTAGTATTTTCCAGTAAATTTTTTACCATTCCTCTACTTTCAGTGTTTTCATGCTTAGATGCTCTCATGAGGCAAACCTAGATTAAAAAAAAACAAATCCAATCTGAATATCTTTATTTTATTAATCTAGTTACATTTTTGTTTAGTATTTATTTGGACTTATTTCTATCACCTTATTTTGTTTACTATTTTACATCCTTTCTTTGCTTAATTTTCTGCTCAAGTTTTCCAATATCCTTTTTATTCCTCTACTAGTTTAGAAATAATGTATTTTATTTTCATTATCTTTAGCAATTGTCCTTTTATTTTTAAAATCCATTCTTGATGTAACAGAGTCAAATATTAAATAATATCTTTGTCCTCTCAAAAACATTATAATAATTTATTTTTTAACACATCCTCCCCTCTTTTGTGTCAACTGTCTAGTATTTTCAATACTGCTTGTTTTGGAACTCCTCAAAATAAGATATTTTTTGCAATCAAATCTTATTGAGTTTTACCAAAATATTTAAAATTTTTTAGGGAGAATTACTTCTTGCATTTGTTCAGAATACTCTTTTGTGTTTACTTAAATGTATCATTTAATATTTCTTTCAGTAAAATCCACAAACTGAAAAGCTCTGACTTTGTCTGCAAACATTTTTATTTTGCCTTCTCTCTTTACCAATCATTTAGCTGGGTATAAAAGTCAATTTGTTCACTCATTTCTCCTGAGTCTTTGGAAAGTATCTTTCCATTGCTTTGTGGCAGGTCTTCATGATAATAAAGTCTGCTTTCATTCTGATTACCTTTCTTTTGAAGACAGATAATCTGTCTTTTCTTTTGAAATCTTTTAAATTTGTCTTTTTAAATTTTTATGTTCTATAGTTTCATAATAACTATTTGTACATTTAATTACATTTTCTTGCTCTAGATTTGTGTGTCACTTCAATCTATAGTCCCACATTTATGACAAATTTTCAGGTGATAGTACTGTAAATATTGCTTCACTTCTAACCTCTACTTCTCCTTCTAGAACACCTTTCAAATAGACATGATGAGGCATTCTCACTCTATCTTCCACATCTCCTAATCTTTACCCATTGTGTTGGTTAATGTTACATGACAATTTGGCTATGCTAAGGTGCCCAACTGTATTGGAAAACAACCAGTCTAGATGTTGAGATATTTTTTAGGTATGATTAACATTTGAGTCAGTAGACTTTGAGTAAAACAGATTACCTTTTATGTGGTGGGGCTCATCCAATCAGTTAAAGGCCTTAAGAGAAAAGACCAAGATCCTCAGAGGAGGAAGGAATTCTGCCTCCAGACTGCCTTCCAACTCAAGACTGCAACATGACTCTTCTTTGGGACTCCAGCCTGCTGGCCTGCCTTGCAGACTTGCTAGCGCCCACTTGAGCCAATTCCTTAAAATAAATCTCTTTCCCTTCATTCTCTCTCTCTATATATACACATACACACACACCTATATGTGTGTGTATCATATATTTGATATTGCTTCTGTTTCCCTGGAGAATCCTAGCTAATAACACTTGTATTTTTCATTCCATCTCTCTGGGCTGCCTTTGATGTCTATTGAGTAATTTCTTCATCTCCACATTCCTGCTTACTGACATCATTTTAGCAGTTTCTAATCTGGTTAACTCTTCCATTAAATTATTTTGTTTCTTTAATTAATGTTTAAATTTTGTTTGCTTTTTTCCCCTCAACTCTTCCTGTGTATGCTCATGGTATTCTATCATACATTTTGGCTTCTATTCCTGCTTTTTTATTTGTGTAAATTATTTTAAAATACTTATTTTGTAATATTTTAGGTTGTTTATCATATCCATATTTGGAGAGGGGAGCAAATCTCTAGTGTGCTGCCCATGCTCTTTATCACGGTAGTTCCCGTCTTCATGGGAGTGGAATTGTTTTTCTTTGGAATACTTGTCATTCTTAAGCTGTAAAAATGTCCGTGCCAAGACTGCTTCCCCCATAGGAGTTTCCGTGCTTCTCAGCTAATGCCCTGAGAACTGGCTCCCTGTGCTGTCTTCATCTCTTACCACCCTTCATCTAGATCAGCCACTAATAGATCAGCTTCCTTCACTGGAAGATTTCATAGAGAATTTCTTATTTGATATCACTTATATGAGTTTATAATTATACATTTATTAGTATGGTTATTTTGATTAAAAATCTGGCACTCGTTCACCTTTAACAGATCCTTAATTCCAAGAGCAGAGGGAATATATATGTTTTTAGTTCACCACTTGTCACAGTGCCAGACACATAGTAGTCATCTAATTAATTAAATATGTATCCACTAAATGAATTAATGAGAAGTAACCATTCTTTTCTCCTAATTACTAGGAGAGTTCTTCCTGTATATATTTCATCCAGACACTTAATGGATCAAACTTATTGAAACTATTTTTTTTCCCCCTCTGGTTGCTATTGGTGGTACTGCTATGGCCTGCAAATCTAAATATAGATATATTACTAATTATGGAATTTCTATCTGAGTTTTTGAAATTTTGAATTTGAAGTCATGTAAAATTAGCAAAAGTTGTCTTTTATAAGTTCACAAAGCATACAAGTATGACCAATAGAACCACGAACTCTCCTCCACATAAGGAAATGTTTGATCAGAGTGAATACCAAGTTGTCGCAAACCAGAATGAGATTCCTAACCCGCAGTCATAGGAAACTCAGTCACTATCTCAGATTGGAAGACTGCAATCCTGGACTGCCTTAATGCTCGGGGGGGATGTTTGATTCCAGGAGGCTTTGGAGTTTTAGAGGAAAAGTATGAGAAGGGTTTAGCTTAAAGTAAATGGGTACCATTTTTTACTACAGAACATCATGGGACTGTTAATTTTAGAGTTTAAATGAAAGTTCAGGTACCTCTCTATAGCTTTCGCCAATGTCCCTATGTAGTACAATAATCAGTAAGGAGTATAAACTTAGCTACCCAATTCTGAAGTCAAAGAAAGAGCCTTCTTACTGGATTACTAGTTGTTGATATATCAGCTCCAGTTTCATGCGGATGTGTATGTGTATACGTATGGTCAATATCGACTAACAACAGCCACACTTTCTGAGAAATGCGTCCTTAGGTGATTTGGTCACTGTGGGAACATCATAAGGTGTACTCACACATACCTAGATGGTATAGCCTACACGCCTAGGCCATATGATATGGCCTATTGCTCTTAGGCTACACACCTGTTCAGCCTGTTACCGTGCTGAATACTATAAGCAATTTTAACACAATGGTAAGTATTTGTATATCTAAACTTGTATAAATAGAAAAGATAGAGTAAAAATACACTATAAAAGATTTTTAAAAAGTACACCTGTATAGGGCACTTACCATGAATGGAGCTTGCACAGCTGGAAATTGCTCTGGGTGATTCAGTGAGTGACGGGTGAGTGAGTATGAAGGCCTTGGACATTATTGTACACTACTGCAGACTTTGTAAATACTACACGCAGGCTACACTAAATGTATTTATTTATTTATTTATTTTTTTCTTTTTTTTTTTTTATTTGAGACAGAGTCTCACTCTGTTGCCCAGGCTAGAGTGAGTGCCGTGGCGTCAGCCTAGCTCACAGCAACCTCAAACTCCTGGGCTTAAGCAATCCTACTGCCTCAGCCTCCCGAGTAGCTGGGACTACAGGCATGCGCCACCATGCCCGGCTAATTTTTTTTGTATATATATATTTTAGTTGTCCATATAATTTCTTTCTATTTTTAGTAGAGACAGGGTCTCACTCTTGCTCAGGCTGGTCTCGAACTCCTGACCTCGAGCGATCCACCCGCCTCGGCCTCCCAGAGTGCTAGGATTACAGGCGTGAGCCACCGCGCCCGGCCCAGCTACACTAAATTTATAAAAAATATTTTTTCCTTCGACAACAAGCTTAAAATTAGCTTACTGTTACTTTTTTACTTTATAAACATTTTAATTTTTTTAATACTTTTTACTCTTCTGTGATAACACAGCTTAAAACACAAATCGTACAGTATACAAAGATTTTTTATAGGCTTATTCTATGAGTTGTTTTCAGGTTTAAGTGTTTTTATTTATTTATTTATTTTTACTTTTTAAACTTTTTTGTTAAAAACTAAGGCACAAACACACATTAGTCTAGGCCTACACAGGGTCAGGATCATCAATATCACTATCTTCCACCTCCACATCTAATCCCACGGGAAGGTCTTTAGGGGCAATAATATGTATGGACCTGTCATCTCCTGTGACAGCAATGCCTTCTTCTGGAATACCTCCTGAAGGACCCACCTGAGGCTGTTTTACAGTTAACGTTTTACTATAAGTAGGAGTACACTCCAAAATAATGATAAAAGCATAGTATAATAAATGCATAAACCAGTAATATAGTAGTTTATTATCATTAAGTATTACGTACTGTACATAATTATATGTGCTTGACTTTTATATATCTGGCAGCACCACCACAAACATGAGAGTAATATGTTGTGCTACGATGTTATGGGAGCTACAACATCACTAGGCAATAGGAAATTGTAGGCTTCATTATAATCTTATGAGACCTCTCTTGTATATGTGGTTAGTCATTGATCAAAATGTTGTTATGTAGTGCATGACTCTATATGTGTGTATATGTGTGCTTCTGTATGAGTGTGAATATGAATTCTGGTGGACCTCATACTTCTATTCAAACTAGTTTTTTAATAGCAGTATCCTTTTTGATTGCTTGGGTATCCCTTCTGAATAATTGGTGTCATTGCTAAATCAGTGGTTAAACAATTCAATTATTAAATGTTTTGACTTGTATATATGTACATATACATGAGGGTGGGTGGAAGAAAAAAATGGGTGGCAAAGCCACTTGTTGCATGGATGCATTTGGTTTAGTCACACCTGACATAGCTTCACGTAAGTGGCTTCTAAGGAATGAATGAATGTTTACAAATATCCAGACCTTGACATTAAAAATAACCAGGTCTTAGACCTCTGTTATATTGTCTCACTTATAGGAAAGTTGAATTAGTTTTTATTTTATAAGCAGCAAGATGCATAGCTTACATGTTTTAATTTATCATCGAGATAAAGCAAAAGTTTTAATCAGAAGTATAATTTATTGCAAATTTAATGGTTGGTCAATTATTAATGACCAGTAAATCTTTTCTTTTTTTTTTTTCTTTTCTTTTTTTATTTTAGCCTCATAAATAGTCATCTGGCATTAAATATTTGTGATCTAGGCCAGTAACCTTTTTCAATCTCACAGGACCTTTTTTAATTAAACTATATCTTTGTCCCATGTCTGTAATCCTCTCACTGACATTTTATATACAAGACACCTTGCTGAAAAAAGGTCAAGCAGTACAGTTATAAATGGAAAAGAGATTAAAAGAATTCTCAAGCCATGGTGTGATCTAAGAGGGAGTTAAATATGGAGCAGTTCTTAGTAGACATGCTCAGTAGATAAGGAGGAATCCTCTGGATAGATTTTAATAATTGGAGACTCAAAGCAAATGAAAATTATTTTTAAGGCAAAAATGAAAAATACACATTTTTTTCATAGGCCATCGTAATTATTGTGAAAGACCACCATGAGGCTTTAATAGCCATAAAATGTTCAGGGAAACAACTGCAAAATACATTCATGGTGTTTGTATAATTCTTGCCTACAAAGACACTTTTGTTGCTCCAGTAAACCTTGCAAATGTCAGTCTAGTGTTACGGTTAATTAACTCTAGAAGTTAAAAAAAAAACGTTGAAACATATATGCATCAATGAAGAGTAAGAAAGGAGTGCAAAAACTGAGTAAAGAAGAGGGAGTGAGCAAATGCCATAATACTGAAAATTCTATCTAGTATACTGAATAGTAGTTATAGCATTCGGAAGGTAAATACATTTACAGAAGCGACTTACATTATTTTCACCAGAACATTAAGCAGAAATTGAAAACGGATTTTTACCCCTTAATATTCTCCAGCTGGCATGTTATGACTAAAACTTGCTGAATCCATGCCACACTGTGATGCATTTAATGGTGACATGGGTACAACTAAACAATACATTACTTGTAATGTCTGAAATAACCTAGCAAAGCATGGTGCTCAAGTGTTGAAATACCACCGTCTGTTTCTCAGAGGTTGCTTAGTTATACCCAAGAGGCCCACCTTCTCTGAAAAGCCCTTACTGCTAATTTCTTTCTGTCACTTTTATATAGTCCAGTCATAAAAGGGTTCCCTTCATTCCCGTGTCATCAGAATGGTGTTATTTAGTTGTTAATGCAGGAGGCAAAGCACTTGACACAGGAACTTTAATCTCAGGACTCTCTGATTGGTGCTTTCAGGGTTCTTAGTGTTTATGTTTATAAACAGTATACTTGGTGCAAACATCCCTTAATTTTTAAATATGAAAAAAAGGTCAAAAAATAAAGTAAAACCAGAGCTTTAATTTTGACTTGAGCTAAACCTTTTCTGGTGTCTCCCAGGCCTTGGGTTTCTGGGCAGACTCTTTGTCAGTGCTAAATGAAAAGGTTACTGTTTGCATCCTTCAGCTATTATAAGATTGCTGGCAGGAACCAAACTGTCAGGATCCAGCAGGTCATTCCCTGCCCAAAGTAACTGGATGCTGTGTTTGAGAAATGTGATAGTTGACAGGCTGACATTATGACGCTTGTGACCCAGCCTGTGTCCCAAGCTTCAAATCAGCCATCAATCCAGACAATAAGAACAGTTTCTAGACATAAAAACCTGAGAGTTGTTTTGTTTGTAGATTTGCTTAGTGAAAAAATATTTTAAGTTAGTGAAGTTACGTTTCTAAAAATCAGGCAATTCAAACACGTTCATTGGATTTATCTGGTTATTTTCAGTATGTTCTATTGGAATTTAGCTTTTTTGCTTTCTAAATGATTTGTTCATCTAGATATAAATGTAGACCTATACTAGTTGAAAATATAGAAAATTTCAGTTAATAAAATGGTTGCTTTTTCTTAGCAAAAACTTTCAAACAATTTTCTAAACTGACAGAAATGATTATTTTGCCACTGATTATGTTGGGCTGTTGACATGCAAAATGTATTAACTTTTGTCTGAAATCAGTCAGAATGAGTCAAGGCAGTCAAGACAAATTGGATATTTAATATATGATTTTTTTTAGTTTACTTTCTTAACATATTAACCTGTCAAATAGTGAAAAACAAAGTTGGAGATAAATTATGAAAAATTATCTATTAAATTATATTCTGTACAAAGCACTTTTCAATAACCCTATTATTATTGTTGCTATCATTTTTGGCATATTAAAATTCAAGAAACTAAGATTCAGGGAGGTTGTATAATTTTCCTAGGGTCTCAAAAATAGTAAGTTCGTTTATCTCTAAACCCATGTTATCCTCCTCTTAACACTGTCTTCTATTTAATAAACTACCTGCACTGTCATAAGAAATAGCAATATTAAAATAAATGTTGATTTATAAACTTTCCCATTTAAATTTCCTAGATATAATAGACAAGTCTTTAATTTTATTCTGTTGGTAGATCAATGAAATAAACAACTGAGAATATCAAATATTGGCCTATGTTGAAATTATATTCAAGGACTTTTGTTTAAAAAGAAAAGTGTGTAAATTTCATTCTAATGTAGAGACACATATATATTAAACAGAATGTAAAAGTATAAATATGGAATATATATGTAATTAGTTATCTTTGGGGTTTTTCCCCTCCTGCTTCATAAAAGCTATAATTTTCCACAACTCTAACGATATCCAGCAAAATATGTTCACTACTAGAAAAAGAACAAAATGTTTGTGATGTGGCAAATACTCTAGGAGTTTGCTAGATGGTGCTGCAACATATATTTGTGAAACTCTACTGAATGTGTCTGTTTGAATGGAAAATTTTATTGCAATTAGAAATATACAGATCTATATTGATATTTGAGGTTTTCATATTATAATATATGCATTATTTCTTTAAAAACAAAATTATGCTACCTGTTATATAGATTTCAACCTTCATTTATATTCAATTTGAGTTATATTTAACAAGTTAGGTTTTTATCTTTATAAAACATTTTAACATACAGACCAGCCTCAAGTGGCCACTGTGCAATAACCAGTTTAATCTCTAATACTATGTTTTTGGGAATAGAGATAATTTATTTGGTCATCCTAGTAGTAGCTGAATATAGTTCAAAATAAAATGATTTAGTTTTAAATGTGCTAATTCAGAACAAAACAAAACTACTTTAGAATGCTCAATAATTTGAAACATAAAACTGTCCATTTATGACCTCTTAAAATCTGAATAAATATAAATTAAGTAAATGAATTTAAAACAACAGCAAAAAAAGCTTCATTATTATAAAAGCACAATTTTTAAAATATAAACAATATCAGTACTATGGCTATTAATCTTCATCATGCATTGTGCTGTCCAACCTACACACTAGACCATGTCCTGCACAATTAATCCTCAGTAATAAAGAAGTAGTGGCCACAAATAAAGGGAAAAATGGGTGACTATATATGTCAGCATTAGCTAGCCTGAATTCACTGCAGAAATCATAATTATAACACCTTTAGAAAGTGAAAGTACTTGGGATCTAGATGACATTGAAAATAAAAAGGGAGAAAAACAATGCATTTCCTTTTCCCAAGCCTGAGGATCTCATGGTCAGCCCTTAGAAAAGATTCTTGAAGTAGATATAATCAAATGATAACTATATGCAGTGGAAGAATGAAACTAAATTTCAAAAAATATCTGCCTTGGAAAAATATATTTAGTTTCCAAACATTCCACCATATCTTATCTTATTAAAAGAATGCAATATTATTAAACACTATGTAAGCACAGTACTATTTTATAGACAAACTAATTGAGGATGACATCACACAAGTAAATGCTTAGATCATGTTGTAGAATGCCAAAAATTCCAAACACTGCTGAGTATGACACAAAAATTTTCACACCTGGGAAGTTAAATTGCTATTTCCAGAGTTTTTGTATGGCTGACAAGTTCTTGTAACATTAACTCATTCATTGAGAACAATTAGAAAAGCTAGATCATTTTCTGAGTCCATTGGAAGTAATTGGAAAGTGCACAAGACATCAACAAGTGATTTGAGGTAGAGGTTCCCAGGGAATAGGAAAGCATAGAAGTGAGCCTAACATTTGGCTTCTTTTTTTCCTTCAAGACTGTATGCCAATACCTAAAGGGGTGAGAAGCTGAGCAAAGCTTATAGAAGACTCATAGAGAGACAAAATTTGAAATATAGATAACAAGAAGAAAGAGAGGCTCTGGTAATTACTCCAGGATTTAAATTGAGACCCCTGAAACTTTATACTTATAGTAGGCCCATCAAAAATAGTCTTCAAAAATTAAAGTGAAATAAAGACAAGATCAGACAAAAACTCAAAGAGTTATCACCTGCAAACCCGTGTTGAAGGAAATACCAAAGGGAATTTTTTTTTTTTGGCAGAAAGTTAAAAATCACAAATGAAAGCAAGAAAATGTAGAAACGAATGAAGAACAAGGGAGAGTATAAGTATGTGGTTAAATAAAAATGAATATTGAGTATTCAAAATAATATTAGTATCTTGTGGGGTTTTAAGTGTATGTATAATTATAAGACTGTGAAGTGTGCATTTGCCAAAACTCAGAATCTTACAGCACAAAGAGAAAAATCTTGATGAATGCAATTTTAAACATCAGTTAGGATATCATGGGCTTCAGGATGGAATGCAGACTGTGGCAAATGAATCTGAAGGGAGTGAGGGGAAAAGGTTTTCTAAGTGACTCTGGAAATGAATCAAGATCTTTAAGACTGAGGACTAATGGAACTGTACATAAGCACTGTACTCTAGTTTATAAAGTTGTTTCCCATGGGAGTGCAGTTTAACAATACTGATACCACTATACATATATACTGAGAATGAGCAAATAAACCAGTAGATGATGGATAGTGGAAGCCAGGTTTCTTACCGTTGGAGTGGGAAGCTGCAGATAAATAAAGGCTGAGGCTAGAATGAAACAGGTAATACTGATAAGAGTCAGAAACATCAGTATGAACTTAAGTTTAGTGCAATATAGACACAGACTATAGACACAGATTGTTGCATATATAAATGCTTATAGGTGTATGTGTATATAGAGACTAGCACACCACATGTATTTCCTAACTCCGTCTGCTGAGAGGGCCTGGAAGCAACAACACCCCAGTATTAACAAGTCCACCCAGCACCCAGATCTTAGTTCTTAATACCATTGTCTAATAAAATAAACTAGGTGACCTTGAAGAAATTGCTATGTCTAAGGTTGGAGCACAGAATATACAAGAAGTGCCTGAATCATCTGGTAGTGCCATAAAGCAAAGAATTGTTCAAAAAACAAAACAACACAGTATGTCAAAGGGACATAGGGACCAACCAAAAGAGTTTTCAATGACCAAAACTGCAACAATTTGAGCAATAAAATAAAGCAATATTGGAATATAACCCAATTACAAAATAAATACCAATGAGTCCAGGCTGATATAAATAAATAATTAAATGAGAAATAATAGACAAATTTCTCATATGGGAGAATTATAAATAATTAACACAGATACTCTGTCCATGAGGAGGTGGAGCATGACTCCTCATTCCTTAAATATGGATTCTGTACAGTTACATCCCTCTAAAGAGTGTAGTATAGAAAGGCAAAAAAAAAAAAAAAAAATAGAGTAACTTCACAGTGGAGAAACATGACAAACGTTACTTTAAGCAGAATAATCAAGGTTAACATCACCGGTGACAGATCATCCCGTGATATGTAATGAGAATGGCACTTTACCTCTGTGATATTCCTGCCAAAAGCTTACAATACCTTCCTAATCATAATAAAAAATCAGGCAAATTCAAACTGAAAGACATCACACAAAACACCTGTCCTGTACTCCTCAAAATCTTCAAGGTCATCAAAAACAAGGAAAGTCTGAGAAACTAGCACAATCTAGAGGAGCCTAAAGAGAGATGACAAGTAAATATGATGTGGATCCTGACTGAGATCTTGAAATGCATGAAAAATGTTCAGGTAAAAACAAAGAAAATCTTAATAAAGAATGGACTTTACTTAATAACAGTGTATGAATATTGGTTCATTAGTTGTGACAAAGTGGCATATTAATTTAAGATCATAACAAAAGGGAAAACAAGAGTGGAGTATATGGGAACTCTGTAATATTCTTGTAATGTTTGTGTAAATCTAAAACTATTCTAAAATAAAAGTTTATTAAATGTTCAAAAATATGTAAAATACTGGGTAACCATAGTGGTGGTGAGAAGGGGATAAATAGAGTCAAATTTTCCTAAGTCCTTGCCTCATCTGATAAGTGGTAAAAGGTACTAATTTATATTAGACTTTTAAAAGTCAAAGGCATATTTGTAATACCTCTGTTAACTGTCAAAACAAGAGTAAAAGAACACTTAAGTAACACCCTTATAGGAGAAAAACATTAAAAAATAATATAAATTGATTAATTCAGAAGAAGACAAGGCCCGAGAAATTAAAGAACATAAAATTTTTTAAAAATAGAAAACAAACAGTAAGATAGTAGTTTGAAACTCAAGTGCATTAGTAATTATTAGATTTAATCACATAAAATTGCAGGTATTTTATTTGCCTATAAAAATAGCAATTTCATAGGATTAACCCTAATGCATTAAAAATTGAAGTATGTACTTCAATTAAAAGACAAAGTTTCCACATTGGATGAAAAATATAATATGCTATTTACAAGACACACATCCTGAGCATAAGAATACAGAAAAGTTTAAAGTCACAGAGTGGAGAAAGCTATTGCTAGCCTTTGAATGTGTGTGCCTTCCAAAACTCATACTGAATCTTAATGCCCATTGCGGTGGTATCAAGAGGTGGGGCCTTTGGGGAAGTGATTAATCCTGAGGGTTCTGCCCTCATAAGTGGATTAATGCCCTTATTAAAAAAGGGCTTCAGAGAGGGCTGTCCTTTCTTGCCCTTCCAGCTTTTGCCTTCGGGGACAGAACAAAATGCCATCTTGGGAGCAGAGAGACTGGGTTCTCACCAGACACCAAAATTTGATCTTAGACTTCCAGCCTCCAGAGCTGTGAGAAATAAATTTCTGTTGCTTATAAATTATTCAGCCTGTGGTATTTTGTTACAGCAGCTCAAGTGGACTAGGACAGCTATGCGATATAAACACCAAACGTAAGAAAGTTGGTGTAGCTCTATCGATATGAGAGAAAGTAAATTTTAAAGCAAGAATAGTTACTACAAAGAAAGAGGGATATTTCCTAGTGTCATCTTCTACCATGAAGGGATAACAACTCTAAATTTGTATGCACCTGATAATAGTTTAAAAAACATAAAATAAGAAAATTACATACATAAATGAAAAGCTCTCAAATCTACCAAGTTAGGAGAAATACTATTAATAGCACTTTCCTCAGTAATTGAGATAATATATAGATAAAAACATGACTAAACATGAGGTATTTTCATCTTTAAGATTTCTATACTAAATGTAAAGCCATTTGCAAGGGTGCACCTTTGATAACAGGAATGTATAATCAGAATGGGTTGGTGTGCAGGAAAGGAAGATTACAGGAGAGGAGAGAGATTGAAAGATAAGTGTTTCATAATGGTTCTTTATAAACCTTGCTCACAATCACAATACATTTTATTTTATTAAAATTAATTCTCACATTTTACACTTAAAGCCACTTCCTTCTTTTTAACCCCCAGAAGACGTAAAGAAAGGTAATGGTTATTTACTAAAGTAAGTTTCTTAGAGAAAAAGGCTGCTATAGAGATCTTGCTTTCTTTTACTTGTTCTAAATCCATCTCTTCCTCTGTGGCCCCATTTTGACACACAAATCAGCTACACTGACCTCTTCTGAAATATCATGGATATTATTAATAGAAAACTGTACTGTTGCTTAGTCATTTTTGTTTTCTGCATCACTCACAAATTTCACTATTTAAGACATGCATATGTTATAGGCTGTGAGGAGGTGGGGGAGAGGTGGAGCTCAGGCTGCAAGCCATGGGTCGCAGCTCTGTATAGATGCTTTGCTCACTGGCTTTCCCGCCGCCCACCTCCTGCTGTGTGGCCTGGGTTCCTAAGTTTCATAGTTTCATGAAAAACAATTTTTCCACGGACGGGGGTCGGGGTATAGGGAGGGAGGCAGCGGAGCTCTGTTCTACAGTTCCAAAATAGGAAATAACATATTTTTTAAATGTCATTGTGTGAGGGATATAATTGTTATAATGTTAATTTCTAGATACCAAGAAACCCTGCCTTCTGGTTATATGCTTGAATCTTCTCAGAGATTTCAGTATCTTAATATTAGAAAAGAAACTGCATAAATCAAGTCTAACCATATCATATTATAGATGAGGAAACTGGGGTTTCCTCTCCTAAAAGTACAAAGTTATAAATGAAGAACCTAGACTCTTGCCCTGCTGACATAATTCTTCAAGTGCTATTTAGTGGTGAGTAAGAGCCATCCATTTTCCCCTCGTCTTTGCGAGTGAGTGTTTCGTTGTTCAGCTGAGCTGACAGAACAGATGAAGGCGAAAGGCAATACTCAGGAGCACCGTTACTGATAAATAATTACAACAAGGACATTATAATTATTTAATTAAAATCTGCGCATGGGGAGAGATTATGGGCCTTTCAGCTTGCTACCTCATTTAGATGATACTAGTCATTAACCAATTTAGCTGGAGTCAGCGCCCAAATGTTCACATGCTCCACTTTATGTCTGAAACCTGTGCAGTCAGCAGCCGCGCTGCACGCTCTGCGTCCCGCTGCCGGTGAGCACAGGCGCGCTCCCTGATAGCTTTGGGAAACACTTGGATGTCTTCACTGGCCAGAGCCATCCCATAAACCTTCTCTGGGATTCTGAAGGTTTTCCTTTGAAGCGCGGTGCCCAGGATTTTTGGTGCCATTTACTCTTATTAAGAACACAATGAAACCTCTGTCCCCTCAAAATAGAAATCAACAGAATCAGGTCTGTCTGAAGCTCTCTCTAAAAAGGTTTCTTGTCTGATGTATTGAAAGGAATTTGGATTAAGGGGGAAGATTCATCATTATGGCAGTCCTACACCACCAACCCCAAAGACAACTCTTTAGTGAGACTCCAAGGTATCAACACGTTGATCACCAGGTGAAAATTAAAGTCTGTATGCTTCAAGTGTTTCCACTAAAAGAAAAAGGAAAACAAAACAAAACAAAAAAGAAATTGCACTCTTACTAAAAAGAGACTGTTGGGGAAAAAGGAGGCAAGGGGAAAAAGCACTGATCCTAATTTGTTATTGGGTCTCTCTCTCTCTCTCTTTCTTTATTTATTTTGGTTTTACTTTGGTAAGTCATTTGTTTTACTCTGCTGTGGCCCAATTCTGCAGATTCACCTAGTTTCTAAAAATGTAACAAATTACTCTTTCTAAAATCAGCTTGAAGTAGGACATCAATAAAGTCCCACAGGCATAATACCTAAGAAAAATAAGACAACTAGAACTCTGGTCAAGTAGAAATTTTAATCAAAATTAAAAATGTGATTCCTGGACCCTGGGCTACTTCCTGAAAGCCTAATATGATGCGACCACCCAAACTGATAATTCCTTTCCAGGGATGTGAGAATGAATAACAATTTTGAAATTTTTTGCAATCTAAAGAAATTGGACAGAATAGGTCTCGGGTCTTGCAATGCCTCCACAAGATATGAATTTCAGGAACACTGAATGTTCCAGATATGGTAGAACACACAGAAAACCAAATATACAAATACACTACTGGGACACTCCTTTTGTCTAAAACCCCTTCCTTGGCATAGGAGATGACTATCGTATCCATCCAGGAGAAATTAGATCTGGATTAAGTAGGAGGAGGTCAGACTTTTAGTATCTGTTTTGTCTATTTTAATAATTACTTATTGACATGTAGGTTCCTATGTCTTTCCCTGTAAAGTACAACTTATATAAAAATCTGCCTTTTCTCTTGTTCTCTGGTTAAATACATACTTTGCCACAGCAACTGTCCCTACTTCCAGGGACCGATCTAGTTTCTGTCTCAGGGCTTTATCCCTTACACTTCTCTCACCTAGAATGCACCTTTATCCAGACTTTCAAATTTCTAGCTCCTTTTTGTCATTTACTCATTTAAACATCACCTCAGAGAGGCCTTTCCTTACCACCCCTTTTAAAGTAGGCAACCATTTCTTATTCTCCATCATAACACTTCGTTTGCTACCTTCCTAGCACTCATCAGTATTTTGTACTATGTAAGTATTCATTTGATTACCCATATATTGGCTGTTTCTCTGGAGACTTTAAGCTGCATAAATAGAAGTGTCATTTTTGGTCTTATCCATTTCCGTAGACCCATTATCTGGCACAGTGCATGAATGAACAAATAAATAAAGCCCAATAAATTTGGAAATATTAAACAGAAAGTTTCACTTAAATAACTTTGCTCCTTCCTTTGTTTTCCTTTTTGATTGGAGGTTGTTAAATTATTGACTAGTGACTGACAAATGTCTAGATCTTAGTACATTACCATGTAATTTTCATCTTTATTCCTGCATATTTTATTTCTTTTGATTTTTTGTTATATTTCTCCATTGAATTTCATTCTGTTCATTTTTGGCCACTTCTCTAATTGAATGGTATGATTAATATTTGAATGCCATCTCACAAAAATATTAAAATCTTATTTTAATTTACCTTCATTTTTGTTCTCTATTTATTTTATTGGGATCTTGGTCTATATCATTTGATCTCCGTCATTTCCCTCAAAGAAACCTTCAACTTATCATCTGGCTCAAAATTATTGTCAATCATTTCAGAATCCATCCTTAAAAGATTACTTTCTGCAATAAAAACTGAAAATAATTTTCTAGTAATTAGCCTGTTATACAGAGTTTTTAAATTATATTTTGCCCTTTGTTAAAATATGCATATATCATTTAGACTAATGATAAAATTAAAATCTTTCTGGCATCAAGAACACACAAAGGGAAAGGACAGTCTCTTCAACAAATGGTGCTGAGAAAATTGGGTAAACACACACACAAGAATAAAAATGGATGCTTATCTCACCCTTATAAAAAATCATCTCAAAATGGATTAAAGACTTAAATGTAAGCCCTAAAATAATAAAATTATAGAAGGAAACATAAGGGAAAATCTCCATGACATTGGTCTAGGCAATGTTTGCTTGAATATGACCCCAAAAGCACAGGCAACAGAAGCAAAAATAGACAAATGGGATTTCATCAAGCTAAAAAGCTTCTGCACAGCAAAGGAAATAATAGAGTGAAAAGACAAGCCACAGATTGGGAGAAAATATATGCAAATTATACATCAGAGAAGGGACTAATATTTAAAATATAAAAGGAACTCAAAGTACTCAATAACAAGAAAACAAATAACCCTATTTAAAAATAGGCAAAGGACTTTAATGGACACTTCTCAAAAAAAAAAAAAAAAGACATACAAATGGCCAACAGATATATGAAAAAAATATTCAATGTCTCTAGTGATTAGAGAAATGCAAATTAAAGCTACAATAAGATATCACCCCATACCTGTTAGGATGGCTATTATCAAATGATGAAAAATAGCATGTTGGCAAGGATGTGGGGAGAAGGAAACCCTTATACATTGCTAGTGATATTGTAAATTAATACTGCCATTTTGGAAAACAGTATGGAGTTTCCTAAAAAAAAAAAAAAAATAGAATTACCCTATGATCCAGCAATCCACTATTGGGCATATACCCAAAGGAATTAAAATTAGTGTGTCAAAGAGATGTCTGCACTCCCATGTTCATTGTGTCATTATTCACAGTATCCAAGATATGGAAACAACCTAAGTGTCTGTCAATAAATGAATGAATGGATTTTAAAATGTGGTATATATGCACAATGAAATACCATTCAGCCTCAAAGAAACAGAAAATTTTGTCATTTACAACAGCATGGATGAACCTAGAAGACATTATAAGTGAAATAAGCCAGGCAAATACAATATGATCTTGCTTATATGTGGAATCTGAACTAGTCAAACTCGCAGAAGTATAGTAGAATGGTGATTTCCAAAGGCTGGGGTGGTGTGGATGGAGAAAAGGGAGATGTTGTGTAGCAGGTTTGAAGTTTCATTTAGATAGGAGAAATAAATTTTGGTGTTCTATTGCACAGCAGAGTGATGATAGCTAATAATAATGTATTTTATATTTAAAAACAGTTAAAAGAGAGGATTTTAAGTGTTCTCCCCACAAAGAAATAGTGAATATTTGAGGTGATGAATATGCTAATTAGCCTAATTCATTCCATAATGTTTACATATATGTATAGAAACATCATATTAAACCCCTTAAATATATACAATTATTATTTGTCAATTAAAATAAAACTAAAAAATTGAGATTTTTTTTCTAAGTGGGTTGTTTGCTCATTGTATAACAGCCATAAAAATGTTTTAGTTAACATGGAAATTTTATTTCCATATAAATATAATAATGAACAAACTTTGAATAATATTTTTGTTTATATTCAGTTAAAGTTCTGTGTCTCTACTTGAAGCAGGGTATTCTCAAACCTTCAAAACATGCTGACCCAAATCTTAGAAGTTCGATCTATTGTTCCTGGAATTGGCATTAGGAGCAAATTTTTTCAGAAAGTATTTAGAATCCTTTGCCTTAGTGTCTTGTATTGCAAGATGACTAACTTACTTACAAGGAGAAAATTGCTCATAGAAGAAGTTCTGCAAAAGTCTTTTCCTATTCATATTGTAATTTAATTATGAATATACTGTCACTATTCCCTGGCTACCTTTTACTACTTTCTCTTACTACTAGATACAATCTATGGCTCAAGCAGTGGAAACTAAAACAGTTTTAGTTTATGTCTTACAACTCAGAATTTTTAAACCACAAAGTTGATCAGACACTATTATTTTAAATGCTATTTATCTCAAAGTTGTTGCTGTCTGTATTATACAATGGGAGCAATTGAGCAAACTGACAGAGCTAGGCAACTGATCTATCATCTGAGGCTTGGGTATCATGATGTAGCTTTATTATTTAGTTCGTTGTTTCACACATTCCTGAGGCAGGTACGAGAGTACTATTTGTACATAAGAACAAAAACAATTCTAGAGCCAAATATTAATATATACAGTTCTTCAGTCATCTAGCATTTGGAATTTTCTACATAATATCCCCTGGTCAGACACATGGATACTTACATTTGATTAAATGTTATTTTATAATTTTGATAAAAGCATTTAATGAAGCCCAAAAAGAAATCACTAGGAAATAATAAAACACATAAAATAGTACTAGAAAGTCGAACATCACGGTTTCACCCTACATGTAATTATTTCTGCATTACGTCGTCTCCTTGCCTCTGGAGATGGTACCCATCATGAAAGCAGCAATTTTTTCTCATTCTTGTTTGTATCTCTGGCCCTGTACATACTCATGTTCCTTTGGCCCTGTAAGTACTCATTCAACATTTGTTGAAAAGAATTGAATTAAAACTCCCTGTGATGTAAATGACCAACTTTTAAAATGCATAAGATTAAATCATCTCAATCTTTTAAAATGAAAACTCATTGAAGCCACTGAGACTCTAAAATATCAGGATATACAGTCCTCACTCAGTACATTCAGGGGATTGGTTCCAGGATGCCCACTATATGGACCAAAACTCGCACATACTCAAGTCCAGCAGTGGGCCCTGTGGAATCGCGTATATGAAGTCAGCCAGCCTTATTTGAGGGTTGCATATCCCACAAATACTGTATTTTCTATCTGTATTTGGTTGAAAAACTTCGTGAATAAGTGGACCTGTGCCGTTCAAACCTATGTTGTTCAAGGGTCAAACTTTGTTAGAAATTATTCATGCATGCTGTGTTTCCAACCTAAACCAATTGTATGATAAAAACAGGCTTTCCCCTCCAGACACCCATCCAGAACATGTACCCATTTCTGAAATATTAATAACAACATTTTGGCAACCTGTTAAGTTAGACTCAATAACATGCAAGAGATTAGCAGAGCCAGAAAGAAAGAACCTACATCCGTTTAAAAACTTTTAAAACAAATAAGCAGCAGAAATAGCTGCAAAAAAAAAAAAAATGTAGCTAATAACTTGGTGGAACACTTACAGGTGAACTGGCATTATAGTTTCTGAAATATCACTGCAAAGTTTTGCCTCTCAACTTGGGGCTGACTCTCTTTATTAATGTAACCTCACAGGAGATGTTATTACATCACCTACATGCAATCTGCACACGTTTGTTAAAGACCTTTAAATCTAATGTGCACTGACCTCTTGAACATTTGCTCTCACTGGTGGTTTCCAATTTCTTCTATATCAAATGGTGACCTTAACATTCTATCTCATGGATATAACTATTAGAATTGAGCTGACATGATAAATGACTATTCTTGCAACCCTTGGTCATATTTTTTATTTTTCAGAGATTCAGTTGATAGTTTGATCTTTTTAGTTTGCCTTTGACTTCTCCTTATTAATGGTCATTTCAATGTTAATTTGTATGCTCCCAAAAAGAAAAAGAAATATTCCAATAATTTAATTAGCAAATATAGCCTCTGTATTTCAGGATTTAATGCTATTGGTCAGCTTCTTTCATAATTATTTTTTTCAAAATTCATTTAGAAACAGTGTATGCAACTGCGTCTACTCATGATATCTGCAAATCTCTCATCTTCCACATTTGCAAATTTCATCATTTACTCTTTCCTGCCCCGTCTTACAGTTCTCACACTTACCTCCAATTATTTTTAAATGCCTTTATTATTTAGGTGACTATCACATTTTTTTTCTGTAGCCCTGATCCTCACCATAGGCTCGTTTGCACAGCTTGTCCTCTCTGTCGATGTCTGCCCACCACCTGATACCAAGTGTACCTGAACCCATTGTTTTCTCTGCAGGCACTATTATCCCCAAACCATCTGTCCTTGATTATCATCAGTGGCAAAACAGCTTTTTCTCAGCTTATGATAATAAAAACTTGAGCTTCTCCTTCAGTTATGTCCACATAAATTATCTATACTGCCTGAAGGATTATTTTTATTTACCAAGATTTTAGCAATTCTAATTAACATTTGATATTTCATCTAGCTATCCATCAATTGGCTTAACTAAATTTGTGGCTGTATGTTTGCCTAAATAAATTTGATATGCAGCTATAAGATAGTCAGATAAAAGTGTTTTAATGTTAATGAGGATTTATTTAGTGGACGATAAACACTTTCCATTATTTAAACACTAAACAACTGTACGAGCTATAGTCAAAAACTAAACTAAGGTGTTTTTGAAATTATAATTCTGTTTTCATTTAGGTATCATCTTTAGATCATTTTATAATCTGAAACAATTGGGACTGTTGTATAATCATTAAATTTTACTGAAGGAGTTAAAGCATTTTCTAAGTGTCTCATACACATGCCCAAAATAGCTTATTTAGCTTGACAAACAGAGCCAAATATATATTTAAGCTATTTTGAAAATAATGGAAAAATCTTATTAATAGCTGTTTTCTCTTGTGGGGTGTGGAGAATAGCAATTTAGGGCAGGTGAGAGCAAAGCAATTTAACATTTCCCTTGTTGGTTCCTTTGACCTACTAGTTTAGAGGTCTCTGCAACACCCTTGAGCTTTTTCCACAGGATAAAGTAATAGTTGCTAAGGCTTTGCCAAAAGGTTCTCTGTTTTGCTGTTAGTGTTAGGTTCTACCTGTATCTTTTTCAGATATTTATTTTTAAAATTATTCCTGTCATCAAGAAAAGAAAATTATATATGCACATGCATGCACACACACACACACACACACACACACATTAGTTTCTTTGCACATAAATTACTTCTTAGTTGAAGTTAATATTGCTCAAAGGAATGATACCTTCTAAGATGATCTTGTGTAATAGGTCTGTGTGTCTGATGAAGAGAAGGATAGCTGACTCTTGAACAATACAAATTTGAACTGCATAAGTCCACTTATAGATGGATTTTTTCCAGTAAAAGTTACACCCAGGGTACCTGCCTCTCCTGCCTCCCTTTCTGCCTCCTCCACTTCTTCCAATTCTGTCACCCCTGAAACAGGTAGACCAACCTCAACTCTTCCTCCCCTTCCTCAGACTCCTCAGTGTGAGACGATGAGGATGAAGACCTGTATTATGGTCCACTTCCACTTTATGAATAGTAAATACATTTTCTCTTCCTTATGATTTTATTAATAACATTTTCTTTTCTCCAGCTTATTTTATTGTAAGAATAGAATATGTGACACACACACATACATATATATATATACAACATCCAAAATATGTGTTAATCGACTGTTTATGTTGTTGGTAAGGCTTTTGGTCAACAGTAGGCTATTAGTAAAGTTTTAGAGGAGTCAAAAGTTATATGCGGTTTTTTGACTGTGTAGGTGGTTGGCACCCCTAACCCATGTGTTCTTCAAGGGTCAAATGTATATGTGGCCTTTATTTTGAACCGTATGATCATTGGCTTTGACTCACCAATGTGGTCCCCTCCCACTCTCATGGCCATTCCCATTGTCTTCAACCACTCTCAGTATTACCAGATCAAAAGGATAAATTTGTAAGTAAATTTTTAAGGAAATCAAATAAATATCTACTGTAAATAGTTAGCAGGAAGTAAATGACTTTATTTCCTTTAGGGCTTCTCTGCATCCTTTTATGCTCTAGGTTTGTGGTTGACTATATATTTTCATGACGTAGAGCCAAAACCAAATTGTGGTATGGTCCAGTAGAGTTCTTAGAGCTGTCAGTCAGCCAGCCTGGAGTGCAATTTTAGCTCTATCGTTACCTAACTGTGTATTTGGATAATCCCTGAAATTTCCAGGATTTCAGTTTCCTTATCCGTAAAGTGGTTGGGTTAGGTTATCTAAAATTTCCTGAAATTTCTGAGGTTGAAAAAATTCTAAGTGAAATTGAGAAAAAGTAGTTTGACTTCAGTATATTTCCATTGCCACCTCTGCCTTTACTCTCTCCTGAGGTGCTAGATCCATTCATGATGCCCAAGGCCTACATGACACATAAATTACCCGACTGATTGCTTACAAGTTTGAGCCAGTGACCTCTGTGCCTAGGCAATGTTGGCTTTGTCTTGAAATAATCCTGACCACCAATAAATGCAACTGGAGATTAAAGTAATATCCAGATTTCTAATCTTCCTTATTTTCACCTCCTCCTTCTTGATCTCTTTCACTAGTTCAAGAGTGTTTTGCAATAATACTAATATCTAGTAGTAAGAGAAAATCACCGTTTTCAATGAGACTTTAAACTAGTATAATCTTTATAAAAGGTAAGTTGTATTAAGTTAACAAGAAGCTTTCCAATTTTTTCATAATCTTTGACCTAGAAATTCAACTTCTGGGACTTTGTTTTTAAGAAATATCAAGAGAGTTACATAAAGACGTAAATACAGCACTATTCCTTGTTGAGAAAGGTGGGATTGGAACAAGAGGAATAAATATGATACATGTTAAACAAATTATTAAGAACTCTTATTGTCTTAGTCTGTTCAGGCTGTTATAAAAATATCATAAACTGGGTGGCATATAGATAACAGAAATGTATTTCTTACACTTCTGGAGGCTGTGAAGTTCAGGATCAAGGCATCTGCAGATTTACATGTGGCGAGAACTTGTTTCCTGGTTCATGGATGGCCCCTTCTTGCTCTGTCCTCAAATGGTAGAAGAAGCAAACTCCCTTAAACCTCTTCTATAAAGGCTCTAATCCCATTCATGAAGGCTCTCGCTCATGACCTAATTATCTCTCAAAAGGTCTCACCTCCTCATACCATTGCCTTGAGGGTTAGCATTTCAACAGA
This sequence comes from Eulemur rufifrons, assembly GCF_041146395.1. NCBI lineage: Eukaryota > Metazoa > Chordata > Mammalia > Primates > Lemuridae > Eulemur > Eulemur rufifrons. The sequence continues at coordinate 68,154,125 of NC_091011.1, forward strand.
TGAACTCAACAAACATTCAGATTGTAGCACTGGGCTAAGAAAGAATTGATTCTTTTTCTATTCTTGGATGGTTTGTATAAGATACATATCATCTCTCTTGATATTGGGTACAATGTAGCAGTAAAATAGTGAGGAACTTGTGTGTTTGTTCATTTTTGTTTATGTTTTGTTTTGGAAGTTAGTTTTGTTTTTGTGGGTAGTATATTTTTGTGAATAGATTTGGTAGCTTAAACTTTTTATTTTTAGATAATTGTAGCATCTACAGTGTAAGAAATAATACAGGGAGTACCCTGCGCCCTTAACCCAGTTTCCCCAATGGTAACATCTTACAAAATTAGAGTATAATATCTCAACCAAGATACTGACATCCAGTCATACACAAAACTTTTCCAGCACCACAAAAGTCCCTCCTGTTTCCTTTTGTGGTCACACCCATTTCAGTCCTATCCCACACCTTGCTTTATGCCTGGCAACCACTAATCTTTTTTCATTTCCACAATTTTGTCATTTTGAGATTGTCATATAAGTGGATTTATATAGTATATAAATTTGGGGATTGACTTTTTCTCATTCAATATAATTCTCTTGAAATTTATACATGTTGTTGTATGTGTCATAATATGTTCCTTTTCATTGCTGGGTAGCATTGCATAGTGTAAATGTACCCCAGTTTGTTTAAACTATTGAAGGATTGGGTCATTTCCAGTTTTTGACTATTATGAATAAAGCTAGTTTATAAACATTATTTATAGGTTTTTGTGTGAATATGAGATTTCATTAATTAAGGATAAATAGGAATTCAATTATTGAGCCGATATGATACTTGTATATTCACGTCTTTTTAAGAAACTGCCAAACTATTTCCAGAGTAGCTGTATCATTTAACATTTCTACCAGCAATATAGGAGTGATCCACTTTTTCCACATCCTTGCCATTATTTAGTGCTGTCGCTATTCTTTGTTTTAGCTAGTCTGGTAAGTATGTAATAATATCTCATTCTGGTTTTAATTGCATTTTCCTAATAGCTAATAAAGCTGAACATATTTTCATGTGCTTGTTTGCATTCTGTATTTCCTCTGTGGTGAAATGTTTCTTCATGTCTTTTGCCTATTTTTTCTAGTTGGATTTTTTTTTTTTTTTTTTACTATTGACTTTTAAAAGTTCTTTATTTTAGATACAAGTCCTCCATGAAATATGTGGCTTGAAAATACTTTTCCCACTTGTAGCTTGTCATTTTGTTCTTTTAACAGGTTCTTTTGCAGAGTAAACTTTTATCTGATGAGGTCAAATTTACCAGCTTTTCCTTTAATGGGTGGTCTTCTAAGTAAGACTCACTGCCTAGCTCTAGCTGCCAAAGATTTCCTCCTGTACTTTTTTCCTCAGAGCTTTATAGTGCCAAGATTTACATTTAAGTCTGTAATCTATTTTTAAGTAATTTTTGTATAAGGATTGAGACTTAGGGTTGCAGTTCATTTTTTGTCTGTGCATGTCCAAGATATACATTGTATTGTATAACAAGGTATTTGACTGGCTTTTGTCCCTGGTTTCTGGAAGGAACTCTCTAAATATTTGGCATTTTCTGAATGACAGGAATCTTTGCTATTCATGAGGGATCCTGATAGTTTGTGCTAGTGAGGTGACTCACAGTGGGTCCCTAGACAGTTTCAGGATGGGGACAACTCATGCTAGAAAATCCAACCATGTGATTAGGGAGTTGGGGCTTTGATTCCATTTTCTCTCCTTTCTTAGCATACCAGTTATGCTTTCTGTAAACATTTTTTAGTGGTTGCCCTAGTTTGCAATGTATTTACAACTAATCCAAGTCCACTTTCAAATAACACTATACCTCTTCACAAGCAGTGTAAGTAGCTTTTAATAAAAAATAATTCCAATTCCTCCCCCTCATTCCTTGTATATGGTTTTCCATTCATTTCACTGATATTAATATATAAGCACAAATATGTACGTATATACACATAAGACTTATCTGCAAGCAGACATAGTCACGTACATTGTTGCCATTATTATTTTGAGCAAACTGTTTCTGTTAGATCAATTAAGAATAAGAAAAGTAAAAGATTTTATCTTACCTTCAATTGTTCCTTTTTGATCCTTTCTTTATGTAGATCTGAGTTTTTGACATATATAATTTTCCTTGTCTCTGAAAAACTTCTTTTCAGATTTCTTATAAGACATGTCTACTAGCAACAAATCTGCTCAATTTTTGTATGAAAAGGTCTTTATTTTTCTCTCTCTCTTACTTTTGACTTTTGAAGGAAAATTTTTGCAGAGTACAGAATTCTAAGTTGATATTGCTGTTCACTCAACACTTTATTTCACTCCACTTTCTTGTTTGTATGCTTTCTGAGAAATCGGATGCAATTCTTATCTTTGTTCCTCTATAGGTAAGGTGCTTATTTCCTCTGACTTCTTTCAAAAGTTTATCTTTGATTTTCTGTAGTTTGAAAATGATATGCTTAGATTTTTTTTTTTTTTTTTTTTTTTGGGCATTTGTCCTGTATGATGTTCTTTCTCTGAGCTACCTGGATCTGTGGTTTAGTGTCTAAAATTTGGGAAAATTCTCAGTCAGTATTACCTCAACTATTTCTTCTGTTCCTATCTCTCTTTCTTATCCTTCTGCTATTTCCATTATGTATATGTTATAACTTTTGTTAAGAATACAGACCATCAGACAGTCCCAGGTTGGAATCTTAAGTGTTTTACTTTCTGCCTATGTGAACACCAGCTGCTCATTAACTCTCCATGAGTTCCCTCCTTCCTCTCAGATAGATGTGACAATACTTATACTGTAGTATTGCAGTGAGGCTGAAATAAAATAATAAACGCATGCAGGCAATTAGTACCATCTCTGGCTTGTAGGAGGTGCTTGATAAATGCTAGTTTTTAGCTATCTTAGAGTATAATAAATGCCTATATTGATGATGATGTTCTTTATCTTTTCAAATTTATTGGTAAAATATTCTAGTTTAATTTATGTTCTCAGTAAATTTGTCTTGAATATTACATAATATTTAAATGTTAATCTTAATTAGTGAGGAAGTTCTTTGGTAAAGTAATTTCTGTAAAAGAATGCAAACCAAGTAAAGAAATTCAAGATGTTCACCTTACAAAGGGAATATTCATTTTCTTATGTGTCTCCTCTGTTTATATTTGACCATATTATACTCTTACTATCTTGACACATCCCATATTTAATCTCCACCTCTTTATGCTTTCTCTTGTGATGCTGTCCCTCATAGATCTGTGCAGGTCCCCTTCTTAAGAATTTTCAGTGTTAAAACACAAAACAATTTGGAAATTTTGGGCTTGATGATTAGTGATTAAAATGTTTAAATAACTTTCATTAAGAAAGAAGTTCCAGCTATATTAAGAGACCTAAAAACACTTGGTCTTAATGTTTTATTTTTCAATCTAGGTCTTGCCCTGCTACCTACTTGGCTAGAGACTGAAACTTACCAGAAACATGTCATGCCCCATCTGAGCAACTGTTTGCAAGAGTTATGCGGGAGCAGAAGTTAATCTTAAGCAAGTGTGCTATCCACGAGTGCCAAAACTTGCTCTTAAATGGGGTATTTTCCATTTACTAAATTATGTTAAGTATATGGATTTGTCCATCACTGAAAATTCTCTTAATTCTTTCAGGTAAATGGATGAAAAAAATAATATTTATACCAAAACCTTGTTAGGTAGCTATGTAAATACATCTCTTAATTCTCCATCAATTAAATGTTAAACTAATTTTCTTATCAGAATGTAGACTTTATATCTTTCTCATTTTCTCTATAACGTTATTCACCCTCTAGCCTATATTACATCATATTTATTTATAAGTATGTTTTAAAGGTCTACTATATGCCAGAGATTTTTTTTTCAGATGCTAGCAATACAACAGTGAATATAATAGACAAAAAATCCAACATGGATTATGTAGAATTTACATGCTAGTGGGGAAAAATCAATGGAAAATAAATTATCATAGGAATGGAAGAACAAAGCATGCAAGGAAACTGGATAGTTGGGGAGTGCAAAACTGTAAACTTTTTACTAAAGTGCCGCATACACAGAAAAGTGTATCGATTATAAATGCACAGATCAATGAATTTTCTCATTATGAATACACTTACGCAACCATCAATAGGATCAAGAAGAAGAACATTAGGAGAGCTTCAGCAGCCATTCAAGCCCCATTCCAGGCACTGCTTCCTCCACCCCACCCCCACCTGCCCCTCAGGGTAACACTATCCCGTGTTCCCACTGAAGTGCTGCCACACTGGCAAGAGCTATATGGCGTGACTTTTGGTAGGAGGAGAACATTCTATTTGAGATCCAAGATGAGATAAGATTTCCTTATTTCATCAAGCCGTGGTCCTTGACTCATTATATAACAACACTAAAATCCGTATCACCCAACCTCTTAAGATCTTGAGATTTAACCGTTTCATAGCTACTATAAAGATACAGTTTCAGTGCTAGTAACTGGCAGAGTCACAATTATAACCCAGATAAGTCTGATTCTTCCCACAGATATCAGTAATGTCTGTGGTATTATTGAAACATTCTCTTCTGTTTTACCTCAATTGTTTCACATTCAGTGATTCAGTGTGAAAATGGCATCCATCATTTGGTTCTTTTGGAAGTTAAATGTAGAAGAACAGGTAAAGAATAAAGCTGTTAGAAATGATGTACCAATAAAAACAAATATCCTAGAAATCTTAATATAGAAAGAGTCACATATTACAGCTTCTGGAATATTTTCAACGTTTTTAATCAACAAAGTTTATCTGGAGTTAGATCATTATGTTTGCATAGAATATTTTGTTTATATTTAAAGACTTAAAATCAAAATCCTTTTAAAATATGACTATCTCTCAATCTATGAAGGTAGAAGTTCCAAAGAACAGATTTAAGCTATCAGTGGGCTTATAGCAGAGACAATGTTCTCTAATAAATTCTAGTAAATAAATTCACATCAAGAAAAATTATTGAAGATTTTTTTTTTTTTACCTAGTATTGTGTGTCTAGGAGACATAATGTATAGTTACTCTAGTACAAAACCAATTGTCCCTGCAGTTTGGGTGTAGAATAACAGGTTGATGATGAAATGGATTTCTTCTACAGGATCAAACTCTCCTATTATTCCTGATCTAATAATACATAGTACTTTGTGCCTTTGATTTACACAGCCTTTATGCAAGAAGAAATGCTTGTTAAAATTAATTTTTCCCTTAGGACTTATTCTGGATTTTCACACACATTACACAAGCAAAATGGCTTTTTAAAACTCATGCTTTTTGTCATTCTAATTGTTTTACATATCTTGGCAAATTTTCACATCCTGCATAAAACAGGGGTTCATTAGGAGTCATTAAAAGAAAATATTTTTCTTGAAAATGCATTAAAGCATTTGCACATTATTTTATGCCATTTTCAGAAAACAGATGTAAATTGTGACTAACCATGAAGCAAAAAGGGTCACTTAACAATAATGCAGGCAAGAGTCTCTCAGTGACAGCATTTCAGAAATGAGAACTTGATGGGATTTGGAAATTGAATCATGATGCTCTTATAATAAATGTTTAACACTATATTTTTATTTGATTGTTTTTAGATATTATGTGATTAGGCAATATTTTAAGTATAGTAAGAAGAAAATAAGTAAAAAGAAAATAAATAATAAAGTAAAAAGAAAATCAAAATCAAAGGTGAAAATTGTATTATTAATTTATTCTTAGCAAATAATTTCTTACAGAAAGAACATAAATGTGGATGGGGCAGGGCTGGGGGTGGAGAGAACATAAGGTAGTTTAGCAGAGGTGTGCACTTAGGTGGTCAGCTGTTGAAGGAAGAAAAAAGACAGGTATGTGTTTCAGTATTACCTGTGTGGAAGTCATATGAATTAATAAATCTAATTTTATAGCTACTTTATGGAGGATCCAGGCATAGCATTATTAGATCCCTAAGAACAATAACAAAAAGTAGTTAAAGCATTGTCATTCAAGTGAAGTACAAATAAGAAGAGCAAGTAAAAAGTACTCCCTAACTTTGTTTCTCAAAGCAACCTGTTTGACTGAGTCATATAGGGTTATAGATGTGCTTAGGACTTAAACAAATCAATTGTTAGAACCATGTATTAGGGAAATTTACACTTTCACCAGGTCCATACTATTTCTGCATTAAACTAGGCAATAATTAGATCACTAAATGGATTGTCTGAGTCCAACGTGTAAGGCAGCCAATACTGACTTTCCATTGTGGGACAAGGGACAGATCATCTCTACCACGGCAACAGGTATTACTTTAATGCCTACCCTTGTGTGTGAGTCAAGTCATAGACATTTTGAATCTTCCTGTAGAGACAGCCTCAACCTCTCCTTTTCTGGAGCAAGAGATGGTGTGGCTATATTTATTATTTATCTTTCTGTTTATCTATTCAGCTTTTCTTTTGAAATAACTTCAGATTTGGAGAAATATTACATAAATAGTGTCATATAACCTTCACCCAGCTTCCCCTTCCATTGCCATATGTAACCAAGGTATATTTGTCAAAACTAAAAAAATGATATTTGTATAAAACTATTAACTAAACTATAGACCTTATTCAGATATTCAAACATTTTTCCATGATGTCCTTTTTATATTCTGGCATCTGTTCCAGGTTACCACATTATATTAATATTTAGTCATGATCTCTCCTTAGTCTCTTCTAATCTGTGATAGTATTTCCATCCTTCCTTATCTTTCATAGCCTTGATACTTATGAAGAGTAAGGATCCAATATTTTGTAGAACGTTCCTCAATATTGGATTTGTCCTCTATTTTATCATGATTAGATTGAGGTTATGGGATTTAGGGGAAGAATATCACAGCAGTGATGTGCCCTTCTCATTGCATCATATGAAGTCAACTCTTCTGCTTAAATTCAATTTAATCTGATTTCCAAGGAAACTTATTTTTGTGGAGCAGACTTCTGGGTATACAAGCCACAGTTATATGCTTTCCCTTTCTTCGTTTAACAAAAATAATCAGAAACATCAGAAGGGGTGAAAACGATTTTGTAGACTAAGTAGAACATTAACAGGGCCTAAGAAATACTGAAAAGTGTTTTCAAGAATGCCTGAATCTATTTTAATTGGACACCCCCACCATGCTGAACTGACATTTGTGTGTTTTTTTGTCAACTCAATTAAAAATAAATAACATCAATGACAACTGTGTTTTATCTACTCTTTATAAGTTACTGAAGTTCAATGAATAGTCTCACTGAGACAACCTCTGCATCAGGAAAAAGGTAATAATTAATTTAATGTTTTCTGAACTTGGCCAGATATATGGTGAGAGGATCATGTCCAAACACACATTTATACTCTCCTTTATTGGTTGAAAATATTTTTTGTTCAATTTTTGTTTATAAACCAGGCTTGGGTTTCACATGACTTGGTTATGCAGTTAGACTTTGGAGTCAGACTGCTTATTTCAAATTCTTATTCCTTCCCTTCCAGTTGCCAAGACACTGTCCCTTGCTGCATAGTTTCTTTCCTCTTTTCCTAGGATTGTAAAGATTAAGTTTATTTAATGTAATAAAACCCTAGAAAAGCAATGACTGGCACACAGTAAACACACCATAAATATTAGCTGCTATCATCATTATTCAAAGCTACATGGCTTTATTAGTAAATATTCTATATATCATATTTTAGTGTGAAGAAATAAAGCATAGAACTTTGTAAGAGGAAAGGAGCTATATATAAGTAAAGGTACTCTTATGTAGTTTGCCCAGGCTTTTTTATGTCACTCATTATATGTGTTTCTCTAGATTTAAAAATGAAATGCTTGGTTCCTTAAGACTGAATGCATGTTTACTTTTCAAAATGCATCTTTTTCTTTTTTTTTTTATTTGTTTTTTTTTTTTTTCATCTTATTGTTATGGGGGATACAGAATTGCAGGTTACATACGTTGCCCATGTACCGCCTTTCTCCCCAAGTCAGAGCTCCAGGCATGTCTGTTCCCCAGATAGTGCGCGTTGCACCCATCATGTAGGTATATATCCCTCCCTTCTCCACCCCCCCTTCCCGAGTCAGCACCTTCAAGCTTTACCATTCCCCAAAGGGTGCGCAATGCACTCATTGGTAGGCATACCCCCGTCCCCTCCCCCACCCCCCACCTCAGTCTGATATCCAATTGGTGTCGTTCCTAGATGTGTATTTAGGTGATGTTCAGGGAAACCAATTTTCTGGTGAGTACATGTGATGCTTGTTTTTCCATTCTTGGAATACTTCACTTAATATAATGGGTTCCAACTCTCTCCAGGAGAACCATAGAGATGTTGTATCTTCATTATTCCTTATAGCTGAGTAATATTCCATGGTATACATATACCACAGCTTACTAATCCAATCATGTATTGATGGGCATTTGGGTTGTTTCCACATCTTTGCTATTGTGAATTGTGCTGCTATAAACATTCGGGTACATGTGTCTTTGTTACAGAATGACCTTTGTTCCTTTGGGTATATGCCCAATAATGGGATTGCTGGATCGAATGGCAGGTCTACTTGAATCTGTTTAAGATACCCCCATAATGCTTTCCACAGGGGTTGCACTAGTTTGCAGTCCCACCAGCAGTGTATGAGTGTTCCTGTCTCTCCACATCCACGCCAACATGTGTTGTTTTGGGTTTTTTTGATAAAGGCCATTCTCACTGGGGTTAAGTAATATCTCATTGTGGTTTTGATTTGCATTTCTCTGATGATTAGGGATGTTGAGCATTTTTTCATATGTTTGTTAGCCATTCTTATATCTTCTTTCGAGAAATTTCTATTCATGTCATTTGCCCACTTTTTGATAGGGTTGTTTGATTTTTTCTTGCTGATTTTCCTGAGTTCTAAATAGATTCTTGTTATCAGTCCTTTATCTGATGTGTAGTATGCAAATATTTTTTCCCATTCTGTAGGTGGTCTGTTTATTCTCGTTACTGTTTCCTTGGCTGTGCAGAAGCTTTTTAATTTAAGTGATCTACAGATTCAATGCAATCCCTATTAAATTACCAACATCATTCTTCACAGATGTAGAGAAAATAATTATACACTTTGTATAGAACCAGAGAAGATCCCGTATAGCAAAAGCAATTTTAAGCAACAAAAACAAAATGGGAGGTATTAATTTGCCAGACCTCAAACTATACTACAAGGCCGTGGTTCTTAAAACAGCCTGGTACTGGCACAAGTACAGGGACACAGACCAGTGGAACACAACAGAAAATCCAAATATAGAACCATCCTCATATAGTCACCTAATTTTTGACAAAGCAGGAAAGAATATACTCTGGGGACAAGAATCCCTATTCAATAAATGGTGCTGGGAGACTTGGTTAGCCACTTGTAGAAGACTGAAACAGGACCCACAGCTTTCACCTCTCACAAAAATCAAATCACGGTGGATAACAGACTTAAACCTTAGGCGTGATACAATCAGAATTCTAGAAGAAAATGTAGGAAAGACTCTTACAGACATTGGCCTAGGTAAAGATTTTATGAAGAAGACCCCCAAGGCAATCACAGCAGCAACAAAATGCATCTTTTTCAATTCTAATTTATTTTACTAACATTCACATCTTGTTTAGTTTTCAGATATCAGGCCTCTTGGTACCTACACTTTCCCCCATTAATAATACTGACTTTCAGATTCAAAAGTTGGTTTAGAAATTCTGGAGAATTTCCTATTTATTTCTGGTGCACAATAGCAGTCAAAACCATTTATTTTAACCTACTCTGCTAATAAAAATGGGAGAGCAAAATGTTGTAAATAAACTCATTAAAGGTTTGCAGAATGGAATGTAAAGCACTGCTTAAGCACAGTTTACACAGATGAACAGTGATGGTGTAACCATTTTTTTAATGGTCTGATTTGCCCGGTTTTGTTTGTGCATGTAGGATGGCCTTCTAGGTAGAATCACCCCTTGTTTCTCTACGGAGGATCCTAGGGACTACACAAAATAATAGCACAGTAAATTTATACTCCCATGAAAATCCAATTTCCCAACCCTCACTGTGAAGAAATAATATCTGATAAATGATATAAACACTCCTGATTAAATGAAGTAGTTTCTTCTCACTCATCTACAATGTGAGTTCCATGACAATGATAAGAGGAAGAAAAGCGAAAGCTGTTCTTGAAACTCTTATAGAAAAGTGAGAAAGAGCTTTCTCAGAAATATCTGCCAAATTCTTCAAGTCTAATTGGCTCCAATGGGGTTGCATGCCCATTTCTTGCACACCCGCCAAGGGATCCGTTGCTTAAGGCTGGCATTGGTCCAGCTTGCCCTGACACAGGTTAGCTCAAGGCAGAAGGATGAAAATTGGAGTCTCTGAGTTCTGTTAGAAACAAGGAAGGAGGATGGATGCAAATAGGCAATCAATAATGTATATTATGGTAACACTGGATATATGTTAAGTAAAAAATATGTTCGTATTACTGTCTATCACATGTGAGGCACTATTCTAGAAGCTGAGGTTATAAGTGTGAACGAGAGGGACAGTCTGTGCCCTTGTGAACTTACATTCATTCTACTTGGTGAATACAGATAATCAAATTAGTAATATAATTTCAACAGGTAATATGTGCTATGAAGAAACCGAAAGAGGGTAATCAAGTAGAACATGTGAGAGACGCTCATTATAGGGAGAGGAGAGAAGAAAGGCCTCTCTAAGGTGGTGATATTCAAACTGGAAGGTAGCCAGGTGAAGACCTGAGGATAGAATGTTTTAATCAGAGAAAATAGCAAGTGTGGAGTCCCTGAGAAAATCGTGGCCTTTTCCAGTAAGAGGAGAAAGGCTGGCAGAGCTGGAACTCCATGAGGGAGGTAGAGATGAGGTCTGAGAAGTCACCTGAACCAGCTCTTATGATACTTTCGAGGCCATGATAAAGAGTTTGGATTTTGCTCTATTTGACCTGGGAAGCCACTTGGTGTTATATGGAATTGTCTGTCAGATGGGCACTTTTAAAGCTCACTCTAATGGGTGGATATGGGGTTGGATTTGTGGGGAGAAAACAGAGAGGCATCAGAGGGAGGGAAAACTTTCTGATGTCTGTCCACAATTTCACTGGCAAAAAAGCTCAAGGAATTTCACCCCAAAATATTACTCCCTAGTATAAAAAATATTTTGAATTAAAGGCCCTAGAGATCAATAGATATTGGAAGGGGCTTTCCCTCTATCTGTATAAAACTAGACAAATTCATCAAGAAAAACAATTAGCTTTTCCTTCCCCTCCCTGTTATCTCAATATATTGCAGAAAAGAAGAACAAGAATGCAACCAGACCTGGCCCAAACCATTTTATACATAACACCTGTCTCTCAGGTTAATTTAATTTTCAGAGAAAATCATGTACAAGTAAATCTGTTTCCTCCCATCCATTCACTCTTCCAAGTATCTATTCATCCTCCCTAGAAACCATATACTGCCTATATTCCTTACCCCCGCCCCTCTAAAATGAGGGTCTATAAACTTCCGGACTCCGTTGGAATATTGGGTAATCATTCTGCGATTCTCCCCATGTGCATAGTAAATAAATTTGTAATCTCCTTTCTCTTACTAACCTGCCTTTATTGTGAGTTACTATTTCAGTGAACATTCCGGGGGCAAAGAGGAAGTTTTCCTTTCCTCCCTCTACACTGGTATTCGTTTGTATTTCCCAAATCAGCTGATCTCTTTAATCAAGGGATCAGAGGCCATTCATTTGGATACCCAAATGATTCAAAATACTTTTCTACACCAAATCATGGGTCAGCTTTCCTCGTGCAGCTATTCTACAAAATGGGTCATTTTCTAATTTTAGAGAACCCACACCATTAACTTGAAAACACAATTTTGCAATTGTCCTATTTGGGAGTTGGGCTTTATTGCAAGAGCACCGAGGTAGTCAAAGCCTTCAGATTGGCTGGGAAGCATGTAAATGAGCAGCTTTGTCGTGGCCGTGGCGGTGTGTACCACAAGTGAGAAGTATCCACTTCTCACTCAACAGTCTAAACTGTCAACTCCATCTTCCTCCTGCATAAAAATAAACATTTTCTCCACAATAAAGACTTTTTATAAAAGCAATAAAACAACTCAAGGGAGCATTGTTATCATGTGCTAATCACACCCTTGGGGAATTAGAGACACTTAGCTGCACCCAGTGCCTCGCAGCACCTGAGGGCTGTGATTATTCCATGATAACCTCCCAGTCTGTCAGGCCTTCTTGGTTAATTAGATAATATTCAACTTCCTAATCCTGTGTTTGAAGATGCTTTTGGAAGTTGCATAAGCAAGTATAGTTTATAGAACACACATACTCACACCCACACACATGATAATAACAGAAATTTGATAATTAACATTTCATCCAAATGAACCCGGGTTTTAAATAACTGGAAAAAAAAAAAAATAGAGTCCAAGAACTAAACCCTGAGGCACTACTTTAACAATGAGTAATTCTGATGAATTCTACCCAGGAAATCTTTGAGAGAAACTGACAAAAATTACATAATGTAGTTTATTTCCCATCAATAAATGGTTGTGACATTTCAATCCTCCTTATAACATTCAATTACCCATTGTTTAAAAAAACTGGGACAGAATAATAAATACATATTGTTCATAATAAACCCAGGCACAAACATATACATTAGTTTGGAAAACTTTGTCATAATAAAGCTTGTTTTAGGATGAGTCAAAACAAAACTTAGAAATAAACTTGAATATTGACATAGTTATTTGGCAGCTCAAAATTTTTAGTTAGTTTAAGTATTTAAATAAATTACTTCTTTATTATTTATATTCTCAACACAGATTATTGTACAAAATAAATTTACTTACCCATAGAATGAGTATAATGCCTATGAGTCTCATAAATTATGGTATTACATGAATAAATGAGTGAATATTTTAATGAAAGTTGCCATATAACTGAAAATATTTTGTAGCACTATCACATTTCACAACTACTAGAAAATTAAAAAAAAACAATTCAAATGTTTTGCTTTTCTTTGTTTTCTTATGCTAATTAAATAGGAACAAACTAGAAAGACCTGTATAATAATAATTCCAGGTAAAGCTTCAGTTTTGAAAATTAGTTTATGATGTAGCATGCTAAGGAGTGTGCTAACAAGGGGTGATGGAACTTTAAGGAAAGTATTAGGAATTTAGGATAAGCAGCTAAAGATGGATAAAAGGGAGAGAAATTGAAATAAATTTCTGAGAGAGACCATAGAATTTTTCCTCTTGGCATTGTCAAAATGCCAACAAACAAAACAGGATTTACTGAGTCACTATTATGTGCCAAGTGTCATTACTATCTGATCCTATATAGAAGTCAAAATTCAAATAAGGTGGAGACCCCTGCTCTTTAGGAGTTTATCTTTTTGTTGAGCATAAAATATCTCACATGACTGAAATTAGTAGATGTTTATGTACATTAAGGTAAGTAATAAATTAATCCAGGATCTCAGTGCCTGTCCATCAGGATCACTGGGGAACATTAAAGCATGTGCACACACACACACACACACACACACAACACACCACACACAAATTCTTAGACCCTGAGAAATTCTAACTCAGGAGATCTGTGGAAAGAATTTGGACTCATATTAACAGCTATATTTGTAAAATACTTGTATATTGTTGGAGCAAAACCTTCCCAACCCAGAAATCCTCCCCACAAATGTAGAAGAGAAACAAAATAGTTTTATTATTGACTAAGCATTAAATAAGAATAAGATGCCATCACAGGCAATCCCCTAAGAGATTGCAAAGACAGAAAGAAATCTTACTCTTTTATATAGCCAACAAGATGTAATCCATACCATACATGTTCTCAAGACAAACAATAACTAGTCTTCAAGTAAGAAGACTTGACAGCACCATTTGTTGCACATAATTCACCCTGATTTCACCATATAATTGGGTTTATAAAAAGGAAATACAAACTCATGACTTTATGACAAGAGGTAGTTTTGAACTTGGAGCAAGGCACCCACCAGTTAGACTTCTACCCTCCTACAGATACTGGGAGATACAGGGGCTATTTCCCTCAGTGTTTACATTTCAAACAGATGGTTCCCAGGTCCTTGGGAAAGACATTCCAGGGTTGTAAAACTGGCAAAAATGCTTTTAAAAAGATTTACATACATCTCAAAGGGGCAGAGAAAAAATTTATCATTACAAGTTTACAAGAGAAAATGCACTAAGAAATGGGAGGGGGAATGTTTCTGTCTTTATTTTTAACAGGGAGAATTAAGTCTCATTTTAAATTTGTATTTGACGTTAAAATATACATATTTTAATCCCATAATCTAAAATGGTCTGTGAAGAGCATTATCTTTGAGTAATGATGATTTTTAAATACTCTTTGAAATATGAAATTCCAAAGAAGTACAGTTGATCCTTGAACAACACAGGTTTGAACTGAGAGGGTCCACTTGTACATGGATGTTTTTCAACCAAAGTCAGATGAAAAATACAGTACATGAGGGATATCAAAAGCCCACATAAGGACGGCTGACTATTTGGAATGCACGGATTCTGCAGGTTTCCATGGGCTGGCTGTGGGACGTGAGTACGTAAGGATTTTGGTGTTGCCAGGGTCCTGGGAAACAATCCCTCAAATATACAGAAATGTTGTATTAGACTTTAACAACATAAGACTGAATACTCAAATAAATAAATGAATGAATAAGGGACCTGAGAAATGAATGACCAAATATCCCTTCCTAAAACAGGCATTTAGTGAGAGGTGTCTTCTCCCAGTTCTGTTCCATGGACTTTTTGAAGAGATTTCAGCCCTGGATAGGAAGTTTCATGAGGCCATTCCACCAGTGGGATTCCTGGAGTGTCTGAATTAAATTATGTTCAAGGATACATGGGTTTAAATAAATCTTAAATGTTTTGCATAGTAACCCCTTATAAGATTTAGAATTCACAAATATATTCTCCCAGTCCCTCGACTGCCTTTTAATTTTGTTTATTATTTCCTTTGCTGTGCATAAGTTTTTCAGCTTGATGTAGTCCCACTTGTTTATTTTTAGGTTTTTTTTGCCTGAGTTTTTGAGGTGATATAAAAAAAATCATTCTCAAGACCAATGTCAAGGTCCCCTTTTCTTCTAGAAGTTTTATGGTTTCAGTCTTACATTTAGGTCTTTAATACATTTTTAGTTAATTTTTGTGTATGATATAAGATAAGGGTCCAATTTAGTTCTTTTGCATGTGAATATTCAGTTTTCCCAACACCATTTCTTGAAGAGACTATCATTTCTCCATTGTGTCTTCTTACTGTCCTTGCTAAAAATTATTTGAACATATATGTTTGGGTTTATTTCTGGGCTCTTCATTTTCTTGCACTGGTCTATATGTGTGTTTTTATGTCAGTACTACGCTGCTTTGATTATAATGTGAAATTAAGACGTGTGATGCCTCCAACTTTCTTTTTCTTTCTCAAGATTGCTTTAAATGCTCAGCATGTTTTGCGGTTCCATACAAATTTTAGGATTGTTCTTCTATTTCTATGAAAAATGCCTTGGAATTTTGATAGGAATTGCATTGAATCTATAGATCACTTTGAGTAGTACAGACATTTAAACAATGATAACTTTTTCAATCCATGAACACAGGATTTATCTTTCCATTTATTTGTCTTCTCCAATTTCTTTCATCAATTTTCTACAGTTTTCAGTGTATGGGTCTTTCACCCATTCAGTGAAATTTATTTCTAAGTGTTTTGTTCTTTTCAATGCTATCATAAATGAAATTGTTTTCTTGACATCTTCTTCAGATGGATCATTACTGGTGTAAAGAAATAAATACAACTGACTTTCATCTGTTGATTTTGTCTACTGCAACTTTACTGAATTCATTTATTCATTCTAATAGTGTTTTATGGAGTCCTTAGGGTTTTCCACATGTAGGATCATGTCATATGCAAATAGAGATAATTTAACTTCTTTCTTTCCAATCTGTATGCCTTTTCTTCCGTACATCACTGCTTTTGCTAGTACTTGCAGTACTATATTGAATAGAAGTGACAAGAGTGAGTGCCTTTGCCTTATACCAGAACTTAGAGGACAAGTTTTAAGTTTAAAGTTTTCCCTCATTGATTATCATAAGTGGCCTTTATTATTTTGAGTACGTTTTCTTCTTTACCTAACTTGTTGACAGTTTTTGCTATGAAAGTATGTTGAACTTTGTCAAATACTTTTTCTGAATGTATTGATGATCATGTGGTTTTAATCCTTCATTTTATTAATGTGGTGTATCATGTTCATTGATTTGCTTATGTTAACCCAAACTTGTATCCCAGGGGTAAATCCCACTCAGTCATAATATATAATGTTTTTGATATGTTATTGAATTTTGTTTGCTAGTATTTTATTGAGGATTTCTACATTTATGTTCATCAGAGATACTGACCTGTAGTTTGCTTTTCTGTGGTGTCTTTGGCTTGGTGTCAGCGTGATGCTGGCCTTGTAAAATGAGTTTGGAAGGATTCCCTCTACTTCCATTTTTTGGAAAAGTTTAAGAAAGATTGATATTAATCCTGCTTTGAACGTTTGGTTGAATCTAACCATGAAGCCATCCAGTCCTGGGCTTTTCTTTGTTGAGAGGTTTTAAATTGCTACTGCAATCTCTTTATTTTTTATTGGTCTGTTCAGCTTTTCTATTTCTTCTTGATTTAATCTTGGTAGATTGTATGTTTCTAGGAATTTATCAGATCCTTAGCTAAATTAACTAGAACAAAAGAGAGAAAACTTGAATAAATAAAATCAGAAATGAAAGTGGAGACATTGCAACAGACACCTCAGAAATAAAGAGGATCATAAGGGACTATTATGAACAAGAACGATTTTATGCCAACAAATTAGGTCACCTAGAAGAAATGGAATGTATTTCTTCACCATAAACTAACCGAACTAGACTTTCAAGTGGCTGAAAGAAGGGTCACATCTTAAGCCTTAGCTCCTAGTGGAGGACTTTGTCCACATATGCTCAGTAAACACTTGATGAGATCAAAGATATATAAGATCTTTACGAATGCAGACTTTGAAGAATTCTTGGAAGTCTCAGGAGTAACATATCTTTAAATATTGCTTTCTTTTTTTCACACTAGCTTCTTTGCTTTCTTCCTGTAATAAAAGGCATAGATAAAAATCCCAGAAGGCAACTCAGAAGTATTCTCAAGTGACTACATTTTCAGTCAAACTTATATCTAAAAATAGACCAGTTCTACCTTTTGGAACTTTCCCAGGCATAGGAAGGGGATTACAATAACATGAATCTGCTAAATATTCTGCTTTATACCTTGACAACCTTGGTATTTGTTGACTTGCTTTATGTGGTTATATAATCCCCACACTAGGAAAGTTTTAACATACAAGTAATATTCCATTGAATTTGTGGTTGAAATAACTCCCAAATGGAGACATGCATGTTAGTAATTTTAATTGGATAAAGTAAGTTTTATTCTGATCAAAGTGATGCATACAGAGGTAACAATTTGCCAATGACTATATTGCTTATATTTAGAAACATTTCAGTTTCCTACTCAACTCTTTCATCATCGCCACCATCATCCTTCTCCTTAGAGGTAGGATCTTTCAACTTTCTTAGCTGTTTCTTCTGCAATTAAGTTAAATATTCCTAAATAATAAATTTATAATAGATTTGTTTTATCAATATTATGCAGTATCAACTGAATTTCCTAATTTATGGATAGTTAATTAGTTAATGCTCTTAAACTACTGTATACCTCCCCACTCGCTCACTCCGCCTCCCTCCTTGCTCTCAGTATATTTGGTTAAACAACAGTCTGTATTTACATTATGAAGACTATGAAATGCTTTTCAATGTTGAGCTAAGTGAAGTGACTACTAAGCTACTACAATTTCTTTTCCACAAGGAATATATATATATATATTTGTTCATTTCCTTAATTATCTAGGTATCTGTCAGTAATTTTAGTGACAGGTGATGTACAAACTTTGTAGAGTTTGCATTGATTCTCCCTAGCCCTGAAACAGAACTGTCATCTTACAGCTTTCCTTCACTCATTTTCTGTGTTGGGTCTTCCATTTTATAAATCCTAGGTTTTCCTTATTCTTAGTTTACTCTTACGTTTTGCCAATACTTAACCTTTACTAGGTTGCTAAGAAAAAAATGCTTTGGGAACATATATTTTTGTCCATGCACACTAGAACATATCTTTATTCTACTCTCATACTTGATCAATAGTTTGGCCAGGTGCTCTTAATTGAAAACTATTTGGCCTCAGAAATTTGAAAATATTTCTTTATTGTTTTCTAATTTTTAGTGTTATATTTAAGGTAATTCCAACTACATTCCGGTTTCCAGTTACTGTTTGTGAGCTGTCTTGTGTCTTTCACTTTGTGGGTCTTCTCTTTATTTAGACGACCTTTATGTTGTTCTGCAATGTCATAGATTTGACTTGTCATGGGTCTGCTTACACTAAGAAGGAGCGTGCCCTTTAAGGGTGAGAGGGGTCACAGTGAGCTTCACTTGGCAGGATGAGGAGCCTCAAGGATCTAATTGTTCCAAATAAAGCCATTAATCTTACTTCCCACCTTTTGTCACAGCTGGTGCTTCTAATCACTGTTTTTCAGGGGTTCTTGAGGCAAGTTTTCTTGCTTTTTGTGCCTTCTCTCCCCTCCTTACACACTTCCTAACTGCCTCAGTTCCACCTTAAGTTACTCACCAGTCCGTCTTCTGGTTTCTATCTTTTAAAAATGTGTTGAAAGTGTTTATCCATGTTTTACCTCTTCTCCCCAACTTTATTTTTGCTTTTGGCTTTGAGGGCTAGGAGATAAACACAGGAAGCAAGTCTATTATTTTTAAGCAGATGTTCCAATTTGAGTTTTAAAAGGCAAGGACCAATGAACTTAAAACTTCGCAAGGCTAGCCTTAACATATTTTCTATCTAGTGCCCCTCAAAAGTGGAGGGTAAAGGATAATTGTACAGAAACTTTTAAAAGAAGTCTTTCTTCAATACCTCCTGCCTTTCTTTACCCACTACTCCTGTACTTCCTGTCATAGCCTTGTCCCTTCCTGGCAGCTGTTTCCACTACATTTAATTTATATTGCTTTTTGATTTAAACAATCCTATTGAACTTCTTTTTTAATTCCTGGCACATATTTTCCCCTTATCATAAATATCTCTAGTAATTTTACTTTATATTACTTACTCGTAAGCAAATGTTATTGTATTTATTTATTTTAAGAATATTGGGATGTGTATAATCCACTTTAGAAAGATTTAAGCCACAGAGACAAAATGAGTAATATTTTATAGCATATTTGTAAAAATACCATTTATGTGGACTCCTTATTTCTTCATTCCTAAATGAGACAAGACGTCTCAGAATACAGGGACCAACATGTCTCCTCACTTGATCAAGTGGTATAAAATGATGAGAATAGAAATTTAAATATTTTACCAGCAAAACCTCCAAAATGAGAAAACACCCAATTTTATTTATTTATTTTTTGCTTCCATCATAAAAGAAATGAACATATAAATTAGTAGAGCCAACATTTCTTACAGCAATACAACTGTATTAAAATTTATACTGTCATTAATCAGGTGTGACAGAGTTCTAAATGCATATTGACACAGATTTTTGTGGGTTCTGATTCAATAAAGCATTATCCTCACAATGGCATCTTGTTATTATAAAGACAATTGTGCTAAAAAAAAATAAAGTACTATGCAACTATAACTGAATCATATGGGCTTTTTATTATCTAACAACTACTATATAATAGTAATATAACATTGTATTTATGTAATGACTTTCTGTAAGGAACCAAAAAGACCTCTCTAGACATAGTTTCAATATGCATGTTTCAGAAGTACAATAGGCATGAAGAAAGAAAGAAAACATATAGTTTTAAAAAGTGATTTTATTTATTCATTACCTTTTAATAAGGAAGTGGTATTTTTATAACAAAAATATTAGGTATTCTATAAATGACTTTAAATGGTATGAAATGTTACCTAAAGTGACATCCACATAACCATTTGTGTTTAGAATAACAAGCTACTAGTAAGTTAGTGACGCAATTTAACTGGTTGTTTAACTAAATCCAACAATGCCGTTTTCTACTCAACATTTTCCAGTTCCTCACCTCCTTAGGTACCTTGTATTTGAACCTGTAAAACAACTAGTGGGTCTTCAACTTAAAATTAAAATCACACTGTTTACTTCCTGATGTGTTTCCTGGGCTATGCTGAGCATTAATAAGGCCTGGGAATGTTGGGGAGTCAAATTCCACTTTGAAATTAAGCAATAATTTCATGTGTCATGCATACTAATCTTCACCACAATATTTATCTACCACTATCCCCCTTAATTTTGCAAGTTTTGGTATTCAAATCAGGATTGTACTCTCTAAATTTAGTATTTGTTGTCCCCCACATCCTCCAAACTATCAAAACTGCCACTCCCACTATTTGGCATGGCAAGGACCACCCATTTCCTACTGGTTAAATGAATGCAGCTGAAGATAACTGAACTTGAATCATCTTGCATTAAAATTTCTTAATCTTGTATTAAAATTACAGATTTTAATAACTGTAAATGACTGGAAGACTTTGGCGATCCGCTTGGAAATCCTTAGGAGACAGGCTACCCATCAGGAAAACACGATTTAACAAAGCCCTTGTTGGGGCAGTGATTGGTAAAAAAATAAAATAAAATAATTTCATGTTATGTCCTACTGAGTTAAATATTTTAAAAACCTGTTTACACAAATCTCTTCGGAGCTTTACGTAGTGAAGCACAGAGTTATAGTGATGGGTTACTGCTTTCATTATTATTTGATTTTTAAAACTCAGAGACAGGTGGTGGCTCATTGTAATGGCATGGGTTATGGTAGAAAAGGATATTGCATCAAACTACTGCTTGAATATAAATCTGTAAGAGCTTACAGAAATGCCTATAAAAGCGATTTCCAACCTTTTCAAATCACCAAGTGAATTATTAAAGACTCCTTTAATTATTTTTCTATTTTGCATCTCAATTATCTCCCATTCTCCAATACACCATGAGTTTATTTTTTATTAGCTGAAAATTTATTAGTTATTTTTTACCTGTCCATCAAATACCTATCCTAAATATTACTCCTAAGATACTGTCTTCTTAAAGGTGATGACATTGCCTACCTTGTTCACAGATAGAGCCCTCACTCCTTCCGTATGGTAGATATTCAATAATTATTTGTTGATTGACTATAACCTTTGCCCATGCATCTTATATATAATCTCTACTAAACATATGACATTTTATGAGTTATAAGTATTTCATTTCTCATATGCTCACCAGGATTGCTACACTGAAGTGACATCTTTTCAGGCCAGAATAGAGAAACTTAATAAAACCTTTGCTTTATTATGGAATTAATGTACAATTTTCCAAATTGGATATGACATCTCAAAAGAAATGAGTGATGAACTGCTGCCAAAATAACATGAATATGTTATATCAAAACTCTATAGTAAATGTACATAAATGCAAGATGTCAAGATAATGATAATGTAAATGTTCCTCAGTTTTCACTTTGATCTGGTAAAATGAGCTGTAATCTCATTTACCATTTCTTTGTAGATTTTTGTTATTATCAGAATAAGTATCAATATCAAATAATGCATCACAGCATTATATGTATTATAATTTGTTAATATGTTATTTCCAACAAGTTCTTGGAGACAGAATTCTTAACAAGCACCGGAACTGGATTTTGTGCACATTTCTCTCTAGATTTAAATTTGTTCTACTTTAGAATTACAAAATTTTAAATATTTTCATGAAAATTTACATCTGTCTTCTATATAAATACAAAGCTACTAATTTTCTAGATTCAAAATGATTAACTATGGGAACTATTAGTATTACTCAAATGCTTCTACTTGACTTTTAGTCTAGCTTGGAAAGCCATCTCCAATTTATAAAAAACTCTAATTGAGTTTGATTTGAAATCTGGAAAATTTTGATTGTATAATTCAGGAAGAAATAACTATAACTCACCATAATACAAAAATAAATAAATATTGGAGGAAATAATCAGAATTCTTTTGAATTCTTCTGAACATGTGTCTTAACTCCCAACGGCCGCTAGATGGCACCTAGTATTTGGCAACCATAGCACTTCTGTATTTCTAGAGCTCAAAATAACTACAGCACCGGGTCAGTTCTGACAGAGCAAAAATTAATCCTGCCACAGACATGCAACACTTCCCTGTCAGATATCTAAATTTAAAATGCATGTGGTTTTCTGGTCATATAGGAAAATAAACAATACCATTTTATTGTTCTGAAGTTTTTTAATTTTTCCTAAAGGAATTGTGAGATTTAAATTTTCTTAAATAAGGTACTTGATTTGCATCATTCTAAAGTAGGGATTGGGGGAGCATTTTGCCCTAAATGTGCGCCATTCTTTAATCATTAGATTAATTCTACCAAGGCCAAGTTAAGGTAATATTTAAAATAGATGTTCTAAAATTGAAGGAGCCAACTATGACCAACGCTACCCTAAAAGGATTTAGAGTAATAGACTTTTGTTTTATTCATTTATTAATTCTTCAACAAATATTTTTTGAACAATGTACATGACAAAACCTTGTACTGTGTACAGTAGCATCTGGATATACTACTGTTCATTTTTTTCAGAACACTTAGTTATGAGATAAGAAAGAAAAATAAAAATAAACTCTACCTATTTAAATGCATGCTTATCTAAAAGAATGGAAGCACTCAAATGATTATAGATTTCCAATCATCAATGAATTTAAACTAACAAATTAGATGAAAAAAGTGATTTTTAGAGTAAAACAGGAACATAATTTTTTTTAAGTGTTCACTGTTACAATGGAGATGTTTATCTTTTTTCACGTGCTTGTATATTTTCATACTGAGGGACAATTTAGTCGTGGTACACTCAAGGGAAAAGAGATGTCCTCTTGCCTTCAACACCACCAGTTTCTCTGGTGTCTTCATTTTTCTTTCTTCCATAACTCTTGTCTTTCCTGCTCGTTCTCTTTCTGCCACGTTTCTTTTGCCATCCTCTTGTCACTCTACTCAGATAATTTTTCATCTCTTCTCACTCTACACATTCCCCCTTGGTGCTCTCGTCTCTTTCCATAGATTTGGCAAACAGCACATACACTAGTGATTTTTCTATGTCTTCCCTAATCAGCTTTCTCGGCTAAGCTCCAGATTGGGATACGTTTGTTTACTGGGTAAGCCATCTATAGACTTGATAGACAACTCAGAATCAACAGGTCCCAAACTGAAATTTTCATCTCCCAACCCAACCTCTTTACCCTTTTCAATGACTCACTCATTTACTTACCTATGCCAGAAACCTGGAATTTCTCAGACTTTTCCCTTCCTTTTACCTCTTATCTGAATAAGTTCTGTCATATTTATCTTTTAAATGTCTCCTACATCTAATCCCTTCGCTTTATCACATTTAAACCCTTAGCATTGCAGGTAACATTTTCCTTCCTGGGTTGGCCATCTATCTGCCCCTGCAACCTCATCTTTGTTTTCTATCTAGATCCTAAACTTGCAGCTGACTGAAATATTCACACTTTTATTCCTTTTCATCCCTCCTGCCTCTTAACACTGCTGTTCCTTTTGCCTATATACTCCCTTGAATTTTTGCCTGGTGAGTTTGTGTTTTTCTTCAGGGTTCAGCACATCTGGGAAGCTTTTCCCTGATATCAGCAGATGGAGCTGGCCATGGTATAAATTAATACCTTGACACAGTATCTGGGCTGTAGTTTTGTTATGAAGAAAGTGAGCAAATAATGCATCTACGTCACTGCTTTTGTAAGAGTAATAAATTAATAAAGTTCTTAAAAACGTTCCTGGTATATATTAAATAATAAACTTTCAATGCCAGACATTATTATTATAAGATTACTGCTACTGTTAGTGGTACTATTACGATTGCTATTACTATTAAACTGCCCTCAGTATGCCAGGTTCTGAACTAGGTGCTAGAAATATATGATGGATATATGTTGCTTGTATTTCTGTCCTTCTTGTAGACACTAAGATCTTAGCAATTAGCAAATGCATTCTACTTAACTTTGAATATCAAATGGCTGGCATAATCCCTGGTACAGACTAGGATCCTAAATGAATTAGGAAAGGATTGGTGGCATGTAAAATTCCCTTATCCTGATTATTTTTATCATCATGTTAGGATGTCAGTCACCAGAAGGTTAGATTCTCTAATTGGAATATATGGAGGAAGTGGGAAAAAACTAAATTTTGCTATGAGATGGAATGCATGATTTAGGATTAATATACAATCTTTGCTATATTATATATGTATTCAGTTGGAGATTACATTACATTACATAACTGTAATGTGCTATCATACTATAATTTCAGGATCAATATTCAATATTACAGATGAATTATATCTCTGATATTCTTGTTTTTTCTGGTCCTGACAGTAATGAATTCAGTTGAGTGTAGTACATGTTAAACCCACTTTCTGCCAAATTCTACTTTGCAGGCTATATAGAAAGGATGATGCTATATGTCTTCACATTATTTCTGATATCCACCTTACAAAGTTATAAAAATGGATGCATATTAAGAAGTTTGGATAGAAAATGTTGGTATTGCTTTAAACCAGATGTATTAAGATTTTCAAAAGGAATTAACATGTGGGCTAGTTGTATGGCCTTTTTTCCCACTCCGTAAATACTAGGTGTAGTTTTATGACTGCTTGCTGCTTATAAATAGCTTGGAATCTTCATTTTAGTAATGTATTTTCCTGTTATTTTATTTATTATTTTAAAAAATTATCTGAATGATCTAGATTCAGGACTAAGTCTGAAAAAAATTTATCTGAATGAACATTTATTTTCAAACATATTGGTGGCACTAAAAAATTACACAGTAAAAATTATGAAATAGAATTACAAAAAAGGCAAGAATTGGGTATGGAAAGGGGCAAGGGCAATATACATAACCTAAACTTTGTACCCCCATATTATGCTGAAATAAAAAAAAATTATTAAAACAAAAGAATTGGGTATGAACAAAATGTTTGAATTAATTCCACAATTTGAACTTGGAACAACACCTTTACACTAATGGAATCACTTATATTGTGTTTCCTTTTCGTCTCTCCACTGGTAAGTAGAAAAATATTAAAACTTCCATTACAACATATATTACTGTTGACTTAAAATTATCCTACCTAGATCTGCTCTGTGGGGAAAATGCTAAACGAAAACAATATCTCCCAGTAGATAACATTAAAATTATATATTTGGTTGATCACAAAAGTGATAAAGAAAAACAAGACATGACCAAACCATGGGGAAGCCAAGAAAAATAATCTGTCTGTTGACATCATATCCACAAAACTCCTTATTTTCTTGTCTTGTCTAAGAACCTTGTTTAAAATATCAATGTTGCTCTTGTCCTAAGTGAATATCCTAAAAAGCATACCTACATTGGCCTCCTCCCCTCGTAAAGATTCACTGAATTGGCTCTCAGGCATATGAATTAGGGGAAAATCCTTAAATGTTTCAAGAGTGAAGAGAACTTTCATTTAACTTTTTCAGCAGTGAAATTTTTAACAAGAATTTATTGGTTAAATTGCACAGAATTATATGCATCTTTGTCTAGTTAAAGATACTAAATGCCATAACATTTGTTTGTTCATTTATCATAATCTATTAACACGAAATCAAGAATTTAAAAATTGATAAATTAATATGTGAAGAGTGCTAATAAAAATATACAAGTAGAAGCAAAATAATAATTCCACTTAAAGGAATATATTTAATTACACTAATAATTTCATACTCTCATCCCCAAACAGATGTTCTTACAGTCAATAATGAGCTAAGGATGGGGAAGGAAGACACGGGCAGCTAGTGCTTAGTTCATTTAAATGTTCTAATGTAAGAAATCAATGTTTTTGTCATTTCAGAAATTACGTAATTGGCAAGGAGACAATCAGGTTGACCTCCTTAAGAAAGAAATAAAGAGAAATTTGAGTTGTTCTAGATTACTATGTCTAGCTCAAACTAAAATAAACATTTTTCAATTAAATAAATTATTCATTAAAGTCTTTTGATCACAATTCTTAAAATTTGGAAAATGTAGAAAGGAATGTTCCAAATCACTCATAAGCTACCATTATTTCCTGATGAATTTATCTCTAGAATATTTTAATGTGGTTATTCTGCTGGGGATTCTAGTTGTCTCCCAACTTTCCTTTCTTGGTGGATGAAATCACCTTCTACGAAAGAGGCTGAACATACCAATGCTTGTTTTCCCAGACTCCCTTGCAGCAAGGACATATGACTCAGCCTTGGCCAATAAGAGCTGAGAGGTAGTCTGATTAAAGTAGGGATGTGTGAGGAGGACTTTAGGTGAGAAATGTTCAGCTATCTTATGACCATGAGGTGATGGCCAAGAAAAGCTGACACAGCACTGACATTGTGTAGCCAATATTGAAATAGTTTACCTTTATGGAGATATACACTTAATGAAGCGAGAAAAAAAGCACTTATTGTTTACACCCCTTTTAGTCAGGTTTCCATTAGTTGTTGCCAAAAACATCATAAATAGCATACATGTTTATATACATAGTTATGATCACAATGTGTATAAAGTTTTCTTTTTTCCCCACTGTAATCATTTTATTTATTTATTTATTTATTTCAGAATATTATGGGGGTACAGAAGCTTTGATTACATGTTTTACTTTTGTGCAGTTTGAATCAAAGTTACAAGTGTGCCCATCACCAAGGTAGTATACATTGTACCTGTTAGGTGTAAATTTACCAGTCTCCTCCTCCCTCCTCCCACCTACTTGGTTTCCCTTGAGTTTTACTACCATATGTGTGCACTTAACTGTTGATTGCTTAGTTTCAATTTAATAGTGAGGACATGTGGTTAAAATTTTCTATCTTGCTTTTGTCACATAATATTTCATTATTATTTTATTATGTTGCTACATAGCCCTCAGAATTATTGCTGCATAATGTGACATTGTATGAATATATTAATATTACAATGAGAGTTTCTACTGTATCACAAATATTGTTACAAATGAAATCATATTAAGATGAATACCTCCAGTTCCAGTGTTTTTTTTTTTCCTGGGTATATATCTTTAAAAAAAATTTTTTTTTATTTCAACATATTATGAGGGTACAAATGTTTAGGTTACGTATGTTGCCCTTGCCCCACCTGAGTCAGAGCTTTAAGTATGTCCATCCCCGAGACAGTGAGCACTGCACCCATTAGCTTTGTATATACCTATTCCTTCCTCCTCCCTCCCACCTGCCTGACATATGATGAATGTTATTACTATATGTGCACTTAAGTATTGATCACTTAATACCAATTTGATGGTGAGTACAGGTGTTGGTTGTTTTTCCATTCTTGGGATACTTCACTTAGTAAAATGGATTCTAGCTCTATCCAAGATAATACAAGAGGTGCTAGATCACCATTGTTTTTTGTGGCTGAGTAGAACTCCATGGTGTACATATACCACATTTTATTAATCCACTCATGTATTGATGGGCACTTGGGTTGTTTCTGCATCTTTGCAATTGTCAATTGTGCTGCTATAAACATTCTAGTGGAGATGTCTTTTTTATAGAGACAAGGAAATTAAAACCAAGGGTGAGTAATTTGTCCAAAGTCATATAATCACTTATAAGGAACAAGGATTGGGAAAGATGGGGGAAAAAAAGAGAAGAAAGAAAAGAAAAGTATTAAGGAACATCAGTTTCTCTCATTGTTCTCTCTACCATCTCAGATCAAGTTTCCAAAACTGTGGCGGAACAATTTCTATAATTATTAAGTAGTCTGAGGTCCACTTGTGGGGAATGAACATGATTTCCAATTAAGAAAGGTATTCTGCCCTTTGTTAGGTGATGATCAATGTGATTTGTTGGTTCTCAGCTTTAAGTGCCACTTATGCTATAATCAGTGATAAGTTCCGTATCTCTACACAGAATTCTTCCCACTTCTATCATGTTTCTTCTTCGGGGTCTTATGGCAACACCTTTGCAGAATGTATAATGTTGTACGTAGAAAATCTGAGGCAGTAAAAAAAATATTATCAGTGTTAAACCTATCCATTAAGGACCTCTTTAATCCTTCCTTTGCCTTTTCTCCTTGACAGATGATGATAAGAAATGATATATTTAATGCCATACTTATAATGAAGGCCTACAGCTTGCAATCAGACACCAGAGAGAATCAGTTTATACTTGAAGGCTCAGTGCCACTGCATGGTCACGAGTGATTATGAGGTCAAAAGAAAGAGGCTAAAGCTATTTTCTAACTTATATCCAATTCCTTTTCTCTGTAAGATGCAAGTGTTGTTCTTTTCAAGTATTTTGCACTTCATAACTTGTATATGACACATATCTGCACTTAAAACCAAACAATGGTAACCTGTTTTCACTTTATCTAATAATTTACTGGATTCTAAAATACCTCTAATCATTTTTCCGACAAATTATAAACATTCTTTTTCATTACAGTTCCAAAAATATTTGGAATCTAAGTTTTATTAGGCCTGATGCATCATCCTTACAAGCCATTAGACAGAACCCTCCATTTCCAGGCTGTATGAACCTGGGAGGAAACAATGGGCAATGGCAGCAGGAATTGTGATAAGCAAAGTCATTATTGGTCCTGAAATTCTTTGCAAAACCTGGTAGTTCATGGCATAAGCTTTTGAGATAGCAAACCCAGGTCTTTCATTTATTTCTGTGTGATTTTGACACAGATATAATTTTCTAAGCCCAAATTCCATAATCTGTAATGTGGGCATAAGGACAATAGTACCTGCTTTATAGTTAGTTTATAAGGATTAAATAAGATAATGTATGTGTAACATGTAGCAAGATGCCTGGTTCACAGAAGGAATTTAATAAAGTTTAGATGCTACATTATCACCATCATCATTAATATAATCACCCTCTCCCCAAGGTGGTCCCTTCCAGTAACAGCATTGTGGATTTTGTAGTTACATTCTCCTTTGCAGTCATTACAGGTAGGTAGTCTGCAGAAATGTATGCCCTTTTTGGTCCACTACGCAGCCTTATCGACTTTGCTATTACTGGGAGCTAGTTGCTGATGACATTGAATCTCGTGACTCTGCCAATTGCCATAGGTGGAGCCTGCCAGTGTTGCTCAGGTCACAGTCCAGCAGCTGCCAACACCAGTCACATTTGCTTTGGCAGGCCCCTTCTAAGTCTCCACCAGTAGTACTCTTCCCACTAATCTGTTCTCAGGGAAGTGTTGCTCTCTTGGTTTTTTAACAATGTTATAGCCCTTCTATCTCTCTCTACCCTGCCATAACAATGACAAGAGATAAAATGTCTTTCTACAAACATTGCTCAGAATCAGTAAAGGAGATGGGATATAAAACAGTGTAAATTAGTTTAATTTATTATAATTTTATTTACTTCTCTTTTCCCTCTTGGATGGTGTTTGTATTTCTGTCTTTCCACTTGTCATGACCATAGGTCAGTTGATAGGCTTAGTTGTCCCACTGGATTTCTTGTCTCCAGATTATCCTTCCTCCTTCTCATCCAACACAGCACTGCTAGATTAATATTTCTAATGGACTGCTTTAATCGTATCAACTATTTAATTTAAAACAAATTCTGAGTCTACTTTCTTTGTTTCTTATAAGCCCCTGTTCTTGAGGATCTTGGAGATCTCTTGGGGCCCGGACCAAAGATGATTCAGATGTGGTCATCCTTACTGAGACCACTTGTGTGCCAAATAGCAGCCCAGCTTCTTCACTGTCTGCACGTGAGGATGAGATCACTGTCTACTCAGAATACCACCAGGAATTTGAAAAAGTGTGTTTCTTCCTATCTTTACCTTATTTTTGAAATTTATGGAAGCATTAAGGAGATAGACGTCTCTGTGTGATGAATAATGCCCATCAGTTAAGCTCCAGAGCAGCTGACTCATTGAGAAGGACTGCACAGTGTCCAGCTGAAACTCCCTACCACGACAACACACACACACACACACACACACACACACACACACACAAACACATATCAGCAGTCTGGCATCCGCTTCTCAGAAGTCTGGATCCCAGGCTCACAGGGACCCTCCTCTGTGGTCTGAGTTTCAACTCCACAGAGTCCCTCTGCTAAGTCATAATGATTTCAACAATTTGACTTTTTCCCCTTTAGAAACTCATACTGTATTGCTAGCCCAGTACACCCTAGAGTTTCCTTTTACACTATAGATTACCTGGTTAACAGATTTATTTCAAGATAACAATTCTTTGTGTTAAATTCCTCTGTTCAAATAACTGGAGTGGTTTCTATTGCCTGATGGAGTTTTGACTGATTTGTTTTGACTGATACACCATTATTAGTGTATTAGTGTATTTACAGGCAATTATAATACAGCTTGATAACCACTAGAATAGAAAAATGTAGAGTTTTATAGGGTCACAGAAGAAAGGCTGCAGAAGGTTCCCTAGAGTTATTATGTAAAAGGAAATTCAGTGAAGAAAGGAGGAGGAGCATATATGAAAAGAATGTTCCAGAGAGAGCACAGCATTTCAAATACATAGAGGCAATATATGTAACCAAAATGTTTGTACCCCCATAATATTCTGAAATTTAAAAAAAGAAAATAAATAAATAAATAACAAAACAAAACAACAACAAAACCAATTATTCTGCACCACAGGATATATGTAGGATGTGGGAAAAAATAAAGCTGAATATGTAGACAGAGGCCAAATGATCAAGAGTCATGGTTACAAAGCCAAGGAGATCGAATACAATGAGGAGTCCTCAGTTGAGTCTCTCATTATCATGGTAGAGCAGAGACAATGCTATGTGTTTATCATACTGTTTAATTTTCCTTCAGTGTAAACAAGAAGACTATATTTCCCAGCTCTTCCCATTAGAGTTAGATGTGACCAGCTGACTGGGTTCAGGCCAAGGAAATGTAGGTAGAAGTGGTACACACTAATTGAAGACCCAGTGGTCTGCTATTTGGCAGGGGGCAGGGAAATTTCTTACCTTCCTTTTCCAGGAAAATATCAGCTGCCACTGAGGGGAAAGAGGACAGAAAACCTTTCTTCTATCACCCTCCACCAATCCTATGAAAAACCAACTGCTGCTGGTAGAGAAGCAAGAAATAAATTTGTGCCCAGGATCCTGCAATGATACAAAGAAAATGCCTTGAGGCTCCAGGGCACAGGCTTTATATAATACTGAGGATGGAGGACAAGTGAAAACCACCTCTTTCCTTACACTTGCTGCTTGAGTAACAATCTATACCTTTGGGAGGGTCAGAAGCAAGGAGGTAAATAGATGGTATAGGTGTGCATAGCCTATGCATCTCTATGAAAGTTCAATGTAGAATAGGAACATTGAGAAAAACTTCCTGGCATCCTAATCTCTCTGCTAAACACAAGGGAGCAGAAATCCACTACTGGAGATAATCATAGTCAAAACTGCTGAAAACCAAATGTAGAAAACCTAGAAGACTACCAGAGAACAAAGACATCGTACATACAGAAGAAAAAAGATAAGAATTATCATAGATTTCTCTTAAAAAAATGCAACTCAGAAGAAAATGAACCAGTATCTTTAAATAATGGAAGCAAAAACAAAATAAATAAGCAAACAAAAACATTGTCGATTTAGAATTTTATACCCAATGAACATATCATTCAAAAATGAAGGTAAAATAAAAGCTTTTCAAAACATTAAAGAGGAAATTCACTAGAAGAAATGTCATGAGTTTTTTAGCAAAAAGAAACACGATTCTAGGTAGTAGAAATTTCAATATATAAAAAAGAATAAAGAGTGATGGAAAAGTTCAATATATGATTAAATATTAAATATATTTTATTATTTCTATTTTCTTTAATATATAATTGTCTAAATAAAACTGGTAAAATTATTCTTTGGGTTTATGACAAATAGAGAAGTAAAACACATGACAACAGCAATAAAATGGATGGTAAAGAAGAAATGAGAGTATATGCTTGCAAGGTCCTTACATATTGCATGAAATGTTATGATATTATTTTGAGGTAGATTGTGATAAATTAAAGATGTATATTGTAAACCTCAGAGAAATCACTAAAAGAGAGGGAAAGAAAGAGAGGAAGAGAGAGACACACAGTGAGAGCAGAGAAAGAGGATGAGTGCTAATAGATTAATGGTGGAGATAAAATGGAATCATACCAAATAATCCAATAAAAGAAAGAATAAGAATAAAAAGAAAACAAAAAATAGTTGAGACAAATAGAAAACAAAGAACACTAAAATAGATCTAACTCAACCATATTGATACTTACATTAGATATAAATAATCTAAAATCTAAAACATAGAGGTTATCAGTTTGGCTGGAAAAAACAAGATCCCACTATATTCTGTTTACAAGAAACTCACATAAATAGGTTAGATAAACTGATAAGCAGGTCAGGAATTTACAGGGCAAGTGCTAAACACTTTTAGAGAAGTTACAGCCATTATTCATTTATCCTTTTTTATTACAATGTAATTTTTCTTCTGTTTTTAGCTTTAGGTTTTTAGCCTTTTGGGGAATGGTAGATACTTTCCACGAAATTAGAAAGTCATTTCAGCATCATCAAATGGGAGACTATAGACCCTATAAAAGATGATATACACATATACACTGTTATACCAATATTTTATATCAAGTAAAATATGGACAAAATGAACACCGAGAACAGCATTGAATGGGGAAAGATTTCAAGACACAGAGCAGTGGGTAAGTAGAAAATGTGCTGCAAAGTGGAAAAGAAAAGTCCTGTTTTGGTAGAAGCTTAGAGTCCATCAAACTCTTTGCTCCTTAAAACAAGCAGCAAAAAAGAAAAAAAAAAATGGTAGAAATCTCCAAATGTTTCCTAATGCAGCTTCTTTTTTCTTGATTCACATCGTACTGACAGGTATATGGTAAAAAACAAAAACAAACACACAAAATAAAACCAAACCAAAAAAACCTTAATTTTTTTCTCCACTGCCCATTCAAACCCTACAAAAGTAGGGTTATTTTCTCTGCTACTCAGATGAAATCAAGAGAAAATTATATGACTTTTTGGCTCCCCATAGGTAATTTTAAAAATCCTCTGATTCTGTCTGGTCACAAAAAGAACGTTTCATTCCCACAATTAAAATGTCCTGTCCATGTAGTATCAAACTTCATTTAAAGTCAGAGCTTCTCCTCAGCCCCAGTTGGCCCGCTGTAGGTTGTTACCTGCAGGGGGAAAGGGGCATTGTGGGTTCCTTCTCTATTTCCTCTACTTCCTCGCAAGTCCTACATAGGTGGTCTAACTTTAGAATGTGGAATAGTTGGCAAATATTGTCTTGGGGCTTTAGCCAAAACAGAGTCAGAAATAGTTCAGTTTTAACATCCTGTTGCATATCCTTGGTAGCACAACTAAAACACAATTTTCATACAGCTTTCAACTCCATATGTTTGCAAGTTGAGGTGGAGAATTCAAGGGCAGGCACTAGAATAACAAAGTGGGCACGTTTAGGCACTTTACAGGAAATACCTAACCACACGTGTCACAATCAACTGCAGTGTTTCCTAAACTTTCCCACCGGCTTACCCTGAATCACTAAGAAAAAGGCAGACCACTGTAGGATATGAAGTCTTAATCTAGAGGCATTTATATTTATATTTCTTAACAGGCTTGTGTTTTACAAATTAAGACACAAACTTTGTATTCTATACTATAATGGCTTTATTTATTTTAGCATAAAGATTATGGTTTTTTTCCTAACATTTTTCTTAAAATTGTTTCTCCAAGGATATGTACAACATTTAATGTCTGATTTGTTTAAAAAAAAAAACAGCAAAATTCCATATGCCCCAGTTTGATCATTATAAACTTATAGAATTCATGGGGTTGATGTAATTCTAAAGGATGCTTTTGCAGGTGTTAGATCTACACTGTAGCCCAAAGGCTCTTCCCACCCCCTCCTCCTGCTTCTCCTGGTTATCTTTCAATGTTCCTCCAATATTTCCTGTACATTCAACCTCATTAGGTGCATTACTTTCTTGCAACGAAAAAGTGTTTAAACAACTGCAAGTACTCATTCCCTCATCTGAAACTCTTCAGGCCAAATGTGTTTCTGAATTCAGAATATGGTGCAACTACTTTATATTATAGACTAACCTCTTTGGACTAT
This sequence comes from Eulemur rufifrons, assembly GCF_041146395.1. NCBI lineage: Eukaryota > Metazoa > Chordata > Mammalia > Primates > Lemuridae > Eulemur > Eulemur rufifrons. Next base: position 68,188,408 of record NC_091011.1, read on the forward strand.
CACACAGTGACTTTGCAGCAAAACCCAAACATGCACACAAAGTAAGATGAATAAAGGTTACACATATATACATGATCTCACATAATTAGGGATTATTTTTTCCAAGACATGAGTTTAGATCAGTTTGGAAATTGTCTTAATATAAATTACAAAAAAAAAGCTAGTTATTAGTTATTCTTGTGTTCCCCTTATTAATTCATGACCATTTAAACTGTTTTTACCAGAATAGTTTTAAATTCCTTCTCAAAGGGGAGCAAATATTTGTTTTCAGAAAGCATATTAACAAAATAAACACCTGGACTCTTTTATAGTCATTGGTTTTTTTCCCTCACCTTTCCTCTTAATATATTCCCTTACAGTCTCAATTAGTCTCCAGTTTCAGGAAGCACTCAGCTTAAAATAGAAATCAGTAATATTATTGGAAAGAAAAAGGAAACTTAAGAAATGTAACTTTTTTACTCATTCTAAAGGAAATTGGTCCTGCAAGAGAACCAAGCGAAAAGTAGTGCTGAGCTGAGAGAACACTTACAAATTCATTACGTGCCAGCTGCTCTGCTACGTGTGTTGTGGGTTCATTTACCCTTTAGGGTTTATCTATAGTTTTTCTATCTATAACTCCAACTCCAGTGGAAATAGGGAGACTCCCTGCACAACCCTAAACTCAAAGCTGATACTCTGGTGAGACAGGTACTGAAAGATAAGTGGGTGCTATTCAGCTCTATTTCAGTTTAAAAAGCTAACTCCAGCCATTTCCAAGGTAAACATCCCTGAAGAGTTGTTGGTGAAGTTAGTATCACACTGGGACATGAACGGCTGTATGAGCTAGCGGCAAAAGAAGGCAGAATCAGAGAGAAAGGACCTGAGAATAAGCTACTTGGCTGGCTCTAATTTTCAAAAACAAAAAACCTCAAAACTCAGGAGATTAAACTTGGAACTAAGGATATTAGTGGTTTACTATAGTGAAAAGTGAACTCACAGTCTAGGATAGTATTTTCAAAGTGCCAATCCTAAGACCTTCTGCATCAGAACCGCAGGTGGGGGTGGAGGCTGCCCATCTTGTTAAAAATGCAGACTCTTAGGCCCAACACCAAACCTGCTGAATAAATATTTGGAAGTTGAAAACTGCCACCCAGGATATTCTTATTGATGATGTTAATGTTTGAAAACCACGGATTAGAATTGAATAGATCAATAATATAAGGAAGAAGACATTGACTCTTATAGTAAAATATGCTATTAACTATAATGCAAAAGATAAATAGGTTCATTATCTCTGATTCACAATTGTGAAATCCATGAAGTTTTGAAAACCAAAAAACTTTTCTTTGTAATTTATATTGAGACAATTTCCAATCTGATCTAAATTTACTTCTTGGAAAAAAACTCTCTAATCATGTGAGATCATGTATATGTATAACCTTTATTTATCTTACTTTGTGCACATGTTTGGGTTTCACCGCAAAGGCACTGTGTGATAGTCCAAATAGTTTAGTCTATTATATAAGGTAGATGCACCACATTCTGAATTCGGAAACATATTTGGCCCAAAGAGTCTCAGATGAGGGACTGAGTACTCGCAGTTGTTTAAAGACTTTTTCATTGCAAGAAAATAATGTACCTAATGAGCCTGAATGTACAGGAAATACTGGAGGAACATCAAAAGATAAGGGGGAAAAGCAGGAGGAGGAGGTGGGAAGAGCCTTTGGGCTACAGTGCAGATCCAACAGCTGCAGAAGGCAGCAGGGAGGGAGGATTGGGTGGAGTCGGCTCCAGACTGCAGAGAATCTCTGAGAAGTCTCAGCCAAGCTGATGTGGAATCCCTGAACAGAATTTCCCAGTAGAGGAGTCCTGCATCAGGCAGACTGGCTCTGGTACCTCTCCTTAGTCATTGGCTGGGAGCAGTCTGAGGGTAGCGTGGCCTCAGCATCAGTGTCTTGGCAGAAGGCAAGCCTCATAGCAGGTTTTCTTGAAGAAAAACCTGAGTGGTGCAGCCCATGGCAGTCCCTGACTGACCACAGGGAGCAGAGCAGCCCAGCAGCTGGAACCTTCCCGTTGGAATGTAATATTATAGCAGAATGTACTTCATTGTTCCGTAAACTTCTGTTTTATTGGTTTTCTTTGTTACAGCAGCCTAATCTTATTCTAGCCAATGAAGTTCACCTTTCTAATTGTCTTTCTCCAAATATATTTGTCAAACCATATGTCTTCAAAAAGGATTTGTAAAATACAATCATTATAAGTTAAATAAGAAAAAACTTTTGGCCTGTCATGGTCATTGAGCCTTGAGAAAAAAAGCTATCAAAGGAATCACTGGTTTCGATTGGAGAAAACATAAACCATTTGGCTACTGCTCTAATACACATTTTGCCCAGCCCTTGTTGCTGATAGAAGTGACCAAAGTCATAATTTGCTGGTTTACAAAGACTAGAGCCAACTGACCACAGCCGTTTTCTCCCATTTGCCCAGCATAGATGTCATGGTTTCTTCTTCACTGAACATCTCCTAGGGCAGCCTGAGCTTAAGAAACCTGTCTGGCTGTTACCAGCCAAGATTAGTAAAGAAAAATAGACCTTATAAGGTTTCTTGTCCATCCTACCGATTTGAACACTTTGCACATCCTCAAACCCCATCAGACTTTTTCTTTTATAGCCAGATAATGCAGTTTTCCAGATAAATCTTATTAGGTACTGATAAAGGCCACACCTTGACAAGAATAGAAGGATAAGACATAAAGGAAATCTGATGTATTTTAGTCAGGTTTTTTTCATAAAATAGACATTTCTAGGGCCATTTTTTGATAACCTGTCTGGTTAATGGTGTTTAGGTGTAGCTCTTTTTTCCCCCTTGTTTCTTCGCTTTTTCAGAATAATGGTTACCTTAAAAATCAAATATAAAAAAAATCACTTATGAAATTAAATATTTCTTCTTGTTCCAGTTTTTATGGGTGTCAAATATAAGAAAAGATGAAAAAAATGTTCACTAGTCGGTGCCCTTGCCTCAGAGTTCAATTCCAGTTATTCTCAGAGATTTTAGCATCACACTCATTACTTATTTATATCTTCCCTCTTTTTTTCCACTTTGCAGATAATTGCTACTTAATTGATACTGCCTCTATGCAAACCTAGTCACAAGACACACTGCTAAATAGAGGAATCATTAATCCGTGTGTACGTTGTAGATTTCCTTTAAAAGGGAGGCTGGAATAAGCAAAGTCATTAGCAGTTTATTTGCAACAGTGCACTTACGGAAAGCTCTGTGGAGGACACATCAACAGTCAGTATGTAACTGAGCAATTAACACAGGACTTCTGCACTTTGGGGTGTTAGCATGGGAGTAAACAGAAGCAGATGTGAAGTGTTTGTGCTGTTAGCATGCAAGGTCTGTTCTGACATATGCAAATACCACTCGTGCTTACAGAACCTGCAACCCCTATTGTACCATGACCTTACTGATGAAGCCCTATGACAGAAGTGCTTCATTTGCACTGGGCGCTATTAATTATTAACAGGCCAATACCATCTTTTCTTGTTATTAGAGCTTAGCAGAAAGCCAGGTGAGAAAGCATACACAAACAAGTTGATAATACTCTAGTTCCCAGCTTGCCTTGACAACCGCACTCTTGCCAGAGGACTCCCTGCAAATAGAGAACAATTAAGGCCAGAGAGAACAGAAAGTGTCTCAAAGACTGACAGATGCAATCACCTGTGCAATCCAGACATAAATTTGAATCATTTTCTCCATGGGACTCAGGTAGACCCTGTGATGATCCGGTGGCTTCTACATGAAGGCCGGAGAATCCTGGTCTTGAGATAGATTTGTCCATAAGTACTCAATTTACCATTTTTTCCCTTTCTTGACAGGGATCTGGAAAATTATTACCCACTAGAACAATTAAAATTGGAAGCAAATGGCATGACTTTATGTCTATGTATCTTTAAAGGACACGTCATAGTCCTTACCTTTCATACCTCTTGCATTCTGGAAAAGAAAGAAAATTTTATCATGCAAAATGTAATTTCTTCCAGCTCACTGTCAGTAAATGCTGGGATTTCTCACCATTAAAGAAATGTTCTTTAAGTATTTCTAAAGTCATATATGTATCTCAGAAATCGTAACACTTCATTAAAAAGAAAACTGTAACAAAGATTATTCAAGAGCTTTTGTACTCTGTAAATGGGTAACCTACTCCTGGGGAGTTTGACAAAAGGCACACAGTTGCTATTAGCTAGTTAGGATTTTTTAAAATTCTCTAAATTATGATACAATATACCTTTAGGATGATGAGGAGAGACTTGCCCTCAATTATTTATTTTTATAAAGAATATTTTTTGTCACCATGCATTGCTGGGTATGTATATATATTCCAGACTTATGTTTTCCTGTGACTGAGCTTGACCCATTTTAAGTGCATCCCAGTGGAATGAATTAATTTGAACCATTAGTACCTTCTACTATAGATATCCTGACAATTACTCTGATCTTTTACCAAAACCCTGGTTTTCCATCGTCTGTTTGTATGAATACCTTACTTAAAACTTGACTAATGCTATTCAGATTAGGGGCTGAAATAACATATCTTAGAATTATTAAATTGAAATCCTATCTTCTCTGTAAAAACTTAATCAACTAAATGAAATATGAGGCAGAATCTTTACTCCTCAACCTTATTCTATAATGCACTTCTCAGATTTGGGGGGAAATAGCAAATACCAAATCCTGTGCAGAGTATAAGTCTTAACAACATTGTCTCCACCTTTTTAATTTGAGTATAGGCTGTATTTTTCTAGATTTTTAAATTGCTGTCCAGAATAAAATTTCTCTTCAGCCATATTCTAAACATATTGAGCAGAATAGTTAACAAAATAAATTAAAATCAATTTCATTTATTAAAACACTACTTGCATTTTTAGGAATATACTCTATCAAATAAACAACATTTTCCATGAACAGGGTAAGTAAGAGAGGGAGTGAAAAGAGGGAGTAGGAAAACTAGGAAGGAGAGTCAGGATTCATGCTGTGCAATATACTTTGCTTTGAATGCCTTGGTGTTTGAACTGGCATAAGTCGCAATATAACAAGAATCCTGAAAGGAAATGTTTATGATCTAAGCATTGTGTTTACTATGGTGAGGTGAGATAGATCTAAACATCCTAAATCCTGAAATCAGGCACCTGGTCATGGGCTATGGTGGAATATGCAGAGAAAAAAGAGATGGGAGAAAATCTCCATGGGCCTTTCACGTTTCTGCATGTCCTGCTAGTTGAGTTTTTTGTTCCAGACTATCTTTTTAAAGGTATTTATATAGAAAACAGCCTTGGAAGATAGAGGTGGTGTTTTCCTTCAGAGAAAAAGGGATATTGTCTCCCTCCGGAGCATAATCAGGCATGCTTACTGTCCATTATAAAAGAATTGGCTTCCCAAGCTCTGAGTTCATCACCTGAAGCAGAATCCACTGCGTGTGCAGTTATCATCTGTCTCTCTTTGGCTTCCCCTGTGAAATTTAGGGCTCAGATACCCAGCACAAAACATGCTGATTCTTATGCCATGAATAATAAAGTTCTTTGACTCTGACAAAGAAATCTCATGTCTACTGCAATCATCCATAAAGCTCTGGCAGGCTAACTTATTCACTCCCAAGTAGACTAAAATCTCAGACCTTTCACAATTGTTCACAGTTTGATGATGAATATGGGATACTGACAAAGACATGATTTCTGGAGGAGAAAAGAGTAGGACCTCATGAGGCAATTAATGACATGTTGGGAAAATCTGTAGCAATCAGTAGTAAATTTACCATCCCAATTGGATAGCCTGCCTGGCAATAAATGGTCCTCCCTTTTATTGCCCATTAATGAGGCGGGTTTAGGGAGATTGTTGTAGGCCAAGTACTAGGAAGTAGGTTCACAGATAGATACAGGAATTGTGCCCTGGTTGTTGTTAACTCTTCTCCTAAATATCTGTTGCTGTCTGGATCCATCATGGTACCAAAAAAGCAATATACTCACCATCCTAGGCTGGGTACAGAGCAAAGGAGTCTATGTTTCTGCTGTAGAGGCTACTACTGATGCCAAACGTGTGATTCCTGCCAAAAGTTGACCTGTTTGTCTTGCTGGGAGGGACAGGACATATTGCACAGGACATATCCCTATTCCTTCTTGGCATTTTGGCTACATCTGACATTTGACCCCCTCTCAGAGTTATCTGTGGTGCCTCATTTTTAGATTACGGTTGTTCCATTCCAACCAGCCTACCCTAGTCACTAATAGATATGAGGTTTCCAGTTTTCCAGTCCATTTGCAGCTGGACAATTAAGCACATCTTATCACAGCAGCCACTAAACAAAGGATTGATAGTCAGTTTTTGATGATCTTCCATGCACCCTACCACTCACAATCATCTAGTGTTGTTGAGTGTTGGAACAGCCTCATAAAACATTGATTTCAAAAGATTTCTGACTCTTCCTCCCTCACCTCCTTCTGGTCCACATACTTTACTGACACAGTTGGTCACTAAACATCGATAGCTTTCTATTGGAATTGATCATCTTCCTTTGGTCACTTCCTGGATAATGATCAGAACAAAAGGAGATGGGAGAAGGTTATATAAACCTATTTTGAAAATTTGGGATTCTATACAACCATTCCTAGACAAGATGTATCTTTCTATCCTCTGAAAGCAACCTAGATGGCCTTGTTGGTACACTTCCTGGTCCAAAAGGGGACCTAATGAATTCAAACATAATTCTGGTGAGCAACTTAGTTTATCTTGTTGATATGGTCCTAGACCATAAGAATAATGATTGTTTGGTTGAGTACACTACTTGCAGAGTCACCCTATAGTGGCCAACAGGGGTCAAGAGGGAGACAAAGTAGGTTTTTGCAAATTTTATAAAAATGTCTGTGGTATTCTTTCACTCATCCTTTTGTATGAAATAGCTAGATGTGAAGAGGGGATATTTGGAATAAAGGTGAATTTATAGCTGCTATTTGCTGATTTCCTAGTGGCAGAAGAAAGACAACATCACTGCCCGTTGGTGAAGGAATACTTCAGAACCTACAGAGAGAGAGCATTAATGTCCGTCTTTCAGAATCATCTTGCAGCTTCCTTCATGAAGGAAAATGCCCTGGTGTGGCTCTCTCAAGCAGTTTCAAGCATCTTATATAGCTGCCTTCTAGATCTGCCACAGCTTTCAGATGGACATGACCACAATTCAATTGCTCTTTCCTAGATCCTCCCTGAGAAATCTATTGAAAAGAACAGAAGATGGTCCTGGCTCATCTACATCCCCCACAAAATATCCACCAACTTCAGGATATTTTGCCCTTCCCCATTCCTGTAGCTGTCACTTAGTCATTCCATAGGTCAGATGAGTGTCACCTGGCTAGTGCTATGGATAAACAGGACAGGTTGGAGGGATTGCCTGAGAACTGGATTCAATAATCCAAACAGAGCTGAGAATCCTAAGAGCTACCAGCCAGTGGCGGGCATATTTTTTTATTTGATTACTGTAAAGCTATGCTCCCGATTGGTGCAGGTGCCACTGGTGGGCCCAATAATTGTCAACAACACATTTTTTGCACGACCCCAATGTGGATCTGTAAGACTATACTCCTTGTGTTGAGGCCAGGCATTACCTTGACTCATTCCCCAAAATACAGTGATTTGTGTTTATGGGGTAGTCATAAGAAGAACTTTGATAATTTAAAGAAACACCACCAGTAGATCATTTTGCTCTCAAACAACTGTGGAGATCTCTCCAAAATGAGGCCACTCTTGGTTACCTGGGGGAAGCTTCCCAAGAGATAACTGTTTCATCATTTATGTGTTCCCTGCAGGCAGTCATCCCAGGGATAGAAATCTTCTAATTAGAAAAGATGGCATGAAATTTATCCCTGACATTAGCTGAAATGATTAATACCTCCACTAGCCAGTATTGTTATAGATGGCAGAATTTGCTCTAGATTTTCTCCATGCACCCTTATACCTGGAATAATGCCTCCAGCCTAGTGGAAAGGTCAAATGGAGACTGAAGGAGAAAGCCACCTGGCTTTCTAAGACAGGCCATGATGGTTTATGGTATTTCTTAAGCTAGTTGGGTGCAGGACTCTAAGGATGATTGAGGTCAGTACTGCAGGTTGGCCTCATCCTGCTGTTTGCAGTCTGTTGATAGCAGCCTTTATTAAATTCTGGATGAGACAGATTGAAAGGATTTTGGTCCCAGCCTCTGTTGGTCAGATCAATTATAATAGAATGGGCAATGGAATCGTATACAGAAAACTTACCAGAAGCCAAGATAGTTTAGAAAAAAGCAGTGGATATTGTTAGGAGACAATTATATATGGGTCTTGCATTTCTGTTTGTCTTGAAAAGTGAGACATTGACTGCTCTTTGTTCCAGACTATCTTTTCAAGTAGTTTGACTAGAGAATAGCTTTGAAAAATAGAGATAATGTCTTCATCTGGAGCAAAAAGTGGCATTGCTTACAGACTTGGAAGATAGTAGTCTCTTTCTCCAGAGCAAAGGGTAGGCATGTTTACTGTCCAGTAAAATAAAGATAATGTCACTCTCCAGGGCAAAGAGCAAGCATGCTTCTCACCCATTTTGAAAGATTCAGGTTCAAAAACCTCAGGGTTAATCTCCTCCAATGCAGCCTTCTGCATACGTAGGTATTATCTGACCCTATTTTCATCCACCCTGTGGTCTTGGAGGTCAGAATTTATCTTAAGGAGTTAAACTCATAGTGTACAAATATAGAAGGCTATATGCACAAAAATGGTCTTTGTGGCATTATTTCTTTACAATGACAAAAATTAGAACTACTTATTAATAGAAGACTACTAAAATATATTATGGTTTGTATATGTAATGCAAACTAGGTAGATGTTAATAATAGCTGTTAAAATATACAAGTATTTTATTTGATATGGAACTATGTCCAGTATGGTTAAGTGAAGCAATGAGTAGCAAGAGATGCGGTTATATAAGTAGACAAGGGTTGGATCCAAAAGAAACTTATACAGATATATCAGAAAACTTTGTTAAAGGGAACAGGATGATTAGATTTTTATTTTAGAGTGAAAAATATGGAACCATATACAGATTGGATTGAAATAACAGAGACTATTTAGGATGTACCTAAATAGCCTGGGCAAGAGAGGGTAAGAGGCTGTAATAGAATCTAACAATGGGAATGGCAAAGATAGAACAACTTTGAGAGACATATCAGTGGAGAAATTAGCAGGATTCAATGAATCATTGGATGCCACTATGTGAGGTAGACATGAAAGTAAATTTTGCCTGAGTAGTACTCCATGGCATACATATACCTAATTTTATTAATCCACTTATATCTTGATGGGCCCCTGGGTTGTTTCCACAACTTCGCAGTTGTGAGTTGTGTTGCTATAAACATTCAAGTGCAGGTAGGTGTCTTTTTTATAGAATGTCTTTTTTTTTTCTTTTGGGTAAATGCCCAGTAGTGTGATTGCTGTAACAAATGGTAGTTCTACTTTAGTTCTTTGAGGTATCTCCTTACTTCTTTGCACAGATGTACTAGTCTACAGTCCCACCAGCAGTGTATGAGTGTTCCTATCTCTCTGTGTCCACGCCAACATTTGTTGGTTTGGGACTTTTGGATAAAAGCCGTTCTCATTGGAGTTAAGTAATATCTCATTGTGGTTTTGCTTTGCATTTCCCTGAAGATTAGAGATGCTGAGTGTCTTTTCATATGTTTCTTGGCCATTAGTCTATCTTCTTTTGAAAAGTTTGCAATCATGTCTTATTGCCTACTTTTTAAGGGTTTTTTTTTTTTTTAATTTTTTCTTGCTGATTTGCTTGAGTTCTTTATAGATTCTGGTTATCAGCCCTTTGTTGGATGTATAGCACGCGAATATTTTCTCCGATTCTGTATGTTGCCTTTTTGCTCTAATGATTGTTTCCTTGGCTGTGCAGAAGCTTTTTAATTTGATCAGGTCCCATTTATTTATTTTTATTGTTGCTGTGATTGCTTCTAATACCTCTTATATTAATGTGGATGGAACTGGAGACCATTATTCTAAGTGTAGTATCACTAGAATGGAAAACCAAACACCACACATACTCACCATTAAATTGGAACTAATCAATCAACACTTATGTGCACATATGGAAATAACATTCACTGGAAATCAAGCAAGTGGGAGGGAGAGGAGAGGATGGGTAAATTCACACCTAATGGGTACAATGCACCCTACCTGGGGGATGGGCACACTTATAACTTTGACTCAAATGGTACAAAAACAATTTATGTAAGCAAAACGTTTGTATCCCTGTAATATTCTGAAATAAAAAAAAAAAATCAGTCATTGCTACTGATTTCTGAATAACACAGTACAACATATCAATTCACAAAGAAAGCAGTTTTGGGTAGGGTATAGAAGAGATTTTTTAAAAGATTATTGTAGCATAATAAAAGCCAAATTATCTTTCATAATAATGAAAGTAAATTTTGAAAGAGAGAAATATATTAAAAATGATAGGTCAATTGTGATATCTTAGTTTAGAGATGGCATCTGGGAGAATGAGCTGCTCTGGATTTGGTTATCAGGGAATAATGACCTTCTTCAAGAAAATGTTTAATAGGCATGTGAATATGTTCTATAGTATTAAAGCTCAAGACTGAGTTCTGAGATGGAGGCATAGATTTGGGAGTTGTTTGGTAAAAGAAAACATTTTAAGTTAGGGACAGAATGAAATTCCCCACAGAGAGCACATAAAATATGACAAAAGTGCCAAAGATGGAAATATACAAAACAACATTTTTTTGTGGTCAGCAAAAGAAATTTAGACAATGAAAGCAGGGCTATTACATCTAGAAAGTAGTTCTAAGAATAAATATATTTTATTCTGTAGAAGGAAGATATTTCTTAGAGAAATACAACCCCCTCTATTGGCACACATTAGATTATCATATTAAATGGTTGCTCCCGTGGACATCTTGGGAAGCTCAAAAAGTACTTGAAACCACAAAAAGAATTAGAGTGAAAAAAATGTCAATGGGAGTATAGATTATATATTTTTAAAAATTCTTAAAATACAACACATTTCTTTTGAAATAAAAAGTACTAAAACCAAAGCTCCATATAATCTTTTTGTCTAGAAGGAATGTGCAGAAGATAGTGATTCTCAAGAAAAGTGACTAAAGGAAGATGCGATATGTTTACCTTTCTTAAATAAAAAAAGAGGGCATCTGTCTGGGAGGAGGGAGGATCTATACACCAGGCCCATTAAACCATGCACGCGGCATTTTTCTCAGTCACTCTGGTTCTCCGAGCCAGATTGGAGGAGAGGGCTAAGAATACAGATGTGTGCAACCCATCCCTATCTCGGGGGTCTCAGGATCTATTTTAATTCCTCTTTAAAAACAATAGGTTTTCCTAAAAATAAAAGTCATAATGGCCAATAATAAAAAATATTCTAGAGAAAGGGTAACTATCATGAAGGTTACACTTGCCAATTGTTTCCCCTGCTAAAAAGAACTGGAAGTGAGTATTACTTTTGATATAGGATTTCAAAGACTGCTCTTTCATTCAAGTGTTTGGAAATGTTGTGGAAAGGAATCTTGATAATATAACAAAACACATCAAAGACTCAATTGTGAAATATCTGGCCCCTCACACTCCCTGCGTTTCTATCCCCACCCCCTTCCACCACCACTAGCATCTTACAGAGTTGAAAACGAGAACAAAGGGGTGAGCGCAGACAAACAGAACATAGGACCTGACACGTCTGTGAAGAAGAATGACAGGTAAAGTGGTCGCCTGTGTTATTTGGAGGAAGGTTCATTATAGGATGGTAATTAAAATTATCCCTCACATTGGTAAGTTAGAGGAAGCGGAGCATACTTTTTCTCTGAATTATTTCACAGTCTCCTAAGACTTATCCCTCCCCACCGCCCTCCCCCCAACCCCGTGCCCTCCTGACAATTTGTGCAATGTTCCCAGATTCTCTCCTCATCAATTTTCTTCTTGGTTTTTGAAAGAGAGAAGCCCAAGTCATTTTCCAGACCTACTTCTTTGTGCTTACTATCGCAGATTGCCTTAAAAGGTATGTGCCATGAGACTGTATGTATTAAGAACGAGAGAGGCTCACCATGGAGTCTCTGTATCACATGAAGGATTTATAAAATAAAAGGCTATTTATAGATTATGATCTAAAGTCTCATCACATTCTTTTCCTTCCCAGAGAATCCCACTTGGATTTCTATTTCCCTTTCCTTGCTAATTGAATCTTCCTTTTTTAATGTCTCTTTCCATTGTCTTGTCTCTGCTCTCTGTGAAGAGAAAGTTCGATTTTTATTCTCATTTCATCTTTTTTAATCTTGTTTTCTGTTGAATACATGGCTTGATGTTTTGTATTTCACCTCTAGGTTCAGAAATTCTCCACATCATTTATTTAATGAACTAATTACAATTCTTCTGACCTTAATTTGGTCAATTACAATTTGTGTTTGGTTACCTCGAGTTCCTAGACTGACACAAATTGTGTCACTTCTAGCAGCTACAAATGCCATTGAAAATAAAAATTTGGTGTCGTTTCAATCACTCAGCTCTCCCTTCTCCTTTTTAATTATTTATTTTATTTTTAAGGCTCAAACTTCTGTCATTATGAAGAGGGTTGTTCATTATTCCAAAAACTGCTAAGAACAGGATTGCTACCCAAGCAGAAGAGAATCTGTTTTAAGTGGTGAGACATTTGGGTTGATTGTGGAAGAAAAACGTGCCTCATACCTTCACTGGTAGAAATGCTTTATTTTAGAATTCTCAGACCTGGTCCTTATTCACATTATTCTCAAAATAGAAAGTAGTGACATTTATAAAAGGAGGAATGAGTTCTACTTTGTTTCTTTATAACTCGAATGCTTTAAAATTTAAACTCTTCATAAAAAAGATTAAAAGAGGCTATCTATTAACACCACTAGAGTTAATTTAGTGGATTTCAGTCTGTAGAATGTTAAAACAATAAGATTAAGTGTTGAAAGAGTCATTCTAAATATTTATTTAGCCCCGTCTACCTATATCACTGTAATTGGTGTTTCTCTGAGATACAAAGAAAGCAGAATTCAATTCAATTCAACAAATATTTATTAAATTACTTATATGGCTAAGACACTGTGCTAAGTATTGCATGGAATACAAATATAGGAGATGTAGTCTAGTAAAGGCTTGATTTTTGTTGCATTTATTTCAGATAAGATTTATTGAGCAGCTAGGTGCTGTGCTAAGTTTTGAAAATACAACACCTTCTTGTATGCAAAGAAACTTACAGTCTGGCACATTAGGGTTAATAAATCCTTCAAATTGCATGCAAAATTGTGTGTGAAGGTGGCATGTGTGTGTGCATGTGTGCATACATTCCTATTTTTTTTCTGAGAAGAGTTGCATTTTCTTTTGAATTCTCAAAAAATTCAATGACCCCAAAGCATTAAAACTCAGGTGTGCAATACAGCATAGACTCAGAACTGTAAGAGGGACTTAAACAAAGGGCTCTTTCTGCCCCATGTCCCTTGACTGCCTACTTGCTTGGACCTGGGCTATGTGCTAAGATGACCACTAACAAAGGATTGTATAAGACAAAGGAAAACAAGCCTCAGAATTAGCACTTCTAAAAGTTAGTGCTGAGCAGTGGTATATTAAATGCTACAGGAGAGAAGAGAATAAACAGTAAACTTCAAATAGGAGGAATAGGCTCCTTGAAGAAAGACAACTCTGAATGGAGCCTTGGGACACGTAGGGCTTGTGTGATTGGAACTAAAAGAGAGTGCGTCCTTCTAGGTGTGAGGCGACACCTAAACAAAGCTACAGAGAAAGAATTGAGCAGGAAATTGATGGGGACAGAAGCTCCTAGACACATCTTTTACTGAGGGGCTTTTAGATCTGAACTCTTGGCAGCCCAAATGTTCTTCAACCCGGCTCCTAAGGTTGTCACACTTGTTACACCATTGCTGGCTGGGCCGGAAAGCAGAGATTTGTGTGTGTAAACTGACATATGTATATACACACACACACACTCATGTTAGCCTCACATATGTAAGTATGTACTAATACATGTGTGAAAGCATCTCTCACACAGCTCTTTTGATCATGGCTCATTAAGTACTATTATTATTAAGAGCCTACCTTTTTCTAAGCTCTGTGTAAGAACTGAAGATGAAAAATGGTTCTTATTTTTCACCAAGTGAAGTGAGAGAAAGGAAGCATTGTAAAGAGAACAGCATAAACCTGTGGCCCACCAGGGAAATGGCAAATATTTCATTCCAACAGTTACTGAAAGAGCGGTCCAGCAAGGAATGAATTTGATGAAATAAGACCTCATGGAAAACAATGTGTGTCATGTTCAGATGCTTAGGTGTTAGATATCAAGAAGTTATAAAAGGTTTTAAGCAGAGAAGTGATGTCAGTAGATTTAGATTTTAGAAAGTCTGTCGGGCAGCAATGTGGACACTGGGTTAGAGGAGATAAGACAAAAATCAGAATAAATGTGCACCATGTTACAAGAGACTAAGTGACAGAAGATGGCACACGGACAAGAAAATATTAAGAGATACAATTAGGATTAGTCATTTATTAGATGTGGGAAAGGAATCTAGGATAATTACCGTCTTTAAGATTTGGGTGGCTGAGTACATGGTGATTCTACTAAACAAGGCAGAGAACAGAAAAGGAGAAGAAGGTGTAAGTCAAATTATTACAAATTGCTCGGGACAGATTGAATATGAAGAATCTGAGGAAGAAGAGATGTTGAGTAGCCTGCTTTATAAAACGAAGCTTAGAAAGGATCGTTAATTAGATTAAGGGTCAGCAAACGAGGACCAGCTGGCCCCATCTGGCCCATTGCCTGTTTTTGTATGGCCTGTCAGCTGAGAAGAGTTTCATCTTATTGAAAGAATTGAAAAAAAATCAAAAGAATAATAATATGTGGCATTCATTTGCTAGGGCTGCCATAATAAAGTACTACTGACTGGCTGGCTTAACCAACAGAAATTTGTTTTCTCACCGTTCTGGAGGCTGGAAGTTCCAGGTGTTGGCAGAGCTGGTTACTTCTGAAATCTCTCCCCTTGGCTGGTAGGTGGCCATCTTCTTCTTGTGTCTTCACGTGGTTTTCCTTTTGTAGTCATCTGTGTCCTAACTTCCTCTTCTTGTAAGGACACCAGTTATACTGGATTAAGACCCACAATAATGACTTCATGTTAATGTAATGATCTATTTAAAGACTTTATTTCCAGATATGGTCACCTTCTGAGGGACTGAGAGTTAGGACTGCAACATATGAATTTTGGAGGGGACACAATTCAGCCCATAATATACATCACCACATGTGAAAGTTGCATGAAATTTAAATTTCAGTGTCCATAAAAAATTTATTAAACATGGCCTTGCTCATTTATTTCTATATTATCTACAGTTTCTTTCACACTACAATAGCAAGGCTGAGTAGTTGTGACTGAGGTGGTATGGCCTGCAAAGCACCTAAGTTATCTACTGTCTGGCCCTTTCTAGGAAACTTTGCTGTTTTCTGTTCTAGATGGAAGATCAGTTGGTACTTACCAGTTTAGAGCTGGTAATGGGGGTGATGAGATTATTAAGGAACAGTGAGTTGTGTAAAAGAAAAGAGGGCAAAGCTTGCACCGTTAGGACACAAACAGATCAAAGAAGAAAACGAAAGAAGCTACTGATGTAATGGAGACAGGATGAGCA
The DNA here is from genome assembly GCF_041146395.1 of Eulemur rufifrons. Lineage (NCBI taxonomy): Eukaryota > Metazoa > Chordata > Mammalia > Primates > Lemuridae > Eulemur > Eulemur rufifrons. Next base: position 68,204,142 of record NC_091011.1, read on the forward strand.
GAGTTGTCAGAGAAAAAGAGTTGAGCTGTGTATGCTGTGTGTCACAAAAGAGGGATAGATGACTGAGAACAGTGACAAGAAAAACAGAAGGCTCTGATGTCATGGAAGCCAGCATTTCACAAAGACTAAGAGAGATGAATATAATAAGCTTTTAAAAATGGCTCTTAGATTTGTTAATGATCTGTTTGCTTCGGAAATGCTGTATATATATACACATATCACTGATGTTTTGCCTTTCGTATGACTTGCAGAACGTTATTCAACCAAAACATCAAGTGTCTGTACTAAAGGTAGTTATAGTCTGAAAACTCTTCTGGTGAAATTGTTTCTGGAATAATATTTTAACCAGTGAGTAAAGTGAGATAAAAAGAACAATTTCAAATACATTCTAAAGCCAGATATTGGGTACACATTTTAAGGAGTGAGATTTGCAAGTATTTCTGCCTATATATGTCAAATTTAACAGAAAAATACCAAATTTCCATTTCATTTTATGCTGAGAAAATCATTGTACTTTGTAATTTATTCCTTTAATGTTGCAATCGAATTCTTAACTATTCCTCCTTAAAGCAAACCACTTTCAGATACAGTGGATTCCTCTAAGCTTCCATATTTTGTACTGTTTCAAACTTTGTTCCTTGAATTAAGTTATTTAAGAGGAATGGCACTGAGAACATTATACTAATAACTAATAAAAAAGAGAATTTGCATAGAAAAATGAACTACAATCATGAGCCAGTGGCTTCAAAATTACATTTCAATCAAAACAGACACACCCTTTCTATGCATTAATTGCCCATGCAGAGGACCTGCATATCTTACAGGCATTGCTTGCTATCAACAAGAAATTAACTCAAACATTTAGATTCAGAGTATAAGAGCATAAGCACATTGGTGACACACTGAAGAGGGAACTGTCACTAAAATTTAATACAGTAAAGACAAATACAGGATGAACATAGAGAATAACTGTTGCTTTTTTAGTGTAATTTTATTACTATTAAATTCTCTTGTGCTTTCTAATCATTACTTTTATTTTGAAAATTACTTCTTTCTCTAGCATTACTAATATTATTATTATAATTATTTTTATTATTGTTAGGTATTATCTTTAAATCTGCATTTCCCCCTAGGTTTTCAGTGCTTTCTACATCTCTTGGTATATTTATTTATAGATTTTCTAGCAACAGTTATCTATTTTCTAGCATTTTGCTTTTTAGCAAAGAAAAAATATTTGATGGAAAAGATAGAAACTATTCCTGAGAACACATCAATCTGAAGTAAGTGCTTATTTTCATGCACATTCTAATGTTTGTATTGGGCTGGACTTCTAATTACTTTATCATTTCAGGAGCAATGGAACAGAGTGGTCTACACATAAGAAAAATATTTCCATTTGAAAGACCCAACACTCTATTTAGAAACAGTGCCTGTGCATCAAAGTAATGAAAATAGATTTTTTAATTAGGTGATTTTAATAAATAAATGCAAATGATAATGTACTTGGTGTTCATAGCTAACATAAGAGCATAATTATAATTGCCAAGATAAATAGTTCTTCAGCCACATTCTTGTTGTACTTAATGACTGTCTCCTTCGTAGGAAAATGCTTGATTTCAAAAGAAAAATTCTAGATTTCTCAAATGTTTTCATATCAAGACAAATTTCCTATTTAATGTCATGACACTAACTCCACCTTGAAGAACAGCTTTAGTATCAGTCCTTTAAAATGTGTTCTCAAAGAAAACTATTTCCTAGAAAATGAGACCATCATCTCTTTGTTCCCAGACAATTTTGTTAAATGGATACTACATTCATACAACTTTTAGTGGCATTTCACTTTCAGGTATAAAACATTCCTAGATGATGGAGGGACTGAAAAAAAGAAAAGAATCTGTGGTTACAATATTCTTAATGTTGCCCCCTCCATACTCACTTAAATATCCAGTGTTTTGATTAACAACATACTATGCTTTGCAGTTCTTAAGAGTATGAGTTTGGCTGTTTAATTCAGCATACACTATTTCATGAGGATGTAGCAATTCTTCCTATGACCAAAGTTTACATGCTGGGTGCTCAGCTCACAAAGCACCTATGGGATAGTCAAGGCTGAACTCAAACTTCACTGTGAGGTCTGCTAGTTGCTATCATTTTATATTCCTCACTCATTAGGCAGAGGAGGAAATTTAAGCCTAACTTTTGTTCAGTCAAAGTGCAGATGGGAGAACTGCTACACAGGCTTCAACCTATTTTCCAGGTAATCAAGGGTTAATGAGCAAGGAGTTTTACTTTTTAGCAGTATCTTTATCATTTGCCAGAGGTTTATAGAAGTAAAATGTATCTGTTTCTACATGCATCACTCATTCCTTTTCTTTTCTTCAATATTTTGTTTCTTTTTTCTTTTTTTTTTTTTTGTATAAACCATGAACAATCTAGCATTTGACTCAATCTCATGAGTTACATATTTTTGGTTTATTTGTTTGTGTGCTTGTTCTCTACTCCTACCCAATCCCTCAACACTCTCTAAACACATACTACACTTAGACTGCTGGGCAGCCAAGCAGAAAAAAATTTCCAGCCTAAGAAGCTTGTTTCCTAAGTTAGGCAATATTTTCAGCTTTCCTAAGGATGTTTTCTTTCATCACTTTTTGATGAAAATACCATATGTCCCCATGGCTCGCAAATAGAAAACGTAATCATATACATCTGGGCAGGGCGAAGAATGCCAAGGCTGACCCAGGAGCAAAATTACCTTACCTTAATCTTCCACACGTAGCTCAGGAAAAAAATGTTAAAACGTGAGGGTCCAGAAGCACCAAAATGGCTCTATTTCATAGAATTTGGAAGAGTAATTTTAAAACCTTTTAGAATTTTTAAAAAGCCACCAATTAAGCTGCTCAAGTTTAGAGGGTTTTGCTTCAATATAACACCCCCATCCCATGATTCAATTTTCAGTTGAGCAGTTAAGGACAATATACATCGGACCTTGCTGTTATTGTTTCCCTTTTTTTAATTTACAGTCTCCACCTTTTTCATATTTTTTCATATGCCTCAACCTACCCTTTGGCCTATTCTCTAAGTCAGGGGTGGGAACCTTTTCAAGTTGGAACACCACATTAATATAGCTGTAATCAAATAAGGCCACATTCAAGAAACTTCAATTAGATAAATATGTACATTATATTGTAAAAATCTAACTATTATGTACTTAACAATTTCAAAAAATGAAAACTATTTGTTAAAATTAACCAACCTTTTAGTGACTTTGTTATGTCTGTTTTTTGTTGGAAAGGATTTGAATATTTGGTTGCAGCATGGAGGTCCGCAGTTTCAGTTGATCTTCTAGATGGGTATCAGTCATCTGTGACCTTAAGAGCATCTTGATTTGGGTTAGGGAGGAGAATGTAGATTTGCAGCAGTAAGTGGTTGAAAAGCAAGAAAGCATTATTCAGGCATGTTGCTGAAGGCTTGGGTATTCTACTGCATTTTTCCATATTTCAACTGGATCTTTCTTAGCATCAAACAATGACTTTAAAATGTCATCTATTAAGAGCTTAATCAATTCCATCTATAATTCTTTAGGTGCCTTGGTGATAGAAACTAAGTAAGGCTGAAATGCTAATTTGAGTGTGATGTCATGATTCTCAAAGTCAGTGAAACTTTCATTGCATTCTCCAATTAATAGGTCTATAACAGCTGCATATTCTCCAAATTATTCACAAATATCATCCTGTTCATCAGTGACCTTTGCCAACTGGGGAAGATGTTCACCCAGAATTTCCTTTTGAAGAAGAAGTGTTTTGAAAAAAGGTAGCTTTTTCAAAAGGCTTGCATTTTATTTTCTGTCACATGACATACATAGACTTAGTTTTATCTTGCAAAGAAATATACAAGTCATTTTTATTTGACATGATATCACACAGAAATGCTGCCTTCCTATAGAAATCCTCCTTCAATAATTCATATTGCTGATTCTGTTCTTCATAAAATTTAAATATCTCTTCTTGTAGAGATAAAATTTAGGCTAACCCTGTCCCAGCAGTAGTCAATGCATTTCAGAATAGTATGGCAAATCACTCTGAATACCTCATCATATAACTTTAGCATGTTACAAAACTGACAATGCCATGTTGCATTTGCATGAATATAGCTAACAATATTTATAACTTGTTGCAGAGTGTCACTTAAAATAGTAGCTTTAGCTTATGAAAAGAAATGAGAGCATCTGGATCTGTTAATACTTTTTTTATCTGTGCAATAAACCCTTCATGTTTTCCTATCAGGGAAGGTACACCTTCTGTACATATACTCATTAAATTTACCAAATTCAGTCCAATTTCACAACATTTATCTTGAGAGTTGTTGAAGATATCTATTTCCTGTGTTCTGTTCCCAACAATACCTAAAGTGAGTAACTGTTTGTATTAGTAGCAAAGAAAATCTTCTGTTATGACTCAAATGAAGTATAAAACCTGTGCCGAGTCAGTAGTATCAGTTGATTCATCCAAAGAGATTGAACAATATATATTTTCTTTTTGAAGTATTGCATGAAGTTGTTCTGTTAAGTTGAAGCCTAGTTAATGCTGTTGATCAGTTATGGTTCTCTTTGAAAGAGGCAGTTGTTTGCACTTTGAAACCTTATCCAGGTCTAAGCATCCTACAATTTCAACAATGCATTCTTTCATAATTTCTACATCACTGAATGGCTTCTCTTTTTTCCTGAGTATATAAGCTACTCTATAAGTTGCTTCAGTGGCATTATTTCCAGGTCTTATTGCTCCTTGAAAGAATTGTCTTTGCTTTTGCCTTTCATCTTTTAATTTCTGCGATACAACCTTTCATGCCTCTCCCTCTAATTTATAATATTTGTGGTCCTTATGAGTGTTATAATGCTGATGAACATTGAGGACCTCAAATAGCTGAGAGTCTTATGAGGTTAGGGACTATATTTGCCTTGTGTGATGCCTGACATAACAGAGGTTTAGACAGTGTACTATGTCAACTGAGCAAAACTGACTACTCTTGCTTGGGCATCCAGAAAGGCTTCAGTAAGGTATCTTCCTCCAAATATAAAAAATCCACAATTTTAACTTCAGAACTGTTTACAAAGCAATCATTTATACCACTAGATGTCTGGAAAAATTTTGCAAACACTAAACAAAACAAAAAAATTGAATATATGAAACTTCAAATTCATTTTGTTTGGACTAAAACATTAATCAACAAATATTTACATAGAAACTACACGAATTAAAGAGTTTTTACCGTTTTGTTTTTCTCCTTCCTATTTCTCATTTTTTCTCTTTTCCCTTTCAGTTTTCTCCAACACCGTCCAGGGTTCTATTTCCTTAATTCCCTTGTCCTTGGTCTGGGTTTCACACACTAAAGGAAAGATCAAGACTGTCTAGGGAGGAAAGGGAAGCATGGATGATGATGCCATTTGGGGGTAGAGAGGCTATCAGAAAAGGTAGCTTTGGAACAGAACATGAAAGGCCCTCGGTGTCATGTGGGGGGTATGAACCCTATCCTATGGGTGTTCACTGAAAGTCTGTAAGCAGGACATTGACAAGATCAGATCTGTATTTTGGAAATATGATTACAACAGCATAGAAGATAGATGGAAGAATAATCTCAATAGTGCAGAAGAGACCTAATGAAGGTCTGGAGGGCTTTTATAGAAAGATCTCGTTATCAATGTTTGGCAAAAGAGACTCCATTAATTTGCTAGGGTGTCTATAACAAAGTATCACAAATGGGGTGGCTTAAACAACAGAAATTATTATCTCAAAGTTCTGGAAGGTAGAGGTCCTAAATTAAGGTATTGGCAAGGTTGGTTCCTTCTGAGGGATGTGAGGGAAATATCTAATTCAGGCCTCTCTCCTCGACCTGTAGTTCGCCATCTTTATGTTCACATGGGATTTTCTCTGTATACATACCTGTCTCAAAATTTTTCCTTCTTTTAAGGGCACCAGAGGTATTGGATTAGGGCCCACCCTAATGACCTCATTGTAACTCAGTTATCTCTGTGAGGACTCTATCTCTAAATAAGGTCCATTCTGAAGTACTTCAACATATGAAGGGGGAGGGCATAATTCTACCCATAACAGAGGCCAGTAGCCAAGGATTAAATAACTTGTTTGAAATCACACAGTCAGGATTATAATCTAGGTCTGCTAATTCCTAGTCCAGGACTCTGTCTACTCTACTAGAGTCAATGCTAGAAAGCACTCTGTTGCCAGCCAGCACCGTGGTTTTTAAAAGGTAGCTTCTAAAGTGCTAATACTGCCCATAGGAGTCAGTTATTAGCAAAGGGGTTGACTAATGTCTTGAGAAATTTTTATATTAAAGTACTATTTTTAGAAACTAAATTGATTTTTAATAGAATTTAGAAAGCAGAGATACTCCTCTTAAAGCAAACATCATGAGGTAATTCAAAGTACTGTGCTCAACCCCTCAAACAGCATTACTTGGCATTATCCAGTGGATTATTTCAAACAAATCTTAGGAGCCTAGTTTGCAAAAAAATTAGAAAGGACTGTTAGTTTTCATTGATTTAAACTTCATCTTTCTTTATGTGAAATAAAAAGACAGACACATCTTTATTTGCTTTCATAATAAAGTTATAATGCCAATATTATTGTGCCCCAAACAAACCATGACAAGGACTAAGTGGAGAGAATATGGAGCCTAAACTTGGGAACAAATCTCAAATTTACTTCCCCTGCTGCCATATGTCAGCTCGTATGATAATTAATACAAGGATTATAGGAGTGGAGCTCAGATGCTATAAACCACTCAATAGTTAATAACAACCACAGATAACTCAAATTATTCATTATACTAAATCATTGCACCACCAAATGGGAATTTGTTTAGCTCTACTAAAAAGACTTCATTACTTGAAGAAGTAGAACAGTTTTAGTAATTGTCAGAACTGTTATGCCAAGGCCATTTATCTATTTTTTCAGTATAATAACATTCCTCAATAAGTATTAGACTACACAGACACAGCCCTCAAATAACTTGTACATAAGGAAAATGAGCTTGTTCATGGAGAAGTAAATTGTATAAGCAACAAGCAATGGATCAGGGAAGAGATGTGCAGTCACTGGAAAGAGACAGGGAAGCTCACAGCCCATACAGTTGGGCTTAACTCTAATCCAAGCACACACACATGTAAACACACACACTTCAAAAGGACTATGCCCATCTGAAAGCCAGTTGGGCAGAACAGACATAAAAAGAGAGTCATAGAGGTAGCTATTAGCAGCACCCATTCAAACATTCTGTAAGGTAGAGAAAAACTCAGCCTTCAGCCATCAGACATTTCTAATCCATATGGCAAAGCTATCCCTCCAATGGAGGTGGGTGGAAGTGATGACAGCTGATGATCTTCACGAATTTCCACTTCCATTGATAAGTCTCTTACTTTCTGAGAAGGGTGTGTGAAGCCACTTTGGAATAAGGCCATTGCATATTTAATTCATTTACCTCTTTTTGTTCCTATTCTACTCTCAAATAGCATCTTTCTGGTTATCATTTAGTTCCCCACGTGGTAGCTGGACTATGGAGAGAGAATATGCTAATCAAGTCAATATAATATTCAAGTCCATGTGATTTCCCTAGTTCTAATTACAAATTAATATTTTGGCATTCTGGCATCTGTCCCACAGACTTTTATGCATACTAGATATCATAAGGAATTTTCTTAAGGCTATTTTAAGGGTAGCATTATGGCCTTCCAAGGGAATGGGCAACTTAATATGGACTTTATCCAGCCCCAGGAGGTCTTCCCTTCAATCAGAGGTCCCCAACGTTTTTGGCACCAGGGACCAGTTTCATGGAAGACAAATTTTCCCCAGACTGTGGCGGCAGGGGCAGTGTGTGGGGAGATCTGGTCCAGGAGGATGGTTTTGGGATGACTCAAGCGCATTACATTTATTGTGCAGTCAAACCTCTCTGCTAATGATAATTTGTATTTGTAGCCACTCTCTAGTGCTAGCATCACCTCCTCAGCTCCACCTCAGATTATCAGGCATTAGATTCTCAGAAGGAGCATGCCACCTAGATCCTTGCATGCACAGTTTACAATAGGGTTTGCGATCCTGTGAGACTCTAATGCTGCAGCAGCTGATCTGACAGGAGATGAAGCTTATATGGTGATGCAAGTGATGGGAAGCAGCTGTGAATACAGAGGAAGCTTCGCTTGCTCCCCTGCCATTTACCTCCTGCTACGCAGCCTGATTCCTAAGAGGCCATGGAACAGTACCAGTCTGCGACCTGGGGGTTGGAGACTGCAGCCTTAGATGACACCGTGATCACCTCCTTCTCTTTGCCTATTTACTGGTACATTGAATAGTAAGAAAATATTCTCACCAGTATATTCCCATGATGTTTTTTCTCTTCCTCTATTCTTAAGCAAGAGAAAGATCTACTTGGCCTACAGTCAATCATTTGCCTCATATAAGTCAAACATTATTTTCATTAAAATATGCACACATGCATTGTTACTTTTAATAACCTAAAGATTTCATTCAATTAACACTGAATCAATTTCATTGTAGAACGAATATTGTACCCTACAAGAAATACAATTTGCATTCCATTATTAGTTCATATTCTTAAAATGCTTCAAATGAAAGTGTCTTTAAGTGTTAAGTATTTTAGCTTCCTGAAGGCTTGCTATTTATCATTAATGCTTCATCAAGAAACGACTTTTTTTATAACCTAGTTATAGAATTTCATCAATAAGCACAAAGCTTCACAATAAGTCCTTGAACCTCCATTCTCAATAATAAGTAACATTTATCTCTTTGTTTTATATAAATTATATGGAATTAGAGCCCCTTATAGAGACATTAGATTAGAAATTATAAAACCAATGCGGCATGCAGTCGTTGTCCTGATATTTTCAAACCAACAGCAAAGAACGGGAAAAAGGGCAGCTGGGCCCTGACCTACCATGTGGGACCATATTATGCAGCAGGGTATCTCTGTAAGAGTCAGTAACTAGACTGCCTGTGTAAAGTTAGATAAGGGGTAAGCTTAATGTTGAGAAAATCTATAAATAATTATGCAGTTCACCAAGCAAGGTAACACTGCATCCTGTGGGGTCTGAATCAGATGACTCGTATGTGAAGAAAAATATTTGTATTTAACTGGAATTTAATTTAGTTTCACATCCTCACTATAGGTTAATCTTCCCTAAAAGTAGGTCACTAAATTGGTAGTATTTTGAAGTGTTAATTTCTTTTTCCATGTCTGTTATGCCTGTGGACCAACTTCTGTAGTTTATAATGTAAATCCACACTGATCCAGACTTATTTGAGAGGTTAATTCCATGGTGATCAATGAAATGGCTAAAATGAAGACCACTGTTTAACTGTCAACAAAAGGATTTTAACTAGAGGTCCTTCAAAACTTGATTTAATGAGAAGATATTCATTTGTAATTATTTCTATCATTTAAAAATATGTACTATTAACTGTCTCTAAACAAATGTTTTCTGAAGTTAAATATACATGTCTCACTTCATAATTTATTTCATCAAAAAGTTGTGGTTTTGGTTTTTTTTTTTTTTGGTAAATATTGTCCAGGAAGTCTCCACATCAACCCAGATCCAATTTTTATAACTCATCACTAAGGAAGGGTTTTGGAGCACACAGTGCATGATGGGCATGTTATTGTGTCTTGTTATAAGCAAACATGATAATGTAGAATCAACCAGAGCTTCCTGAAACCGAGAAAGGAATATCTAGTTTGCATCCTTTGGAAGAGAAACCTTCACTGTTACTTTTATTGTTGCCTTGTTAATTTCCTCTCTTTCTCCTAGCAGTGTCTAAGTATAGAGCCAGGTAACAAACGATAGGAGAAGTTCTCTGGTTAGCAGAGACATTTTTAATCCAACTGACAAATGTACTCTGAAACACTTGAGCTCTTAAATTAACTTGATAACTCATGCTTCATAAGAGCCAATAAACAGTTCATTTTGGCAATCTGAGAAGGTTTTTTTTTTTTTTTTATAAACTGGAAAAGGTTAAGAGATGCAGCTCAAATTCCTGGGACAGTAGTTGACATACACTAACCTTACCCAAGGAAGTTATTCCTTTCTAGAATCTCAAGACAAGTACATAATTTGTTTTGTATCATTAGGCTAGGCTGTGAATCTACAGCATAAACCAGGGTGTTGGAGGGAAGAGAACTGGTGTTTATTGAACACGTATTATATAGCCAGCAAGTGGTAGGAACTTTATATCAGTAGTCTTATTTCATATTAACAATGATCCTTCAAGGTAGATCGTGTCAACTTAGCAACTTTATTCAACAAGTAAAGAAATCAAAACTTGGAGAGAAAAGTCAACTTTGTTCTAGTGAGAACAGAGATTTGATCTATGCTCTTTATACTGTGCAACCTCCAACATAGTGAGCACTAGCCATTCATCATTGGAATCTTTCAAAAGCTTTTATTTGCAGAAGTTAACATGTCCTTTGATTAATAGACTAAAATGGGAGAGAGGTAAACAGCATTAATTGACATAATAACCAACCCTTCATGTATCTTTCAAGTAAATGTTGTAGTGAATTCTGTTTCGAATCACCATAATTTAATGTATGATTACATATCATGTGCATGAATGAGAAATCGTACTATTTTTAAATTAAAATTTGAAGCTCAGGTTATTTTTTATTCTCTTCATCCTAAGCAGTATGGTTATAGGTGCACCTGATGCTAAACATATAGTTTGTGTGCCTGTGCACGTGTCAATCTAGGAAAAACGCTAAAAGGCATTTTGACTATATTATTCCTGAATACACTGAAGACCACTCAGGCAGAGGAGTTTCATAATCGTGCATCCAGCAGTCAGTTAGATTGGATCCAAAAGAAAGTCAAATCAGTAGTCATAGGATTAACTGTAACCACTCAGTTACCTTCCTTAATCCTGATCAAAGATCAGTCTAATTTACATATCAAGTTACAGAGTCTTTTCATTATTTTAAAAACATATTTTTCACTTTATTAAATGATTCTTCTTTTTTTTTAATATACTGGTATTTAGGTATAGGTTAAATTTATTGTCTAACAAAATTCACCTCTGACGTGATTAATCTATGGGGCAGTGCTGTGTTGCATGGCTGTATGTAGCCTAATGGTCAACTGCTTGGATGTACCCAAGCCTCAGGCCTCCAGCACTCTGAAAATACACTTTGCTAAGATCCTCAAATAAAAATGGTTTTGATCTCCTTTCTAGAGAAGAAACCTCAGTGTCTCTATAGATACGGGGATTCTCTGTGGGCTTAAATATTTCTCCTTGAATTCAGCTTTCTTGAGTTCTCTATTTCTGCTCTGAGTCTCACTTCTTGTGAGTGTTATTTCTATTTTATATAATATTGTTCCACCAGTGTAATTACTTAATAAAATGCTGCCAGCAAAAACCCGAGAGTAATGAATGTATCTAATAGTGAATCAAATTCTAGAAAATTTGGGAAAAAGATTAAGGGAAAAAGGAAAAAAAGATTAACAAATTTACTACACAAAAATGAATTTTTATTTAATATACCAAGACACACACAAGTGTACACTCATACTACCACCATAGCAAAATAGAAAGATAAATGACAAATTTAAATATTTGCAATTTGTATTATAGACAAAGGATTAATACACTTAATATACAAAATATTTCTAAAAATAGAGAAGAAATCAATAACAATAGACTAATGAGAAAGAGATATGAGTAATTATTTCATAGAAAAATAAATAAATGTATATGGCTCTCAAATATAATATATAAAAAGATCTCAGTATCACCCATAATAAGTTGAAATTCATTAAGACAGTGTTTTATCTAATAGATTGTCAAAATTTTAAATTTTGTTATATGTTAGTGGTGCAAAATTCAGAATCTAAAGTACAATTAACTCACTTTCATAAACAAATAAATTTCCAGGAGACAAAAGTGAGTTAGAGATTGAAGAGAATAAAAGAAATTTAAGGCCAGGCGCGGTGGCTCATGCCTGTAATCCTAGCACTCTGGGAGGCCGAGGCCGGTGGATCACTCGAGGTCAGGAGTTCGAGACCAGCCTGAGCAAGAGCGAGACCCCCGTCTCTACTAAAAATAGAAAGAAATTATCTGGCCAACTAAAAATATATATAGAAAAAATTAGCCGGGCATGGTGGCGCATGCCTGTAGTCCCAGCTACTCAGGAGGCTGAGACAGTAGGATCGCTTAAGGAGTTTGAGGTTGCTGTGAGCTAGGCTGACACCACGGCACTCACTCTAGCCTGGGCAACAAAGCGAGACTCTGTCTCAAAAAAAAAAAAAGAAAAGAAGAAGAAGAAATTTAAGAAGTACATCAATCAGTAGCAGTATATGGACCTTATTTGCCTCTCAAATTGAAAACATTTATGAGACAATCAGGAAAATTTGAAGACTGATTAGATGATTGTGAAAATAAATTACTGGTAAAATTTATGTGTGACAATGGTATGGTGGTTTTGGTTTAGTTTTAAGTTCTTATATTTTAAAGAGAGATACTGACATATTTATGGATAAAATGATACAATATTGCCATTTGCTTCAAAATAATTGAAGGCAGGCAAGAAGCGGGAGGTAAGGTGGAGTTTATAAAATAAAATTGACTGTGAGTTGATTGTTTAAGCTAGGGGATAACCAAATTATTTCAGTTTCCATGTTTGTATATTATTGAAATTATCAAGGCAATATATGTTAAAAATAAATATAATTGTATGTATAGTGTACATCAAAATATTTTTAATTGCAATAAAAAAAGCGATATCTGTACCAAACTTTGAAAGTCTGAGGACAACAGCAAGGTTTGCTTTTCAGGATTGCATGATAAACCATTTCTAGCTCAAGATCAGGCACCCTTGTTCTTTCATGTCCCCTAGCCATTTGCCAGCCCAGATACTCTCCAAGGTCTTCTCTTCCTGTCCTCCGCACTCTTCTCCTTCTTCCTTACTCTGTGTTTACTTTACTCTGGGCTCCACCAACCCATCTCTCAGCAACCATCCTAAGAAACTAAAAAAATTTTAATACACAGTAATTAAACTTTATTTCCTTTTCTCTCTTGCTGTGAGAACCACCTTTCAACACACAAAGTGACTGTGAAATTCCCTTTAAGAAGTTCCTCTTTAGGAAATCTTCCTCCAAATTTTAAATCAACCCTCCTATGCCATATGCTTATTGTTTTATTTATTAAATAGCTGTATAGTCTCAAACATCTTAGGTTTGACACACACCATGGAGTACTACTCAGCCATAAAATGGAATGAATTAATGTCTTTTGCAGCAATTTGAATGGAACTGGGGACCACTATCCTAAGTGAAGTATCTCAGGAATGGAAAAACAAACATCACATGTACTCTCTAATAATTTGCGACTAATCAGTGGGCACACATGGGCACATGGAGAAGTAAAAGTCATTGGAAATCAAGAAAGGGGAAGAGGGAGGCGGGTAGAGGTAGAAACCTCTAGTTACAGTGAACACTATTCCAGTGATGGGCACACTGATAGCCCTGACATAAGCACCATAAAAGCTATCCATGTCACAAAACCATTTGTACTCACTTAATATTTTGAAATAAAAAATAAAATGCAGGTTCTTGGATCATAAAAAACATAATAATAAAATAAATTCTCCTGCTTTGATTAAAAAAAAGAAGATGGTTTTGATTTCTTTTTATGTTTACTTATTGCATAAACCTTTAACTTTTTTGAAATCTACATATCTCAGAGAATTTTCATCATTTACTTCTGGTGAGCTGTTCACTTATTTCAGCTTGGACAATAGTTTTTATACCACTTGTAGAAAAATAGTAAAATGCATTCATCAAAAGGTCCCCAAACCTAAATTCAAACTTACGCACTAAATTGTTGCTTAGTCTAAATGCAAGAACATGACATCCTTGAAAAGGCTACATATAGACATAACTGTCATTTTTGTTAGAAAAAGCATTATAACTTTTGGAAATGGTCAACAATGACCATTTTGCTTCAGTGATGTCATGTATCCAATATAAGGTATTGTCACTTGATATTAAGTAAGTCTTGGAATAGATTGTGGTTGCAGTGCAAGGAAGTTTCTTTCCACCATATGCACCTTAGTGGATTAGTTTATTATGGTCTCTACTGTAATTGATGATTAAATGGGAAAGTACCCCTAATTTCTTTTTCCTGGAAGCAAGTTTTTTTTTTTTTTTTGAAAACAGCACACCATTTAGCTAGTTGGTTTGGGAAAGGACTCCGTAACTTTTTATTGGAGCCCTCCCAAATACAATAGCAACATTATTCCCCACAGTTTGGGCTCTTTCCTAGTGCTTCTTACTCTGAAATCTCTGACTTAGTGAAAAAGCTCATGTCACACATTTAGTCCTGAGGGAAATTACTGTGACCTATTTCTTTTTGTTGTTGTTGTTTCAAATTTCTTCAGGGAGTTTATTTTGCTCTGCTGTCCCCTTCCCTGGATTGTTGGCTATTTCTCGCCAGCTCCACTCTTCTAAATCCTCGTTCTGGCAAGAGCATACCAGCTGCCTACTGAGGATGCATCTAATCTTGGCCCCTGTCTGTAATTTGGCCTTTTAAAAATGGTCCCAGTTACAAATGTTGTGTAATAAATAGGTTTGCCTCCCTAAGTGCTATGACTCACCCTCATTAAAGCCATCGCTACCTTAAAGGACACTGATTTTACTTTTCTTTTCAGGGCAGAAAGGCTAAAACATATGTACTTCCTAATGGAGTTAGGGACAGAACATTCTTGTATTTTAGTTAATACACATTTATGGATCACATACTATATGCATGGATCAGGAAAGTGTGGTCAAAGTGAATATAGAGGGAGAAGAAATATATGCTAGCTATTTCATCCCATCATATATGGGTTTAATATGAACAATTTGAAATCCACAAATCTTTTAAGAGTTGGCATCTCAGCAATTCCTTCCTCTGTGCATTCTTGACTTTTACAATCCTGAACGAAATGTACATTTTAGTTGCTTTTGCTTTTCTGTAGTCAGGGTCTCCTCCTACCCCACCTGTATCCCACTCTCAGCTGCGGCTATTTCTTTGGAAAAAAGTCACAGGTGCTAGACACACTTCTGCATAGGGTCTTTTTTTTTTTTTCTCCATATGTCCACATTTCAGTAAATAAATAGTTTATGGTTATACTTTAGTTGCTCAAAATTATTAAGCATTAGCTTACAAATTTTAAATAGCTACCTATATTGATTTATTCAGGACCTTATCTGAGTAATTTATTTTATAAAGGAGTGACATGTATCTGAGGGGGAGAGGTCTGTGAGAAACTTGCTCTTGTTCCTTTGTTCTTTTCTTTTTTCTTTTTTTTCCTTTTCAAGCCTTGGAAAACATGTTCATTTGTTCTATGTATTCCTATGATATGTTATACAGCTTATTCTAGTAAACTTTCAAATGCATCATGTATATATTGTATACAAATAAGCCAAAAAATGCCTAGTATTGTTAGAAGTTAATACTATTAGTACACACTATGCCACTTTTATTTGGAAAAGCAGGGTTTTTTTTTAACTCACCATAAGCAAAATCAACTTACAATATTAGTGGATTTTTTTCTATTACTTAGGTAAATATCCACATCTTAAAACCATTGGTTCTTTAGTCAATGTTTTATAGTCGAATCATTTAAGTAGCATGCAGTAATTCCAGGCTGTCATCTGCCAGTTGTTACATGTCAAGGCTATCTGATACAGACAGATCTTTCTAAAAAGAGAGCAAAGAGGCTGATTGACAGCTTGCATCAATGACCAAGTTCACATACTCAGAGGGCAAAATTACAGGGTTTTAAATGTGTATATCAGAGAGTAGATAAAATACATAAGTAAAGGAAATTCTAAATTATAGCTTTACATGTTAAAGGTCAGGGTTCTTTAATAGACAGTTTTCCTTTTGGGTCAGGGATTCTCTCTGTCCATTTATTTGACTCTTATAAGCACTGTTCTTTTAAAATAGAAAGTTAAAACAAAATTCAATGTGAGTTATCACATACTCTTCATAATAATGAATATCTCACCAGGAAGAGAATTGGCCAAGGTTTTGGCAGAGTTTCTCAAACTGGATTCCCAGGATCCCTGAAAAATTTGGAAGGGGGCAGGGCACACATTTTCAGGGTCAAAATTTCCACAATAATGTATTTAAAAAACTATCAATTCTAAAGGTTCTATTTTGCAATATACAATTTAAATAAAATGATATTCCCATACATTTGGAAGTCTGTGAGATGTTTATTTTCTCCTCCTCTTCAAAAAGGGGGTATATGCATGACTCAAGTTTGATACATGCTTTAGCAGAAGGAAGGAATCTCTATAACTCATTCTACAAGCCAGTATCACCCTGATACCAAAGCCAAGAAAGGGCACAACAAAAAAAGAAAACCACAGCCTGATAGTCCTCATAAACATAAATGAAAAAATCCTCAGGAAAATACTAGCAAACTGAATCTAACAGCATATCAAAAAGATAATTCACCAAGATCAAGTGGGTTTCATCCCAAGGATGCAAGGATGATTAAACATATTCAAATCAAAATATGTGATTCATCACATAAACAGAATTGAAAACAACAATCATATGGTCATATCAATATATGCTGAAAAAGCATTTGACAAATCCAGCATCCCTTCATGAAAAAACCCTCAACAAACTAGGCATAAAAGAAACATACTTTAATGTAATAAAATCCATATATGGAAAACCTACAACCAACATTATATTGAATGGGGGAAAGTTGAAAGCATTCCCCTAAGAACTAGAACAAGACAAGGAGGCCCACTTTCAACACTTCTACTCAACATGGTACTGGAAGTCTTAGCCAGAATAATCAGGCAAAAGAAAAAAAAAAAATAAAGGGCATCCAAACTGGAAAAGAGAAAGTTACATTATCTGTTTGCTGGTGATATGATCTTATACCTAGAAGACCCTAAAGACTCCTCTAAAAGATTCCTAGATTTGATAAATGAATTCAGTAAAGTCTCAGGTTACAAAATCAACATACACAAGTCAGTAGCATTTCTATACACCAATAGTGACCAAGCCGAGAACCAAATCAAGAACTGAATCCCATTTACAATAGTAGCAAAAATAAATAAAATAAAATACCTAGGAATATATTTAACCAATGAGGTGAAAGATCTCTATGAAGAAAACTACAAAACAGTAATGAATGTAATGGTAGTTGACACAAACAAATGGAAAATCACCCCATGCTCATGGATCAGAAGAATCAATATTGTCAACATGACCGCATTTCCCAAAGCAATCTACAGATTCAATGAAATTCATATCAAAATACTAACATCATTTTTCACAGAATTAGAAAAAAAAAAAAACTCTAAAATTTATATGGAACCAAAAAAAAAAAAGAAAAAAAAAGGAAAAAAAGAAAAAAGAAAAAGCACATAAAGCCAAAGTAATCCTGAGGAAGAAGAACAAAACTGAAGGCATCATGTTATTTGACCTCAAATTATACTACAAGCTTAGTGTAACCAAAATGCCATGGTACTAGTATAAAAATAGACACATAGATCAATGGAATAGAATAGAGAACCCAGAATAGAAAGCTACAACCAACTGATCTTTGACAAGGCAATAAATAAATAAATAAACAGACAACTTACAGAATGGGAGAAAATATTTGCAAACTATGCATCTGACAAAGGCCTAATATCCAAGGAACTCAAACAACTCAGCAAGAGAAATAATAAACAACTCCACTAAAAAGTGGACAAAAGACATGATATGAACTGAGATTTTTCAGAAGAACATACACAAATGAGCAAAGAGACTTAAAAAAATGCTCAACAATGCTAATCATCAGGGAAATGCAAATTAAAGCCACAGTGAGGTACCATCTTACTCTAGTCAGAATGGTCATTACTAAAAAGTCAAAAAGCAAGAGATGTTGACAAGAATGCAGTGAAAAGGGAAAGCTTGTACACTGTTGGTGGGAATGTAAGTTAGTACAACCTCTATGGAAAACAATATGGAGATTTCCCAAAGAGCTGAAAGTAGATCTAACATTTGATCCAGCAATCCCACTACAGGGTATCTATCCAAAGGAAAAGAAATAATTATGTCAGAAAGATACCTACAAACATATGTTTATCACAGCACAATTCACAATCACAGAGATATGGAGTCAACCTAAGTGCCCATCAACTGAGGATTGGATAAAGAAAATGTGATACACAGACACAATATAAATACATACTATTGGGCCATAAAAAAAGAATGAAATAATGTCCTTTGCGGCAACTTGGATGAAAATAGACACCATTATCCTAAGTGAAGTAACTCAAGAACAAAACACCAAATACCACGTGTTTGTGGGTAAGGATAGTCATACAAAATGGTATAAGGGACATTGGAGACTTAGACATTGGGGGGGATGAGAGAAGGGTGAGGGATTAAAAAATTACGTATTGGTACAATGCATACTATTCAGGTGATGGGTGCACCTAAAGCCCAGACTTCACCACTATACAACATATCCATGTAACAAAATTCCAGCTGTACCCCCTAAGTCTGTTGAAATAATAATAATAAGAAGAAATAAACAAGAAAGTTCCAGCTACATCACAGAGCAGCAGAACTGAAGAGAGAACAAAAACCCATGGTGGGAACCTCAAAGAAAAATCAGATACAAAGTTAAACAAGGTCTTTGTTCAAGACTACTGCAATAGAGGTCAGGGCTACTGCAAGAAGGGAGAGAGATTGGAGTCAACTCAGGTGAGACCAAAGCCTGGAGAGTTTTAAGCCCTGGGCTGAGATAGTGGAAAAGTACCAGAGAGCATTGGGCCGGGGAGGGTGGTCAACGTGATTAGGCCATCTGTGTTTGCTAATTAGAGATTATCCAAGTTAGTTCCTACCCTACCAGAGAGACTGGGAGATAGGGGCCCTATCTTTCTTGATTACATTTCAAAGATACAGTTGGTGGGTCCTCCAGAAAGACATTCCTTGATTGTAAAACTGACAAGAGGCTGGGAAAAGATTTACGTATCAAAGAGTCAGAGAAAGCAAGGTTTCTAAAGCAAATGCTCTAAGGAAAGAGAGGTCAGGGGCTTATAGTGAGGAAGAAACCTGTCTAAAGTTTAGATATGCTGAAAAGAATGCTAAGATTGTTTCGGTCACCACCTTGCAGAGGAGCAGAAGAGAGTAAATGGCCACATCTCAGGGGACAAGGACAACGTATGGTTCAGCTAAACACAGTAAATACCCAGAGGTCCAGAAACAGTATATCTGATCTATCTTTACCAAGTAGTCACTTAAAAACATGTTTGAATGAATGAAGGAAAGTATTAATTAATTAATTAAAGTTGCCATAGAAGCAGATGGCACTGTTTCAGGGGATTTATTTTGAAAGATTTCTTCCTCTCTCTTTCCCTTCAATGAACTATGAGTAAAAGGAGACAATATTCATGCTTTAGATGCTTTAAAAAAAACCCTAAAACTACCTTTTGTTTTTATCTTTAGTTCATTGAATTGCAGAGTGTGTGCTGCAAATGTGGGTAATAATTGAGTAGGGAAATATATATCCTGGAACATCCAAAGTAGGGATCTAAGTAAATATAATAACCCAATGCATATACAATGAAACCCTTTGTGGTGAAGAATTAGCTACAGGAGGGTTACAAAATATTTCTCTCTCAGGTTCCATGAAATATTCTAGACTAATAAAAGATTTAAATTCTGAACACCTAGCCTAGTACCTTGCACAGTGAAGACTATTCAGTGCATTTTCTCATGGCAAATATTAATTGAGCCTACTCTAGTCCTACCGTATCCTAAATATTGAAATGAATAGGACATGGTTTCTGTCCTTTAGCAATTGACAGGATAGTGCAGAATAGGCAATTAGAGATTGTAATTAATACATCATGAAAGGGCATAGAGAAACACATATGCCCCTGATTGTAACACTTGAATAGACTATAGTTTACTGTGGTACTATTCATTCATTCTTCATTCAAAATATATTTATTAAGCACATACTATTTGTCAGATACTCTTCTAGGTCCTGGGGATTTGGCAGTGAACAAAACAGATGATATTTCATAGTTTATTTTATTGTCAGTGGAACAGGCAATAAACAACCAAATGTGTAACATACTGTCAGGAAATGGTAAGTGTAAAGAAATTAAAGCCTGGAAAGGAGAAACAGAGTAGCAGGAAAGTCTTGTTTTAGTTAGGGTGGATAGGAATTCGAGTTCTAGGAGGCAAGTTTTGAGCAGATATTAGAATGAAGTAAGGAAGGAAGTCATGATAGTACATAAAGAGCATTCCAAGCTTAGACAACAGCAAGTTCAAAGGTCCTGGAGCAAGGGATATTTGGCATCTGTCAAAATAACAAGAAAGCCAGTGTGACAGGAGCAGAGAGAGGGAAAAGAAGACTGGGAAGAAATGAACTAGGAGATTTAGCCAATGGCCAGATTATATTAAACTCTTATGAAAACCATAGTAAAGACCCTGGATTTTAATGTGAACATGATGAGATGCCAATGGAGGATTTTGAGCGTGGAAGCAATATGATATGCTTTTAATAGATTTACTCAGGGTTAGCATGGAGCTGGTGGGCTAGATAGGGAAAAATTTCTGGAGATCAAGGAGACTGAGCTTCATCTGGAAAGACACATAATTAGGTGAATAGGTTCATCTGGGTTTCAGGACGTAGGGAAGGGAGTAGAAAAGTGTGGCAGGTAGAGGGAGCAGCACATGCAAAGTTTGGAGACAGGAAAGACTACAGTGCATGGCAGGGCTATTTTACCCAGTGGCCAGTTTTAGAGGAAGAGTACCAAAGGCCCACAAGCTTTCAAAGGCTGGCAAAAGTATTTTGAGACTTAAAATGAGAAAAACTACTTTTGGGGGGTTCTGAAATATAAAAGGGGGATTTTTTAAAAATCAAATCAATGAATAATTATACTAAAATATAGTTAAAAATAGAATGTAGGCTTCGCAAAAGTAAGAAATTATCTGTTTTGTTCTCCAAGGTATTTCAGTATCTAAAATAGGGAATTTAATTCAATTCTATAAAAAGTGGCATTATGTCAACCCATCAACTGCAACTCTGCTCGAATCTTGTATAGTTATTTGTAAATTATTTTTAATGTGGGATGTGAGTTTACTGTAATGTGTCTGGTAAGATGTGGCTGGCTAAAAGCGTTTGGATCTGTTCATTCAGTTAATATTTATTGAGCACCCGTAACACAAACGCACTGCTCTAAGTGCTCTGTAATAGCACATGGTATGTGTATGTTACTTTAAAGTGCTTCCAAGATTCACAAGTATTGTCTTGTGTTGAGTAACCAGATAGTCAACCTTGGTGTCATTTGTACTGTATCAGTTGTGGAAACTGAGGCCAGCAATGTTTAATTCTACCACCCAAAGTCACAGAATTGGTGGTAAAACTAGAGCTACAAAAGCAGTAACTGTGGTAATAAAAAAGGAGAGAGGGAACAGGCCAGCATGAGCCTCGTAGAAATAGCCCATCAAGAGGTTCTGCTTCATAAAAGTCTTCATTTTAAAGCAATGTTAAATGGCTTGGTTATACATGTAATACACACAAAACTGGCTTTATCATTAAGGGTTAAGTTTCTTTTGATTAATATGGACCAACCTCCTATAATAGTACTTTTTAAAAAAATATGGTTGGTATATTCTTATATCATGCTTTTTTCTCTTTTCTTGCCTAAAACTTAATTGAAAAAACAAGCTTCACAAAAGGAACCCCAGGAATAAATAGGGTATGTAATGAGCAGCCATTACACATGATTTCTTCACTCATGTGGAACCCCTATAACCCACTAATGAGTTCACCACTTGTAAGGCACTAAGGCCTTTTGTTTCAACTAGGTTAATCATATTTTATGACCAACCATTATGTCTCTTTTATTCATGTGCACAACTCTTTCATCGCTAGGTAAAGTATTCATACTTTATGGTCCAATTTATTATTTGGCTGCATCTGAAAATCAGGCTTATATGAATATTTTGTTTGATATGCAAAATATACTAAAATTCCTGTTACCTTCATAAACCTATAATAAATTGTACATAAAGAGATACTTTAAGAAAATAACAAAATTGGACAGGGAGTTCTTAAGCTTTCTCATCCACAATGTCAATATGCTAAGCACGCAGAAATTAATTTAACCCAATATTGATAATTAATAATTGATAATGGCTACTATCTATTAAGTACCTTCTCTGTGCCTCCCTCTTTATGTATACATTGATGTATTTAGCATTGCTCCTAACGGAATCATTACACTGGCCATATACAACAGTTATCTCCATTTCACAGCTGAGGAAACAGAGTCAGCAAGAGTAAGTAATTTTTCCATGTCACAGAATGACAAACTTGAGCTTTCCTTTCCTCCTGAACACACCGTCGGCTACATCACAGCTTTTCCCTATCCTCACTCCTTCCATCACGGCAGACCAGTGTGCTGCAGTTTTGTCTTCATGGCTGCTCCGTTATCTCTCAGGTTCATTTATTCAGGTATTTATTCGAAACACATTTTCTGTATATCTACCTACAGGGCAGGCATAATTTTAGGACATGAAATTTGCAAGACGAAGTCCCTGCTCTCAAGTGTTGATAATGTCAGGGCAGAGTCAGGCAACAAGGCATAAACAAACAAGATAATTTCAGAAAGTGATAAGTGCTGGAAAAACTCACAGAGTGAAGTGATAGAGAGCACGGGAAGGGGGCTAGTGGAGAAGGGGTGAGTCTATTTTAAAGTGGAATACTTTTTTGAGGTGATGACATCTGAGCTGGGCTGTGAATTATGTGAAGATACCAGATGATCTGGGGTTGGGTGTTCCCATCAGAAAGAACATCAAGTGCAAAAGCCTAAGGCAGAAACAAGTGTAGCACATTCAAGGAATAGCTAGAATGCCAATGTGGCTGAAATTTAGTGAGCCGGGAGAAAAGTGGTAGCAGGAGTTGGGATTGAAGAAATAAGCAAGCACCAGATTCTGCGGTGCCTTGTAGCCTTGATAAAGAGTTTGATTTATTTTAAATGCAGGGTAAGCCACTGGAACATGTGGGAAGTTTCCATTTTTAGGTAGGGGTGTAGTTCTGCCTTTAGCTACAACTGGTTTAACTATCTCATGTTTAACAGATTTCTTGCTTCTCACACCTCTAGCCACTGTCTGCTATCCTATTGTGATAGAGCAGCTGCCTCAACTATCAATCATTCTATTAGAATCTCTTCTCTTTCCTATGGGCTTACCTGACAAATTTCACCTGCTGATACTGATGCCAGAGTCACATTAGCTTGATACGTATTTTGGATGCTATGGCACTGCCCTGAGCCTGCTTTACCATTCACTAAAACTGTCTTTACCTTCTCAGCCCCAGTGCTGATACTTTCAGTTCAGAGAATCTCAGAAGTCGATCTATCCCAGGTGATACGGTCTGAATGTTTGTGTACCCATAAAATTCATATGTTGAAACTCTAATAACCAAGGTGGTACTATTAGGAGGTGGGGCCTTTAGGGGATGATTAGGTCATGAGAGTGGAGCCTTCAAGAATTGGATTTGTGCCCTGGCCACACCTGTAATCCTAGCACCCTGGGAGGCTGAGCTGGGAGGATAGCTTGAGCTCAGGAGTTCAAGATTAGCCTGAGCAAGAGTGAGAACCCCATCTACAAAAAGAAAAAAAAAAAATCAGCTGGCTGTTGTGGTGTGCACCTATAGTCCCAGCTACTTGGGAGGCTGAGGCAGAAGGATCACTTGAGCCCAGGATTTGGAGGTTGCAGTGAGCTACAATGCTGCCACTGCATTCTATCTAGGGCAACAGAGTGAGACTCGGTCTCAAAAAAAATTGGATTTGTACCCTTATGAAAGTGACCCCAGAGAGCTCCCTTGCCCCTTGCTTCATGTGAAATTACAGTGAGAAGATATCTGTCTATGAAGGAAGCAGGCTCTCAAAAGACACCAAATATGTCAGGACCTTGATCTGGGGCTTCCCAGCCTCCAAAACTGGCAAGAAATAAATTTTTATTGTTTTTAAGCTAACTAGTTTATGGTGTTTTGGTGTAGCAGCCCAAATGGACTAAGACACAAGCTCTCTCATGCCTCTTCTTATAAGGGCACTAATACCACCATGAGGCCACCATCTGCCTTCATGATCTCATCTAAATCTAATTAACTTCCAAAGGCCTCACCTCAAAACACTATCGCATTGGTGGTTAGGGGTTCAACATATAGATTTGGGAAGTAGGCACAATTCAGCCCATAGAACACACAGATTCAAGGTAGCTGATAGGCATAGATCTAACTTCTGAGTAAGAAGAAGAGAATCAACATTATACTGTAAAAAGATCACATGAAATGGACAATCTTGTGGCCATCTTGAAAAATATAATCTACCACATTATGTATGGATGCATACACACCTGTGCATATATACATACATACGTGTGTGTGCATTTTATCCAACTCTGTTTAATAAGAGGGCCTAAGAGCAACAATCATGCCCTACTTCAATAACAGTGAGCACACCTCGTGCCCAGATCTTGGCCTCCAAATACCACTCTTCTTTATACAAGAATTCCTCAGGGAAATGGCTGATCCAAGAGCTAGGTCAGGAAAAGCACAAGATGAGGATAAGTCTAGAACCTCTTGTGTCAGAAAGCAAAGAATGATGCCAAAAGGACACAGGGGTCATCATGGAGGAGTTCCACTGGCCAACTCTGAAACCATCTATACATCAAAATGAATGATTATAGTAACTGATTATTTATAATTCATTGGTTAAATAAATAAAATTTATTGAGGAATGGACTATATGCATAATTTCAAATTACCTCCCCACGTAAATATTTATTATTTACAAAAGGAGAAAAGGAATTTCACAGAGGGGAAGCTGGCAGACACCACCTTAATCAAGTGGTCAAAGTGAACATCATTATTAACGGGACAAATTAAAATTACACAATATCTGATAGGATTTAATGAGAAAAAAGCAGCATCTCCTCTTTGGTACTCTACAAAAGTTGCATAACTTTCACAGAATTCCCACTGAGCTTACACACTACTCTAGTACAGTACTTACGTGATAT
This sequence comes from Eulemur rufifrons, assembly GCF_041146395.1. Taxonomy (NCBI): domain Eukaryota; kingdom Metazoa; phylum Chordata; class Mammalia; order Primates; family Lemuridae; genus Eulemur; species Eulemur rufifrons. Next base: position 68,229,260 of record NC_091011.1, read on the forward strand.
ATTTGTCTTTGCATCCCCAGGACTCATCACAATCCCTAGAACATAGGATCAGCTCAACACATTGCATTTAATGAGTAAACACTAAATTAGTGGAGGAAGTGTTGAAATTGTCAATATTCTTTCCCAAAAAGAGCTCTGTTGTAATTTGTAACCATTGATATCGCACAAACTTGTGGACTTATAATCTTTTGAAGAGGTTTTAGTGGTTCTAGCATATGTGTATTTCATTATAAGTCCCTTCAAATTGTTTCTGGAATGGAATGGAAGGAAGGAGGAAGAAAGAAAGGAAGACAAAAAGGAAGGAAAGAAGTGGGTGTGTATGTTAGAGACAGAGAGAGAGAGAGAATAAATGAGAAAGCAAACAGTCTTAAATTTAGTGTAACCAAGTCCCAAAATAAGTGAATTGCATCCATTTCATTAAAAGGGGGAAATAATTTTGAGTTCAGGAAACCCAGTGAATTGGTAGGACTTAACCTCATCTCTAACATCTGGTCAGCAAGGCTGCTTGGGCAAAGTAGACAAAAGAACGTTTTAGGGACGTTAAAGCTGGATGTAACCTCCCAACCCCCAACTCTGCTACTTTCAGTTATGTGATCTTGGGCAAGTTAGTTAATATCTATGATTTTTGGATTCTTCATCTATTAAATGGAAATAATACTATTAAATCCATTGGGGTATTGTGGAGATTAGAGGAAATTTTTAAAATAAAGAATGAAGCATTATGCTTGGAATATTGTAAGTGCTTAGAAGATGGAAGCTATTATTTTCATTATACCTAAAATTTTGATACTTTCTACTGTCTAACTGATAAGCTCTTACTTTGTTATACTTTACTAATGAATTAATACACTAAAATAAGTACTTAAAATTATGAAGCAGCAAAATCTTCTGAAAGATCCAGTGTTCTCATTTTTTAATCTATAAAAATGTTACACTTATGATTACAGGTTTTATTTTAAATTTGGTTATTTTCCAAGTCAGATTAATCTTCAAGTTAGCTCTGTATGAGAAAAGAGAATTGGACATTTTGCACATATAAAGCTTCTTTGGTTTTGACAAGTTGAGAGGTATATTGTGCTTAGTTCTCAGGATCATTTTCTTACTTTCCAGACAAAAGGTTTTCTGCTGCTAATCTGTCAGTCTTAAATCTCATGGGATATGCTCTCTTCAACCCTCCTCTCTCTTGTTTTTTGAGTAAATAATTATCCGATGTTTTCCTCCTAATGCATACATTGCTCTAAATCAAAGCTCTCTGAAAGACAAATTTACATGGAAATGAATCACATAGTAAGTATTAATGGTGTTTTGAAATAATAAACAGCAGTTATAATGGCTTTTAGCCAAGTCAAACTAAAAAAAATAAAATAAAGTAGAGGTTACCAAGTTCAGGCTGATGTTATTTTTCACATTACTTCTCTTAAAGTTAGAAAATCCACAAGGAATAACAATAACATCCCCCAAACTTGAGGCAACAAAAGAATTAGGAGAGTAAGCCCAAGATATCACACTTTTAACTTTAAGGTCAAAAAGAGTGAGAAACTTAAGCGTATAGATTCATTCAATATCTATAGTTGTCTGGTTTCCTTTAACCCCTACTATTATTTATGAATTTCTATGGTGTTGATATTCACATTTCTCATGTGAATTGCTTAAGGAGTCTTCACATAGCATCTCCTTCAGTATTCATTCGAAACAATTCACTATTCACTCTTTTGAGTTTGAAGAATTTTTTTTCATGTACTTTGAAAAGTGTTGTGTAAAATTAGAAATTTCCAGAGTGTTGTTTATATTCAAGGACAGATTTAAACAACGAGGAGACATCAGGCTTGCATGAGTCTCTGAAAATAAAGACAACCTATATCCTGCATGAAGAAAAGGTATTATTTGGAAAATGCTGTGAGTGGAAGAATCACAGAACACACATTCACCAGTGTAATTAGCACCTCCTCATGCTCTATGTCTATATTGCTAGATGTTTAACAGTTCTCAAAAGCTACAGTTTGCACCGTGGATTTCAGAGGGCCCCTAACAAGCCACCCATATTTCGGAAGCAGTGAGCAGGAGGATTAATGAGTTGCTTAGTCCCCCTCCTTTGAATGAGTATTTATTGATTCTGACAGAGGCATAGGGAAGTAAATGATGGAGAGTAGAGTTGCATCCCTCATCCGCCTTAATTTGTTTGTAAAAATGATTAAGACTGATGGCAAATAAGACTGTGCAGGAAAGACAGGACACAGAAAACTATAATGGTCACAGTAGGAGAGAGCATCGACTAAAAAAAAAAATCAAGTTTTTAGCTGGGTGCTATTTTTATAATCTAGGATTTTAGGCATGCATAAGCTATTTTAATATCATGCATATGAATATATTCACAAAGTTATATGCAGTTTACAGCCTCACAAGCAAGATTTTCCTAACTTGCAGCACCATGAGCTCAATTTTATGTACCTGCGTCTGGAAAAAATCAGATTGTGTTCTTTTGGTCTCATGCATCATCACCAATAAAAGAGATTTCGGTGTTGGACCACAGATGGCACCTTTGTTAAAGATGTATGAAGTCAATGGAGTGCACCTTATTTCTTTATAGCTGTGTAGGCTCTGGAAGTCTGGTAGCAATAAGCATTTGTTTGTCACTTAAATGATGCATTAATGACTCAGAAGAGAAGACACAATTAAGAGTGTGGACTGCAAACTAGTGCAACCCCTGTGGAAAGCATTATGGAGATATCTTAAACAGATTCAAGTAGACCTACCATTCGATCCAGCAATCCCATTATTGGGCATATACCCAAAGGAACAAAGGTCATTCTATAACAAAGACACATGTACCCAAATGTTTTTAGCAGCACAATTCACAATTGCAAAGATGTGGAAACAACCCAAATGCCCATCAATACATGAATGGATTAGTAAACTGTGGTATATGTATACCATGGAGTATTACTCAGCTATAAGAAATAATGGAGATACAACATCTCTATGGTTCTCCTGGAGAGAGTTGGAGCCCATTATATTAAGTGAAGTATCCCAAGAATGGAAAAACAAGCATCACATGTACTCACCAGAAAATTGGTTTCCCTGATCATCACCTAAATTCACATCTGGGAATGATACCAATCGGATATCAGACTGAGGTGGGGGGTGGGGGGAGGGGATGGGTATAAGCCTACATGATGAGTGCGTTGCACACCGTCTGGGGAATGGTCACTCTTGAAGGTGCTGACTGGGGGAGGGGGGGATGCGAGGAGGGGATGGGTATATGCCTACATGATGAGTGCAATGCGCACTGTCTGGGGAACGGATGTGTCTTGAGCTTTGACTTGGGGGGACAGGCGGTACATGGGCACCATATGTAACCTGAACTTTTGTATCCCCCATAATAAGCTGAAATAAAAAAAAAAAAAGGAGTGTGGAGGTTTGTTTGCTACTTCATTTGTGTTTTGTTTTGTTTTTGCTAAGACATGCTGTTTACCAAACCCAAATTAAGGTTAAGAATGCAATGCTATTGGTATCATCTCATTCCGTGTGGTTTTTATCTTTTTTTGTTTTGTTGGGGTAAAAAACTATAGGTTGAAGACTACAGTCAGATAGGTCTCCAGGTATCCCTTTGGCTATGCTTCTGTATTAGTTTCCTGGTGTTGTCATAACAAAGAACCACAAACTTAAAACAACAGAAATGTATTGTTCTGGAGGCTAGATGTCTTAAATCAAGGTGTTGGCAAGGCCATCCTCCCTCGGAAATCTGGAGGGGAGATCCCTTCCTTGCCTCTTGTAGCTGCTGCTGTCTGCCAGAAATACTTGGCATTCTTGTCCTGTAGACCCATCACTCCAATCTCTGTCTCCATTATCACAGGTCAATCTTATCCCTGAGTGTCTCTTTGTCTGTGTTCCCCTCTTCTAAGGATGCCAGTTATATTGTCTTAAGAGTCCATTCTACTCCAGTATGACCCCATCTTAAGTTAATTAATTGCATCTGCAAATACCCTATTTCCAAATAAATTCACATTCTCAGGTACTAGGGGTTAGGACTGCAACATATCTTTTTCGAAGGATACAATTAAACCCATGACAATTCTTAATTGTTTTTCCTAAACCTAATACATTGTGGAAGATATATTTACATGTAAGAGGGTGAAAAGCACATCCCAGAGAGGAGAAAAATTGCAAGGATACTTAGAGTTACGTTTGAATTTCACTGACTCTTTTACCTTCTCAATCTAATTTCAGAATTCTTTCATTGTATTTTAAAAATTGTAGAATGTTTGAAGAAGTTTTCTAGTTTATGATTTGTTTGACAGAATTTCTAAAAATTGCCTGAAACTAGTTATTTTGGTTTACCAACTAACTGCTAATGAATTAGCATAGCTTCCTTAAATCCCTAAATCTATTTATAATACAGATTACCTTTAGATAGGCTTGCAACTCAGGTTATAAACCAAATTCCTACTATGTGCCAGGCCCTGGGCAATAAGATTTTTATCCAACTCTCTTCAAAATCCTATTATGTTAGGGGTTATTTTATCCATTTGACATATAAGTGAAAAAAATAATTATAGTTACATGAGGTCAACAACTTATAAAGTGTTAAATGTGAAAACCCACCCTTCTGAGTTTTCCCTTAAGCGAAATATTGGGCTTCACTAATTCTTCCTCGTTGACTTAACTGGTTCTTTTGGCATGATGTACAAATTGACTCATTATTGTTTTATACTTGGGCTGTGCTTATGATGGAGGAGGAAAATCACCCTTAATTTCCCTTTTGGAAGATTTGTTTCTCTACTCTTTTTGAAGGCTGATATATAAGAAAATTCTGCCTACTTTTAATCAAAAGGGATGCCATTTTATTTTACTTCAGTTTGTAGAATACAAACTCAGAATTTGAAGCCATTATAATGTGAAAATGTATTGTTTTACCTGGTAGAAACAATATTCAATTCAATCTACACAAACCTTTTATTTTAGCATTAACATGGTAATTTGTTATAAGACAACATGCTACTCTTTCTATGATCCATGACTACATAATAGCAACAAAAGGCCATTACATGTTAAATGAGAGTCAGACACCCTTACGTGGTCCGTAAGATGCTACCTCTTCTGGACTAGGTTCATTGCCCTGATGCCTGCCACACTCCACAGCCTACATTGGCCTCCTTGCAGTAGTTATTCAACAAGAGCAGGTTCTTTCCCTCCTTAGATCCTCCACTCATGTGGTCCTCTTGGCTCTTCCATTCTTCCATTGCTAGTTCATTCTAATTATTCAGGCCTCAGCTCATGTTTAGAATGCTTCCTCATGGACACTGTTGTGAACTGGATGTTCATTCATGTCCTCTCAAAATTCGTATGTTGGAGCCTTAATCCCTAGTATGATGGTATTTAGAGGTGAGACCTTTGGGAGGTAATTAGGTTTAGATGAGGTCATGAGGGTGGATCACCCTCATATAAGTGACCAGAGAGATTGCAGATGTTCTCTCTCTCTCTCTCTCTTTCTTTTTCTCTCTCTCTGTTTGACATGTGAAAATACAGTAAAGAGGCAGTCTTCAACAAACCAAGAAAAGGCTGCAGACCAAGAACACAACCATTCTGGCACCCTGATCATGGACTTCCAGCCTTCAGAACTGTGGAAAATAAATGTTGATTAAGTCACCTGGTCTATGGTATTTGTTATAGCAGCCCAAGCTCACTTTTTTCCAGTAGATTCTCTCATGTATTCTCTAACCTTGTGCTCACTTATTTCCATAAGAACATTTAACACCCTTAATTATTTATTTGCTTCCTTGTTATTATCAGTTTCCTCTCTAGACTGTACACTCTGTAAATGCACAGAATGTATGTTTCGTTGACCATAACACACCCAGGACATACAAGGTGTTCATTAAATATTTGTGGAAAAAAGAATAGGCATTTAATACTTGAATTCACTGTGAAGACTTGATACTTCTTTATTGATAGATAATGATTGTGCATTTTTCTGGGGTACATGTGGTATTTTGATACATGAATATAATGTGTAATGATCAAATCATTTTTAATACTATTTTTGGTTTTGGTGATCAACTTACTACTATATGACAGAAATCAAAGAAATACTAAGATATTGGATGTTCTGCTTTTGATTTATTTTTGTTTGTTGTTATGTTGTTGCTGTTTTCATGACAACATTAGGGTTTTAGGAGTTTTATAGTTAAATTGACAGCCGTTTTAAAGAAATATTAGGCAATACTCCTCCATCATTATATTGTAAGAGTAACGGAAACATTCACACAAACATTCTCCTGCTTCATGGTTTACATGGGTTAATTGGGAACTTAAAAGACAAAGACAAATTTAATAGTGAATTTCAAAGCATAAATTTTAAAAAGATAACTCTCATTTCTAAAAAAATATAAAAAATCGGGAAGAAATTCCTAGCTATAATAATTATTTAAACCTCTCATAGGTTGCTGGAGATTTCTAATGTTGACATAAACACTTCAGATAATGACTCAATTACATATACAAAATGGTTGAATTGGTGACTACTACCTTTATCACCATCAGTAAGTGTATCAAAACTGCATTTGTTTAAATCATTAATGTGATACATCATTCTTTTTTAAAAACACCCACTCTAATTAATTTTTGGCTATTTTAAAACTATTCAAGACTCAGCCTAGAATGACATACTAAGTAAGTACTCCATACATATTAAATAAATGAGCAGTCATTAAATACATGCCACCAAGTAGAGTACTGAAGTGTACATATCCATTTTGTGACCTTTCCTAAACATTACCTTCACCCTGTAGTACAATGCTGAGGAGAAGAGGTTTTAGAGCATGTCTCCAAGCTTTGACACTTATATTGCCATTTAACCATCTCTTTCTATAATATGTAGATAATAATACTTATCTCATTGGAAGTTACTGAGATGGCATGTGAAGTGCTTTGCACATCATGTAAGTATCTAGTTAGCTAGTTATTGAAACTAATCTTCAGGCAGTCCAATAAACCAGATGGGCATTTGTGATCTCTTCTAATTTTTTAATCAAATAACTCTAAACAGCTTTTTAAGGAGCCCCATCTGGACAGCATTTTCGAGAAACTATAGTTGACATGCAAAATATAAATGTGTTCAATACTAGCTAGTAAAATCCCAAAACATACACTTGACTTATTCCACAGATAACAAAATCTCCACTGGTAATTAGTAAATAAGAATAATGAACCTCACTGGGAGTTATTGATAAATATTAATTAATGCTTTGGTATTATCTTGCTACATTCTAATATGCAGTAGTATCTTTTGTCCAATTACAGTTTTGTTTTTTTTATTTTACCTGCAGGGGTCACTGGTGTCACAGGGCGATCTTCCTTTCTGTTTGGGTTTTGATGGGTAATTACCTGCTGGCAGGTAATGTATTATAGGAATAAGATGATATATTCTTACGATTTACTATTCAGTAAGGAATTCATTAACATGAAGATTATGACCTAGAATATACCCTTGGGAAACTTTCATGTTGATACGCTTTTATTTGGAAGGCGAGTCACTATGTTTGCTAGTAGAAAATAGTTGACAGAAACTTCATTTTTAACTTCTTACTGGATGTAACTCTGGGGTTCAGTCAAATGACAATAAACCAAGAAAAAATGAGTAACTTATTTAAATTTTTTTAAATGTATATCTTTTTAAAAATTTTCTTGAATGTCATAAGAGGTGTGATTGTCATAAGAAAAATGTACTATGTAAACCTAGTTAATGAAACTAACTTTACACATTTTATTAGATATACTAGTAAATTCTAATAATAGCCTTCACTCCATTCAGGTTGTTAATACAATAGAGGCTACAAGAGACCCTTTCTGTGAATTATTGAGGTAAAAATAAGCCATAGTATTTTATAATCTAATACAAATTCAATTTTTGTGTTTCTGTAGATAATTCTTACATATAGTGTTTTATCTAAGTGTCAAATGTTGATTTTAAAATAAGTTTTCTAATTAGTGAAGATGGCCCAATTACACTTACTGTTAGTCTGATTCTTCTTTTTGAACATGTTAAGATAGAGTGTTTATAGGCAAATCGGACTAAATCTAATCTACTTCCTCTGCTAGGACAAAAATGATATCAGGCAGGGGGACACTTTACATGTGTAAAGTTTCCCTGCAACTCTTGACTTGGGAGACTGTATCATCCACAGGCAATTACACCTCATCTGCGCTGGTCAGAGAACAGTTATGGGGAATTCATTGCTGCTGTGTTTGCTTTTCATGGGGAAAGAAAATAAATGTGACCAAATGAAGAAAGGACATTTGGTAATTTTCTACTAAAGTTTAGATTAGCAATATAATCAACTCAGAGAGTTTATTTTTAAGAATTGATTTTTTTCTTAAAAGCCTGAATTAACAATGAGATCATCCCAAATCCATAAGATAATTATATAACTCTATGATTGTTAAGACTGGACTCACTAAGTTTTTGCAAAATTAAAAGAGGATATTCAGAGTCAATTTTTTAATTTTTTGGAAATTTCTTTGTAACCTTTCTCTATTTCACAATAAAGGCAAACACTATCTTGAAGTTTAAATGCAAGTGAATTAATTCTGAAAAAAATGTATTTGTACTATAACTGCAAGTGTTTGACAGAGATTGGAAAGTGGCTCTTAAAGAAACTCTCACCACAAGAATCATAAAAGGCAATATATGCAACATAATTTGTTTTAAGATTTACTTCTAGTGGTTTCTCAGACCAACAGGACTTTGTTCGCTGTCACATCTTAAAGTATCTAGAGGACATTCAGACTTCAAATATCAAGAAATACATGTTTAACTATAGCCCAAAGAGCAATGTAAAAATATGATGTGAAAGTCACAATGAAAGTTCTCAAATAGAAGCTATTTAGCTTGAGATCAAGTTTCTTTATTTGGAAAATATATTAAAACTTTCATAATTTATAAAACAATCTTTGTATAATTATATCTTACTCTATGGGTACAAATATTTCTTTGAGGGAAAATTATATTCTTTTCTACTTTTTTCAAGGGTATGTGATCTGATTTTGAAGGCAAGACATAAAAATACACACAATAAAAGTTAATTTCTTTTTTTAATTTACTTAAGAAGTGATGGTAAAACACATCATCATTTTAATTTTTCATGTCAAATTAGTTCTAAAAACTGGATCTGGCAAATTCTTCAACCCACTGTAAATCGACCGTTAAGCTAGAACTTCATATTGTCATTAATCAATTAAATAAGTAAATATTATCTGGGCTTATATTATACACTAGTCTCTGTTTAGATATAAAAGCATATTAAGTGGTTTTCTCTTAATTAACTACAGTTTGAGAAGGAATGCAAATAAGATAAAAAACAATGATCAATAATCTAGCATTATATGCCAAATAAATGGAAAAATTAAATAAAAGTAAGCATTTACTAAGAGAGAGAAGAGATTTATATCTGTGAAGCACCATCATTATTTGTCCAGTTACAGAAAACAAGTTAATGATCTAGTGTGCTGTTAGAATTGTGAAGGTGAAACTAAAAACTAACCGAGACAGATTTGGTTTTCATGCCTGTAGTATCCCCCTGCCCTCTCTTCCTCCACTCTGTGTCCTGTTACCACAATGATCTTCCAAAAGTGCCTTTGATCTGGCACTAACTTGTTTAAAGACTTCTCCAAGGCTCCAGGAGATGTGAACTTAAGGCTGCTTTCCAGCCTTTTTTCTCACTAGCCTTCCCACCTCCTGTGCAAACTAAACACAAGCCAAGTTATTCTTCAAACATATGCTGAACATTTTTAAAAACAATATGCCTCAGTGCACGTTCTTTTATCTCATAATGTTCTCCCCCTTATCTCGTCAACTGCAAACTTCTCTATCCTATGTTCTGCTCAAAAAAACACCTCTATGATCTTCCTTGATCCCTTGCAGTTGGAATGAAACTCTCCCATGCTTATCCCATTATATCTCTGGGGTATATCCAACCATTCCCTCTGTGTCCCTTGGGTATTGGTTCCAGGAATCCATGAGAATACCAAAATGTGCAGATGCTCGGGTTCCTTGTATAAAACGGCACAATATTTGCACATAACCTGCGCACAACCTCCTGCATGCTTTAAATCATCTCTAGATTACTTATAATACCTAATACAATGTAAATACTATGTAAATAGTTCTTATACTATGTTGTTTAGAGAATAATGACAAGAAAAAAAAAATCTGTGCATGTTCAGTACGGATGCAACCATACATGTTTCTCCCAAATATTTCCTATTGCAGTTGGTTGAATCCACAAATGCGGAACCCATAAATATTGAGGACCAGCTGTATCTAATTCTTCCACAAGACTGAAAAGTCACTGAGGACTGAGATCTAATTATCGTATTTGTATCATCTGACATCTATTGAATAACTTATCCATAGCCACAGAGAAGTAGCTTGTTAATAATAATCAACATTATTAAAATAGTTAACATTTATTAGTCACTTACCCTATTTCAGACACTGATCTAAGCATGGTAGATGAAATCAGGATTTGAAACCAGCATTCGGTTCCAGGGTCCTTGTTTCAGCAACGTGGGCTCTGGAGTCAGCTGTTTTGGACTCAATCTTGATTTTTACCACTTAATATCTTAGTGATCTCTCTAGGCCTCAGGGCTTCATCTATAAATGAAAATATTAATAGTATCCAATTCATAGATTTTTAAGTAGATTAATTGAGATAATTCACATTAAATACTTCAAGTAGTGCCTAGCACATAGCAGTGCAGATTAGAAGTTAACTCTCTTTCCTATGGTTTGTTCTAAGTATTTGTTGAGTTAATTAATTCAACCCACTTGAGTAAAACACTTCTTACTCTCCTACCTCCTGTCAAAATCCTATTCTAGTTTTAAGGACCTGCCTATAAGCCAACTCTTTTGTGAAATCATTCCCAGTGCCAACAGGATTACACTTTTGCAGTGCTGTACACTTCTAACCTTACACAGCAGCTAATAGGAGATATATTAGCTGTAGGGAATCACCATAGACAGCCACAGTCAGCTGTAATGTGAGAAATAGTTATAAAGAGCTATGAACTTTTTCTCATAATAATATAAAAAACAATTATCTAACCTTTTGTGTTTTAGATTCTATTTTTTCACTGATTTGCCTAAACATGTAAAAAATATTCTTGTAGTAGGCAGGATACTTTGGAAAACCTGGATGGGACTATACAAAACAAAAACTCTATATTCGGTCACACCTACAGCAAAATTCTAATTTGTAAATTGGAAGGAAAAAAAAAAATCTCTCAAGGTCCCCAGGTAGTGTTAACATATCAAAGATGAAGTGTTTACTCAATATGCTAGTAAAATCCCAATTTAATTCAATCTTTTCCCACACAGGAATTGTTTTGGTATCTGAGGAACCATACTCAATTTTCTAGGTTGTATTAAAGCATGTTTTTTAAGAGGTAATCCATAAAGATGTATTTTCCTATAATGAAAAGTAAATATAAACCAGGCATCTTCCCTGAATAAGATCAAAGGGATTTTACAACAATTTTCAGGACTCGATAGCTTGTTAGGTCAGCCATACTCCATGATGTTGCTCAGGGGAGTGACACAAATAACCAGAGAAAAGGTTGCCCTGAGATATTTTGATGTTGTATTTTGGTCATGCCTTTTGAAACCGAAACATAACAATAATTTAACGCAATCATTGTATAATGTACATTTTAACACTAAAATAATTTTTCATCCTGTTTCTTTAGTGGAATTAAGCAACATAATATTAGGTATTATTTCATATTTTAGTGATTTTATAATTCAGTGGGAAAAAGTACCAATCTGCTTTGACTGAGTCCTAAAATTTAGTGATATACTTGTTTTTAAGTGTCTGAGACCATCTTAAGGTAACACTAAGGTACTCATGTAGCAAAGTTTAGGAAGAAAAGAGTGGAAGTTGAGATAGAAAATGGGAAATGAAAAAGCCTAGAAATCCAAAAACTTGAGTTCTCTCTCAGATTGCTAAATGGAATCACACGTCCTTGTACAGGCAACCATCAGTTTCCCTGCTACAGTGTGAGATATATTAAAAAAAATAATACCAACTACTCCAAATGCATGTATCTGGATTTTATGACAAAGGAGATGTCTTTCATTTCACTAGTCATTCGAATATATACTGTGTAAGCCCTGGGGAGCCCTTGGATTACAATGAAATAAGTATTTTATCAACTGTCCAGGAACTTTTAATAATGGGTCATTTCCTTTTCTTTCAAACATAATGACTTTCAAACATGTGTTCTATTTATTTTGAATTTCATATAAGGATATGAGGTAGAATAATTTATGGATACATCAGAAATATGTGAAAAATTAATTTCACACAGCATCTTTGGTAAAATTCTAAATGCTTATTGATTTTAAGATACACTTAGTATCCCTTAACAGACTAAGAAGAAACTTATACTTTTGTTAAAATTGGCATTGATCAAGTAGATCTTCTAAACAAAACTTTTTTTTGGAGTAAACTGGACTGTGGGATAACCCTAAATACATAGTGTTGGCATGGAGGCAGCTAGTGCACCTAACATCGCCCTCTCCTCTAACACCCCTTGTAGCTAATACTGCAGGGCTGAATTTTTCTCCCCCACTAATCTCCCTGCCATTTCCTAGGACACGATACATACAAACAACATTTGATAATGCGACTCACGGCTGTTCACAATTTGAAAACAAGAACTCGAGTGGGGCTTCCCTTCTCATGAAAAAGAACCACACGCTGACGAAAACCTAGACTGCAACTTTAACAAGGTCCAGGCCTATGGAGAATGCAGCCATAGTCTTTCTAGTAAGAACAGTACGAAAACAATCAGCTGACTTTGCCCTTGACAGAATCTGCAGCAGTTCTAGTATCCCCATGGCACAGAAGCCTCCAATTCCATGACATGGTCTGGTCTTGCATGTGGTTCTGCATCTTTACTGGGATCGTTCGTGGAACTTTCAAATGTAGAAACTCATGTCCTTCAATCCCAGAATATCCTTTCTGCTATTTATTTGATATTTTATTCCATTTATTCCATTTGTTTGTCTTTGCTGAACAACTTGAATGTTCTCTTTTGATCCTCTAATTACTCTTTTCTTTCTTTTCTTTCTCTTTGTCATTTCATTCTAATTTGGAAGAAATTTCCTCAATGTTCTTTTTCAACCCTTTCTAATTATTTATTTTCACAATTATTTGTTTTGTTCATTGTCTAGTCTTTTCAATAGCCTCTGTTTGTGTGTGTGTGTGTGTCTGCAATATTTTATTCTATCTCTTTGAGGATACCAATTATATTGTTTGGAATTATTTTCTGTTCCCAAATTTGTCTCTTACATTTGAGTTCTTTTAGTCTATTTCTTTCTTTTGGTTTCTGCTTTTATGTTAAAGACTTTCTTTAAAGAGCTCTGAGTATTGGCTTTCTAATAATATTTAGGGGTGTAATGAAGTACTAAAAAAACTAACTGAAGGTATGCATGTTTGTATGCATAGATATGTATATGAGTCATTTGTCTGAGTTCCCTATGTACGTGCATCTTAGGGAGAGGCAAGTAGACTTGTTGACTGATGGATCTCACAATAGAATGATCTAGGTGCTATTTCATAAAGAGCCTTCAAATAATGGACCTTCAAATTTTAGTGTCCCTAAGGGCTATTTTCCCCTCTATGTTGGTAGGTTGGCCAGTTTACTCAGAAAATAAACCTCTGGTCCTGCCGAGGTCTGGGAAGCACAGTTGACTAGCTATGTAGGAAGAGTAAGGGAATCTAGGAGTCTAAATGTATCTTACACAATTTTTCAACCATTCTTTATGTTTTCAGCTCTAACTGCATTACCATTTTCAGAGGCACCTAGTGCCTCTGATTTCTCAACATTTCTGGTGTCATGTGGTGCAGTTGGGTTGATTCTGAGCCTCTGCCAACGCTAAGATAAATTTCAACCTTATTTGTCTTTTAAATAAATTATCACTCATCAATATGTGTTACAGCTTCCAAAAATGTGTTGCTACAATGTCTTTCCCCAGTATTTTTATTGTTACAGCTCTTTACATTATTTTATTCTTTTAATCTCATTTTTATGAGGTTTTAGGAAGGAGAAAAGTTAGCAATAATTTTGACTCTACAAAGTTTATCCAGTTAAAGAGAAAGATCTTAAAAGCTTCCTTTTCACAAAAGGATCTTCTCTGAAAGTATGATAAGTGGGTGCACTTCCATAGGAAAAAGAGGGAACCCAGACAAACGACAATACGATATAAGAAACAAAAGTAAACACCAAATTGGATGAAATGTCTGCAAATTTAATAATTAATTTAAAATATAATAACTATATTTGTGCTAAATTGGTTTTTTAAAACTCTAGAAAACAGTAACAATATTAGATAATCAAAACACGCTTTGGTTCCAGTTGTGCTTTTTTTTTTTTTTAACAGAACAGAAAACATAAATGACTTTGTTTTAAAAAATCATTAAGTATAAATTTTAAAAATTAAGAGTAACTACTAACAGAATTGAAACAACATGTACAGATTGAGTATTCCTTATCCAAAATGATTGGGACCAGAAGTGTTTCAGATTTTGTATTTTTTCAAATTTTGGAATATTTCCATTATACTTACAGATTCAGTATCCCTAATTAAAAATCTGAAATCTGAAATGCTGCAATGAGCCTTTGCTTGCAGCATCATGTCAGCTCTTAAAAAGTTTCAACTTTTGGAGGATTTTGGAATTTGGGTTTTTGGAGTAGGGATACTCAATCTTTATCACTTCTAAAGCAGCAGAGATAATAAAGGAAGTTTTTAAAAGTTTTCACTCTTCAAAGTACAAATAAATAGAGAAAAATAATGGATAAGGGTGACAAACAGAAAACTCAAAATAAAATGGTTAAAATCAGTTAAAATATATCAGTTAATCAAAATAGTGTAAATTGCTCAAATTCACCTATTAAAAACAGATTACAGATTGGACTTTTAAAAAAATATAGCTATAAGTTTTTGGCAAAAGCCATGATGAAGTGATGGGGAAAGCTATAAAATGCAAATGCTACTCATAAGTAAACTAATGTAGCAATACTAATATCAGAATTAATTAATCTAATTAATATTAGAATTGAAGACAAACTATTAATAAGGATATTTTGTAAGATAATAAAAGGGAAAATTTTCTAAGAAATGCTAATAACCATGAGCTTATTTGCAACTAAGAACTAAGAATTTTGAAATATTAAGGGAAAACTGGCACAACCACAAGGAGAAATAGATACCTCCAGAACATCAGTATAAGATTTTCAATAACAACAATCAAAGGGAACTAAATATTATTTATAATACAGTTTTGAACAACAAACTTAAGAAGCTTGATCTAATAAATATATACAGAACTCTGTATCCAAAAGAGAATACATACACATCGAAGAATAATCAAATTGATAATGTATTATAGTAGGTCACAAAGGCAGTGCTACCATGTTTCAAATATTTGGCAATAAACAATATTCTATTACAATAGCCTAATATAATCTAACATCAACAATAAAAGATATTAAAAAATTGACTACCTTTCTAAACAACTCAGATGTTAAATCACAACAGAAATTACAATGAGAATTAGAAAATAAATTTGAAAAAAATTAAAGATGTATTTTACATGTGTATATGCTTTTTAGATATAATTATCTCAAAACCAGTTGAAATCAGCTAAAATGTCAGGTGTATTTTATAGCATTATATGGACTTTTTTTGAAAGAGAAAGGATTAAAAATAAGCAAGCTATACATTTAGCTCAAGAAACTGAGGAACGGAAAATGGAAGTAAGTGGGTTAAAAATAAAACAAACTAGTTTAATGGAAGAGTTTGGCAAGTTGTATAAAAGAGTATATAAAAAATTGATAGTGTTCTTACACTGTTGGCATAATTACCAAAGTATAAAACTAATAACTAGTAGAACTAACAATAGTTCAACAAAGTAGCTGAATAAGAGACACATAAAAATCAATAGCACTATAATATGCCAATAATTTCAAAAATGAAAATATAATAGAAAAAATTATTCATTTCTATTATAATAGCAACAAAATCCTTAAGGTGCTGAGGAATATGTCTAATAATAAATGTGTAATGCATTCATGGAGAAAATTATAAATCATATTTGAAGGAATAAAAGAAATGAATAAATTAGGAAAACTATTCTCATGGATGAAAAGACTTAATATTTTTAAAATGTTAAGTCTCTTCGAATTAATGTCCCCATTCAATAAAATTCCAATAAAAATCAAATTCTTCAAAACCTGATAAGCTGATCATACAATTCATATGGAGGAGCAAGGGGCCAAGAGTCAGAATTTTAAACAACAAATTGTACTACTTGATTTCAAGATCTAATATAAATCTATAGAAATTAGGGCTGTGTGGATCTACAAAAGGAAAAAAGAAAGGCAGAAACATTTTCATGAAGATGTGAATATTAGTTACCATGAAACAATGGATTGTACTCCGAATGAATATCTAACCCAGACTGAGCCAATACAGTTCTGTCCTAGGAGTTCAGAACTGAGACCCAGGAAACTCTAACCAGCTGGCATTTGGATGTAAGGCCACTGTTGGGGAATTCTATTTTCGGCACCATACATCTTGAAAAGTAAGTGGAAAGAAAAAACTCATTGACAAAAGTAGAAAAAATGAAGTGGACGAAGAAAACAGAAAAAAAAAAAAGATGAGAAAACATGAAAGCCAGGAGAGACTCCATTTCCAATGGCTTTTTATTTCCTAGATGCTTTTGCTAATGACTCCTATTTTCATCTCTAGCCCTGGAGTTGCCTTATTTCCTTATGATATGTTCAATTTTTTTGTTTAAACTACTTTGAGGGGTTTTGTTTATTTCTAACCAAAGAGAAGCAGTTTGACAATGATCAAATTATCCTTGGCCTTAAAAATTAAAAAATGATAATGCCCAACTTTATAAAATACTGCAGGCTTTTCAATGTGAGGACAGCTTTATAGATGCATAAACTTGACCCCAGTGATATATTTTATAAATTATAAATTCTATACAATATAAATATATATTTTATGCATTTTATATATATTTATATTGAGCAAAGAGAAGATATAGAAAGAATAGTATTCAAAAATTGTTCCTCTATGTGTTGTGTGGGTAAGGTTAGGATGAAGCCAGTCGAGGAATAGCTAACGGCTTTTAGGACAACTATGCTAATAAACCTTTTGCTAGCATATCAGTATGAGCATATTGTGTAGTCCTAAGCAATGATAGTAGCTCTTTGGATAAGCTGCCGATACACACATTCCTTAAGCAGAAGTCAAGAAAAAAAGAGATGCATTGTCATTCACAGTCTCAGAGCAATGTTACTTGTATGAAGTGAGGCTAAAAGTTAAGGTTACTGCAAAGGCCAAAACTAGATAGAGTGACACTGGTTCTGCCTGGAAATGTTATTGTCTCTTATTGGATACCTTTGGTCATTTGTTTATATTTTTATTTATTTTTGCTATTCTAATAGTGTTATCTTACCCCATAGTTGTTAAATCCCAGTAATATGATCTAGGTACTTCCCTCAAAATTTTTGTTCTTCTTTCCGATGATGAGCAGAACGTATATTCACAATATAGCTTCCGAGCAACACACACCATTATAACTTGTGTGAGCCCTCTGAATAGGTTGTAGTATCTGGTTTAACAATGTTATCGTTATTTGGTGTCGGTAAATGATTTTGTTCTAAAGGATTTTGACCAGCACATTCTTTTTAAAATATCCCTACTTTTTCTTTTTTTCCCCTGTCATTGCCCTCTACATGACTGAATCTGCAAAAACATTTCTTTGCTTTGCCTAAACTGATCAGTGGCTGGTGTATCTGAATTATAGTCTATGACCCTAAAGACAAGAATTCTGTTTGTAGGTTACAGATGGCATTTGAATTGGAAGCTTCCCATTTTATTCATGTGACACAGAGTAATTTACGTCTTCTGACTAGGTTATTTTCTTAGATTTAGGCTGAGCTTATAAATTATCATCCAAATGAAGTTACTTTGGAAAGTTAAAGGAGGTGCTATTAATAATTATACTGGGACATCAGACTTAAATAAGCCCTATACCGATCACATCAAGATGTATCCTCATCCTAGTTGTTGTGTATGTAAAAGTTAGGTGTAATAAGACATTTGGAGTGTTTTGTTGTAATTTTCTTGATACCTCAAATTACAGCGTTAAAAAGATGTCACATCTCTGGAATGTATAAAGCAAAGTGCCGACAGGATGAAATAGTTCTTCCCTTGTGCAAGATGTTCCTATCTCTATTAGTGAATTGGTCACAAGATATTGCAATTATTGGTTTATATCTTCATCTCCTTTGCTATACTCAAGCTAGGTAGGATGTAGGCCTAACACATTGCTTGTAGCCTAGCAGGAGTCCAGTGAGTGTTTTTTGAATTGAAATGATTTGAGTGAAAAATGAATTGAAAAGGATAGAATATTTTTAGGAACTTTCCATATTTAAGAGCATTAATAATGAGAGGATTCTCTGTGCAAAAGATACAGTATGTTATGTGTAATATATCACCATACATCATGCTGACATAGAACTGTGGAGGTCATAAGATAGCTCAGTGTATATCTGGATTGAAGGAGCAACATGGTGCAATGGTTAAGGGGGTTAACGCTGGAGAAAAACTGCTAAAAGCTGAATCTAGACTTTACTACTTACTAGATGTGTAGTCTTAGAAAAATTAATCTTTTTATGAAGCTATTTCTGCCTATAAAGTGAGAGAGTACAAGTACTTCTCTCATGAAAATGTAGAAGTAGAGTAGAATGGTGGTTGCTAGAGGCTGGGAGAGGGTGGAGAGAAGGAGGAATAGCCAGAGGATCATTCATGGATATAAAATTACATCCAGGTAGGAGGAGTAAGTTCTAATGTTCTATAGCACTTAGTGTGACTATAATTAATGACAATCTATTATATATATTCAAATAGTTAGAAGAGCAGATTTTGAATGTTCCCAACACAAAGAAATGATAAATGTTTGTGGTGATGGATATGATAATTACCCTGATTTGATCATTACACATTTTATACATGTATCAAAATATCACACTTTACCCATAAATATGTATAATTATTGTGTCAATTAAAAATAATAATTAAAGCAAGAAAAGACTATGAGATACATATGAAGGGCATTTGTAATCTCTTATCTTTATTTCTTATTTTCCTTTCCAATTTTCAAAGGGTAGAAATGCATTTGAAATATTTCCATTTATATCTATGAAAGTGGGAAATAAATGATTTTTTCTTTAATCTTTGTTCCCTTCTTTAGGTAGGGCTCAAAACCATTTCACTTTGAAACAGGGAAAATTTATATGCATCGTGAAAGGAGACAATTGGATTTTCCAAAGATTTATTTATTAATAAAATAAATATTAATATGTAGAAACAAAATACAATTTTTAGAGTTTTTTGTATAAAAACTATTTAAATGTGTGATTTTCACAAATTTCCATGCTAAAAAAATATTTTATAAACTCCAAAATAAAAGCCTTCTACATAAAATGACTAAAAGTAGATTATGGTTTATTTAAGTGTTTACACAGAGAATTTCTAACCTCTTTTAATGATTTTTAAGCACCATCTCTCTGGTGTTTGATATTATGTTTTATAGAGTGTGTCTTTTGAAAACTTTAAATGTTTCCACTCAGAACCAAGTCAACCAATACACAATATTAATGAATTCTACCACATAATAGACTTGTATCTGGCTTTTGTTTAAGTCTTAAGAGACTAATTGCTGATAGTCTTAAACTGTTATATGACATGCTAAAACGTTTCCAGGTCACATACTGTTTTCCTTTGGACTCTGCCTTAAAAATAGGCATGTCTCTGTGTTATCATTTTAATTTAATATCTAAATCTTATAAGATGAGTCTCTTCAAGGAAAGGATAAACCTTCACCCATTACATGCATCCCTATGTGTAGTATTAGTAGCTTATATTCACTGCCATTACCGTTATTTACTGGATGTAAGAATCATATGTGTTTTTATGTGTGCATACTCCCTTATAATCAAGCAAATGCTTTCTTTTTTAAATATCCACTGATGTATTTTTTCTAGTTGCTCTATTTTCTTACCCTAAAAGTTGTCGTGCAGAACAGGTGTGAAATTGAGAGATCAGCCATTTTCAAAGGGCATGGCAGCAGCTGAGAAGATTGAATTTCTTACACTTTATGCCTTGTGATGTTTGTTGGTTTTTGAGCCACTGAGCTACTTTACCTGAAAACATGCCTTGTTCTATTAATTTTCACCTTAGCCAGTGAATTAAATTATTGTTCTTTTAATATGTGATTGGCATATTGTTTTCCATGAAATAGAATAAAGGGACTATTTTGTGTGCTAGGAAGGATTTATGAATATGGAAAATCAATTTAATTGTTAGGAGAAATGGAGAGAAAGGATTGTCTCTCTCCTTCCCACATTCTAAATCCACTGGACCACCCTGTCTTGCTTCTCTATGTTCTCTTTGCCTTTTACAACCTTGTCTTTGGTAGTTAACTAAAACATCCTGGTTTCTATTTGGTCAAATTTATTCATGTTTAATTCAGACCTGAGATTATCTTGTCCACATTTCAAGGACAATAAACAATAATACAATTCAATTCTGTCTACAAGTATTGAATGAGGATTCCTACAAACTAGCAATTGCAGGGTGATAGGATGGAAGAGAAAGACCTATGTCCCTGTCCTGAACAAGCAGACAGTCCAGTTAGGATGATTAGTCAAATGGCCAGTGAATGCAAGAAGAAGGTTAGTGTCACAAGAGATATAAAAATGGTTTGATCCCACAGAAGGAAATAGTAGCATACTTCAAAACAATGCAGACTTCAGCTTTGCATAGCAAAATGTGCAGAGTTGGATAGGAAGAGAGGAGTAGAGATTATGCTGAAAATGTCCTGTAGGTAAAGGGGCATATGTGAGTAAAATCATGGAGGAACAGACAAGCATGGCATGTTCTGGGGACAGTGTGATTTGTTCAACTGACAGAGGGCTTGAGGCAGGGAGCAATGGGAGGGAGATAAGGCTGGGTGGCATGGTAAGAAGGAAGACGCACCCATTCTAACCAAGACCAGTAATTCAATTAGGCTTGATAACTGCTGCAAAATCAGATGTTGGAGACATCACAGCCAAATAAAAATAATTTCTCTGTAACCCACTATAGAGTTACCCATGCCTCTCTTTACTTTATTACCATTACTATAAAGAATTAGATATATTAGGAAAAGATTTAGGGTATTTATCATTAAATTTTCTCATAATGCATTGTTTCATATTTGAAAAATGAAGGTAATATGTATGCATTTAATGTATACAGAAATGACACAAAATCATAATTGCTATACTTTTCAAAGAGTTGTTTAATAATATTTTAGCACACTACAATAAAGGCATTTCTGGTAAACATCTGATTGTTCACATCTAGTGAAAATTTAACCTGCTGTTTAAAGAGGTTTTGGTTAAGTAATAGAAACATTGGATTAATGACAAAAATCTATTTTTAAAAGATGAAAAGTAAATTATGTTGCCACGATTTTTATTATAAATTATTTCTGAAACCAGAAAAAGATAAACAAGTGAATTTAATCAGAAAAATAAAAGTAACCTTTGTAACTGTTTTTTCATGTATGTGTGCAACGGTGGAGATGCCCGAAGAGTTTGTCCTGTCAGATTTCTGTCGTACCTTGTTGCAGAATCAAAGTCGATCCTATTCCTCAGTTCCACAGCAACTGGCTAAGGCAAAATTCAGATAACAAAAGAAAATCCTATTGTGTGGTTCAATTTTATATTCACTGAGGACAAATTTCAAAGAAAGGTCAGAGATCACAACAGAAATCAGGAGATGGACCTGCCTGCATCCTCACTAGTTCTCCTGCTAGTTTTTTACTGTTTTGCTTTGTTTGCTTTTTTAGTTCATTTATATGCAAAGTGAGCCTAATAAAGAAGACAACAGGCCTGGCGATATGAAATAATATCCATGGCTGGAAAAAATATTAATAAGAAAGCACTATGAATGCTCTTTAGGAAAAAGAAAATACTTTATTATTTCCCCAAATTTGGTATGGATATTTTTAAGTTTTCTACTTAACCAGCAGACTGGTTTAAGATGACAGATAAAAGATGATCCTGTTTCTTTAACAAAGAGATATTCTTTGAAATAATTTGCTACCAAAATATTAGAGCTCAGCAGGAAAACATGGCTGTATTAAGCCAGTGTTCTATAATGTTGAAGGGTGAGTGTCATCTCATGGGCTCATTTCCTCATACATTGAGAAATCTATTGCGATATTGATGATTTCTACAAATGTGATTTTTTAAAGACAATTGTTTTTACTACCTATACTTGCTTGACTTGCAAATTAATTTTTAGAATTTTGTTTCTAATGGCCAGAAGCCCAGCAAGATAAAAAGTGATAATTATATCACATTTCTTGCCCAATATATGAAGGAGATGTGTAATGCACTCTTTAGCCACACCGTCATTTCACCCTTAAACAATACTTGGACAGACACAATGCAGGCAGCCGTGCTTATAAATATTACCCTTGCTATGATGATTCACAGCCAAAGCTGTATTAACCAGGGGCTAACAGTTCTTCCTGAGATCCACTTTTCTTGCTCGACGTAGTGATGTGATCAAAACAGATTGCAAAAATCCCCCTCTTCACTTAGCAATAGTTTCACAAGTTTGTACAACTTGAAGTTCTTCATAAGTAATGTTTTGAAAAGCAGTTGAATCATGAATTATTTCTTCACTGCATACAGAGAAATACACAATTAAATATTTAAAATGTATTGAAATTTCTATTGTCATATTACAAATGTGTATGAAAAGGTTTGGTAAGTTAATGTTACCAAAAGTCAAATAAAAGAGATAAAAGCAGTTGTGTTGTTATTTTAAGGGAATAATTCCAGTTCAGGCACCTGTGTCCATAAAGTTATGAATGTAGTGTTCTTTGCATTAACACGGTATGGCATATTGACTAAAACTCTTAAAGGCAGAATTCAAAAACCAAGCCATTTAAGAACTGAGGAAATTCTAACCTTAACTCCATGGTAATTTAGACCTGTCAACAAAATTATCAGGATAGCAATTTTAGAGATAATTTCTAGGTACTACTTACAATATTGCAGTCCCACTTAATGAAAATGTGCCTTCTCAAACAATCAAATATTTGCCCTAAGTTCTACTTCAGGATGTTTGTATTTGGTCAACTAAAAAGTTGAAGTCAAGCATTCATTTTCAATGGGACTTGAGGGTAGCATGCAATTAGGGGATTTGGAAGTAGTTGTGTACCTAATGAAAATTAAGGAAATCATTTACTAATGGATGAAAGTCAATATAAATGTTTCGTTCTTATTTTGTCTTCCCATATATGCATATTTCTTAGATGTACGTGGTGATATATGTTAAGTTTTATTCATTGAATTTACCTTTACAGGTAAATAAACTGATTACTCTTTCTCTATATAGATAAATGTTACATGTTTTATTAAAGATGTTCCTACAAAAATGGAATCATACAAATAGTCTCCCTCTGAGTGGCTTTCTTTCACAATCCTAGCCAAGTCAAAAATATCACACTGCATACCAATGCCTAGACTAGCTATGCAGCATATCAAACGACGTGCTCTGCCATAGAACAGAGCACAGTTTTGCATACAGAAGTCATTCAATAAATAGTTGTTGAAATAAATTGTATATGAATCCTTGCATTACTCCTACTAGACTAAAATGAATAGTTTCATTATTTCACACATTTGGCTATAGGTAATAACAGCAGCCAAAGTCACTGCTATACTGGATACTCATTTCTTCTTCAGTAGATTTCCACATGTACCTATTTGTCTACTTAAAATTTTTTGTTATCATCTAACAACATATTATAATAATCCTATAATAAATATCACCAAAGACTACTTGTTTGCTTTCTAAGTGCACCTTAAGGAATAATTTATTATCTTACAATGAGAAAATATTGAAACTTTGAAGACAAAAATACTACCACGAAGAACACATAGTCCGTTTGGAATATTTTTATTATTATCATTTAATGCCTTATTCTTTATAGGTACAAATTTATTCTGAAGCAATGCTTGTGGAACTTTTAATTTACATTTTCAACTCTGAATAGTTGACATTGAAATAGTTCAGCTGTGTTATAGTCTCCTTTTACAAGAGAAAAACCTTGCTTAAAGGCAGGCCACCGACAAATTTTGTAGACTTGAAAGATAATCTCCCAATTGTTTCAGTCTTTGTCAGGTTTGGCTTATGAATGCCCTGACTTTGTAGGTATCAATAAGGTAAAAGGTGTATGTATAAAGCAAACAGAATGTGTTTCTTTAAGTTTTCTCATTTCGATATACATAGGTATTTTCTTAAAAATATGAAATAGAAGTTGAAATATTTGATTTATCAGTATGTGCTGGTAAGTGCAAATTTCATGGTCAATACTAAACGACCAAAAAAATCTGCTATTGTCCATGTTTTATCTGTTTTAAAAACCGTAGGGGGAAATATACTCTCAAGGAAAAAAAATGAAGCTTTACTGCAAAAGAAATGGATGTAAGAAATAGCACTTTAAATAGTGAAGAGACATGAAGCATTGCAACTTCATAACCTGCTAAAGAGCAACAGCTGTACCTAATTTCAACTTGACGTGCTTCAGATCTCATATTCATATAGGTATTTAATGATCCAAACATAATGGTCCTATATAGAATAATTACTTATATGAAGGAGCAAACTTCATACGCATTCCTTTTTAAATGATCCTTCAAGAGAAAAACTGCTGGATCTTTGAACAATGAATAGTCTCTTTCACCAATCCAAATGTTGGGGGCTAAATAGCTTATCTTTTAAGAGAGAAAAGTAATAGTGCTGAGGTTACTTCTTTTTAACAGACTCTTTTTCTCTACCCCCTTCCCAGGACAGCCAGTACAATGAAAAAAGGTAGAATGCCAGACCAATCATTAAGTCATAGTGGTAGATAGTTACAAGAAATATCAGAAACAAGAGAAAATAAGGTATTTTAGAATTGGCATATTTTGAAAACAAAGATTCGTTGCTTTGAACTTGACTTTCCTGGACAGGAAGACTAGCAGAAGCAGAGCTCTCAGATTGCTTTTCACTTGAAAAGCATAGCGATTGTCCAGAGTTTATTAATCCTTCATTTTCATGCCTTGATTCTTCTATGTTCTCAGGAGGTTCACTGATTAAAATTGTCGGCCCTAGAGATTTTTCCACACTGCTTTCTCCTGTTTGGAAAATCTGGCCTACACATTTTTCTTTTCTACTACCTGATGTCACTACTGAACTTTTGGAAACTTCTCCAAGTTTAGACCCAGGATGAGGGTGCTTCTCAGTACCCTGGACTTCTCTTGTTAGGTCACGATCATTTTCAGATTTAGTAGAAATAGATTGGAAAGTCGTCGTAGTAACTGTATTCCTTACAGAAAGTGGCTGTTTATAAGATGGCTCTGTCACGTTAGGATGGTGTGTGGAAATGTGACAGCCACTCTGAGAAGCTCGATTAGCATCTGAGCTAAAAGCAGGACGAACAATGGGATCTAAGTCCATTTTCGTCGATAATTCTTGGACCTTCCCATGATCTCTGTTTTGTGGAAACATTTTTTTGTCTGTTGGTAACATTCCCAAATGTAAATCTGGTTGTGAAATTGCTTTTTGATTTTTTGTAATGACCTGTGACAACTCTTCTACAGATGTTCTATTTCCAATGCCATGTTTCTCCCTGTCGTATGTCTTCCCAGAACTGTACATAGACATGGTTTCTTTCTTCTCTATTTCATCTACACGTACATTACAAATACCTAAACATGATTCCTTTTCAAAATCATTGTCATAGATTACACCGGCTGTATCTCGTTGACAAAGGGTATAATGTGAAGCATCATTTCTCCCTTCATGTGGATAAAACGCTGTTTCCTTTACCTCGATGGGCCTGTCACTTCGTGCTGTCTCTTGGGGTAGCTTAGCAATTATTGCTTTTTCTCTAGCAGACATGCTTTCTGGAGTACTTTCTGATGTTGTCTTAATTATATAAGCTGTACCTGCTTCTGCTCTCTCAGCACTACCATCATCAGCTAGAGAAGACAGTTCACAGCACACTGTTTCTTGGCAGGTAAACAATTCTTCTGTAGAAGGAGCTTTCAGACTCCTCGTGTGATCTCTTTTTTCCCACAGGTCTTCACAATCTGCTTGTTCTTTGATCTGCTCTGGTTTATTTGTCTTACTCTCTCTTGGTTTTCCCTGACTTTCCGGAACATTCCAACTTTGTTTATGCTGTGTGTTTTTATCCTGGTCTTCAGGATTAATCCAACCTGCTTTTTCTTCTTCAACTTGGAAAAGATAATCATTCTTCAAAACATTTCCATTTCTTGGTGAATAAACTTGACTAGTTATTCCTCCTAAAGGGATGCCTTCGCTAGTCAAGCGATCATGCTCTGGAGTGAACAGAGCTTCTTCCCCACTTAAATTTGTCCTTGGTGAATGAGATGTATCTGCTGTGATTGCCCAGGCGGGAATGGAGGTATCTTTGCTCAGCAGGGCAGTTAGGTCTCTGTTACTAGTTCCAGTCCCTTCCACACTTACCTCAGCGTGGCCCATCTCCCTTCCTTGGTCATGTGAGATTGATTGGCAAATTTGGCTTTGTTGTTCATTAACACCTAAATGTATTTTTTGTCCCTCATCATCCTTACCATTGCCATAATCTTCCTTAGAAGATACTTTTTCTGTTGGTTCTTCAAGATATGAAGATACATCTGAATGGAAATCCCTTCTTAAACATTCCCAGTCTTTTATTTCAATTTTACTAGCCCCTCCTTCCTGTTTTTTATTAAGGTTGCCTACTCTTAGTTGATCTGAGGAGGGGCAAGATATGTGCACTCTGCCCCTTTTGTGGGCTGCAGTAGCCTCATCGTCCAGGACTTCTCTGCAGCCAGTGTGCAATTGCACTAATTCATCACTACCCGCACCTCCCAAAGATGGCTTGATTTCTTCCATATCTGAAGTAATTTCCTCTTCAGGAAGTTGATGACTACACTTATTTCCTGGGCAATATTTTTCGTCACAGTAACAATCCCCCTTTAAGGAGCTTTCTGCTGATGAACTTGGAGACAAAGGCCTTTGGAACAAGTCAGTGCGTATTTCACCATGGATTTGCTTCTTCTCTAATCCCTCAGCTTTACTTGGAAAATTGACTGGATCTGTAGAAAATGTATTCCTTTCATCTCTGGAAGCAGTGCTTCTAGTTCTTAGTAAGCGTTGGTTTATCTTATGGGATAAAAACAACAAAAATAATGAGCATATGATCTTTTTTAAATATACAGAATGAATTAGATAGGTTTTATTAACTTGACTGGAAATTATCTAGTAGATTTCCTTGACTCATTTCATTTGTGGATTTCATACAAACTCTGAGAGCCAGATGTTTTGGGGAGATCTTTGTAGGCTATGACTTGGGAATGAGATTAGTAAGAAAAAGGGGCCCAAATTAATCACTCTCCTTCCCAGCTTCCAAATATCACATTGTATTATTCAACTATTCTTGCTTGTCATTGCACTTTCTCCTCACTTAGGATATACACATTGATAGCTCCATGCTAATCAATTAGAGAGCAGCTTCCTGGGTGCCCCTTGCTGCATTTACACTTGCTGTAGGTGCCCCCATTACAGTTTCTCTTATTAATATGTTTTCTGCAAAGCCTCTGCAAACTATTAATAGCAAAACGTCACTCAAAGAAAAGTGAGGGAGTTAATGTCTCTGCAAATTCTGTTTTAATGACCCTCTGCCAACCAGTACTCAAATGTATTTGAGCTCTTCAGTGATGCCAACTGTCAGGATTTAACAGTGAGATGCCTGTGTTTTTTTTTTTTTTTCCTCCTCATAACTGACATTTGCATGATCTCAATAATTATATGCAAATCTTACGTTTTCCCCTTCTTCTCACATAAGGCTCATGTTACTTGTCAACTGCACAGCTGTCTTGTAAGCCAATGCCTGTGGGTTCCACAGATTTGGTTGTATTTCCATCTATTATAGAGGTTCATTGTTTTATGCATTAACGTCAGCATGGAGCAAATTAGCATCTAAATTACAGCTCCCTGTTCATTTATTGGACGTACAATTTCAGTAACTTCTAAACAAACTTTTATATTTGAGCCTGCTCATTGTAATGAGATGTATTGGTGAAGTATGTGATTTTTCAGGGCCCTTTCATTATATTCTGTGGTTTGAAAAAAAAATGGCAATGTTAACTTTCAGCTGGTGAGAATTCTCACAATGGGTGACAACTTTGTAGTTTCTTAAAGTTGGAGCAAAGTAAATTGCATACTTTAGTGATGCAGCTCCCATATCACCATAGAAAAGGTGGAATATGCGGAGAAAGAGATGAGCTCTATTTCTTTTCTGTTTCAGCACTGACACTGGAAGAGGCAAATGTCATTTTAATCTTAGATGATTATAAATCCATGTATCCCAATGATATGAACTCCAACCAAATACAGTAAAGGAGAAATTGCATTATGTGACTCATTTACTCCTATTTCTTCCTTTGTGATAAAAGTGCTATCTACATCATCCCCCCAAAAATCCCAAACAGATTGAATGTTCACCAAGTGTGAAATTTATAACAAATTTAATACTAAATTGTACAGTACTGATTTTGTTTCCTGTTTAAAAATTATGGCACAGGCTATTTTCTTCTCACTTGGTAATTTAATACTCGACAATGATATAGAACTTGGAGATTTTCACAAGGATGGAAGTTAAAAAATGCTGCTAACTGCAAGAATCATAGACTTGCAGAGTTGGACAGGACCCTGACAATCATCCAGTCCAGCCCTCTCATTTTACAGATGAGTTTATGCTAAGTGTACACTTGTCAAAAAGATTAGAAATGCACATTAGGATAGTGCTACCTCTCCTGTAATTCCTACAAACTATTACTCAGAGCCACCGGTAAAGAGATAAGAAATGAATGTCATTAATTTACCACTGCAGAGACCAGAAGCAACATACTGAAATCAAAGTGCCTTGTTGATCAAGCTAGAGATGCAAGGATAGAATAGGCTGTGCTTTCGCATTTGCAAATTATATTAGTTGAAGCTATTGAAAGGCAGGCATTGTGGCATCTTTGAAGCATAAATGGATTCATCTTCTCTAATACCGTGGCAACCAGAACACTTACCATCAACTCTAATTCTTCTTCATTATGTTCATCATGTTCCCTATTTACATCTTTTACATTTTGATTACTGGCTTCCAAGTCTTCCTTGTCCTCATGAGAACACACAATTGTTGGGATATAAGTATCTGAAAAGTTAATATAATTGTGCCAATGTAAGATTGTTTTAATTGTAGCCTTTAACAAAACAGACAAATTTTGTTGAAAAATTAAATAATAGTATACCTGTAATCTTTGGATTCTCAAAGTCACTCTCTTCTGATGTTGCTGATGAGTCTTCTTTACTGTTAAATTTAAAACAACATGTTATTCACTTTTCTGGGACTACATTGTCTAAAAATTTTTATGCAGGGGAAAATTTAAATCAATAACAAGCCAAATAAACATTAAGTAAACTTTCATATTTTCTTGTATTACTTTGTATATTTTTAAATAAAATAGATCTTTTAAAATGTCATGTTAGTAAATATTGGCTGCAGAAAAATTTTTTAAATAATTCATACAATGCCATATTTCTGAATCAGATTATGTTGCTCATATTAAAAGTTGTATAACCAAAGTAAAAATACATGTAAATGTAGATTATTCCATCATTCATGAATTTAATCTTGGCAAGTGCGAACATTTTTCTCTTGGTTTAAATGATAAAGTTTTATGAACTGACAGTCCAATTGTGGTTGGGGAAATTGCTTTCTAACATTTCAATTATTAATTTTTTGTGTTTCATTTTACTCAAAATTCTTTCAGTAGAACTGATGTAACATTAACTCTCTCTCCAGAAAATGAGGAAAAGAAATAAGCTAACTAAAAACTGAAATGCAGCTAAATTTGTACTCAGTTAAAAGACTTTATATGTGTATTGCCCGCAAGCCAATTTTATAACCCAAACTTCTGATCTTTCATATGCAAACATATACTTTCTTTCTTTAAAATGATTCAGGTCACATTCCCTTTTCTAGCGTATTCTGCATACTTAGTGAAAAAGATAAATACCTTATTCTTTCAGATTTACTATCTTTTGGTGTATTTGTGGAATCATTAGAATTTATATTTGCCCATGACAGTAAATAGGAAAAACGCTGTTGGTGAAAAAGCCCCCTTTGTGTATAGTTATGTCACAGGTCAATTTATCAGAAATATTTGACCCAGGACCCACATTTTCTTGTACTGTCCCAGCTGAATTTTCTTCTAGTTATTAATACATTTCTCAATGACTTTTCTATAACAAAAGAAATCTGGAAAGTTGGCAATGGCTGATACATTTGTGAAATAGAGACTAATCTTCACTGCATGAGGAATTTTGATCCAAATCCCAGGAAGGCTAATTTTATTTCAACAAATCATGAGAAAATTGCAAGTTCTTCCATCCTGACTATATAAGAAGGTAATTCAGTTTTGTATGTATTTATGATGCTTACTTTTAACTTTACTAAAATCATTAGGTACCTTTAGCAGACCCATAAATGAAAATAATGTTTCTATATGAATATAATTTTGTTAGAAAAATACACTGTTTGCACAATTGATACTGACTTAATCTATAAATCTGTATTGTTTCATGAGGCCAATAACTATTCAAAGATTTTTTTGTTATAAACCTCAACTACAAGCTGACACATCTTTCCTTCTCCATGTATATAATGTCTATGTGCTTAAAAAATATAAACCATTACACAGCATTTAATTGCTCTCGCTTCCTTTTTATTCCCATAACAATACTGAAAATCTCATTTGTAGAGTAAAATTAAGAGTCATTCAAAGGCTTTTGTTTTTACCTAGCCAAAATAGTATCAATCATTTTTATTTAAAAGCATTTTTTTTCTTTCATTTTATTTGTTTAATTGATAACAATTGTAATATTATGGGGGGGATGTAGTGATGTTTTGATACATATAATGTATGGTGATCATATCAGGGTAAGAAGCATATCCATCACCTTGAACATTTATCATTTCTTCATTTTAGGAACATTCAATATCCTCTTCTTAGATATTTGAAACTATATAATATATTTCTATTAACTATAATCATCCTACAGTGTTGTAGAACACTAGAATTTATTTCTTCTATCTAGCCATAGTTTTTTATCCTTTAGCAAATCTAATTCAATTCTCTAAAATACTTTAATTTTTAAACAATGATTGAGTTAAAAGTATAGGAGCCTTATTTTGGGAGCAAATGATTAGGTACTCAACTGTGTATTATTACGTTGGTGTTTCACAAAAATATGTAAATACAGAAATACAAAAGGAAAAATTTAGATTCAGGGATAAATACAAGGAAGAAAGTAGAAATAAATGATATTTAAATATATCAAATATCTATGAACAAAACCAATAGAAAATGTGCAAGATTTCTGCAGTGAGAAGAATAAAATTCTATCAAGAAATATTAAAGAACATCCAGAAAAATTGATAAATATACCATGTTCATAGACAGATAAGAAGAAAATGTTATGAAAATGTCAATTTTCTCCCAAATTGATCTGCAGATTCAGATCAATTCTAATCAAAACTTCAAAACAGGTTTTTAAAGATTTTGAAAATAGAATTCTAAATACAAAAATAGAGGGTTAATGATCGCTGAAATATTTTTGAGAAATAGCAGGGAGGGAACCCTGCTTTACTTGATTTTAAGTGTTATTACAAAGATTTATTTGTCAAGACAGTTATATTGGTACAGGGACAGACAGATTAATGAAACAGGATTGAGACCTTAGTAACAGAATCACACATAACTGGAACTTTGTTATATGACAAGCATAGCATGTTAGCCAATAGGGAAATAAGAGACTTTTTAGTAAATGGAGACAGGAAAAATGGTTACCAGTTAAGTTCAGACCTTATATGTCAAAAACTTTGAAATTCTTATATGTGAATATCTTTTAGGCTTCACAGTAGGAAATATTCTCTTAAATAAAAAAAGAAGGAAACATAGACTGTTACAAAATTGGTCAGTTTAACTCTATTAGACTTTAAAACTTTTGTTCATTAAAAGACTTTTTAAAGAAAAAATAGAAATTACAAATTGGAAGAAATGCTTATGTTATGCAATATCAACATATATGAGTATCAAAAATATGTAAAGAACTCTTACAAATCAGTAAGAAAGTACAAACAATTCATTGCAGAGGGTGGGGGAGATAGATATTTCACAGAAGAGAAGATACATATGGCCAATAAACATATAAAGGGATGGTCAGTATTATTAGAGAACAGAGAAATGAAGTACCATGAATTGTATTAATTTTGGGAAATCAAATATAAATAATATCTAGCTTCTTACCTCAAGGAAGCTATAATGTCATGATGGGCATAGACACATCAATAGGTAATTATAATTATTATAAGTGGTAAATATCATAATAAATAATGGGATATGATCAAAATTCTCTTCGAGATAAGAAGAGAGTACAGAACTGAGGAAGACACTATTGGGGAAATCAGGGAAATGACATTCTGAGTTAGATTTTAGGGATAACTAGGGGTTTCTCAATTAGAGAAGAATGATAAGGTCATCATAGGCAGAGCAAACAACAAGAAGTCAAAGATGAGAGTAAGAAAGCACAAAAGAAAAGGCATATTTACGAACAGTGAGATGTTCAGAGGATTGGACTCTGGAGAAAGAATGTTAGGGGACAGAACAGAGGTAGTTTGAACCAGATGGTAAAGGGCTTAGCATGTCAGGCAAAAGGGGGCTGAAATTTTTAGGTACTTTTTTAACCAGGAGGATTAAATAGGACAGAGATTGACTTTTAGATAATGTAATGGAGAAGCTAGACAGGATGAGCCACAGAGGAGCAGAAATACTAGTCATGAGTCTCCTGCAACATTTCAGGCATGAAATGATGAGGGTTAAGGGTGATAATAATGAAGAAAGAGAAGATGAGCCACGTATGAGTTATAATTTTTGATGTAGCATCAATATGATTTGTTGATAAATTCCCTCCATATAGATTTTTTAATGGTAACTTTTGTTGCTTACATGAGAATTAGAAATCTACAATATTATCCCTAGACCTAAGCCAGGGAAAGTTAAATCTGGTGGTTAACTGAGGGCTCCCGCACAAGTCAGCAAAGTCTTGAATTAGTCTGCAGGCTCGTTTCTGGTCTCTTAAGGGCTGGGTGATTCGCTTTTCAGGTGTTCACATAGACACCTCCTTGGGATTTCCCCCCTAACCTCTGGTACACATGCCTAGACAGTGGACCAGTACATTTTGCCTATGTTCCTAATTTTTATTCTAGTCCTTCACCAGGGAAAATGAAATGTTTCCCATGTACACTTTGTTCACCTAGGTTTATAACATTCTAAGTAGTCCTTGACAACCTGTTTACTAGATCCGGGCATTCTAAGTACATGAATTTCTAAGGAACTAGAAATCAAGCTCATACAGGAACTTTAAGCATCTCAATTGTTTAAGAGTCCTTCTGTCTTGGTAGTCCCTTGTCACATGAATACTACTGTTCTCAAATATATAATAACAACAGTTCCCAGAATTGCCTTTCATATCAGAAACTCCAGGCCCTACTTCTGTAAAATCTAAATTAATAGACCTGCACATGGAAGTGAGAGGCGAAATAGAGAATGATGGTGCTAAGAATCTT
Organism: Eulemur rufifrons; assembly: GCF_041146395.1. Classification (NCBI taxonomy): domain Eukaryota; kingdom Metazoa; phylum Chordata; class Mammalia; order Primates; family Lemuridae; genus Eulemur; species Eulemur rufifrons. Next base: position 68,263,132 of record NC_091011.1, read on the forward strand.
CTAAAATGATTTTCATATGAGGCCAGATTTGCAAACTTCTGGTACAGACAATGTATCTCACTGCACCAAGTCCACTGGATTAAGCTATGCAGACAGCCACTCTCTAGAAAATAGGCAGTAGGGAGAGTCACTTTTTCAGATATGTCTCCTGTTCCCAAACCCAGTTCCCCTACTTCTTACTAGTTTTATATGTGTTTGCAGCGTGCTTTGTTACTATTTAGATAATAATTAGGATAAGAGAAAAATGAAGGATGATTCAGAAGTTTCTAATTTGAGAATTTAAAAGAATGGAACCACCATCATTTGAAACAGAGAATTTAGGAGAAGCAGGGGTACAGGGAAGAAGATGAGCTTTATTGAGAGAAATATATTGAGTTTGAAAGGTCTTAGACCAAATGGGAAATGAAAATGAGTGTTTGTTGAATGTAAAATGCCCAGATTTTGTCATTTTTCCTTTTTCTGTCACAATATAATTACACAAAGGTTTGCACCATTTTTACAATTTGAGGTAAATTTACCCCCACTTCAAAGACATGAACATAATATTGAAATTTTATATGATGACCTAGAGTAGACAATAAATACATATGTGCTGAACATAGGAAGAAGTGAATGGTTTCTAGCCAATAGTTACATTTATGAAGTATAATAGTAATTTTAAATTTATAGCAATCCATATTCACTCGTCACTTAACCAATATTTATTGAGTACTCACAAATTTCCAAATGTTGCATTAAATCACCACATGTAACAAGACAATATCCCTGCCTTCAAAGGGCTCAAAAGCTAGTGGGGAGGATGGACAATTAAATAAAGAAATAACCCCAGAGTATGAGAACTGTGTGCTTAGTGAGGTGCACAGTGAGGTAGGAATAGCTTCCAGAAGGATATGGCTCCTAAGGTGAAACCTAAACCAGAAGTAGCATTTTGCTGGAGAAAAAGAGAAAAGCAATTCCAAGCTTAAGACATCATATGCAAATACCTCATAAGTAAAAAATAATTATTCTAAATATCTCAAGAAATTCAAGGTAAAGATATAATTTAGGAAAATGAAAGCTAACAGCCAGAGCACGAATTGGTAGTCAGCTAGCTCAAGAGGCACAAACTTAACTTCAAACAATGCCTCTCAAAATGTGATTCATGTGAAAATGACCTGGTACTTGTTATAAATTCTGCTTCAGTGGCCTCAAATTGGATCTACCAAATCAGCATCTCTGGAGTGTGGAGTCGGAATCTGCATTTTTAACTGGAAGCTTAGAGTTAGGTGTTATGTACTAGTGTTTGTCTAACAACAGATATGAAAAAAGGCGTGCAGGCAGATACTCTAAATTCTGGGAATGGGGTACAGGAAGACCCTTTATATGCCTCAGACTTTTAAACATGTCACACTCACTTATGCTAAGGACAGATGTAGCTCTATGCACAAAAGAAAATGTTGATGTAGCTCATATGTGCCCAGAAAAGAAGAAACATATTGAAGAATAGGCCAATCATCTTATGTGCCTTACACAGAATAAAATGATGAGATATTAATGGGGTAGAAAGTGAAAGGTATTCTCAACCTAGCTAATAAAATAAGTAAATAATAATTTGTGTTTCTGAATCAGCTGTTAATCATTTAAAAATTTGAGTTCAACAGACTCTTTACCTCTGAGCCCCATCTAACTTACAGAAAGTTTGTTCTACTTTTTATACCAAGTTCCTCCCTGATTTGTAAGAAATTTCACACTTGGATAGTCTCATCTCATCATTTTATAGAGAAAGAAACTCAAGCCCAGTTCAACAATATGGTAGAAGTTGAACAAGCTAACTAGTTGTAAAGCTACAACTAGATCCAAGTGTCTTAGTCACCATGTCAGTGTTCTTTCCATAGAGGGTCAACCCATAGTGAAACAGAACAGAAAGATCTGCATGCAAATCTCAGTCTTTCCTAAATTTAACACTTACTAAGGCAATTACTCACCAGATGATCTTAGACAAGATATTTAACCTCTCTGTGCCTCTCTTCTCTCCAAAATATTGCCCACTCCTTACACAGAGTAATAATTTAACATAATTTCCAAAACATGGAAGTGTTTAATAAATTCATTAGTAGTAGTAGTAATGAAATGTAGTAAATACCACACTGATTACTAGTTCTACATTACCACAGAAACAAATTCCTATGCATCTTCTTTTACTTGGAGTTATCTTTATTTTAAATGCTTACCATATTCTCTCATATGTTTAATTCACAAGCTACTTTTAAGAGTAAAATTTGCAGCCTATGATAGCATACTCACTTAGCCTTTTAAATATACACTTATTATCAGAAGACCACCCTTCAAAGAAAAATCAGTAGATCCTCAGTGAAAGTAAGCTTTTATTTAAAAGTATCCTCTCCAAATACAGTGTGCACTGGAATGCTAATTCACACCTTCTTTTATTACCCAATTGATTTATTCAGTGTCAGGATTTAGGCACCATGTTAATATTACCACAGTTTCTGGGTATGTTGCACTTCTGCTTTTGGAGTTACGGTTAATTTTAACACTGTCAAAATGTAGTAGTTTTCAGTGTAAGTAATAATATGGTTTTTCCTAAGGTCCTGTAATGCCATTGTGCTAAAACCCCACATGTCTCTTAAAATGAGTGAAAACTCTTGGATACCTGTGCCACAAAATCTAAGTCCGGTGTGATGGAATTGCCCAAACAGTTAGGGTGAATGACAGGATTAGGCTGCAAGAAGCAAAATGTAACTCTCCTCCAAGAGGAATTGAAATGTTGGCATGAAAAGGGGTCATTTCAAAGTGAGTCCTGAATGTTGTATTTGTGTCTCCTTAACATTCTGCCTAAAAGTGCTCAGAATTGTCTAAAGAAGACCAAACTTGGAAATGTTGGTCCCACCTCTCACTCCAGAATAAACAGCTAAAAAGAAAATGTGAAACTACTGAAGAAGTTCAGACCAGTCCTCTTTGTTCAAAGCTTGGGATCTCATTTGATTACTTTCACCCTCCTCCCCCACCCCACAAGAAAAAAAGGAAAATAAATGATCTTTTAAATCATAAATTATATGCACCTTCTTTGAGATGTTTTTAAGTCATTTAAGAACAGAATACCAGCATTGACACTAAGTGGACACATGCAAAAACACTGAACAGTTTTTCCCAGGGTAAATAATTACATACTATAGTATATGCTGTTTCTTTTCATAATGTTATATCGCTGTTTCCCTAAAAATTGCCTTTTTAGCATTCTGACATTTCATAGCCCCTTATATATAGGAGGGAGGAGGAAAGCAAAGACTTGTACTTAATGAGAGGTAAAGTTCATAATACATTAGCCAACTACTACAACTCAATATCTTTTCCTTTGCTGTTAACAATACTGGTAGTCTTCTCTCGATGAGGAATAAAACTGAAAAAAGAAGAGAGATATTTGATCAAAAGAGAGATAAGTAGAGAGATAAACGTTTAATTGTGAACAGAAGTGTATAAAGAAAAAAAATTAAGGCATTATGCAAAAGGAATAAAGGATGAAAAGATGCATTAAGTTTCTTGATGATAATTCCAGAAAGGAAAACAAAATAAATACAATTCAGTATTATTAACAGGCATTTAATAAGCAAGAAATAATCTCAAAGGAAAAAATATTAGTAAATGTCTTTCTATTCCCCTTATATGCTAAATCTGGGGACTAACAACTGACATGGTAATGCGCATAGTTTTGTTTTGTTTTGTTTTTAATTGACTGGCCCATTGTTTTTTGTGGGCATTACATTCCTTATTTTTAAGGTGAAAATTCTGGATTAGATAAGGGATTCTGGATTAGATTAGGAATCAAAAGTACAGTATGCTCATGCTGACCTCCCTTTCCAGCAAGGATTTAAAACAGATAAATGGACTTCCTTGCTAGGACCAGATTGAGCCCCATGATCCTACTTTTACACAGACAGACAGCCACCACTCATCACTCTCTTTATTGCTCAAAATGGAACCAATTTGTTCTTCTAAGCTTTGGTATTAAAAAACATGGCTTCTCAATATATAGCTCTACATTTATATCACTAATAGGAGTATTCTAGGAATATAATATAGATGTCTAATTTGAAAAATTCTTAATTTTCTCCAAAAGACAAAAATGCTGGTAGAATCAATAGAAATAACTACGAACTTAAAATTTCAGTATAGCCAAAAATAGTCAATTACACCTTATGGTCAGTGTTATCCATTTACATTTCATGCCATAGAAATCTTACCTGTACAGTTTGTAAGCTAGTTTTCTAATATAATTTTAACTACATATTATGGAATAATTTATTTCCACATCATTTTATTTATTTCCAAGTAAAACTTTTCAAATAGTGAAAGATTTTCAATATCCTCAACAGATTAAGATAAATAAGTGTATTGAGTAATATCTATTATACAAGTTAGTTCATGACTTTTAAAATGTAATTATAAACCATGGCAAACCATAAGCCCCTTGAGTGAACTGTAGTAAACTGCTCAAGCATTCAAGTAACTAAGAATATACCACTATGTTAGTGACCAGATGGTTTTATCAAGTTATTTTTCTGTTTTGCATAAAGCTGAATTATAACATTCTCAAAAATCTTCTCTATTTCAATATCTAAATTAGAATACTGACCACTGCCTTGGCACTTGATCTTGAAAACATACTGAAAACGATGATCTTTTGCCTTCCTGCTGCAGGGACTTTCAAGAGCAGAGAAAGAAGCAACTGAAAGACATAGTCTCACTGGAGAATTCTTTGGTAAGTCTCTTTTCCAAAGTTTCTTCATTTTCTAACTCTTTAGTTTCTACCAAGGATTACAGGTCTAAATCTTCTTTGTCATGTCAAAGTGTGGGTACCATTTTTTCTAGCTCCCCAAAGGAATCAGTGAAAGACTTTTTAGATTTAATTCTGTAATTGAATTGAGCACCACGTGCAATTCTGTACTGATGTGTATTTTCTAAAGAGACACTAAATTGCGAGGATCTAAGGCATAGTTATATAGAATCCTGGAAGTCCAAGTGTGAACCAGAAAAATTGTTATGTTACTTTGAAATGGGATGCAATTACAAGCAGAATTCATGAATTTTAAGTCCAAAAAGACTTATAGGTAAACCTTGCCCAAGTAACTCTTCTGCCACACCTGCCAAATATATTCTATCCAGAGAGAAATGTAAACGTTTGTAAGTGATGGATACTGAGAAAACTGAAGAATAGACCTCAGATAAAAAGTAGAAAAAAATTCTTAAACTTATTGGCCTGAAGTCCTTATTTTACCTGAGTTCTTAAACAAAGGAATCATCACCCTTGAAGCAGATGAATGGTAAGAAATGATTGTCTAGCTGAGATTTTGCTACCTCGGAAGTCTGACATTCCTATTCTCCACAATCCCCCACAAAGTGGGTGTCAAGAGCTTTATTCTGCTTACATCTTTTGAAAATTATCAGGGTATTACTGTGTATATTTTTTTTCTTAAGGATTCTAAGTTTAGTCCATTATTTTCTTCATAATGATGTTAATTTGCCAGTGATTGTGTAAAAAAGTCATTATCACAGAGTCATGGCTACTGAGCCAGTTAACAGCAGTTAAAGAAAACTTGTTTAAACACGTTTTCTCTGTGGAACCTACAGTAAACATCACCTGTTATTTGATTTGTTAAATACTGAGCTCTGACATCCAAGTTCTACAGAGTTTGTGTTATAGGTTGTTTTGAAAACTGTTTTAAGAAAAGATAACTTAAAATATAAACTGATAGCCCTAGTGTATGTTTGGAAGGGTTCAGGGAAGAAATGAAGACTTCCAGACTTTGCAATCAAATCATTCTGAAGTGACACTTCTCAGAAGGATCTTTTGCCAAACCCAAGGTGGCGGATGTGAGCCCAGCAAACTGCAGCCACTCACCTGAGCATCGGTGCCCTCTATTGTTCCCCAAGGTGGTGATGGTCTCATGTCCTTGTTTGTTTTATTTTTTATGGGGGCCAAAGTACCAAACTTCTCCAACATTCCTGCCAGTTTCTGTCCCATTCCTGGCTCTTAACAAAGAATTTCAAACATGTATCAATAGTCCTCCCTTTATCTGGAGAGTAAATCAGGTGGAGAGGTATATAATTTAATAAAAGTAGTAGAAGAGCAATGCTTCAATATTTTCAATATTTCTTATGGTCGATCATAGACTTTAAGTTTGTAAAGAAAACAGATATCTTAAATATAATAACTGGGACTAAAAAAAGTTAAAGCATGCCAAAGCAAGTTAGAAATTTTATGATACTCACTGCCTTGCTTGTGTGACTACTTTTATTTAAATCTTAAATTTAAAAGTCATGAAGTCAATTTTTAGATCCCTAACATATTTCTAGATTGCTATGCAATCAAATATATGTTTAGTATTTCCTCTATATTTTTAAAATTTTTTTATCCTATTACTTACTGCTTTTTAGTTTTTATAAGTGTTTAGCAGCATCTATGATATGAAGTCTGCAGGAATTCATATCCATTTTCCAGCAATTCCATTTTATAAACATATTTTCAAACTAGTTCTTCTACCTATGCTAATCATACCATAAATTAATATATCAAAGAAAATAGAAATATGGTAAATTGGGTTCAATGGTTTGTGATAAAAATCCAAATAAGAAACCTATTATCAAACTGGTTTTGTATTTAACTGCATTTAAAAAGTTTTCTTGGCAGACTGAGTAAGACTTAAAGGATTATTTCTAAATTGAATGCTTTTGTGAACTTACGTCACACATTAAAATCATCTTAATGCACCTTTTTGTCAATTCTTCACAATAGTATTACAAAAGGAAGGGAGGAGAAGATATATTTAAAAAGCAAATGAAAAAGAACTCAATGGAAGCCTATTAGGCTACCTGTTGATGAGCATGTGAGAGAGTCATTAATATGCGGATCATTGCCATGATAGGCCATAATGACTTCTCCAGGGACGTATCAGTCTATTGTGTCAGAGACTAGTTAGGGATTCATTAATGTGCAGACTCGTGACTTCTTAATATGCAAATTATTAACGCAAAGCACTGAGGCATACCTCACAAATGTCCATATTTTGTGTTACACATTTTCTTTGCCAACCCCTCACCCACACCTTTCGTAAACTATTTTCCTTCTTCCATTCCCTGTCACAGATTTCTTTACAAAAGATTCTGTACTCATGGAGACTCGACCAGTTCACTTTTGAAGACCTCCTCTCCTTCAGCGCATGTTTCTTGATTTAAGGCAGGTTTATACACACAAACCACTTGGCCCATGTTGACTAAATCAGTCAAAATTCAGTACAAAATCTGATTTTATATTTCTCTCCACTGGTTTGGTTTGTAGCTAATGACAATCCAAAGCAAAGAAAGTGCTTGTTTTTTAAAATTCCAACTCTGAAACATGAGCAGTTGAATAGTTTGGACTGAAGGTGAGTGGGGAAAGAGTAGTGGAACAGAAAAAAGAAAAAGAGAAAGGCCCGAGAGAGGACACAAGAAAAAAGGGTGCAATTAAACCAAATAAAAGTATTCATACCAACGTAATACATCAATTGAAGAAACTGATGTAAACCACTCGGTGTCTGGCGTGCAGTGAGCAATCAATCAGGATCAGCTGTTAGTATTATGTTGGCATTTTATATTTATGCAAAAAGATGAAGTTAACACCCATCTTTCCCACATTCCCTTTTGAAACAATATGAAAAATTTTATGGAGTGAAAGTCGTTTAGTCTTTGAACTAACAGTCTATGAAGAAGGGGATCAAACTTATATTTCTGCAACAGAATTAACTACAGAAACCATGGAAAGGTATTCAAGTATTTTTTGAAGCTTATCCACATACCATGTTATGGAAAATACATTATAGTATAACTTTTCATCTGGAACTTTATTTACTGTCTATATTCATTTTCTTGCCACTTTATTACTCTAGCCTAATCTGAAATACAAAATAATCTTTCATTACTATTCCTCTACTAAATTTCAGGAGAAACAAACCCTTAGTTCTTTACTCCTAAACTCCATATGCCCTAAACTCTACAGTGGGTCTACAGAAGTTTATACCTATTGATCATAAAACATTCACATCTCCATATAAAATCATTAATATAATTTTTAAGTTAGTTTTACAGTCCTGGCAGCCTTGAAGATATCATACATAGATTTTGTTTGATTAAAACACTTTAAATAGGAGGTAATATTTTTGACATAAATGGTAATTATTAGTATTGATCACAAGCAACTAATTACACTTCATATTCTGGCTAATGTTAATTTTAATATTAAATGCCATAAAGCATCTAATAGTTATTGGTTATACCCAGGTTCTAATCTGGAGCAGATGTAAGCAGATTCAGAGATGATGCACCTAAACATATAATTCAGAAAACGAAGTCCAAGTGATTTAGGAAGTTTGCAATAGAGACACCATCTCATTTTCTCTGGAGCTTCCCACTTGAGGGAATGGAGGCGTTCAGGAGAAGCTCATAAGCACCAAGATGGCTTGCCCAGCTGAAGGTTTTTGTGTCCCTGATTAAATAGAGCAAAGTTCATTACCAGGAAATCCTAATAAGAAGACATGAGAAGGGTTCACTAAGGAGACCATGGTTGGAGATTAGTATAAGAGCAATCTGGTGCTTAGGGAAGGACAAGTTGGGGACCAGATACAAACAGAAAGGCAAAGAGAAGTTGACTGAGGAAGTCGGGCCACATACTGGGATTGCCAAAGGAGTCAGGTGCAAGAGCCAAATGCTGAGATGCCGTTATGTTGACAAAGACAGGGATCTCTGCCCCACTTTTAACAAGACAGCACAGGGCTTTATAGTCAACACTAGCAAGTGAATTTAAAATGACACAGTCCTCCTACTGGACATGATGCTAATTCAGAATAATGTTGGATAAAATTCAACACGTATTCATTCAACAAATATCTAATATGCTAGGCACTTAGCTAGAAGTTAAACCACTAGTAAAGACTGAGAATGAACAAATTTTCCCTTTAGCAAGTTTACAATCCGGTGATGGATAAACACAAACCAGCACTTTATAATCACAATTATGTTTCGTGATTTGGGTAGCATGGAGTCCTACAAGAGGAAAAAAAGAAGAGCACTAACCCAAACTCAGGGAAGAAAGGTGGCCAAGGAAGGCTTCCTGGAGGAGAATGCATTTTGTCTCAGACCTGAAGGCTTAGTATTACTACTCAGATGAAGATGAAGTTGAAGGAGCAGAACAATATTCTAGGCAGATGGAACAACACAGGATGATGTAATGAAAGAGATACAAATGCCCAGTGAAAAGAACTAAGAGATGAGTATAGGTGGATCTTAGGGACAATGATTCGACAAAGATTCTCTCCTTGACCAAACTCTAGCCAGGCTCTTCAGGCCCCTGTTCTCAACTAGGCCTCAACCTGGGCCTACAAAAACTATGGCCTCTCAAGACAAGTCATTTTGTTCATCGCCTCTCTACATATTAAAAGACTTAAACAAATATTAGCATGGTTTTTAATAGCTCAAGGCTGCATTTCTAGGATGACCCTAGCCCCTCCTAAAGTGCTCACTTGAGAAAGCTCAAGGCTTCCAGAAGAATTTACTGTTTGTTCTAGCCAAAACTTAGAGATAGCCCCCTGAGCACCATTTACTAAAAAGGGTTTATAAATATGAATCCCTTTTCTGTCCCTTTGAAATGTGTATGTATCTCCTACAACTCAGTAGTGTCTTTCTCAAGGACCTGAAAGCCATTCCATTAAAATGTGATCATCAGTAAGGACAGAGCCTTTGTTTCCCAGCCTCTGTGGAAGGATAGAATCCTAACTCTAGCAATTGCCAGCCAACAGACACAGCTAGCCCAGTCAGCATTTATACAGACCAGCTTTGCACTTTTCACTTTCCTGACTCCACTGAGCTCCCGCTCGCCCCCTTCCCTACTCCCTCATTCTCTCTTTAAAATGCCTGCTCACTTCTGTACAAATCCAAGTTGAGTTCAGTTCACCCTGGACCCTCCTCTTTATTGCAATAGTGTAGCACTGATTAAAATCTGTCCTTAACCGCCTTAACTAATGTCTTCAAAAAAATGAATACTTTCTAAAAGTTTACTTCATTCTAAAAGAAAATTAATTTTGCTATGCTGTGTAAGGTGCCCTTTTTCTCCAAGGAAATGTACCTTGTCTCCAAGTCAGCAAAGGGGCAAAACAATTGATAGTTTTTAAGGCTTATTCTTTGTATTTCAATGTCCCACCTTCTTTGATGCTTAAAAATCTCTCATGCCACGTTTTCAATGTGTTATTTTGTTTGAATTTACTAACTTCCCTTGGTTTAAATTGCCTCATTCTTTTGGGGGATACTGTGACTAATTAAAAGGTTTTCAGTATTATTTTAAATTATAAATCTAAACAGCATATTTATGTCCTTTATTTATATCAGTCATTCTCAAGCCTTGGGCATATAGGAATCATCTACAGAGCTTTTAAAAATACCTCTGCCTGGGACCACCCTAGACCAATTAAATTAGAGTCTTTGTAGTAGGATTCGGGGATGGGTATCTTAGTTTTTCCCTTTCTTATGTGCAGCCAGGTTTGAGAAGCACTGGTTTACGCTATTATTCTACACTGGCTTTTACTATATGAAGGGATGGTTAATGTGAAATTAAGTCCTCCGGTAAAAATATTCTGCTATTAAGGTTTTCTAGAGGGGCAAGGAGGAAAGGGGTATACATAATCAAATAGGCCAGCATGAATGGAAATTATATATGGATTGCATTTCTGCTACTGGTAAGTCTATACAACAATTAATTTTCATTCATCATGAAGATTACCTACCCATACTTCAATGAATTTAAATTTACTTTTCTTTTTTAACTGAAAGGAAACCTAGATGTTGTCTTGGGTAAGAGACATTCATCATTTCTAAGTTAAAAACTACTGCTTATTATAAAGTAGATCATGATTATGAAGATTTAGACCTGGGCTAGCAAAATGTTTTCCAGTTGTTGGACTATGTGGCAAATTGCCCAAACAATTACTGTAAATGCAAACGCCGTCAAGTGTTTCGCCGAGGACACTAGCAGGTTAGATCTCATAAAAGAAACAATTAGAGTCTTGAGGTGAAAATAATAGAGATGAGGTGGCAGTTTTTGAAAAGGTAGAGCTGCAATATAATGGTTTAAATGCAGGTTCATGGATAATGCTGATAGTTTAATGTGTTCGGAGTTTATTATGTGTGAGGGAATATTTCATATAAAAATACCAAAACTGCATATATTCTAGTCTTTTCTTTTTGCCTGATATGGTACATAAGTGAAGGCACTTGAAGCATCACACTTGCTGTCTTTCAGAATCATCCATAAGAACATAGGGAAAAAATTGCAAGTTTATATTTCAAATCAATTTCTCCTCAAGGAAATGAAATTAAATGGGTTGAGATAAGAATGTTGCAAAGAACACTATGAAAAAAGGGTGTGTTTTGCTTTTTTTCTTTTTTAGTACTCTTAAAAAATAATTAAAAAAAACCCACAAAAGTAACCCTCCCTGCCAAAGACCTTTGTGATGGACTGTCTTTCCAACTAAGCAAACTAAACTAGTCTAGGGCCGGGCCCGTGGCTCATGCCTGTAATCCTAGCACTCTGGGAGGCCGAGGCGGGTGGATCGCTCAAGGTCAGGAGTTTGAGACCAGCCTGAGCAAGAGCGAGACCCCGTCTCTACTAAAAATAGAAAGAAATTATCTGGCCAACTAAAATATATATAGAAAAAATTAGCTGGGCATGGTGGCGCATGCCTGTAGTCCCAGCTACTCGGGAGGCTGAGGCAGTAGGATCGCTTAAGCCCAGGAGTTTAAGGTTGCTGTGAGCTAGGCTGATGCCACAGCACTCTAGCCTGGGCAACAGAGCGAGACTCTGCCTCAAAAAAAAAAAAAAAAAAAAAAAAAAAACTAAACTAGTCTTAGCTAGTTTAATTAAGTGCAGGGCATAGTGGAAGGATCATATGTAGTGTTGTCAGAAATACTTGTTCAAGTCCCCTGAAAACCCACATGCTCATTCTGTGACCTCAGAAAAGTATGTAAATCTTTTTAATCCTCTTTCTGCAGTTGTCACAATGGAGATAATAACACCAGCCTGACCTATATCACAGGGTTGTTGAAAAAACAAATAAGCTTATAAGCACAAAGGCACTTTTTGGAAGCTAAAAACATCACCAAGACAGGGATTTTTCAGTTCATGGCAACTGAAATAGTTTTATAGATGCAAGTTTGGTCATAACTTTTAGAGAACAACAAGTGTGTTGTACAACTTGGCTCCTAATTTTAACAATCTTTGCCACTTCTTTATCTAGTCTCGACTTCTTAACGTTGGAATTCCCCAGAGCTCAGCCCTTGTTCCTTTTCTCTTCTTTATGTACATTATATTCTTGGTGATAACTGTCAGTCTCATGTTTTTAGATATCATTTACAGTCTGACAACTTCTAAAGTTTTACTAGCCCTGAACTCTTCCAAACCACAAGCTTGTCTATTGTTCTACCTCTCCACTTGGATAAAGACCTCCCGTGGACTGTGATGCTATCCATGATTGGCTCTCTGCAAGCTCCCTGACTGCATCTACTTCTGTGCTCACCTTCACTCCCTCTGCTTCGCCACACACTAGCCTCCTTGCACTACTCAAACCATCCTGTTCACTCTCCCCTGGAGGTTTTTGCACTGGCTGGTTCCTTCAGCATGGAGCTCTCTTCCCCCATATATCTCCATGGCTGACTCTATTCAAGTCTCTGATCAATTCTCACCTTCTCAATGAAGTGCATTTTTCACTCAAGAAAGTGAAGGAAGAATATGCCTTATTCTACTTAAGCTTCTTTGTGCTTATTTTTCTGAATTGCATTTATCATCTTCTAACATAACTTATTTATTTTCATGTTTATTATTTATTATTAGTTTTCCCTCCATTAGAATGTAAGCTAAACTAGGACAGGGATTGTCATTTTTTTGCTGATGTACCTCCAGTACTTAGAACAGTACTTGGCACATAGTATGTGTTCAATAAATATTTGTTAAATGAATGCAGATCCTTTATTCATTTCTTCTAATCACGTATTTTTTTTGACATTCTATCAATGTACAAACTGAAGAGTCCTAGTAAGAGTTTTGCTACTGTTATTTAGGTCATTAAAAATGAAATGTCTGACTTTGAATCAAAAGTGTAGTTTATTGTATCTCAAACAAGAGGCAGTATAATTTATCAAAGTATGCACCTAAACTATCAACACAGTTTTGCTATCTTAATGGCAGTTTGTTTATGCCAGCAGCAAAGAAGCCTGGAGAGCCAGTGGTGATAAAATTGCAAAAGGCATTTTCCACAGCTTGTTGTAAATTGAATATTTTTCCTTGCAAGAAGTGGTCCAAAGCCTGGAAAAAGTGGTATTCAGTTGGTGCAAGATCTGGTGAATATGGTGGCTGACAGAGAATTTCCAAGTCCAGCTACTGTAGTTTGAGCAGTATTGTTTGTGTAACAAGTGGTCAAGCATTATCGTGCAAGAGGATTGGCCTGTCTCTACTGACCAATCTCAGCTGCTTAATGACAAGCATCCTCATCATATCATCCAATTGGCTGCAGTAGACATCAGCTGTAATTGATTGACCAGGTTTCATGAAGCTGTGGTCGATAATAACAGCGCTGGACCACCAAACAGACACCATTAGCTTTTTTTGATGAATATTTGGTTTTGGACTGTGTTTTGGCACTTCATCTTTAGATTGTGCTGAACACTTGCAATTGTTAGAAAGAATCCATTTTTCATCACACATAACAATACAGCGTAGAAATGGTACGACTTTATGTCATGACAGCAAAGAAAGGCAAGCTTTGAGATGATTTCTCTTCTGACGGTCGTTTAAATCATGAGATACCCATCTATCCAGCTTCTTTATCTTGCTGATTTGTTTCAAATGGTCCAATATTATTGGAATAGTAATATCAAACCTTTCAGCTAATTTGTGCATAGATTGAGATGGATTTGCTTCCACTACAGCTTTCAGCTCATCATTATCCACCTTGGTCTCAGGTTGCCCACGTGGCTCAATTTCAATATTAAAATCACCAGAACAAAACTTCTGGAACCATCTATGTACTATATGTTCATTAGCCACCTCCTTCCCAAACACTTCGCTGATATTTCAAGCTGTCTGTGCAGCATTGGTTCTACAATGAAACTCATATTCAAAAATAACATGAATTTTTGCTTTATCCATGGTTTCACAAAAGTTGCTCTAAAAAAAAATTTGAAAGATAATCACAAGCCAAAAACCATGCATTTGAAATAATGAGGATTTACCTTCACAATAAAAATAAAACAAGAAGTGTCAAAATGAAAATGTCAGAGATACCAACTGTCAAACTTAGCACTTAAGGAAATCGGACATTTCATACTTAATGACCCAATATATATCTGCTTATATATGTTAAAAACAACCTATAGTGGAATTTAATAATTAATATTGATTATGAGAAAAGTATGAAATCTATGTTTTAAAATACCAACATATATGGAAAAGAGTAAGTAAAAAATGGGTATGAACATAGAAACAATTATTTAAACCATAGCATGCCCAAAACACAATCATAAGTATGATGGTGTTCATAAAAGTCATAAGAAGTTTCTAAGGCAACGAAGGACCATTCATATAACATGATTAATGAAAAACATCTTAGGAGGAAAAAAATAGGGAAATTATACTCAACATTTACAATTACATTCAATTTTTGTTTTTATAGTTAGTGAACTAGATCATTCATTTTTCTCCATTCTAATTTATTCTGCATACTCTTTCTGGAGTATTAATATAACTAAAATAATACTTTGTCCTTGAGCATAGACACTAAAGTACAAAATCTGCAGTCTAGCAAGACTGTACAATTCTTTTTCAACCTTATTTTTCAAGATTAACTCCCACAGTTTCTTCCATTTCAGGGAGTCTGATTGACTAACAAAATCTTCAACTTATTCTTTCTGCTGCCATCTCCACAAGTATATTTTTATTCTATGTAAATGTTCTCCTGCTCCTTTTCCACCTACACAAATTTTACCATTTCAGGTCAAGTTCAATTCCTCTGTGGTGTTATCACTAATCAGGGTAGCCTGCAGTATAATCATTTCTCTAATGTCTGTTGCTCTGTGTCTCCTTTGAACTTCTTGTGGTATGTCTCATTCTATTTGGCCCATACAATGTCCATAGCTAACTTCTCATGTGTACAAATATTATCACTTAACCAAATATTTGCTTGAAGATAGATGCTACCTAATAGAGTTCTATGGAACATAACATAATTACTCCACAAGTTCTTCATGAAGAACTGGTTTATTAAGGCACTATGCCTCATTGCTATAAGGAGTTAGAGACCTTACATCACAAACCTAGCTTCTCTTCTTATATATTTCCTGGACTTCACCCAATAAATTCCATTTGCCTAAATTTCTTCTTATGTGAAATGGGAGTGGCCCTGCTTACTACAATGTATAAATGTGATCTAATGGGATATAACTTTATATCACTTAAGAAGTAATAATAGAGAGATTTAAAACATAAATTAAGTTTATATAAATTGAAATTTCTAAATTCACAAAGAACAAGTTAACTTATTAACATGGTAAAATATCATATAAGTAAAGTTGTCAAAAGGCTGCAGGTTTATTCACACCTAATGGGTGCGGTGAGCACTGTCTGCAGGATGGACACACTTGTAGCTCTGACTCGGGTGGGGCAAAGGCCTGAGTCAGAGCTACAAATGGTTCATCATACATGAGATGAGAGTCCCACCTGGCTTTATAGGTGGGTTCTAACAAATGTTACAGATCTTCAGACATAAAATTAAAAAGATATAAAATTACATATAAAATAAAATAAAAATATAAAATAAAAAAATCAGATATAAAATTAAAAGAATGAAAGGAAATTGGTTCAAAATTATCATAAGTGTTCGAAGAATTTCCCAGGAATTGAAGAAATTCAGACAGAGAAAAAAAATGTCCCTTATAATCAAGTCAACATAATTTTGAAAAGAGTTTCATAAAAACTAATTTCCTCAGTGATCACAATTTGTCAATGACAAGTACATTCTATCGTATTAATATTCAATATTGTCTAGTCAACAGCTCATCCTTTCTCAGAAAATGTTTAATTCAATCTCACAATATTTTTATATTTAAATGTACAAATATGGGACTTCACACAAATTGTATTTTGAAAGTTAGTGGAAAAACAACAAAATGTGCATGATAAAACTTTAATTTGTAGCTATTTTCTTTGAAACACTCATTCTAAGAAAATGAAAAATAAAATATTTTAAAATGTCATGCATTACCTACCTTAATACTACATTTATACTTAAGGTGGAGACTTCAGGTTTTGTGCAACAAAGTCCTTAAGGGTATTAGGAAAATTATAGTAAAACTCTTAATCAAAACTAAGAAAATTAATCAAGAATAGTGATAATAAGAGTTAATTGATATATAATTATTGATGGAATTTATAATTATTTTTGCCATATAGAATACATAATTATTTAGACTTCATGCTAATTTCCTAAGATACATATATTTATTTCCAGTTCTTATTGTCATAAAAGTATAATTTTAAAAGCTTTAAAAGCATTATAATATATCTGATGACAATAATACTATACCATTAGAACTTGTTAATATTTTCACAAAATCCTTTGGGGTTTTATTTTTTTTAGTTTTTTTAAATTTTAGCTTTTTAATTGACAATAATGGTGAACCTTCATATACAGTGATCAGATTAGGGTAACTATTAATAGTATGTCTGGCATCACAAATACTTATTATTATTTTGTATTGGAAACTTAAACTTCTAGATATTTGAAACCATGCAATATATCACCATTAACTGTAGTCATCCTGTAGTGGTATAGAACACTAGAACTTATTCCTCCTATCTAGTTGTAGTTTTGTATCATTTAACAAATTGCACCTTATCCCTTCCTTCTCCCACCAATGTTTTATATTCAGTAAAATCAGCAATCAGTTACTGGAAGGATATCATTGTTACAGTTTTCAAAAGTGAAAGCTTCTGCTTCCAGAATCAATGCAATGGGCCCCCTCTATTACACACTTTAAAACATTTCTTTACTATATATACGAATATGGAAATTCTTTATTCTTCCTGTAACTTTTCTAAAATCTAAAATTGTATCAAAATTAAAAAATTAAATAGTACTTAATACAGTGTAGCAGATACTGTAACACATTACCTTTTTGTAGGTCTTAAGTTTAAAAATTTAGATGCATTGCATTGCTAGCCTTTAATTGTTTCTGTTTATTTGAGTTTCATGTAGGGAAAGACCAAGACTCTTTCCAATCTCAAGATAGAGATGCCAGTGGCATACAACTGGTAGCGTATCCACGGATCTGGGCATCAGTGAGGACCACATAAGCATCCATGTCTGCCCTAACATGAGCCCTGGCCCTGGTCCTGACCCTGGCAAGAAGAAAGAATGAATGAATCAATTATAATCAGTGGACTTAGAATATCTGCCTTGGTCTTTTATTATTCAGCCCACTGGGTTTTTCTAGTTCTGGTCCCACTGGTCTGATATGAAGGAGACCAAAGGCTGATCAATTAATATTTCTTTTATGCTAAAATGACTTGACATTACTGAAGAGTAAAATTTTAGGGATTCCATGAATCACCTCTTTAGAAATCATAGGAAAGAAGAAAGGACTGAATAATTAGGGTAGTCTATAGCAGAATATATGAATTTATTTCTCAATTTGATTTTTCATTGATATCTTTGTAACTGAAAGAAACCATCTAAATTTAAATTGTCTGCAAGATGTTACAATGGTTAACGTGTTCAATTCTATACTTAATTTTGAGCCAATTTAGACAACAAAAATACAGTTATTTCAGGGACAAAAATCTCTTTTATCTGTTGTTTTTATATGTAAATATAGTATTTGTATTACTACATTCTATTCTGTTCTTAATTTTTAAAATAATTTTTATTTCTGATCAAATAAACAATCATTATCTCCATGACCACAGAATACAATATGGATGTAAAATTAATAGGAATTGGCAAAAGAGAAATCAGTTACGATCTTGAAACTTCTTATTTCCATGACAAGAATGACTATGACTTTAAACAAAATATAGGATAAAAGAAAGGGAGCTAGAATTGGGGGGGATGTAACTTTGGTTTGAGACATAAGGTAATTAATTTGCCACCTGGCTATCCAGATGGGAATGTCCAGGAGGCACCTTATATTTAAAGATCATGAAAACAATAAAAGCACTCATCATTAAATCTATAATAAACATAATTCATTATTTAATTATTCAGAAGGTACCTTTGTATTTTATCAGGCCTCAGGGTTATCAATGAGAAAACCAGTTGCCATTAATAAATTTTTTCCAAAGCTTTCTCTATGCGAAATCCTGTGTTAGTCACTGTGAGGAATATACTTAAACTAATACACTATTCCTGACCTCAAGTAACTTGCAATTCAGTTGGAAAGACGGGCACACATACAAAAGTTTTTTAAAAGTGAAAAAAATAAAGGCAATATTTGTGTAGTAGATGAATGATACAGGCTTTACATGCTAAGCTTAGAGAAGGAAAGGATCTGAATACATTTGAGATAGCAGGAAAGCCTCAAGGAAGAGGGAAAATTGAGCTGGTCTTTGGTGGATGGTAGGAATGGGATTATCAGAGACATTAAAAAAAAAAAAAAAATTTTCAAGGAAGGCAAGTGACCGGAATAGAAACTGTGAAGACAGGCGGAGGAGCTAGAGTCCAAATGATGGAAAGCTTTAAAAATAAACCTTTGGCTCTGTTCATGTTTACATGCAAATTGGAATCTTTTAACAGAGCATCGTTAAACTCCAATAGCTTCAGAAGTCAGAAAAGTCCAACTACAGTCACTGCATTATATTCATAAACTCTGAGGCACTTCCCAAGTATTTACATTCGGTGTGTTGGGAGTCCACTACATTACTGAGATTTAATATTCTTAATTGTTCACATATGTTAGTGAGGCTGCATCAGTAGTGAATGGGAAGATGGTTTTGAAAGCAGAATCAGCTCTATCCCAGTTTTGTCAAGGGTTATCTTGAAAAGCCTGAGTTTCAGGGTCTTAATTTTAGTTTCTCCATCTATAATAACTACTTTGCAGGATTAAAGGAATATATTTCTGGAATTTAACAAAGTTAATCCAAATACTTGTTCTCATCACCTTGCCTGTAAGGGCCAGCAAAATGCAGTCTCACAATTGTTTTTAAACAATGGTGTAAGTGTAGTGAATGACCTCCTTTGAAAAGAGAATATTGACTGAAGGGCTTTATAATAAAATAAATTTGGGATTTTTCATAAAAGAATGAAACTACATATTAAAATATAAAAATTACAAATGATAAACTTTAATGTGAAGGTCTGAAAAAAATAGTCCCTAGATAGGGACTGCCTAGAAATACCACCACTGTAAACATTCTGACTAAGCTGATAGAGAGGGCAGTATGGCAAAGGTCCTATTCCTTCCAGACACAAAAATACCTGATAAACAGTCTTTTGCTATGTGTTCATTTCTTTACCTACAAATAAATCACATCAAATGTGATAATGACAAACAACAACACTGTCATTTAGGAAGAGCTGTGTTATTTTGTATCCTAGAAGTAGGTATTCCATGGGAAAATATTACCAGAAATATTGGTAATTTAAAGGAAGCGTAACAAAGGAATGAGAGATCAAAAGCACAACTCATAGGATGGATAAACAGACAATAGAACTAGGAGTCCTGTTGAACTAAATGGGTTTTCTGATATTTGCAAATATTGCCTTGAATGTTCATGTAATTGCCATTGTCTAAAAACTTAACTTGGTTTACCTAAGCTAGCTTTGAATGAGATATTAGTAATATAGAAAATATAAAATACTAGCTAATATATGAACTGTATAAAGACTATCTTTATTATATGTGTTATACACACACATACACACAAAAGAAATAAAGTTTAAGTGAAAAGCTCACATATACATATGTGTGTGTGTGTCTCCCACTGAAGAAAGCAGTACATCAAGGATGAGTTGAGTGTAGCTAGGTAGCATTACACCACTCCCTGTGTTTAATTCCCTAAATAAATTATCAACTGGAATGGCTACACCAGTCTTCTGTATATATTCATTGATTAGAAAAAAAAAAAGCTCTTAGTTAAAATTGTACACACATACACAGAGTAAAGAGATTTGACACATATTCAAATGATACCTGCTTGTAGACACAGTACTAACCATTTTTACAAAAGGATAGACTTTAAACCAATTTAAATCTCAGCTGCTCTACAGTACATTTGATTTTTACAATTTATTCAAAAATTTTTTTCAACATCTTATTTATACAGTTATGTTCTTGAATGAAATTTCATTTAAAAAATTAGAAATCTAGAAAATAGCGTAACTATTATCCTAAATTATTCATTATTTTCCTAAGAGGTAAGGATTGAAAAATAAACTGAGTTTATCTTCTGAAGTACTTTTAAGTTTCTAATTTTGCAAATACCATCTCCTTTGCTTCTCTGACTCCCAGAGGAAGTACTGCAATACTAATACCACCAGTACTCAGAACTCAAAGCTAAAGTAGCAAGATTGGGAGAGCTGTAGCCTGCTGTGAACCAATTGGGCTGCGCCTGGTCCATCAGTACTGTTAACGTGTGGTCCTTGTCATAGCAGTATCTTTCTTCTTTATCAGAATCCAGGTGATGATGGGTTTTCTCTTCTCTGACTTTTGGATTAAAACACTACAGACTAGTTTACTAGTTCAGCCCTTTAGAAAACAGTGGCAGTAGAAATTATTATCCCTATTTTACACCTGAATAAAATTGATACAAAATATAATTTATCCAGATTCAAATAGAGAGTAATTAGTTAGAATTAAAGCCCACAGGCTTTGCCTTACTTGAAAGCCCTTGCTGCTTCCATTATGCTCCATTGTTCTTAGAACTCACAACCCCCAATACACACACTCCAAACCCCCAGAGTCCTCACACTCCCATAAAGGCCTTACCACAACTATACCAAAATCTGCCTTAAACCCTATAGTGCTCTCTGCTCTAAAATTATCCATTACCATGGTCTCCATCCAAACGCAAAGTGCCTCTGCACAACTGACCCCAGTGGGTATAGTAGAAATAGCCTCTGCCACCCTAGAGGTGTCTGCATTTAAGAGGGGAAAGCATATGTGCGTGTGTGTGCATACACATAAACATACACGTATACACACATAAACATATACATTTTAGGCAAGGTTACAAATTGAGGTGTCAGAGTATAGAAGATCTCTTAAGTCTGACAGGGCACCGGGCAATTGGGCCCACCCCAAGTGTCTGCCTTTGAGGTCACTTTCCCTACATTATTACTGTCAAGGCGTTGGGATAAAAACTTACAACAGGGACAAGAGTCACAGCTAGCAGGATTGGAGGAAGGTGAAAAACTAAGTTGGCCCACTTCACAATGGTACCATCATCTTTTTTTTTTTTTTTCCTGGTGCATTTTTGGCTCAGAGTTCTTGGGCCCTGCTCCACTTTTACAGGGTGCAGATGGGCTTCAGGTGGTAAGGTTAGACTCAGAGGATCCCAGAGGATCCATCTGCGGGATGGCATTCATAGTGACTCCTTTCAGCTAGAGCTCGAGAGAAACCCTGAATGAGGATACCCTTTTGTTCCTCTTCTCTCAGAAAAGTTTCAGAACTACACTAGGAAAAGCCTAGGCTCAGGGGGGTATGGATTTCCCCAAAACCAGGAAGCCACGAAGCCTTGGTGGATCTCCAAGGAAACTCGAAGCCAGTTGGCTCCTCGCTGTCAACCAGCTGGCTGCTTCCAAACACCCTCTTGATGGGCCCTGCGCAGCTGTGTTTTATGTTTCCATATGGCCTTGCCAGAGGTCCCTACCCTTAAACAGACCCAGCTTCCACAATTAGTGTGGACTCAAAATGAGTTAGTTATGGAATACATTAGGTCCCAAAGGCCTCGTGGGGCTATTTACACCTCTTTGGACTATTTCCAGGACCCCAGATTACACTGTACGTGTAAATTAAGGAAGTCTCACAATATAACAGCTCTGACTGGAACACTCAACATGGCCATATCTTATGCCCCATTTCCCAGTGCTTTTCTTGGCCTCATTTTAATGATTTTACCACCCTGAAAGATAAACTCTGTATTCTTAAAGTCATACTTTAGAAAAGATCTCTCTCTTTCCCTTTCCTGAATGTGCCTGGTTCTCTATTCCTCAAGCACAAAAATTAAGGACTGATCAATTTTCTCCTTTGGCATTAAAGTCACTGAGGGCTTTATTTGCATTCACCTGGCCATGTTATAAATACCATCAAATGCCTACATCATGCAATTTCTTTTCTTAAAATAAATCGGTTTCACGTAATAAAATTCAAAACCAGACACAATCAAGCCATGTACCCAACCATTGGAAACATATATTTAGCAGGCAGTAGGGGAGAAAAAACACAAGGTTCTGAGAAGGCCACTTCTCTGGCCAGTACACAGTGCCAGTTATAGATCACAGATTCTAGAAAACCTAAAATGTAAATTGTTCCTATTTCATTTTTTATCTGTGGCTTCCATTGTTTACCCAGAGAATCTGGGCTTTGTTTTGGTGTTTTATTTCTCCCACTGTCTTCTCTCTGCTCTGCGAGGCCTTTTCCCGTGGGACCTTTTCATTTCTTCACAGGCTCCTGACTCCAGCCACGTGTCTCAGTTGGATACGGCTGCCTAATAACACAGGGTCTGACACACAGACTCTCAATAAACATTTGCTGAATGAGTTTTGGAAACTGAATAAGGAAACTGATGATGTCTGGAGAAATAATGCAAGTCTAAGAATCAGGAAATTAGTTAGCTAAACAAGATTTGATAATAATAATGACAATTATAATAGTTAGCTTTTGATGATAACTTTATAAGTGTCCAACACTTTACTAGAAGCTTTAAAGACATGATCTCATCTTACTTTAATTTAATCATCACAATATCAGGCGTCATGACCCCTGTTTGACAGGTGAAGAAGTAAAATAATATGGCCACAGCCACATAGCTATTAAGCATATATTTTACTGGGATTAGTATGCATGTCTGTTCAATACCAAAATGAATGCCTTTTTTTTTTTTAACCACCTCCAGTCTGACTCTTCATTTTTTCATTTATTAAATGCTGAAATTTTAACAATCACTAAGTTCTCTTCCAACTTGAAGATGGTATAGATATAAGCTGACACATATCTCAAGAAAATTTACAGTCCAACTATTTTTTCCTGTTGATTAAAATCCTGCAAGAGACAAAGAAATGGCTCTGCAAAGCTGAAAGTTTAGAAACTCTAAAAGGAAAAAGCAGAGGAAACTTTGGTGCAGCTTGAGTTTTGCTAGAGTTTTTCAGATACACCTAAACCTAGAATTAGCATTGTCATTATAGCAGTTATCATTTACTGGTAACTTATTATGTGTCAGACACTATGCTAAAAGTTTATATGTATAACCTCATGGAAATCTCAAACAACCTTTACGAGATAGAGCTACTGCTATTCTCAACTAACAGATGAAGAAACCAAGCTAATATGTTTAACTCTGAAGAGGATAACTAACTTTGAGGTTATACTGTTTCTGCATGCTATTTTTACCTTATTTATCTATGTTTATTTAATGTGATTTATATGTCATTTTTTGTTGTTTATTTTTAAATAAATCCCATGGGATACAGATCAGAAATCTGCTTAGTTTGTTTGCAAGCACATACTCTAGTGCTGTGTATACAGTGACACTTAACAGGTGTCTCGTGATACGTGCCTTTCAGTGCAATTAAATAACTTTGGGTCACTCTCAGTCACATGCCTATGAGTTACAAACTCTGCTTTCCTCTCCTTGTAGATATTTCTTTCTGTCCAAAGTGGATAGACTATCAAGCATCAAAAGAAAATAGACAACCCACACCAATGTGGAGATTTGCAAACTCTAACCAGACAAAAATCTCCATAGAGAAAACATAATGCCTGGGTGGGTGATTGACATATAAGAAATCCTACCTAAATATGTTCCCACAGTTCATTCTATACTTATTAGAAGGGATTATTGACACTTTCAGAAGATGTAATCTCAGGGACCCTGATAGCAAATTAACTTTGGTATTAAGAGGAATTGAAGTTAGATGTTACTCTCTATAGTAGGGCTGCCTAATTTTCATTTTAACTCTGACTTATATTACACACTATTATTAATGTACCTGCATGTATGAAGCAAAAATTGATAGACCTTTTTGTCTTTTGTTTTCATCTTTTCAAAGAAATAGCCTCCAAATTAAGCTACACAAAAAGTGTGGAAATGCTCAAAAAAGATCCATTTAGAATCTATAATGATTTGGAGGGAGGAGGATATTTTAGAAGCTATAATTTTTCGATCAAATATTACTTCATTTTTATTTTAGCCAAGTACACATTTTGTAAAATAACACTAATAAGGTGTGCTATTTTTCTCTAACCAAATTCTTTACAATAAAATCCAACTGCAATATTCATTTAGAAATTTGATAATGCTCTCTTGTGTGAGTTTTAGGAATATTTGAAACCCCATTGCATATAAATTATATCATGGAAAAGCTGTATAAATATTCTATTATGGCACATGCTGTTCTAAGGATCTGTCAGGATTTCCTTTATACACTCCATTTTGAGTGGTATATAAATCAGATGTAAAAATTCATGTTGGACTGAAACTCAGCACAAAAAGCCTTCTCCAGAGGCAAATGCTTTTTTCAAAATGTGGTTTGAATTATGTTGGTCATTTTTAAGTTATAGAAGTGCAGAAAATGTATTTGTGGTTTTGAAGGAGAGAGATTTTTTCCATTTTTATAACTCATTAGGAAACTTTACAGGCCTTTAGACCATTTTGTGATTTAGTTCTTCTCAGGTTTTTCCCCAAAGCAATATTAAAACTTGAATGGTGTCCGCTATGAATCCAATGATTACTGTTCTGAATACAAATGTGTGTGTGGATATAAATAGTTACATACATCTTCAACTAGGAGAAGTTCCAAAAATATCATGACTGTGGTAGAAGTTAGGCTTATCAGTTGTCCAGTCTTTGTCTTGGTATCAAGTCAAGTTTGCTCTAGCAAAGTAATCCCTTATCTAAGTCATAGTTCAGCATGGGTTGCTTGTGATTTTAATGCTGTATCTTTAACTTGCAGAAAAATACACTGAGTTCAACACTGCTTCCTTAATGAGCTGTGCTTTCCTAGGTTCTGTTTTCTATAACATATACAGCAGGTTGCAGCATGTTTAATGGATAGTCACTGATGATTATCTCATTTGTAAAGTATTTAATATATATATGTATTTATGTATCAAAATTAGTTTGCTAAATATTGTTGAACTTATTTTCTTTGTATAGATAATTTGTTACTATTTTCATAAACATCAAAATTATTTTAGCATATTCAGAGATTATGATTATATTATCTTTTGTAATAGCACCAGTTAAAATCTGACAAAGTTTGATTTAGACTAAAACAGTTGGCATAATTCACAAACTTGATTCAGCCAATCTTTCAAATAACTTGAAAAGAAAATTAAAACAAAAATATTTCATATGTTTGAATTGCTTTCACCTGTACTACATTTAGTTTGTGAATGTATTGGAACAAAACATTTGGTAGTATTTCTTATTGCTTTACCCATTAAAGCATAAAGAGATTAAAAATTTCCCAATATCATACCTTTTTTTTTAAATTAAATTCCATTTAGAGAATTAGAATCAGGGTGTCTTGATTCCTAATACAATACCCTTTTCATCGTATTACACTATTTCTGGTGCAGTTGCTAAAATCTTTGGGTTTAGGGACAGTTAGAATGGAGCACTCAGAGGACAAACACTTGCCTGTGGCTGGTGGAGCAAAGCAGACTTTCCCTTGGGGACTCTGTGAGGCACAGAAGGAGTCTGACTCC
Source organism: Eulemur rufifrons (assembly GCF_041146395.1). Lineage (NCBI taxonomy): Eukaryota > Metazoa > Chordata > Mammalia > Primates > Lemuridae > Eulemur > Eulemur rufifrons. The sequence continues at coordinate 68,289,124 of NC_091011.1, forward strand.
TCCTGAATGTTTTATCTACTAACCTAGTGTCATGGAAATTAGCCAGCTATGCACTACAGAGAGAGCTGAATGCCAGTTTCCTTTATTTTTCACATTAACAGGAGAGCAGGGTTACTAATGAGGGGTCACATCCCAAATCTCTAATCTATGTAGCTGAATATCCTTATTTATATTTGGGTCATTTTCTATTTTGCTCCATTTACTTGCTAAAGTATACTGATTTGTGTTCCATAATGTTACATTTTGTTAGAATTATGAAATTTTATGTATAATTTATACATTACTAATATACTTATGTCCTTCTGTTAGTTTATCATTAAAATCATATCTCTTATGATTTACCTTAACATGTATCACTTCAAACATCCCTCTGTGACTCAGTCAGTCATTAGGAAGTTTGTTGCAGCCTTTAGGGAAAGTCTACAAATTTTTGAGCACTAAGTATATATTGAAATATAGTTTTATGTTAATCAAAACTGTTTCAAGGTAGAGCACACACATTTAAAAACCACTGAAAATAAATAGACTTTAAAAGCCAAAGTAAATAGTTTGTATATGTGAGTAATCTAGATTTCATGGTTTGAACATAAGTAATTTATGACTTATTAGGCAAGTATTTAATAATATAGACATTGCACTACCCTTCTTAAATCTATTGCATTGTACCCATATTTTTTCTCACATTTGGAGAATGTGAGTTATTATTTGAATAGCATTGAGCTTGTTAAAGCATGGCACCATTGTGTCTTACATAGCAAGAAATATGTTTTTATATAGAATGACTATTCCTTACAATACATGAAATAAAGAATGACATTTAAAAATCTAAGATTATTAGTAGTAAAGAATGTAAGATATATTCTCACCTTGATTTTACTTTTAAGCAGCCTTTTATTTGTCTATTAGGAACTTCTTCCCGTGGTTTTACAGGCTCCGGTTCTTGTTCTTTCTTTTGACAAACCAATATATAATTTGTGCCATTATTGTTTGACCAAAATGTACCAACAGAAGTTTCATAACGTATACAAAATTCAACTTTACTGCCATCTTTTTGATAAGGAGGAACCAGTGAAATCTTAAAGGAGAACTGGTCAGTTTCACCATCACATGAATTAGGAACATATTCTGCCAAAATGTCATAATGTGTCTGCCAGTCATCTAAGGACATTCTCACATACACTAATTTCTCAAAAGAAACATTCAAAACTCGAATAATACCCTTCACGCTTGTAGACCCAGGAAGACATTCAGCTGACTCCAGTATGGCTTTCTGTACTTGAAGTTGTTGCATAAGATCTTCTTTTGAAGGCAAGTCAAATAGTGGAGATAAAACATATTCTTCAGTATTCTTCCTTAATTCAAAATTAGTTGAAACACCTGGTAAGTCCCAGGAATCAAATTCTTTAACAGACACAAGGTTGAATCCAAAGTTGTCAGCAAACGAAACTCTTCTAGTACCTGAAGTTGGGGTGTCCAGGTACATGTCTTCGGAAGAATCAGAACCTCGTCGACTTGGCTGAGGGGAGAAACCAGGTTTGAAGGTAATTTTAACTTCTTCATCTTCACAAAGAGAATCAGATAAATTAGGAACTTCTAAAAAATTATCTTTGCTAATCTGACTAGGTACTTCAGAAGGCTCCATCGGGCTCTCTGATATCAAATAAGGGAGAACTGTACAACTAGTAGAGGCTGATATTTGAGATACTGAGGCTTAAAATAAGTATAGCGTTACAGTTGACATTGCAAAAAGGAGTCAGCGCTATAAATAGGTCCAGTGGCGTGTAAACTATGCTAGCCTGCCTCCAAAGGCCTTTAATATGATAGCATCCAGGCTACCCTTGCCAGTATGTTTCAGATTTAACACTCAGTTTTTAAAGTTGCATTTGTTTATGAATTGAGTTTTAAAGAGACATTTTAAAATGATTTTCTTCTGTATCAAGAGTTCTGGAACCTTAGGATAAAAATATTATTTTACCAGTTGATACTAAAAATTAAAACTTAGAACATTTTAAAAAATAATAAAAGTAGTATCACAATAATGAATAGGTAGTTTGAACTAAATCAATCCGTAGAGGAGGCAAGTGCAGACATACAAGGATAAGAACATTTATAGAACTAGAGAGATCCAGAGCCAGGTAACAACGATAGCTACCATTTTCAGGGACTTATAAATGTAAAATGTTTACTATAAAGGGTTAAATAGAGGCACTGAAAGTTCTCAGGAAGGAAACATCATTTAGATGGAGAAGGTATCATTTGAAATAAACCATGAAGAGTAGGTAGAATTTAGATAAGCAAGGTTGGTGTAAGATGAATTTTCCAGGTGGAATAAACAGCCTGAGCCAAGAGGCAGAACAAGGAATTAATCAAATCCATTATTTTAAGCATTAGTAAATTTTTTTAAATTAAGCCTGGGGGAAATACAGACAAGTCATATGTCATTAACTTGAAAGTATAAGTGGGCAAATGTAAGCCCGGCCCAAAAGTAAAATATTTATGTAGCATAAAATGTTCATCTTTTGCAAATTGCCATTTTATGCTGACAGAGCAGAAGGTGATTCCATGACATCTTGGAATTTGATGTGAGTTTTAAAGTGTAAACAACATATTTAGTCTCTCACATGTTTTTTTTTTTTTTGTTAATATGAAGCCTACATTGGAGATGACAATTTGGTAAAAACCTACAAAAATTTTAAAGGCACACATGATTTGACCCAGAAATGGCCCAGCTAGAAATTTGCCCTATCAGTATGGAAAAATATGCAAAGATAAATATAGATACATGTCCATAATATAATTGTTTATTTAAAAATTTCTAGAAACTTATCTAAATGTCCAACAACAGGGAACTGAATAATGTTACACTTATACAATAAAATTTTGTGCAGTCATTAGAAAAGATAAAGTAGCACTTTATGTGCTGATGTGGAAAGATAAAAAAGATAAACGGCTAAGTGAAAAAAAAGAAAATGTGTGCAGATATGTTCATAGAAAATTCCTGGAAAGATCTAAAAGAAAATATTAGCAGTGCTTACCTCTAACCACAAAGGTTAAAGGTTCCAGGGAAAAGGGCTTCTTATTCATTTCACCTGGTAGTCCTCTTTAGACATGAACATGATTTTCTTTCAAAATATCTATAAATTAAATTGAAAAAATACAAAGTATTAATCTTTTTAAAAAGAATACATAACCTAAACATTTGGACCCCCATAATATGCTGAAATAAAAAGGAAAAAAATAAAAAAAGAGCCTGACGGCATATTTTTTTTCAAGTGATAACTTCAGAAATATATTATAACTTATTGGATAATGTGAATTGCATAAAATAGGGGATAGAGAAATTATTTTCCAAAATTTAAAATGAGTAATGACAAAGAGGATAAGGAAATGAAATTATTTGGGCTTTATCTCATCCACATAATTAGAATGGGTGGTGACCACATGGATTGTTCAAGAATGGGAAATCGCTGTGGAAATGGCTATCCCTTGTAAACGTGATGTGATGACCATGAGTAGCCAGATTTCAAGGTACCTAAAATATATTGTTATGTACTCAAGGAAATTATTAACAAAATATTTCATAGAATTAGTGAAATAATCCACATAGCCATGTAAATAATAGAATAATGAAAATTTGCCATATAATAATGTACTAAAGCACTTAACTATCCAGTGGTTATAAGCAGAGTAATGGAGATGAAGACTCCTTGGTCTATATCTTTGCTCTGCTGCTTGCTAGTTGGGTGACCTTCAGAATGTTGCTCAAAGATTCTAACCTTCAATTTCCTTAATTGTAAGAATGCAGTGTTAAAAATTAAATAAGATGCTCATTAAATGTCTAACACAAAACTTATAGTAATAGTGGCAATCATTTTTATTCCTACATATGTTTGTGAAAGACTGATTTCTAACATATATGAATAGATAGAAGATAAATAGATAATGGAGGATCCATATATATAACGTTAAGGAATTATTTGCAATTTGTTTCCCTTTTGTCTTTTACAAAATCTTTAGTATGTAACATTAAGCTTTACAAAACACAATATAGCTCTACATTAGAAAATGGTCCTGTTAATTTGATCTAAACTTTTCCCTTTTTAATGTATCTCTCTACATGGAGCACTACTCCCATGATTTGTAGTAATCACCATCTTTGTTTTGGAGTTTATAAACCTTCACATAATTGTAGACAGTTGACATGTCTTCCCTTGGTCACTACTTAGCTAAAGCAGAGTGATGTCATCATTTTAATCTCTTCATATGTCAGTCCTCCAGTGCTTTTTATTATTTTCTTCCTCCTCTATGAACTCCTTCCAGCTCGCCTACATTTTTCTGTTAATGAGCTGCCCCCAGAAGAATGCAATATTACGGATCAAGTGTCTCTGGAGCATGAAAAGAAACACTAACAGCCTCAGCCCTGTGACTCGGTGTTTGTATTCAGTTAAAATTCACTTTTCCGCACTTTGTTTCCATATCATAGGTCAGACCGACATTCCATTTTCTCAAATTCACTACTACCTCAATTTCAACCCAGCTTTTACCGCATTCTTCCTCAGCTGCTGAGGTATACTGCTTTTAGCAGAGTTGGAGCTTTTTTACAAACTAAAACTCAAGTCTGCTCACATTCCCCATTTTTTTTGTATTAATCAAAGATTCTCAAAGATACCTTTAACATAAAAGTATCAGTCAGAATCCTAGTATGGAGGAAATAGATAGCATGTTCAAATAAGATAATCCCAGGAAGGTTTATTTCCAAGGGTCTATTTATAAAGTGTAAATGCAGAAAAGCCACAAGAACTAGTATGACAAACTGGAGCCGGTCACATCAGACCTGTGATCATCCATTAAGGGATAAGGGGAAGGGAGAAATTATCGGAACTTGAAAGCAAAGAGTGCCATAAAGAGCTTACCATTTGGAGACTTGGTCAAGGGACACAGCCAGTTGAAGATGACCTTGCTGAGAATGGTCTAGGAACATAAATACACTGAATTCATTATTTTTGTTTCCTGTGGTGTCCTAACAGGACTACCCATTGGCCAGAGGGCATGGAGACTATTATATTCATTCAGGTCAGTCTCCTGGAGCAGAGAGCATGGTAGAAAATGGTGAAAAGGGCGGCAAGTAGATTTGGAGGAGGAAACAGAAAATATCACAGATTAAACATATACTTATGCATATATATACATATTATAATTATATATGTAACATATACATATATAACTTAAAGTATGTATGTGTGTTCATCTTTCTTTATACATATTCCATTTCAATGCCAATTGAGTTTCTATTACCTGATCTTTTATTGCCACAGGTTCAAGCAAAAAAGGGTTAAAATCTCTAAGGTCTGTAAGCTCTGGTCCAGTGGAAGTTACAAATAAGAGAGATTGAGTTTATCCAAAAATGACTAGGAAAGAAATGATCTTTTTTGAGATAAATTATAACTTTGTATTTGTTTCCTTTGTAGGTCTTTGTCCGCAACCTAAACTCAAGAAACATTTTATCAAATGAGAATCTGGAACAGTGGTTCTTACCCAGAGATAGATATCAAAATCACCAGGAGGGATATTCAAACTACACCAGCTCAGATGCACTATCAGATTCACTAAGAGTTTCCAGCACAAGGATGCTTCGCAAATGATTCTCGTATACAGACCTGGGTAAGGTGCATGATCTACTAGTCTGTCTGCCACAGTCAGGGACTTATGTTCTAGTTATGAAAACAATTATAGCTATTATCCCTCAAGTACTATGCACTTTTTTTGATATGGAGGCTGTAAAATGCTTTTACCAAAAATTACATACGAATTTAGTAGAGTTATAGAGTAGCAGAACTTTAAGGGTACTTAGCAATCACCTAGGTAGGAACCTTCACATTCACATAAGAAAACCTAAATCCAGAACCACTATTGAGTAACAGACACCTGACTTGAACCCAGCTCTACCTTGCTTTCAGTCCAGCATTCTCCATACCATACCGTACATATGCCAACTTCTAGTTTTAGAATTCATAATTAACAAATTAATCATTCTTTGAAAATAGTCATTAACATTAATTTGTTCTAGATTTAGTTTATTTTTTAAATCAATTAACTTTTGTGAACTTTCTTTTTTCCATTTGATGAAAGATCTCCAGGGATGTCCAGATAATTTTTCTTCATGACAAGGTCTCTCAACCTTTTGCAACCTATGTCCCCTTTGACAAATATAATATCCTACACTGTCCTCTCCTCGCCCTCAGAGACTCTGCTATATTTTTATTTGGGAATTCCTGACCTAAGTTATAAAAATGAATCATGCAATCTCTTTAGAACTAATATTGATACTTAGTATTTTAAAAGGGTATTGGTTAAAGGAAACTACTTTAAACATAGTTTGAGACACAGATTTGTTTATCAAATGCCAATCATTGAAAAAAATCCTTTGAAAATGTTCACATCTACCAATAGGGCATGCACAGATAAGTCAGGAAAGAATGGAAACTTTGTCAGATAAATATTTAAAGCGTTGTATCATTTATTCCTTAGAGAGTTGAATGATTCAGTATAGGTAATTGATCATGTTAACAGCAGAAGAGTTTTGCCACCAAAGGCAGTATCCAGATTGTGCAGCTTAATTTACAAGAGAAAAACTAGTATAGTACTCAAGCACCAAGTGCTTATTTTGTATGGATTACATAATGTGCTTTAAACTCCCTTGACCAAAATAAAGGCATATAAATATAGAGTAGAGTTATACAAATCTAAAGCTCTAAGGTGCTAAACAAGCCAGCATTAAGGCTAACCCCCTTATTTTACATATAGGAAAACTGAAATCTAAATGGTCAACTGGATTCTTACCTTGAGTTATATGTGATTCCAGCATTAACCCTAAAAGAGAAATATATTATAAATGTAAAGACAGATGTTATCTGATATCTTAACAAATTGTTATTTGGCCCATAAAATATATGCTCATAGTATGTAAATTTTGATATTAAATTGTACAGCTAAGCACACTGTATTAGGAGTTGGTAGGCCTAAATTCTAGAGTCATGCTTATCATTAAGAAACTGTCTGATCTTGGAAATCACTTAACTTCTTTGTATAAATGTCTGAATATTTATTATCCAAAATTTCTTCAAAATAGGGAAATCTGCAACTCATGGATTTTATCATGAAAGTTGTCATATATATGTAAAGCAAACATATATTGACTTCCTACTTCCATGTGAGGCACTTTGTTAGGTCCTAAGACACAAAGTTAAATACACAGTACAGAATCTGTTCTCAATAGCCTAACATCTAGTGGAGAGATAGGCAACAGTAGAAATTCTGCATCCCGATGTACCTCACTTTCTTGCCATAATAGCCTTAATCACTGACTGGAAAATCTTGAGAATAATCCTTCTAAGCTTGGCTTTAGGGGTTCTGCCCATATTCTCCTCTTCACCATGTTACAATTGGACTCCTGTTTCACATACAGATTTTTAAAATCTTTATCAGTGGCCAGGAACCAGCTATTCTTATTTCAAAGAAGCCTGGACTTGAAATCCTACAAGATATTGACTCATGTGGCTGCTGTTTACTTTGTTAATCTTATTAACTATTCTATTGCAGGGACTGTAATGCTAGAATGTTAACCAAAAATGCTCTGCTAATTTTCCACTCCACACTTTCATTCTAGGTAAGAACATCAGCCCAGAAACACTTAGGAGTTCATGCTAGAGTACAATATCCCTTAGTATGATATAGATCATCAGGAATTACTACTTTACACAGTTAAGGAAGAGGCAAGATTCTATTTTTTCTATTTATATTAATGTGAATTATCAAAAGATTATTTTAAATGTTAACCTTTTACTTGAAATTGTTTCTAATGGTTAAATTTTAGACAATTTATTTGATTCATTTTTGAATACATATGTCTTTTTTGGATACAAATACTTAATTCATTAAATAAATATGACTGGAGGAAGTTTAATAAAGTGGTCAAGAGTGTGCATTTTAAACATACCTGAGTCAAATGCCTGCTCTTTGTTTTATGAGCTGTTTCATCTTTTTAAATTTTTTTTTATTTTTAATTATTATGGGTACATAATAGTTGTATATATTTATAGGGTACATATGATATTTTGATACAGGCATAAAATGTGCATTAATCAAATGAGTTATTTCATTTTGAGCAGAATATTTACTCTGTGCCTCATTTTTCATTCTATAAATGAAACATGATAATGCCTAACTCATTTGGTTGTTGTGAGGGTTAAACTAGAACATGTCTATGAGCAGTTTTCAATAGTGACAATTCTATAATAAGCAGTAAGAATTTGCGTATATTATTATTGTTATTCTTGCCTATAATATTGAGATATTGCTGATTGTATTAGAATACTTCTTCATATTGTATTATTGAGAGACAATACAGCTATGGGGTTTAAGATCACAGTGTCTGGAGATGCACTACATAAGCTCAAATCCGCTTCTTCTATTTATTAGCTGAGTGACCTTAGGTAATTATTTAATCTTTCTGATAAATAAATCTTTTATTTCCCCATTTATACAATAGGAATTCTAATAGGCCCTACCTCAAAGGGTTGTTATAAGGATCCGATAAGTTAATATATGGAAAGCTTTTGAAACAATAAAAATGTAAATGTCAATTAAATTATGGTGTTTAAAATGTACAAGGAAAAAGATTACTTAAAATCCCATCATATAGTATAGCCATTGTGTTTTTTCTTATATTTTTCTTTGTGAAAGTGCCATAAGAGCAAAATAATCTATTTTGTGAACCATTGCATTCCTGTAAATCTCATACTATATAAGTGATTGAAAGGAGGGGATGAATGGAAGGATGGATGGATCAATGAATCAACAGATAGATTGATGGAAGGACATATGAGGGGGTGACTGGATGGATGGTAGGCAGAATGAATGAATTTAACATAAGCCCTCATCTTCCTAGTATTCTATTAGCAATACATTTTATTTTTGTACTTCTACAGTATAGTAAAATCAATGTTCATAATATAAGATCCTGAAGTAGCTTCTAAATCATTACAAAATGGTTATTCATGTGTGCTGTATGTGGCAATTCTCCATCTGTCAAAATATTTTGTTAAGCAGAACACTCTATTCTTTGTTTAGGCCAGATATTTTCCATAGTGAACAGAGTAAATACCAATGCATGCTCTTGGTAACCTTCTATTTTGTGTACATCCAAATAAGAGCAGAAAGAAATAATTGCTTTAGTTGTTTCACATTCGTTTTATACTACTCTGTTTTAGGTGCATACATTTTCTTTGGACTGTCACCATTAGTTCAGATTATTAGAAGGCTTTTTCCTCCTTCACTCTGTACTAGTCCTTCCTTATTGTGAGCGGATTCAATAAATGGTTTAAGGTAGGACGAAACAACATAGAACATGGAAGGAAATAAAAATTGATTGTGGAAAATTAAGAGTTTCTGGGATTTTTGTTATGCTATCCCAAATAAATCAGCATATAAGAAATTACATTTTTTTCCCAATCTGCTGATACGGTAGTATTGTAAGGATAGGTGACTTACTTTTTATGGATATCTGTAATTTGGGTTACTTAATATAGATAAAAATTCAGCAATAACTATGGATTTCTCCAAAAGTTTCAAAGATTATGCATGTGCTTTATGCAGTACTTGGCACAGTTTTGGGTGATAATGAGTACTTTATGTCTCTGCAACAATTTAAAGAATCAAATGAATTTACCATGCAGGATAGGATGCCTAATAATGTTTAACATTGTAACAAAGCCAGCAACATTATTGGTATTACATAGTTCTCTAAATTTTATATTATATTAGTTTACCAGGTTAGGAGTTTATAATCAAGGATATGTGGACACTGCAGGGTTTGTAGATGGAAAACAAAGGGTCCAAAAATTTACCTAAAATTATATGTTAAATTTATGCATGTCCACATTTTACTGTGTAAAGTATACAAAATTTTCATCCCACATTCCTGAACCAAAATTTAAGAACCTATAAATAATTATTGATATTTATAAATATCAATTTATAAATTGATTTTGTTATTTAATAATCAGTAGGATTTGGTCCTAAGAATTAAAGGTAAAATATATTCCAGTCTGTACATTTTATGCACCTAAAGTTACTGTTCAGCCCAAACTGAATTAGCATTCACTATCGAAATCTCTTTGCTGTGTAAAATGAAAAATACATAATAATGTTTATATGAATACACATATACATTATGCATATCTAATCTGAACATTTAGGTGAGAAATAAATAGAACTTGCTTTTCATAAGGCACATCCTGGTACAGTGAATAAATATATTCAACATCATTCTAAATTTTCCCATGGAAAATTATCTTTTACCAATAGAGCAGTCAACTATGTTTGGATTATGTTGAATTTTTCTTAAGAATAGCAAAATAAAAAAAAAAAACTGAGCATAATCTCTTGCTTAGCCCAGTAGCTGAGTCATATATATTTTTAAATCATGTACCAAAAAGTTGTCAAAAATAGAATGAAGAATATGTGTTCCTTCAAGTGGAATCAATTTGAAAGTTTAAATGATTTGCTCACTGGTGAACACTGTTTGGCAAATCATGTGGTATAACCCATTTGGGAGTTTGTATTATGTGGCACTATAAGCTTTAAAATTATACAGTCCTAGAGCCAGAAACTGCTTGGAAATCATTTTGTCCAGCCTTCACTCTTTAAAGACTTTCCTTTAAGATGTATTAATAGGAGTGCTTCTATCTTTGCTTGGATGCATCCAATGATAGCAAATTCACTGTTGTATAAGGCAGCACATTTCATTGTTTAAACATTTCATTGTTTAAAAAATCAATAAAATGTTCTTTATCATTTTATGCCATAATATAATCTACATTAGTTTTGTGTTTTATTTTTATTAGTGTTTTAGAAGCAAGATTTGATATCCTCATAAGAACTTATTGCGTTAATCAGAATTTTTCATAAGCACTTATTGTGTCAACAAAAGTGAAACTTTTTAAGTATTACACTCACACAGAAAAGTTCAGAAATCATAACTGTATAGCTCAGTGAATTTTTCCCAAAGTAAACTTAGCCACATAACCCCCAAATAGTTTAAAAATAGATTATCAGCACTCTGACCAGAAATTCATCTCATATCTATTCCCAATAGCTACCTCTTAAAGGTAACCACTATCTTGACTTCTATCATTTACAGAAAAATATCGGTTAATATTGCTGGGTTTTGAACTTAATATAAGTAGAAATAAACTCTTTCGTGTCTGACTTCTTTCTTAATATAATGTTCTTCTTGCTGTATAATATTCTATTTTATAAATAGATCATAGTAGACATTTGGTTTGTTTCTGGGTTTGAACCACTAATGACAGTTCTGCTATGAACATTCTTGCATATTGTCATTTGGTGCACAGGTATACAAATTTCTGTTAGATATATTCCAAGGAGTGAATTTGCTGGATCATAGGTATTGCATATATTCAGCTTTAGTAGATACTGGCCGTTTTCTAATAGTGGTGGGACAAATTTACACTCCCAAACAGTAATATATATAACTTGTTTTCTATCCTTGCAAGCACTTGGTATTGTCAGTATTTTTGTTTGTCACTCTGGTATGGTATGGTGGTATCTTGTTTGTGTTTCTCATTTGAGTTTTCTTGATGTCTAATAAATTTGAGCACCTTTTTATTTCTTCACTATTTGGATGTTTGCTTTTTGTGAAGCAATATTCAAGTTAGATAGATAGGTAGATACATGTATATGTAAATATGAGGCCTTTGTCACAAATACGTATGTCCATGTCTATATGTGATTATTTCTCCCATTATGTGAGTTGCCTTTTCACTCTTAATGGTGTATTTTGATGAATAGAATTCATTTTAAATGGAGTCCCTTTGCTAGTCTTTTATGTAAATCCTTTACAATTTATCCTCCACATTTAGATCTATAGTCCATCTGGAATTAATCTGTGGGTATGATATGAAGTAGGAGAATCAAGATATATTTTTGCATAAAGATATCTAATTTATTCAGTATCATTTATTGAAAAGATCACCCATTCCCCCTACACTGTGGTGTCACCATTGTAGTAAAATTAGGGACCGTATGTGTGGGTATCTGAAAGTCTATTTTACCGTTTTTGTGCTAAAATCGCATTTTTAGTTGTTGTAGCTTTATGGTAAGTCTCCATATCCTGCAAAGTAAGGCTGAGATTCATTCTTTTTCAAAATTTTCTTGGCCCTTTCCAATTCCAGTTAAACTTTATAATTAGCTTGTTAATTTCTACAGCTAAGATTTTTGTGTGGAATACATTCAGCCTATAGAATATTTTAAGATAATTTGAGGAGAATTGACATCTTTACAAAATTGACATTTTTAAATTATTGAGCTTTCCAATTTGTAAACATTGTCACCCTCCCTGTTTTAGCTTTTTAACATTCTCTCAATACTATTTTGCAGTTTACAGTGAAAGGCCCTTACACACCTATCATTGGAAGTATTCCTTGGTATTTGATTTGTTATGCTGGTATAAATAATGTCATTTTAAACATATCATTTTCTATTTTTCCTTTTGTTTCTATACTATATAGAAATACAATTTTGTGTACTGACCTTGAGTTTTGTGTACTGACGTTGAATATGGTAATCTTAATTATTTATTAATTATAGTAGTTTGTTACAGTCTATTTTGTATTTTACATGTACAATATCATGTCATTTTGTGAATAATGACAGTTTATTTCTCAGTTTCTCCTCTTCATATCTTTGGCTTTGTTGTCTTGCTTTATGGCACTGGCAAGGATTTCTAATAGGGTTCAATAGGAATGTCTAGCTAACACCCTTGTCTACATCCTCATCTGGTAAAAAGATTTGAATATTTTACCATTAAGTATGCATTTAATCTTGGTTAAACTGGATATCCACATGCAAAAGAATTAAGTTAAACCCATTTCCCATCATATACAAAAATTAATTCAAAATGGAATAAAATACTTAAATGTAAGAGCTAACACTATAAAACTTATAGACAGAAACACAGGCACAAAATTTTCATGAGCTTGCATTAGAAAATGGTTTCTTAGATAAGTCAACAAGCCCACTAGTGACAAAAGAAAACAAATTGTCTTCATCAAAATTAAAAATTTTTGTGCTCCAAAAAACACTATAAAGAAAATGAAAATACCATCTATAGGACAAGAGAAAATATTTGCAAATAATATATCTAATAAAGGACTCATACCTAGAATCTACAAAAAGCATTTATATCTTATCAACAATAAAAACAAATAACCCAATTCAAAAATGGTCAAAAGTTTTCAGTAGACATTTCTCCAAAGAGGATTTACAAATGGCAAATAAAGACATGAACATATGCTCAACATCGTTAGTAATTAAGAAAATATGAATCAAAACCACAATGAAATACCACTTCATATGCACTAAGATGGCTCTAATAATAGACAATAACAATTTTTGGTGAGGTTTTAGAGAAATCAGAACCCTCATGCATTGTAATCTATGTAAAGAATGTAAAATGGTACAGCTGCTTTGGAAAATGGTTTGACAGTTCCTCAAATGATTAAACATGAGTTACCAGATGAACCAGCAATTTCACTCCTAGGTATATGATCAAGAGAAATGAAAACATAAATCCACACAAAAATTCATTCATGATATCTCAAAAGTGGAAAAAAATCAAATGTCCATCAACTGATGAGTGGATAAACAAATGTGGTATATCCTACAATGAAATGTGACTCGACAATAGAAGGGCATGAAGTACTGATACGTGTTACAACATGGGTGAACCTTGAAAACACTATGCTCAGTAAAAGTGTCAGCCAGAAAATGCCACATATTGTATGATTCCATTTACACAGAATATCCAGAATGGGCAAAGTTACTGAAACATAAGCTCCATTACTGGGGCTGAGGGAAGGAGAGAATGGCAAGTGATTGCTAATGGGTACTGAGTTTCTTCCTAGGGTAACAAAAATGTTCAGGAATTAGACAGTGCTGATGTACATATATGTGAATATACTAAAAACATCCTCACTGAATTATATACTTTAAAAGAGTAAATTTTATAATATGTAAATTCTACCTGAATTTTTAAAAATCAAATTCTCTAGTAAAATTCTCCATCGTGCACCATTTTCTTAAAATCTACTGATCACAGTAACCTTAAAAATCACATCTGATAACCACTTTTTCTGTCTTTTCTAGTTATTCTTGGCAATTCATTAGTCTGCCACAAGCTATGACATCAAAACAGAAAGAGGAAGTAAATGTCTGTCTTTTAAATGTGCCATTTCTCCCTGGATTTGTATTTGAGTAATGAATTTTATAAACTTAAATGTAAGATAATATTACTCTTGCCAGGTTGTTTCAACTGCTACAGCATCCAGCTTTCATATTAGTTATAGCACTCAGCTTTGTTACAATAAGCATTTCTAAATAGGATATACTTTTTTGAAATCTAAATTCTTTATTGACTCTTATATGCAATATTTCCAAATTTCCTCACCTTGCATATACAAATGTCTAGGGATTATGTAATGATAATACGTGAGATTGAATGCCAAGGACAAAATGCTTCATTGTAAAGCAATAATTACAAAGAAAATTTTGATAAAAATAAAAATTAAAAGCTGCTATCTTTTAGAAGTTTTGAAGGTAAGAAGGTCTTCAAAAAGTATAAAATGGAACATATTTCTAGAGCAACATGGAACTTTAGCTAAACCCCTTTTTTTACAGATGTGAAAATTCAAGGTCAGAGGGATGGAGTACCTTGACCCAACCACAGATAATTAGGAAGAGGATAGTATTAGTCTCAGAGCAAGTACCCACCACCTATGTACCACTTTACAACAAATCCAACTAAAATCCACTGGAGAAAGAGAAGCATATTATGAAAAGAGCATTCAAGTCAACAATATTCTATTCAAACTATGGTTCATAGATTGCCAGCATTTTGACCTAGGGCAAGTATTTGATTTTTCTAAAGGATCTTCATTTTCTTTATATACATATAAAACAAAAGTGATAATAGCACTGTCAGGAATAATAAATAACATATTTTTTAAAAGGCCAAGCACACTGCCTACCACAGAGCAAATGTTCAGTTAGCAATAGTATATATTAGAGAAATTAAAGAGAAAGTAATTTAATGCTTTAAACTTATGTAAAACATTACATTTTTCAAATTAAAATATCCATTTGATATTATTGTTTTTATAACAAATCTTTTCTTCAGTTTCTCTTTTTGTGACTTTCTTTTAAATATAGCAGTTTATAGTGTTCAGTTTGTATTTAAACAGGTGAAGAAGGAAAATAATTTTTTAAAATTAATGTAATTATATCTTAATCCATGAAGACCATTAACTCCTAATTTTCCTGTCTCCCACCCCCAAATTCTATCAGCTCATCCTGAAAAACACTCACCTAGACTCCCAAACCACACCAAAATAACTTTAGGAAACACATGAAATTCCTACTGATATAAACAATAAAGAGATAGGGATAGAAAAGATCTGATGGTATTCTTTCTGCACTTCTGGAATTTAAATTTATTTTAATTTAATAACTCCCTCACAAAGGTTAAATATAAACTCTTTTTCATCCCCAGCTCCCACAGAATGAGTATGTGATTTCCAGTTACATTCTCTCGTTATAACAAAATTCCATTATCATAAAACAATTAAAAGATCTCCAAGGTCCTGTTTAATTTTGTCATTCTTACTCTATGCCCCACAAAATTTATTACACTGTGATTGAAACTGTATACTGAATTATGCCCATTTGCCTATTTGTTCAGTGTGTGTGTACAAGTATATGTTGGGACAAGAACTATTGATTAACCCCAGAAACTTCACGAAGGAGGTGAAAGATCTCTACAAAGAGAACTATGAAACACTGAGGAAAGAAATTACAGACAACACAAACAAATGAAAAAATATATCACACTCATGAATCAGTAGAATCAACATTGTTAACATGTCCATACTATCCAAAGTGATTTACAGATTAAATGGAATTCCCATCAAAATACCAATATCATATTTCACAGATTTAGAAAAAAAATTCTATGCTTCATTTGGAACCACAAAAGAGCCTGAATAGACAAAGCTACCCTAAGCAAAAAGAACAAATCTGAAGGCATCACACTACCAGACTTCAAACTATACTGCACAGCTATAGCAACCAAAACAGCATGGTATTCACACACACACACACACACACACACACACAAATAGAGACATAGACCAATGGAATAGAACCAAGAACCCAGACATAAAATCATCCACATACAACCAAATGATCTTTGATAAAACAGACAACAATATACACTGGGGAAAAGAAGCCCAATTCAATAAATGTTGCTAGGAAAATTGGATAGCCACATGCAGAAGAATGAAACAGGATCCATATCTTTTACCACTCACAAAAATTAATTCAGGATAGATAAAAGACTTATTAAATGTAGAGCATGAAACCGTAAGAACACTAGAAGAAAATATTGAAGAAATTCTTCTAGATATCTCCTAGATACCCTAGGCAAAGAATTTATGAAAAAGACCCCAATGGTCTTCACAGAAACAACACATATAAATAAATGGGACTTGATTAAGTTAAAAAGCTTCTGCACAGCCAAAGAAACGATCCACAGAGCAAATAGACAACATACAGAATGGAAGAAAATATTCACAAGCTACACGTGTGATAAAGGGCTAATAATCAGAATCTACAAAGAACTCAAGTAAATCAGGATGGAAAAAAACAATCAACCCCATTAAGAAGCGGGCAAAAGACATGAACAGAAGCTTTTCAAAGGAAGATAGACAAATGGCCAATAAACATATGAAAAAATGCTCAACATCACTACTCTTCAGGGAAATGCAAATTAACACCACAATAAAATATCACCTTACCCCAGTTATAATGGCTTTTATTAAAAAGTCCAAAAACAATAGATGCTGGCTGGCATGCATAGAGTTAAAATCCATTAACAAGTAGACTAACATCATCTTTGTCAAGTATAGTATCATATAAAATATAAAAATATGAGGGAAATGATTCATTAAATACTGATATCAGAGAATTAGAACCATTAGAGGAGATGTAATAAATATATACTATCACTACTTCCCCCTAGTTGTAAAGGCTTTAAATTTAGGAATGGCCTATTTCCTTTCCCCAGGAGGCTAATCAGAATTTAAATCAGGGATGGGGAAGGTGCCTCACAAGTTTTCTAATCCAGAACTTCCTCAGACATGGAGAAAAGGATCTAAAAACATATGTCCTAGCCTACTTGGAATGTGACATTTTCTTCCACCTGTAAACACTGGAAATTATAATCCCTGCAGTAAAGAATGAGGATTTAACCATTTTATATAATTATAGCTTAAGTATTATAAGCATAGGTGAAGTGAAAATAGAATATGAATAAAGTTCATTTGCCCAGTCTAAAATTCATAAGTGGAGTATCAATCTCTGCTTCCGAGGTTCAAACTACTACAATCATCATAGCATACATGGTCTGTGATCCAGCATTGCAAATTCCAAAAAACGAAGCCAGAATATACAGAGTCATTTTGTTCTGCCCCCTGTGTCTAGGTGTTACTCATTCACCCTCTACTGAAACTTGAGGAGTTTAGAGGCCAGGTAGATGAATTTATTTTCCACACTATCCCTATGAGCTTTTGTCTAAATTATCTGGCTACACAAAAGATCAGCTTGATACTTATTGCTCACCTCTTATCTGTTCAATGGTTTGATGGAATAGCAAGGAATATCGTTAAAGACAATGAGGCATCAACTCCTTTAATTATTCTTTCTTAAGAATCTGCCATTTCGGACCATCTATTTCAGATTTGGAATCTGACATTTTAACCTTTTCTTGATTAAAGGTTTCTATCTCCATCTCAAAGAATGCTTACTTATATGTGGTTTCTCACAAATGGCTTAACCTTTCTGCATCTCAGTTTCATCCGTTATAAAATAGAGATAATTACAATGGGTCCTATTTGCCCAGCATGTGGCAGGCATGCTCCATGCATGGACTCCCTGTAAGGTCTTCTTATGGAGTTCGAAATACGTCATGAGAACAAAGACAGAACCGAAAATAGAATTGGGACAAAAAGCAAGGCAGGGCTCAAGTTAAATGTTGGTGTTCTAGAGTCCTTTTGTGTCACTCTGCCTTTTACACATTTAATTCACCTACCCCCTAAAAAAAAAAATCTAAAAGAATCATATACAATAAGCAAATAGAACTTTACAACTACTATAAATTAAAACTTTCAAAATGTTTCATCAGGCTTACAAGTAACAATATTTTTCTTTTTTTTTTTTTTTTTGAGAGTTACAGAAACACAAAGTTGAGAACTGATATGATTTTAGTTTTCAAAGTCATTTTTCTGAGGGAGATAAAAGATGTGGGATACTTGGGATACTGATATTATAATGAGGAAGTGAATTATCTCATGATTTCTCCAGTAAAAATAAAAACAGTCTATACTGGCAAAAGGTTTTGTATTAATTTTTCAGTGATTTCAATTTTGAATGGTATTTGTATTTCCATTTTTGAATTATATAATTTTTGTTTTCTCTTTGAAAAATACTTTTATCCAATTTGCTCCATCAATCATTTGTGATTAAAGATGTCAGTCTATATCAAAAACAATTTTGAAAATGTTTCACACACAATATCGACAATAGCCAATAAATTCCAATAATTATGAACATATCCTTGAAGCAAATTTTTCTTTTCCTGTATTAGAACTATGTTAGAGCTGTCACTAGTAATACACTATTGAAATGTGTTCCACAGTCAGATATCAATCCAAAAGTGTTTTATGACTTCAGGTTTTTTCACTACAGTATTCACTGTTTAGCAATTTTAAAATATATATACTTACACCAAATTTTTTTCACATGATAAATTTTCCTTGCTTTAGATAAAATAGCAAGGCTGAGGCAAAGCCGGAGACATTGATTTTGTGTCAATAGATTATAACCTTATTTCTTTTTAAATAACTGGTCAAATGAAATGTTCTTACTCATTTTTTGTGAAGGAGGTTGAAGTGGAAAGAAGTTGTTCACTAAATTATTATGGATTTCCCTATTATTTTTAATAAGCTTAGAAAATCAAATCAGATCCTTATAGAATTTTGACAGTAAGAAACAATTTGCTAATAAATAAATCTTAGACTATGAAGTAAGCTTATTCTTTAGTTTGGTTGATAAGACAAAATTCTAATATGTTTAAATTTCTTTCTATATATAGTAGTTCTTTTTTGACATTAGACATTTAAATTTTATATGGTTACTTGTTTTTAATGTATCTTCTAAAGAAAATTGAAAGAATCTTCTATACTAGTCTATACAGTTTCAGCTACTTGAAGAAATAATACTATATTCAGATTTGATTGTGATCATTTATTTATTGTTTTCATTGTTCTTTTTTGGCCAGGTAATCTTTTCCCCATTTTTTCTTGCATCAATGCTACTAGCAAGTACAACAATATCTTTAGTGTCTACATGGATAAAGGCATCACGTAATGAGGAAAGTAGCTGATCATCACTATTGACTTCCCCACAAAAATAAAGGGATTTCATAACCCCACGCTGGCTCTCACCGTAGGACAATGTTATCATGTCCTCTTAACTCTAGTCAAATGGGAACACTGTGTCTACTACCAGAAGGGCTTCCTCCCTAGTATCTCCTTGAGTGTAGCCAATGTATTCGTGGCTTCCCTAGTCACACCTGTTTATGATCTTTGCCATGAGATGGAGATAAGTGAAATAGATTTCCATGCACATAAAAGTAAATAGCATGATTAACATTATCCAACTTTAAAAAGTGTACAATTACTTACTTTGAAGCAAAGGTTTATAACTTCTCTTAGAAACATTATAGTAGTATCAAATAATTTAAACTTAAAGAAGAATAAAGAACTCCATAATCTTTAATATAGTGTCAATAAACTAACTTCTCCAGTAGGAATGGTAGACCAACATCTTGGAATTATTTCACACCAGACTGAATTAAAATAATCAGAACAAAACTACCCCTATATCAAATTAACAAAACAATCAATTTAACACAATGTAACTCATGATCCTTAACAGTGTTAGTTTACACATACACTTATATTATATTTAGTCACAAAAATTGACATATTCTGGCTGTCTTTCCTATATTTAAATAGTGTTCTGACTTGTTATCAATATAATAGACTATATGAATTGCTTTGTAAGTACCAATGGTAGCTTTGGCTCGATTTGCAAAGACCTCATATCATTTATCCTTAAGAACAAAGGTTTAGATCAATAACTAAAATGTATAGGTTCATGTCTATAATCCCAGTTATTAGGGAGGCTGAGGCGAGAGGATTGCTTGAGTCCAGGAGTTGGAGACCGGCCTTGGCAACATAGTGAGACTCTCATCTTTTTTTACAAATATGAAAAAGTTAGCTGGGAATGGTGGTTGGTGCTTGGAGTAAGGTTTCTTGGGAGGCTGAAGCAGAAGGATCACTTGAGCCCAGGAGTTCAAGGCCATAGTGAGCTATAGTCATGCCACTGCACTCCAGCCAGGGCAACAGAGCAAGATCTCATCTCTAATGAAAAAACTCTGGCTGGAAACAGAGCCAGAATGGCAAAGAAGTGGCATTCTCATACCAAGAACAACTAGCAGACAATGGCTCCTTGGAGCACCATTGAGAAAAATTGTGAGACCAGTAGGAAAAATATTTTATAATGGAATCTTATATAATAACAAAAAGCAGGGAGTGAAGTATACATAAAGGCTGGTGACATTGGATTTAATTAATATTTATCCAGCACCTAGTATGTGGAAGACTCAGTGAACATCAGTCCAAAAGATACAAAATTAAATAGGTTACAACTCTTGACGTCAAGGAAGGCAGCAGGGTGAGGAGGATGGAAGAATGCAAAATAAACCATATTGCACTGAACGATAAAAGTGGCATATGAAGAGTACAGATAAAGTGCTAATTGGTAGTTTAGAGAAAAGAGATTATTTTAGTTCAAAAGATTTTTTTAAAGATTCATGGAGGAGATGGTAAGAGATTTTACAAATACTTTTTTTAGGTTAAAAAGAGCCCTGTACCATTGCCTGAAGACCCTGCAAGTTTACCAAATAAATTCAAATTTTAAAATCTAAATTTAGTATTGAATATATTATAGTTCAGTGTAATTGAAACTTTCCCTAATTTCTGTTTATTTAATAAGTAATCTCTGACATTCTAGATTTCATTTTTTTCTTTTATTTTTTTGTTTTTATTCTCAACCAGAGTACAGCATGTGCTCCTTTCTTCTCCCTCCAAACTGTGAAACTTCTAGCAGAAGACCAAGGGTTAAGGATTTAACTGATATTTTGAATCTATCAAGCAACCACTCACTCAGACTCTCAGGCCTCTTGGTCCTATTTCGAGAGTGGCTTGCCCCATATAAGCCATAATATAGTTTGTAAATTGTGCAACTTAGCTGTTCAGCTGCAGTAGTCTAAAGTAAAAAATATGTAAGTGGGTCAGTTCTAAAATTAATTCAGCCCAACTTTGCCTGAAAACACTAAGAATATTACCATCATGAGGGCCAAAATATCGCCCCCAAGCTGACAGAAACAATCCATGGGGAACAACTGCCCAGGATGAGGGCTGTATGACATACTCCCTTTGTCACCATGTTTGCAGCCTTGATTACACCTAGAATGTTCGGAGCCTGCTTATAGGACAAGAAAGATTTAGCTGATACACAAATGAACGTAGGCTGATAAAATGAAGCAGTTAAATAACAATTACAAGTAACATTTATTGAGCACCAATAATTTACTAGAAACTGATTTAACTTTTTAACAATTCAACAAGAGAGACATTATTATTATGCTGCTTTACAGATATAGAAACTAAGTCTGGATAAGAGATATAGCTGGAACTTGAACCAAAGTCTCAAAACTTTGTACCTTTAATTACCACATTATACTATTAATACTTTGTAGATATATTACTTTCCTTTGTGTCTATTCATTATTTATTAAGCCCCTACTCTGTGCTAGTCACCATGCTAGAGAGTATGGATGTAATGATGTCTTCAGGTAACTAATATAATGATGGACACTGTTATTGACTTAATTGTCTCCCCCCACCCCTGAAAATTCGTATGTTGAAGCTCTGTCCCTTGATGTACTGTGTATTTCGAGATAAGGTCTTTAAGGAAGTAGTTACGGTTAAATGAGGTCATAAGGGTGGGGGCCCTAATCCAATAGGGCTGGTGTCCTTATAAGAAGAGGAAGAGATACAAGGGGTACACACACTCACAGAACAGCCCATGTGAGGACTCATGAGGAACAGCCATCTGCAAGCCAAGGAGAAAGGTTTCACCAGAATCTTGGACTTTCAGCCTCTGTAACTGTATAAAAACAAATGTCTGTTGTTTAAGCCACCCAGCCTGTGGTATTCTGCTATTGCATGGCAGCTCTAGCAGAGTAACACAAAGACAGACACATACCTCACTTCATAGAAAAGAATCCGAAAAGAGCTAATAGATGCACAAATTGAATATTTGGGGAGAATAAATTTCAATTTACTTCAATAAAAATAGGAAGCTGGGTCACAAAATTTAATTCTCACGGAATATACAGTTTCATTATTTTTGTCTATAGCTAAGCCGGTCTTCTTCAAGAGGACCTGCCTGTGGATTACTGGGAGAAGAATTAACTAATTGTCCGATTTAGCTTAAACTTAGTCCAATATGACAAATGAAATAACATATTTTGGTGATATTCAGTAACTCTAGCAAACTGTTCTCAATCTCTCAAATTTCTCACTCTGTTGTACCACCTCCCTCCCAGGTTCCTCTCCTATATGGCATCTGGGTATGGGATTAGGGTGGCAAGGGTGGGAGGTTCCTCTAGAGGCACAGTACGGATCCTCCAGTCTCCTCGTGATGTTCTTGATTGCCTGGTTTTAGGATGCTCTGTGGTCCTTCAACCCTGGAATGTGACCAAGAAAATTGTAAACCATTCTTTTGGCTTCTACGATGTGCCAGTGTTGCTCCCTTATAAGGTTTAGCCTCACTTTTGCTCATATTGTTGCTATAAACACTAAGCTGAGTACCAGCCTAGGTGGTCCACCACAGAAACACACTACACTGCCAAGTCTTGGCAAGTCGCCAATCAGTCTCTTAGCTACCCTGGGACCAATAATAAACAGAAAAGGGTAAGAGTGAATTGCAAAAATTAAATTTCAGGCTGTGCCTTCAAAATTATTCTGTTATTGCTGACTCCCAGCCAGGATGGTACAAGGAAAAGTATGAAAAGGCCTTTACCCAGAATCCTAAATTGGGATACAGGGCAGAGGCAAAGCCTCACTCTGCTCCTGATGACATCTTTACTAACAGAAGGAATGTATTTGATCATTGCATCCTTTCATCTCTTTTTTTTCTTGCTATATTTCTCCAGGACTAGACAGGGACAGGATTTTCCTCCATCCTCTTCCCATGTAGAACTTTTATGTAAAACTCTATGGACTAGGCTCCCAAGTCTATGCTAATATAGACATAATAAAATTTTAACATCCAATTTTCAATCACAGAAGGCGAGACTATTCTTGCCTTGTTGCAAATTATTCTTGAATACTAATTATTGCCTCAGTGTTTTTCTTTTCATTCCTTTTGGAGGGAGTGGTAATCTAGAACAAGGCAGAAGGGTATCTTCAATGGAATATAGTTCAGCAAGGCAAAAGAGAAAACCACATTAATAATGTTCAACATGTAGATCTTATTACACTTTTAGTTTGGTGAATAGATGGAGGTGAATTACTAAACCTGACTTTAAAATCCTTCCCAGAAAAGATAACATTTGAGCTCTATGTAGAAGAAAGAAAGAAATAGTTGTTAAAATGTTTAGGAGTGGCTCAGTTTCAAAATGCACAACTAGCAGTTTCTTTCCAAACTGGGCACGTTTGAATATCACTAGAGAATAAACAGTCACGGCAACAAGAAAACTTGAAAATTATGAATCATAACCAATAAATATTAAAAACAAAAACTCTTCCATTGGTTCACAAACACTATAAAGCACCCATTACGTGATAGGAATTGAGCCAGGTATTATCAAAAATGAAAAAGCCACACATGCTCCTGTCAAGCAACATGCAGACATATTATTGGTAATGTTTAGCTTTCAGTGGGATAGACATATTTTAGAAGAAAAAAGGAATTGTCATCACCAAATAGTGTTAAAAATAATTTTCAAAATGATGAAAGTCAAACACTTCATAGCAAAATCAGGACTAATCCTTGAACTAGCATCTCCTCTATCCAGCTGTACAAAGTCATGGAGGCAGCATGGAGAACACCTTGCTTGCACTCCATGAGAAGAAAGATGCCAAAAGACCAAGTATATGTATAGGAAAGTTAATTGAAAGATTATACATTGAATGGGACTTATTTTGGCACAAAAGATAATTATTGTAATTATATTTGCAAAGATCACTGAGAATTGTCTGTAGAATATATATTTTTATGTTTGCAAGAAAGAATTTACAGACTCATTCTTAGGTTTCATAGTACTATACGAAAAGTTCACAAAATATAATTCTGAAAATATAATATATAAATAATCATTCTCTATGTATAGAGTAAGGAGTATTCTTTAGTCCCTTAACCCATAATACTAATTTCTATATAAAATTTATTTTATTGAATGCAAAGTAATATGATATAAATGGAGTTGAGGTAGGTAGAAAAACTAGCTTATGTAGTAATAGTGTATGTCTGTTTTGTTCTTATCAACTCTATAATTTTATAGTCAAATTACTTATTTTATTCATCACTTATTATATTTATAGCCCATAATGTTTTATTTTCATTCTGTCCCCAGTGATCCTGTAACTTTGGAGGGAAATTACAGTCAATCCTCATATCTGTTTGTTCCGAATCTGCAGGTTCTGGATCTGTAGATTCAACCAACTGAGGACTGAAAATATTTGGAAAAAAAAAATAAAAAATAACAATGTGACACAAAAAATACAAATAAAAATACAGTATAACAACTATTTATAAGGAATTTATGTTATATTAGATGCTATAAGTAATTAAGTGATTTTAAGTATATGGCAGGATGTGTGTAGCTTATATGCAAATACTGTGCCATTTATATAAAGAACTTGAATATCCATGGATTTTGGTATTCCTGAGGGTCCTTGAACCAATTCCCTGAGCATGTAGAAGGACAGTCACTATACTTGTAGTCTTCATGACTTATCATATATACTGTCCAATAGTGCAAATAAAAGTAGAACTTCTCTCAAAACATCTTGAATTTGAATCCAGCAAAGTCTTGAATATGTTAATTAAATTGGAGTACAGAAATTTATATTAGACATACAGTGGTGGCTTCAAAATTGTACATAAACGGAGAGAAGTGATAGTCTGAGGGGGGGAGTATGGAAGCGGGAGTTGGTCAGGAAAAGACAGTGCCCTGATCCAGGTGATAAGTGAAGACCTAATCCAAGGCAAAGGTGACAGGAATGATTACAGGTTGGCAGTTAGAGACTGATTCTGCCTAAAACGTAAGGAATCTGGAAATCAAGAATATTGGTAAGAGAGTAGTAGCGTCACAAAAGTTAATAAAAAAAATCAATTTCCAGAGATAGAAAAACCAAGAGCCAGATAATAAAAAGGAGGAGAGGGGATGTGCACCAAGAGATGAGATTTCTAGAAGAGTGTCTGTAGATAATAGCACTTTTAGTAAAGAGTCAGAGGCTTGTGTAGCAAGGGGAGTGGCAAGATAATATAGGCACAGCTGTCTCATTTGAGGAGGTGATTCAAGGCAAGACTGGCATTAACAATATTATTAAAGAAGTAATTTTACTGTTTCATCATTCATGTTAAAATTTCTCCTTCCTTTTATACTCATGAGATTATCCAACACCTTTGACTATTTCATCTGCTTATAGCATCTTCCCTCGCATGGCTCATGTCCTGGCTTCCTTTAACCTTCACCATAAACAGCCCTCCTATCTGGGAAACACACACACACACACACACACACACGCATGCACACACACACACACACACACACACACACACATGCTTTTTAGCCTTTTCCCTGCTTCATTTTTCTCCTTAGCACATGCCAATTTTTGATACACTATATACATTTTGCTCATTTGTCATTGTCTATCTTTCCCATTAGAATTTAAGCTTCATGAAGACAAAGATGGTTGCCTGTTGTATTAGCTACTCTATCCTCAACACCAAGGACAGTGCCTGGTGCATTGTATGGGCTCAACAAATATTTGTTGAATAGATAATTCAATTACTGAATGTGCCTTTCACCATCTCAAATGGCTGAACTCCTTTACCAAGGATTTTCATGCTCACAAGCCAGTACCACAGAATTTCAGTAACTCTTATCTTAAATGATTCTTGATTCACTCCATTGAAAACCACTTGTCTTGTGTTCCATTCTGTTGAAATTTTTCTAGATAATGGGAAATTATTCTGAAAAAATTACCCATGTAAGTTTAGATGGCTAAAATTAATATACAATGGAAACCACATACTTTTTTCCATTGTGAGGATCTCAGTGACTCATTCCAAAGAATGATTAATGTGAAAATTTCAGGAAATGTGGCAGTCCTATGGAGGAAAATTTGAGGACAAGAGAGTGCTAACATACAGTGTAGAAAGCTGACTTTGGCTTCTATTTCTGTTTAACCCTGGCTCTTAGAATGTAATCACCTTGGCATAAAGCTGATGTATTGTAAAAACAAAGACTAGTAAATTCAATAGCAATTTACTAAAATGGACAATTCATTTAGTAAATACTTTTTAGCACAGATATGAGCTTTTTAGCCAAGATATTTTTATTCAACTACAAACGAATTTCATTTTGTTTAGTCCACGTTGGAAGCGAGAGCAGTTAGTTCTTGTTATCCATCTTTTGCACAGTAATATTGTGAAGGTTTAATAAAGGACAATACAAAACTTTTGCAAGTATAAACTGCAAGAGAAATACGATAGCTTTATTCCTAAGTGTGTCCATGTCACCTTGCTATTTCTTGCTTGTCACTCACTAATTAAATGTCAGTTCTTGATAGCTACACGGGTAAAAGTGTTATTTGACGTAATCTAAAATAGAATCTAAGTACAACCAATTGTGCTTGGATACCCATCCCTCACCTTCAGCCCAGCCTCTCTCATCTTCCTTTTGTTCTTCCCTTCCCCAAAACCACACACCTGTCAATTCCCATCCCATTTCTCACCATCCATTGAATAAGTGAATGCTCACCACTCTTCACCTGTGTTTATTTAATATTACTGGTTCCATACCCATCATCCTACTATTGTACCCTATCACCTACAGATTTCATGCTATTTTTTTTTTTGGCTTTTGTTTTACTTACTGTTGGAAATTGCATCATGGAGGATAATTAGGCTAGAACCAAAAACCAGTATTAAATGAATTCTCGGTGTGTAAAGTGTATAGTGAGGAGATAGTAAGAGATGAAGGGATGAAGTTTGGTAGTAAGACACAGCATGGTGTAAATATGCTAGTGGTAGGATTACGTTCCCCCCACAGTACTAGCAAATGTGTAATTTTTCCAATAAAAAGACAGCAATTTGCACAATAATGTTGTTCTTAGAATGAGTAATTCATGTCATTAACTTGCTTCTATTATTTCTTCATTTTACCTCAAACAGCATTGAAACCATATGCAGTATTTTGAGAAAATGTAGTTGTCTTTTGAGGAAAATTCCATAAAACAAAGAAAAACCCAGAAAATTAATATATGACACTTGAATATTTCTTTCTACAACATCATTGCAAGACATAAAACTAAGTTACAAAGAAGTCAGATGACCTGCTTCAGTTTGCAAAGATAGACAGTAGCATTCAGTACTCAAATCTAGGTCTTTGGAATTTACACCCAGTGATCCTTCTACTCTGTTATACCTATGTCCAAATCTGTACATTTTCTGACCTGTGTGTCCAGAAAAAAAATTATTATGTTGCATATTAGGAAGTTGAAATTAATTCCCTCCCTATTTGGATGAATACTTGCCTGATATATTGCTATACTTAAAGAGTACAATACAGGTCATCTGCATTTTAAGTAACTTCCTATTGCAATAAATACTAACCAAGCTATTTCCTTGATACATAAAACAGCTACATTGATGTGATTATATTAAATTTTGTACAACATTTAAACATTTTCTCTGCTGCAACTTCCTCAGTTGCCACAGAGAACAGGCATCATTGTACATATTAGATATAGGAATGGAAACAGACATAAACTGCAGCCAAATTCTTTATGTCCTTTCCTAAAAATCAAGTGTCAATTTATCATTGGTTTTTCTCAATAGTCCCCCTTTATAACTGTCAAGCACCTCAAGGAAATCCATCTAAATCCCTAAGTTTTAATCAAAACAATCCAAAAAGAATTCTAAGAACTATGATTAGTGAAAAGTGGAGAACTAATTGTTATGCCCCCTTTCCCATATTGTTTTCAAAATGTGTACTACATTCTAAGAGGCTGTATGCCAGCTCTGTTTATCCTCTGAATTATGTACAATATATGTTCTAGTAACCACTGAAAAGAAATAGAATTCACTTTAACTATTTGAGTATTCCAAAGCATTATTTTTTGGGGGGGAGGGAACTTGATATAGAATTTTTTAAATTTTATTTCAGAATATTACAGGGGTACAAATGTTTTGGTTATGTAAATTACTTTTGTATAAAGCATTAGTTACATATACATAGCAGTTATTCCCTATTCTCCCCTCTCCCCAGCACCTGGAAACCACTAATCTGCTTTCTGCCCCTACGGATTTGCATATGATGGATATTTCACATAAATGGAATCATACAATACATGGTCTTTTGTGTCTGGCTTGATGTTTTCTGGTTGAAGTTTTCAAGATTCCTTCCTGTTGTAGCATTTATTAGTACTGACTGAACAAGTCTATTCTTGCTCTTAGAGCTTCCCCAGCTTTCCTCCTCCATTTATCTGGTCCTACCCTGGTTTCTGCACCTCCCAAGCCCAGTCCTTCAATCACGCAACCCGTGCTGTTAGTGCCCTTCTTCTTGCCATACTTCCTCTTTCTTGTAGTTAGCCGAAGTCATCGGTTTCTATTTCTTACAATTGCTAAGGAATTGAAACATTTCTATACTGGTCACATTTGCTGTCAATTTTGAACTGGACACAAAAGTCAGACGGTCTCTTTCCATTTTCTACCCTCTTTTCTGGTGTCAACTAAAATAGAAAAATGATAAACATCTATTTACCCTCTTTCTCTTTCAGTACCACTGCCAGGTGGTATTTGTTTTCATTCAAAGTCATTTTTAGCACAAAGAGAAACAAATCTGAATATCCTGGTGACCTATTTCCCCAACCCTTATGGTAACTTAGCAAAGTTGGCTCAAGAGCAGATGTTAGTTCAAGAGCAGAAGAGACTGATAATCACAGCCTGAGATTCAGAGGCTCCATCTTTCTTAGAAGGCCCATTCCTCTAGCAGAGAACTTATGCTTGACTTGGTAAATCCCACCTCTGGTGTGCACAGCCCAGCCATGAGCAGTATAAACCCAGCCCCACTGGGATTGTAAGAGGTTGAGAGATGATGAGCACTCTGCTGTTTCTTTTCTTGAAAGTTTTTCTCTCCAGAATATCCATTTCATTTCCACACCATGTGGTATTAGTGTTATATGTGTCTATACACGCTTTGTACACACAAAGCCAAACTAATGAACACTATGAAAGCCACAAACATAAATAAGATTAAAGTCCTTATTCTTAAAGAGCTCAAGTCTAGGAGGGAAAGCATCATAGACACAAACTACTATAAGATAATGATGTTCAAGTCATAATATCAATAATCAAAGAGGATCTAGATTTTGCTTAAACACGTCCTTTGAAAAAATAATTTACTTTTTCTTGAAGCAGATATTGAGGTTGCTAAAATCCAATGGATTTTAGTAAAGTATTCATGCTTTTCTTTGTTCTTCCCTTTAGAACTACAAAAAAGTAAGTCTATCCTTTTTTCAACTGACAGCCTTTCTGATATGGTTTGGATGTTTAGCCCCTCTAAATCTTGAAATTCAATCCCAAGTATTGGAGGCAGGGCCTGATGGGAGGTATTTTGGTCACGGGGGCAGAACACTCGTGAATGACTTGGTGCCCTCCCTGCAATAATGAGTGACTTCTCGTTATCAGCTTTATTAGTTCACTCGAGAGCTGGTTGTTAAAAGGAGCCTGGCAGCACCTCCTCCCTCTCTTGCTCCTGTTCTCACCATGTGACACACCTGCTCCCCCTTCAACTTCCTCCTTGATTGGAAGCTCCCGGAAGCCCTCACCAGAAGCAGATGCTGGTGTAATGCTTCTTGCACAGTCTGCAGATCTATGAGCTAAATAAACTGCTTTTCTTTATAAATTACCCAGCCTCAGGTATTTCCCTTATAGCAACCTAAAATGGACTAACACACCTTCAATGTCTGAACTTAGTTATCATATTGATAATTGATAACTGCAGTCATTTTATGGCTACAAAGTGCCATATAAACAGGAGGAAGAAATCACTTTCAGGTGGGGACTGAACTATATTTATGGATTAAGCAGCATTTGTCTTTAAGCATTTCTATAAATGAAGGCAAAAGAAGGGTTATTCCAGGTACAGTGAGCAGAGGAAGTAAGGTATGTATTTGGAAAAGTGAAGATTAGATTCTCAAGATGTAAATAGTTCAGCATAAGTATTTGAGGAAGAACACCGAAACCATGTAAGTTACAAGTATAAACTAAAGTTTGTAATGTAGATAATCAGAAACCTTGAAACACTTTTGAACAGAAGACTGACATGATAAAAGATATGCTTTAGGAATATTACTTACATGTAGAATGGAACCTAGACAAAAAGACAAATGATTAAGAGGTTTTTATGAAAATCTAAATGGGATGCAACAAATGTCTGAAATAGAAAAGTGGTGGGAGCTATGATAAGAATAGGTCAAATGCAAGAGTTGTTGCAGAAATAGAATTATCATTCATAGTACTACCGTATCTAATTCTATTCTTTAGTTCAATATGAAGAAATCACTGAATAACATTTGTAGATTATATACTTCTAAAAATACAGAATGATGAAGTAGAAAGCAATTCTAAAGTCAAACAGACTGGAATTTAAATCTTGGATCTAGTGCTTCTTAACTGCCATGCACAAGTTATTTTATTTGGGAATCTCATTTTTCTACTTTGTAGCATGAAGGTAAAAAGGTATGGTGATGTCTGGTCCAAGGGCATTAAATAAATATTAATTCACTTCCTCCTCTTCCTACTACATTTAAAAAAATTTTATTAACCTACAGTTACGTACCAGGAAATACGTTTGGTGATAAAAGCCACAAAATAATTCAACTTACACAGAGTCTACTGTGAAAGATATACAAGTGTGGTAGATTAGATTGTTCACAGTTACTCTCTTTGCTGCTATAAGAGGGTTCTACCTCCCATCCCTTGTCATATGACTTGCAAGAATTCTCTAGGAATCTTTTCCACATTATTGACTTTGGGCTTGGCCATGTAACTTGTTTCATCCAAAAGAATGTGAATATAAGTGATGTATGCTACAACTGGGCAGAAGTTTTAAGAGCCATTACACGTTTGGGCTATTTCCATTTTCCTTTTGCCATGAGAAGGACATGTCCCAAATATAAGTTATTCCTGGGATGAAAAAAACCCACGGAGCAGAGCCACAGTTTCCCCGTAGTTGCTATAGCCCAAATATAATAAATGAGAAATAAACCACTGAAATTTAAAGTTCTTTTGTTTGCTAGCATAACCTAGCAAAAACTAATATAAAAGTAAATAAGTAATTGCAAAAAAGCAACTTCGTCTTGGAGTAAAGGAGTAGTAAGCATTCAGGGGGAATGATGCCATAGCAAAGTGTAGAATCAAAAGTGGAAATGTGGTGGACAAAGAAAGGGTTTCCATAGAACCTGGATATTCTGTGTAAAACCACAGCATAACAAGTGGCAGAAGAAAGCCTATTTGGAAAAGGAAAGGTATGATGGGAAGTTGGGGTGCATGTAGTGGTAGATATGCACTCAAATCTCGCTAAGACTGACCCTGACCATCCTATTGTATACAAACCTGCCTCAATCACTCCCAGAACTCCTGATCCATGTTTTTATTCTGTAGCACCTATCATCTTCTAATATAATGGATAATTTACTTACATGTTATGCTTATCATTTATTTTCTCTGCCACCACTAGATTGTAATCTCCATGAGAGCAGGGATCTTTGCCTGTTTGGTTTACTGGTATGTCTCAAGCACAAGGAATAGTGTGCCTAGACATAGTAGATACTCAACAGTATTTGTTGAGTGAGTGACTCCAAGGTCATTCAGAGGTCTCAAATGTCATACTAAGAATTAGGTTTTGTCATGATGAATATTAAGAGACAATGAAAATTTTAAGCACATGAATAAAGTGATTTGCATCTTAGAAATACCACTATTACGGCAATATTGGCAATGTGGATAATGGATTGGAAGGAGAAAAGCAATGATCTCTCCTACTGACTCTTATGTAACATCTGAAATACCCACATTGTACAATATTAAATAAAAGAGAGTCTCTAAGAGCTTACTAAAAGTTTCAAAGCAGGCTGGGAGGAACAGGAGTAGAAGTTGAGTCAGAAATATTCCCAAACAGTATTGCGGTCCCAGTTCAGGTTGGAGATGATAAATTTGTGGGATCATTAATCCATAGAGTCCTGTGACTTTTCTTAGCCAAAATCAGTTTCCTAAACATAACGGCTAAGAAGGCAGATGGTAAGACTTATGAAGAATCAGGCAATTTTAGGTCAGGAAAAAAAAGAGTTTAAAAGCCAGAAAAATGTGGGAACTCAAAAGAAAGAAATTATGATGGGAAGTGGGTATAGAGTATCTGAGACACATACTGAGCAATGATCAAAATAGACAAAGTTGAGATCTCCCTCTCTCTCTTTCACACACACACACACACACACACACACCATATGCACACACGTATAATATTCCCTTTCTATTCACAATTTGTTCTTACTGTATTTTCTCTTCTGGCCCTCACATGTCTTGTCCCAAAGTGTTACAAACTCCAAAACCAAATAGAGCTTAAATATTTGTATTAGTTATTTCTTGATTTCTCTAAGAAACTCTTGATATGTACTTCAATGCTGCAAATAAATTTGTATTCACATTTTAAGTACCAAAAAGAAATAGGAATAACCCATTACTGATTCATGTTTAAACAACAGTTATTACTGGATTTAATAAAATACTTCATTTCTGTGGATTTTCTTAAAATGTAAAAGAAACATTTATTGTTTGCCTTAGTGTAGAATACAAAAACAGAAACAATGGTTTTCATTTCTTCCACACATCAGTGAAGAAGTTAATCCTTTCACAATATTATCTAACGATAATCCTTTTTCATTAATCATGAGGTTTAAGGGAGTTCTGAGTGTTTTTACCAAGATTATAAAACTATGGAAGACTAATGTCACTAACTGTTTATCTTTATACTTACTGAATTATAATTTTTTTAGTTCCAGTTTGGTTTTATATTTTTAATATCAGCAGTTCTAATTTTAATTATTTAGTACAGTGATTTAACACTGGTATACAAAGAGGATGATGTACTACTAAAGGAGATAGCTGGTGCTCAAAGTTGAATTTCACAAAATTTCAGATCCAATTGGTCAACTTGCTGAGAAATCTGTTTTTTATATATTGTTCAAAAACCCAGTATAAACTGACAATTGATGCCTATTACAATGACTGAAGATACACTTCTAAATGATCAAAAGGCAGTCAACATTCATGAGAAAAAAGAGTTTCAAATGGCTCCTGGAGTCCCATTATTGGTGCCACTTCTGAAATTTTTGCAAGGCAATAATTGAATGGTGTGAATGAAGAAGTCACTTCAGGAAAGCCATCTTTATCTTATATTAGTCTTAATTTCAAAGGCCATTCTCACCTCACCTGCAAATAAGATGAATTTAGCATTTCTTTGAATACATTTGTTAGATCATAGTTGTCTGCTCTCAATTCTTGGTGTGCTCTTGGCCGAAGAATGACCATCTAAAAGTAAGGCAAGTATGAAACAAAATTCTTTGAGGAAGGACAAGATAGTTTTGCAGAGCAAGAACCAGATATAGGCTCACAGAGCAAGAGCAAGATACATTCTCCACAGATGAGTTGGCCCCCTCTGTTGTAACAAAGGGCTCTGGTAATGACCTGAGGTCTGGATTGGACCCTCCTCTCCTGTGGTTCAGACTTCACCACTGAACCACGTTGGGGGACAATTAACAACAGGACAATTAGCCTTAGGTTACTCTAGGTCACTTTCCAGATCCTATATTGCCTGGGCTGCCTAGCCCAAGAGCTGGGGAATTCTCTGCATTAGCAGGGGTTCTTCCTTCCCCCAGGTGTGGCAGTTGCTCCAGGGCAGGATTAAGGTGGGGCAGCACCAAGACTAGGGAGCAGAGGACACCTTTGTCCTGTTTCCCTAGGTGGGGCAATTGCTCTAGGCAGCACCATGGTGAGGCACCCACTTTTGTCTCTGGGAGATTTGGAGGTCCCTTGCTATCTACCTAACACATTGAGGACAACTTTCCCTTCTACTAGATCCAGGACCAAGGATGAACAAACAGGGTGAGACACCACATCTCCCTGAATGAATGCTTCAACAACAAGGAAAGAGGTAAAGAAGGGAAGAGGAATTACTAGAGTATGGGCTCAGTCAAACTTGACGACATTTTTTATGAGTATTTTAGACAACAGAGAAAATCTCTTGCCTTATCTCT
This sequence comes from Eulemur rufifrons, assembly GCF_041146395.1. Classification (NCBI taxonomy): domain Eukaryota; kingdom Metazoa; phylum Chordata; class Mammalia; order Primates; family Lemuridae; genus Eulemur; species Eulemur rufifrons. Next base: position 68,323,998 of record NC_091011.1, read on the forward strand.
TCAAAAGATTTATTTGGTTCCCTAGGGATATTTTACTATGTCAATATTCTAAATATATTTTAACATGTGCACGCCTGTTTCTTGAGCCCTATAGGGAAAATAATTTATTTTAATACTGCATTGAGAGCATAATATTTTAAAATACTTATTTCAAATGTAATAACAACTATATATTATCTGGAACAAAGTTATCATCATTAGCACTGGGCATGGAGACTAAGAAAAACGATCTAAGTTGTTGCTATGAAAGTTTGTCTACCTGTACAACCTCACACCTACCTTGCCTACCATAATTACTAGGAAATCTAATCATGTCATTTCCTTGACAATTTAGATCTGTAAGTATCAGCCAAAGTGCTATTTGTAATTTTGACATTAAATATTCTTCAATAGGTATAACTATTCGAAAATTCTCTTCTTTTGGTATTCTGTGACACAAGGTAAATCTGAATTGTTGTATATGACATTTAATTTATCATAAATTATCTTTTAAAGCAAATATATTTACATATGTTGAGGGGAGACATAAGTCATTTCTGTGCTCATTTTTGAAAACCTATTAACAATTTTAAAATTACTTAATGTGCATTATAAACCTTATCAAATATATTTAAAATTAAGACAATGTAATTTTAATATATCTTATCTCACTTCTACTCTTTTTCTTATACTCTTTATGTGAAAATATGTATATAAAGATACAAATAGTGGCCGGGCGCGGTGGCTCACGCCTGTAATCCTAGCACTCTGGAAGGCCGAGGCCGGTGGATCGCTCGAGGTCAGGAGTTCGAGACCAGCCTGAGCAAGAGCGAGACCCCGTCTCTACTAAAAATAGAAAGAAATTATATGGACAACTAAAAATCTATATAGAAAAAATTAGCCAGGCATAGTGGCGCATGCCTGTAGTCCCAGCTACTTGAGAGGCTGAGGCAGTGGGATCACTTAAGCCGAGGAGTCTGAGGTTGCTGTGAGCTAAGCTGACGCCACGGCACTCACTCTAGCCTGGGCAACAAAGTGAGACCCTGTCTCAAAAAAAAAAAAAAAAAAAGAAAGATACAAATAGTATACACCTATTATGATCATTTGTTATAAATGGACTAGGTAAAAAACGTTTACTGTCGAGTATAACATATTTAAATAATCTTAATGAACATTATTTCTTTTAATTACATAAAAATCAAGCTGTATTTCTTTTAAATATGTTTAATGTATCAGATAACACACAATGAATATAGAAAACTAATTTTCTTTATTCTACATTTAGTTTTTAATTATTTTCAATACATTCTATACTATTATTTAGGGGATTAACATGGTTCAATTTAATGCAGGCCTTAGGAACATCAACAATCAATCTTAAATATTTATATTTTCAAGCACACACAAGCAAATAGATGATCCTATGTAGAATTTGTGCTATTAATTATCTAATTAAATGAATTAAAATCATTTAATAAAATATGTAATAAACTTAGTGTAGCTATGCCATTAGATTGGTTAGGTAAAATTTTAAAGTTGCTATTCATTATTTTCTTACATTAAGGTAGTGATGTCAGTAAATATTTATTTCAAACCTGAGCCATTGTAACTACAAGCTGTTTAACAGACTACAATTTACTTAACAGTTTCTAAGGATATTCACTACTACCTTTAAGAGGAAATCAGCATTATAAAATCTAATAAAAATAAATATTTAAAATTTGCCTGGTTATAATCATAATTTTTTTTAAGTAAGTGGGCAAATTTTTTTGAGGCTGGTAAGAGCCTGATAAAACTGAGCAAATTAAAGAGAAGGGACACTTGGTTCTGCCACACCCGCAAATTGGGCCAGGCATCTTTTCACGTCCTCACCCAGAGGAAACACCTGTGACTAAGACAAAGATCTACGATTGAGGTCTTGTGTGCTCTTGTCTTGCTTGTGTGCACTGCAAGCTACCTTTTTATCTCTTCAGTTATATAACTAATGACACTAAATATAAATAATAAAAATAGCAACATACGTTTGAAATCAAGAAACACAGCTTTGCTTTTGTACAAGTTTATATTCCTTTCAAAAAGTAATAATTGGCAGTATTTTGTAGAATTGAATATCAGGAAAATAGTATTACAGAATTTATATTTATTTTTTGATAATTATTATATCCACTTTAGTTCATCTTTATGTTTACTTTCCAGTCTAAGCCATTTATCACCCCAAATCTGGAAATGACTTTCATATTCTGTCAAAATAATAAACCATGGTGATCTGCAATGAGAAATTCCTTGTTATATTTCAGAAGATCAAAAAGTCAATCATCTTTGTGTACCAAAATAAGTAACAGGAAGGATAGGAGAAAGGAAATAAAGAAGCTAATACAAATATGTGATTCCTCAATTTAAAATTTATAATCTAGTTAGGGAGATGGAAGCCACATAAGATACTCTTAAAGATTTACAGAAGAAAATGTATGAAGCCGCATTATCAGCTGTTCAAAATTAACACAGTATAAATAAATAGAGCAGGTGAATTCTTAGAGGAGGCTGAACAGAGGAAACAGTCATCAGAGAAGTCAATCATGGTACACTTTCTGTAAAAGTTCATGTGACAATTAATAAGAAAACTGAATTTATAACATATAAAGTAAAAGGAATGCTTTCTATGTAGAGTATATGCTAAAATGAAAAAACAGGAAGTATGGACCAAGTGAAAATTTTGGTGTAAGGAAAGAGATACATTTGAAATGAATAAAAACCTGTGACATATTGTTGTCAACAATTGTTTCAACAATTGTTGAAAACAGCAATATTAAAATTGGTAAATCAAAGTATACTTTGGAGATTATATAAAAATATATATAAAAAATTATTTTGTTTCCATAAACATTACATAGTGGGCTATGGCTATTTATTACCCATTTTATGCATATCTTATAAAGACAGAAAAAGAGAAGGGTGAAATATTTGTCATTTAAAATTATTACATTAACTTTCCTATATTGATTTCAAGATATCACAAAGTAAAAGCAATGATTAGCATCACAAAATATTAGGACATCACTTAGATTAAAGGAAGAAAAGAAGATATTTAAGTTTATACCAATTGTTAATATTTATAAAGTTAAACTTACATTGCATTATGAGGAATTTAAAATTAAACATATTTTCTGATGATGGATGATAGTGACTGAAAAGAAAAATCAAAAGAAGATTCAGGAGTTTGTGTTAAACAAGTAAGAAAGGATTTTGTGAAGGATAGTTAAGAAGTCAAAGCTGTAGTTTTATAAGAACCTAGAAACTGATTCTCAGAATTGCCTCTAACACTAAGTGCTAACCCACTTTGTCATTTATTAAAGTTTATGAACCTTTTGCAATCATTTCCAATTCTATTCTTTTAAGTCAATAAACTGAGTATAATATAAAAGGATGGATATTGTCTTCTGGATTTGAACTTTAGAAATCATTCAACTCTAAAGAGGATTCTGAATATTCAGTGATATCTTTACTAAATAAGCATTCTTTTTTCTAAATTATCCTCTCTGGTGCCATCTAAATTGCTATTTTTACTTTCTTTTAAAATCTATATGGGGATTAAAAGTATATTAAAATAAAGCACAGTATAAATTTGACCTTTCCTTTAATGCTCTTGAATGGAAGATTATCTTTAATATAACAGATTTGTATAAAAAATACAAGTTTTTTGATCTAGTGTAGGCACTACTTTCCATCCAAAGAAATTATTTCTCTCAGTAATATTCAGAGAACATTTAAGGGGTTATCAACCAGTGGCACTGATCCCATTGAGTGAAGCCAAAGATAAACATTGATGACACACCCATTTGCCGCTATACAGAGATACCACTAGAGAACGAACTTCCCAAAATATATTTTATATTCCTAAATTTCAGTGTTGTTGCAATTTCTTATCTAATTCCTTTCTTCTTTAAGGACATCTAATCATGAGGATCAAACTGATTTTAAAAGAACTTAATTGAGCAAACTTCAAATTTTCAATTCAATGATAATCCAATATGCAGACTAACTATTACAGTTAACACTGATCTCCCCATAATGAAGATTCACTGTAGATGATATACTTGAAAAATTAAAATCATAATATGAAAATTCAAAAGAAATAACCCAATATTAAAACATTGGTAAAGTACAAATGACACAAAGGTATTAATAAGAAGTCCTAGTATTTGCAGTCTTCAGACATTGGGAACAAAAAAAAACCTGGATATTTTTAATTTGAATTAGACTTAACAAAATGACTAATAAAGAAGATATACTTTATTAGAGAAGATTTTATGGTATTACAGAAATATAACCAGTAGTAGAACATAAATCACATGAATTAAAGATATACTTGAAGATTTTCACAAATATTAGCCATTCAAAGTTACAGAATTTCTCTAAGCAAAGGGAAATACAAAACCTTCTATGATGCTTTTTAGTTTAACCCTATAAAATGCTATTTAATAAACAATAGAAAAATCACAATTAAATAACCAGAGGAGTGATGTTAGCAAGATGGCAGAATAGATGATCTCCCACTTGTATGCCCCCACAGCAATAATAATTTGGCAGCCATCCAAAACCAAAAGTGCCTTTGTGGGAGCATTGGGCTCTGGTAGGAGGTTGTAGAACCCAGGTGGAGCCCAAGACCAAGGAGGTGTAGACCCATGACCAGGTGTCAGGCTCACAAACTGTGGTCCTGGCTACAGATCTGGAAACAGCTCCGTGTCTTTGTGAACCTACATACAGTGCCATCTAGTCTTGGTCCTGCCACCAACACTATCTTTCAAGGGACCTGGGAGAAGTCGTATCCACTTGTGCCCCAGGTAACAGGCCTGCTGACCTCAGTCCAGGCTATAGACCTTGAAGTGGCTCATGAACTGGCTCTATTCCCCTCTCAGCCATGGTCTGGGAGCAATCCTGATGCATAGGGAACCACCAGGAGACACACATATCCATGCTTCTAGAGACAGCCATCCCAGAGCAGATCCTGAAATGGCCTTGTGACTTGGGTCCAGTCCCTCTTAGCTGTGGTCTGGGAGCAGATCTGCCTGTCCAAAGATTTGCCAGGAGACATGCCTACCCACGTTCTTGTAGGAAGTCCTGCCAGGGTCTCACTAAGGATCTAACCCCACTCCAGCCCTCCTCAGCAGTGTTCCAGAATGATCCTGCCAATCCAGGAACTCAGCAGAAGGCATACCCATACATGCTCCCTGATGCAAGCCTGCAGACCTGTACTAGCTGTGGCACTGCAGCTCTGCAATTTTGTTCCAGCCCTTTTCAGCAGTGGTCTGGAGCCAGTCCTGCCTGGTGCAGAGAGTCACACATTGACCCAGCAGAAACCTCCCAAAGATCTGGCAGGAGACACACCTGTCCATGCATCTGGTAATAGGGTCACCATCCATAGACCCAACTTTAGACACTGAAGCAGACCCTTGTCCAAGAACCAGTCCTACTGATCAATGTCCTGGAAGCAGTCCAGTCTATCCAGATACTATCAACCAGATACTATCAACACCCGCTTGAACCCCTGGTAACAGGTACAGCAACAACAGATCCCACTGCAGATATAGCAGCAGCCACATGCCCAGGTTCTAACCCCACTTGGCTGAGATTCGAGAGAAAATCCCATCAGCCTGAGGACTCAACAGGAGAAGGGCTTTACCTGTAAAAACCAGTCCATCAAAACTAGAAGAGATGTTTGTTCCTTCAAATACACAGACACTTCTATAGTCCAAATGTTTGTATTCCCCTAAAATGTGTATGTTGAGAACTAACCCCCAAGGTGATAATATAAAGATGTGGGGGTTTTGAGCAGTGATTAGATTATGAGGGCAGAGCCATTATGAATGGGATTAGTGCCCTTATACAAGAAGCCTGAGGGAGCTTGTTTGCCATTTCCACCATATTAAGACAAAGTAAGAAGATGATGTTTATAAGGAGCAATGACCTATCACCAGAAACCAAATCTGCTGGTAGCTTGATATTGAACTTCTCAGCCTCCAGAACTGTGAGAAATAAATTTCTGTTGTTTATAAGCTACCCAGTCATAATATTTTGTTATAGCAGCTCATAGAGACTAAAACAGACACCAACACAAAGCTACATGGATCACAAAGAATCATGAAAACATGACAACACCCGAGGAAATTAATAAAGCTCCAGTAATCAACCTCAAAGAAATGGAGAGCATGAATTACCTAACAAACAATTCAAAATAATCACCTTAAAGAAACTCAATGAGATGCAAGAGAATGCAGAAAGACAACTAAACAAAATCAGTAAACAATGTATGAACAAAATTAGAAGTTTCATAAAGAAATAAAAACCACAAAAAAGAACAAAACAAATTCTAGAGGTGAAGAATACAATGACAAAACTGCAAAATTCAAGAAACAGCCTCTATAGCAAACTCAAACATGCATAAGAAAGAATTAGTGAACTAAAAAACAAATCATTTGAAATTAGCTAATTATGCCAAGATGGCAGGTTAGAAGCAGCCTGCACACTCAGCTCTCACAAAGGGATTGAAAGTGGTGAATGGATATTCACCTTCAGATAGATTGTCTAAGAGAAAGCATTAGGAATCAACAGAGAGGCTACAGGAGGCTCCCAAAGTGAAGAAGAGGGAAGAGAGGTGACCTGCTTAGTTGGATCAATGGTACACAGGGAAGGCACCCACACATAGTGAAGGGACAGAAGACAGAACCCTGGAGCTCCACATTTCCCCTGTGGACATTACTATTTGAGCTTCCAGAGGGACTCTCCACTGTAGCAGGCTATAGGACTGACATAGGGAGCTAACTGGAGTCTGCAAGAGTCACAGCACTACTGGGCTTCAGGCACCCCCAGTGCTGACACAGCTGCAGTAACCAAAGGCTTAGATCACAACACTCAATTCCCTTTGAATATCTGGAAAGCTCTCTCAAGGACAATTTCAAACAAGCCTAGACTGCAAAGGTTAGAATAAATACCTAACTCTTCAATGCCCATATATAAATGAATGTCCGCAAGCATCAGGAACATCTAGGAAAACATGATCTCACCAGACGTACTAAATAAGGTACCAGTGACCAATCCCAGAATGATGGAGAAATGTGACCTTTCAGACAAAGAATTGAAAGTAGCTGCCTGAAGAATATCAATAAACTTCAGAACAACACAGAGAAGGAATTCCGAAGGCTACCATATGACCCAGCAATCCCATTGCTAGGTATATATCTAAAATAATGGAAAGTCAGTATATTGGAAAGGTATCTTCATTCCCATGGTTATTGCAGCACTATTCACAATGGTCAAGATTTGGAATCAATCTAAGTGTCAATCAATTGATGAATGGATAAAGAAATTGTGGTACATATACACAGTGGAATATTACATAGCCATAAAATGAATGAAATCTTGCCATTTGCAACAACATGGACGAAACTGGAAAACATTATGTTAAGTGAAATAAGCCAGGCACATAACAACAAAACTCACATGTTTCCATACATATGTGGGAGCTAAATATTAAAACAATTGATCTCATGGAGAGAGTGGGTAGAATGATTACCAGAAGTTGGGAAGTGTAGCCTAGAGGGGGGAATAAAATAGGGAAGGTTAATAGGTGCAAAAATATAGTTAGACAGTTAGATAGAATGAACAATATTTGATAGCACAACAAAATGATGATAATCAACAATAAAGTGATACCATCTCACTAGAGACCTAATAGATATACTTTAAAATAACTAAGTGGAATTGGCATGTTCTTAACACAAAGAAATGATAAATGCCTGAGGTGATGGATACTCCAATTACCCTGATTTGATTAACAGACACTATACTCCTGTATCAAAATATCACATGTTCCCTATAAATATATACAACTATTATATACCCATAATAAAAAATAAAATTTTTAAAAAAGATATATCAATTGTACCTCTATATGCATCCAACATTAGAACATCTAACTATATAAAGCAAATAATAGTAGACATGAAAGAAGAAATAAAATAACAGGGGTATTCAATATTCCACGTTCAACAAGGAACAGATTATCCAGACAGAAAACCAATAAGGGAACAATGGTCATACACAACACTGGAGACCTAATAGACATATACAGAACATTTCATGCAACAACAGGAAAATACACATTTTTCTTAAGGGCACATATAACATTCTCCAGGATAGCTCATACATTGGGCCATTAAAAAATCTTAACAAATTTACAACGATATAATTTATGTCAAGTATCTTTTACAATCGCAATGGTATGAAACTAGAAATCAATGACCAAAGTGTAACCCCCTTAATATTTTGAAATAACAGAAAAAGCAAAAGTGTAAAATTCACAAATATGTGGAAATTAAAGAACACACCTCTGAACAACCAATGGGTCAAAGAAGAAATCAAAAGGGAAAACAATAAGTGTCATCAGACAAAGCAAAATGGAAACACAATATACAAAAACTTAGGGATGCAGCAGGGCAGTTCTAAGGAGGGAGTGTATAGCTTTAAAGGCCTACATAAAAAAGAAAGAAAAAAAATCAAATAAACAACCTAAGTTCATACCTCAAGAAACTGTAAAAAGAAGATCAAACTATTTTTGGTAGACAAAAATATCAAATGAATAAATTCAATATTTTTGGCACTTAGTGGCTAATTGCCTGCTGCCTTCATTGATTTACTTCATCAAAACACATCCAAAAGTGAGAAGATTTAAGGTAATTATTACATTTTGTGGCCAGTAACTGAGAATATTTTTCTTATGCTGCAATTAAAACTCTAATTTTCATTAATCATAGTGAATACCATGGAATATAAAGGTCAAATAGGCTAAGAATGCAAATTAAAAAATAAAGTAATAGACAAAACAATTTGGTGTTGTTATAAATGTTGAGAAATATCTGCCAAGCAAAAGATTGCATAAGGTATCCTAATTCAAGGTAAAAAGCAATAAAACAAATTCCACAGCACCTATCAAGAATCATATTCAGATAGAATTTATGACAAATACTACTTCCCTGGTTTTCTATACTTTAAATTTACCTGAATTCATGGGGAAAAGCTTCTATAGAAAATTTCTTGTTAGTCAAGGTACAACCTCATATGCCCAAATTTAGTTAGAAATGTCAGAAATGCTGTGGCTGGCAATTACAGAGTGAATCTAAATCAAATAACAGCTTTTTAATCATTAGAATGATCATAGTAATTTGAAAGGTGAACATAGCAAGAATGATGTTAACAAAAAATTGTTGATATCAAAAACTGAAATTAATACTGGATCATTTCCATCATTAATCAGGAAATAAATCTATCTTGCAAGAGGATTTTCTGAGAGCAGCTAATAACTGCTATCACACTTTCCTGAATCCATAAACCAAATATAGATAGAAGAGTGACTGATATTAGAAGCCTGAAAGTGACAGTTCCCTCATGAATATCACCAGACCACGTGACCTCGATGGTATTAAGACTTGAAGGAAAATTATCTTATCATGAAATAATTCAGCAGTCAGCTTGATGAGTATGCTGCAGTGCAAAAGCACAGATATCTGTGTCAAGCTGATTTTCTGCCATTATTTGAATGTTTAGAGAGTTATTTGAAAATAGAAAAAAATGGAATTAATAGTAAGTTTTGTATAAGTATATACAGTCACAGAAAATACAATAAAAATAGGTTCAATAAGTGGGAATAGGGCTAAAATCTCCTGGCCTCTAAATCTCAATTTACTGTTGTTACTAGCATGCCCCAAATCACCATTTAGATTTTAACATCATCTATGAAATACTTCCCAATAAGAGTGACATCCCTGTAGTCTTAGAAGACATAGACACATTGGAAATGAGCAAAGGAAAGAGAGGAGGATAGAAGGAAACAACTGGCACGAACTAACTCCAGGGAGTTCAGAGCCCAAGGAAAGCATAAGGGATTTTTTTCTTCCTCCCCTCACCTGGGTGGCTCAGACCAGCAACAGGACACAGGGGGCTCTTACCTCACCAGAGAGTGCCACGAGCGACCAAAGAGTAGGCATCCCTGCATCTGGATGCCCCCTCCTCTGCACCACCTCCACTCTTGGCTTCCCAGGAAATAATTTCAGCTCAAACAGCTGGTCGCATGGCCGCACCCTCCCCACCGCAACCACCAAAGCGTCTTTCCCTCTTTTGCAATAATGCTTTTGAATAAAAGTCTCCATACTAAAAAAAAAAAAAAAAAAAAAAAAAAAATTGTATCAGTCTCTCAGGTTAAGTTGGTTCCAGCTTCCAGCTGGCAAGAGTTGAAAGTTTCAAGGTTTGGGTCAACATGATCCTGGTGGGGGAGTGGAGGTCTCTTGCAGACATCTGTTAAAAACAGGCTAGAATAATTTTAAAGAGAAGCCAAATCCTTAGTCCAAATATGAGGAGGATCATTAAGACTTGCAGGGCAGAATGCAGAAAGATTCCTATACTGAGGAAAGCCAACTGAAAGTATCCAGAAATTAGAAAGTTAACCCAGTAAGTCCAATCAAGAGGCTTTCTGAAGACATCCCTTCCAGAGATTTGGCCAGCTTTAGGATTTCAGACATTTCCAGCCTGACTGGAAGTATTTATCCAGGTGCAACAGCAAGTATTAGTGACAGCATATACACCACTTTGTGTAGTGAGGTGGGTTGTCTAGGACTACACAAGTAAGGGAGTCTAGGGACCTCTGTTGTGCCCTGATGATTTGGGCAGTGAAACGAGCAACTCTATTAATGGTGCGGGAAAGTTTTCTGACCATAAATCCATTCCAAACAGAACCTAATCCAAACTAGGACCTCAGAAAGCTTCCTAATATAGCTCCTTCACTAGGTTTAAGTATCCTTGAGACTGTCCCCAACTATAATCTGATGGGTGATAACTGATGTTGGATTGTGCCCCAAGATTCTTAAGTAGCTCTTAGAGAGCAAGGTGGGTAATGTAGGTGAAAGTAACTAAATAGATGAGAATTTGGGTAAAAGCCATTTCCACGGCCAAATCTTCTGATGAGGATAACTCAAGTATTATTTCCCCCTCTTTGGGAAAAGGACATATGGGCCTGGCAGGTTTCTAAGAAGTCCCTTCCCAGGAGGTGGTTAGGGGACAATGGAAAAAGCAAAACCAAAGACTACCAGCAAGGGATCCTAGATGAAAGGGGATAAGTAAAGATTAGGGACCACCATAGGTTTGTTGGCTACCCCAACCATCTGGATGAACTCAGAACTCTGGGGAGGAAGCATTGAAGGAGTGCCATGGTTAAGGAGGACTAAATAAAGGCCTTGGGCCATAGCAGGCTAATTGCCACACAGATCTTTGCCAACTGGGCCTTTATTACTCTGTTAGTCCATTCCACTGGCCCAGAAGACTGGGGGTGATAAAGTACAATGGAAATGTCGATAAATAGGCCAAATTAATTTGCCATGTAAAATGAGTTCCTTGATCACAATGAAGCTCTGGAAAGACTTCCCACATCAGTAAATTTTTCCAGTAGAGCCATAACCACTGCCATAGCTGTAGCATGTTCGCAAGGGAAGGCTTCAACCCAATGCAAAAACATTACAAACCATAACTAGTACATACTGGTATTCTTGAGAGGCGGGGAGCTGAATAAAATCTTGTTGTCATAGCTCAAAAGGACCTTTTGGTAAAGGGAAGTGGCCCATGGAGATGTGCAATGATTTTCCAGTATTGTATCATGGACAAATTTTATACAGATATCAAGGTTGTGAGTGACCCCAAGGGCATACCTGCTGTCTGTGTAAATATGGCTATCTCACCTTTGGCTAAAAGGCTTGCCCTAGTAAGAACATGCATTTCTGCTTGTCAGGCAGACCTGGCACCAGGAAAGGTAAGTAAAGTGGCAGGATTAAGCAAGTTACACTGGGTGATGGTAAGGTGAGGTGAGGATAGAAAGGGAACCTTATAATTTGCTAGGCAGCTGGCAGAGAGGTGCTGAATGTGATGTGACTTCAAGAGAGCCTCGACAGAGTGAGGAACAAAGACAATGAAAGGTGACCCCATAACCAACTTCTTGTGACTTGTACAAAGAAAGAGACAATATCAACTGCTTTGAGACAAGGGGCCAGTCCCTGAGCAATAGGATCTCACTGCTGACCATAGTATCCTGTGTCTAGTTTGTCCACAATTCTGATCTCTAATTCCCCTAGTTGGTTAGGTTTAAAAAGGGGAAATCGTCTGATTGTCCCCAGAGCATCCCTAGTTTTGATTAGGGGAAAAGGGCCTGGGGACTTTATCAGGATTTTGTTATAGCCAAATACTTGAGGAAATTAGGAGAATTCAGGATCTAGTCCAGTCTACAGGCAAATAACAGGGACTTGAAAACAATGCACAGGGTTACAATCTAATAACAGGTGTACTTTTGCTTTCTTTTGAAGCATAATTTTTTCTCTCCACATTGATCATATAGAGAATCTCCGATTTAGAACCTGTAGAAGCTAGGAAGCCAAACCAACACAGGCTTCAGATTTTACTCACAGTCTTAAGGTTCTTGGGCCTGCCAGGAAGTGACAGTTTTTACTCACTCAAAGTAAAGCTGGAAATTCTTAAAGCCAGGCATTTTATGCACATTCTTAAATATGACATTTCTTTCCAAATCTTGACAATATAAACAATGTTTCTAATTGTATCCTGCTTATAAAAAGAGAGCAGATTTTTATAGAACTTACATAAATAAAAATAATAAGACTCACAAATAGCTTCTGAATTTTGGAGGAATAAAGTAGGGAGAAAAAGGAGATGCTTCCACCTTTGTTCACGAAAACATACTGTACCATATTATTGCAAACTATAGATAGCTCATGATAGAAAATTTCCTTGAATGTGAAAAACAAAACATTTAAGTCATAAAAACATTATCTTTATTGATTACTTAATTTTACATAATCAATTTTGTTCTGCTCGATCTTGATTAGCAACTTTGGACTATTGCTGATTGTGAATGCTCCAGAGAAGAATTTAAAACAATAACTGTGGATGAAAAAAACCCAGAACACGGAGGGGTTGTGAGGATTAAGGAAAGGGGAGTGATTACTAATGGGCCTGGGTTTGGGCAGGGGAAGGTTAATGAAAATGTCCTAAAATTGACAATACTTTGTGAATATACCAAAAACCATTTAATTGTACATTTTAAATAAGTGAATTACATGGAATGTAAACTATATCTCAGTAAAGCTAGTAAAACTATTAATAATGTAAAATTTTTAGTGTATTCACATACTATTGAACACAGCAACGTACAAAATTTACTTTGATATTCTTCTCAAAAAGTCCTTATTTATAAGGAAAACAATAAATATTTTTCTAACTTGTTCATCCCAGTTCAAACTGATTGGGAAACGTTCATCCCTGCTGATCCATTGATATTTTAATCAAAACCTTTAATTTTGTTATTTTTCTTATAAGCTATTCAGATATTGCATATTGCTAATACATTTTCCCCCTCTCTTTTCTCTCTGAAAACAGGATGGAGTAAAGACACCTTTGAATTTGTGTGTCTGTTTGGCGCCTTGCTTTTAGGTATTCCTAAGGATGCTCCAGCTCAGGAGATCCAACGCATTGAAGGGCAACAAAAGTCTTGACCAAAGTTTGAAGCTTGTTTAAGCTCAAAGAAGAAACGATACATCTGTTGAGTAAAATAGGGTGTGAAGCCGAAGTATTTCTCATTTCATTGTGTTTGTGATTAAGCATCCAGTTCCCACAGTGTCCATCTAGGCCTTACAAATCAGTTTATTTTCAGAATGACTCTCTCTTTGCCATATGCCAAAAGAAAATTCTTGACTTATACACTCTCAATTCTGAAATTATTCCAAATACTATTTCAGAGAATAACCCTTTGTCCCATAAACTGTCATTTTTAAAATCACAATCATTTGGACATATTCATAGCCCAAATGCTATTTCCATCCCCTCTTACGCTAAAAAAAAAAAACAAAACAAAACTCTTCAGCTGGTCAGAGAGATTAACAAAATAAAGATCGTGTGGGGAAAAAAAAAAGAGCATAGAGTTGAGTTACATTATTTTTTCTTTTGACAAATGTGTCAAGCATGAATGTCCACTGAACAATTACATATTTCATTCTGCAGCCTTATCACAACACAAAGTTATGTGGGAATTTTATAGTTTCCCATCAATTATAAAATACCAGAGTACTAGCCAGTTGAGCACATGGAGCAACTACTGGCCTAATAAATCCAACAAAATTTGTTCTCACATACCGAGAAGACATACCTCTAATGATACGTGTGTGTGTGTGTGTGTGTGTGTATTTCTTCTAAAAGAAGATATCTGAGCCCATTCCATCACTTTATAAGATTCTAAAGATATGAAAATAAATTAATTTAAAATTACTACTTTATCTTCATAAACAATATATTGCAGTAAATCGAATTTCCCACTAAATATTCCAAATGTCCCACTTTTCCATATAAGATAATTTAGTCATGATAATGTACTATTATGCCAAATATTTAAAGGCTAATAATAAATAAAAATCTTTCTAATGATTTTATTGAAAAGATAAATTAATATCTAAGTAAGTCAAATAAATAAATAAATAAATCATCTGTTTGGGGTCCACATATAAAAACTAATCCCAAAATATGACTCTTGTAGCTCGGAGTTATTGCTTCTGATTTCATAACAAAATAAAGGTAACTCACAGTATCACAATTCACGTGCCGTCTGAATGACTTATCAAATTTTACCATTTATATTGAACACTTCAATAACTGTGTTGGCATTTATCTGGTCAAATTATCAAATGAAATAAAAACTTAAAATAGAACTGTTTTGTGATAGATTATGTTTCTGCAAATGGTCACAATGTCTCCTATGCCATTTGCTTGCTTGACGTGTACCCTTGCCACTCTCCTATCAAGGGATAAAGACCATTTTTTCTACCCTTGAAACTGGGTGGATGCTAGGACTGCTTTGACCAATAAAATGAGGCAAAAGTGACATTCTGGGAACTTCAAGGCCAAGTCTAAAACGTGCCACCAATTTCTATTTTCCGCCCCTTGGAAGACTTGCCCTTAAGACATTCTGTCTCAGAACTGAGCCACCATGCCATGAGAAGACCAAGTCACGAGAAGACCAAGTCACACGGAGAGGCCGGGTGTCGGCATTTCTGCCAGTTGAGCTCGCAGCTGACAGGCGGCAGTGTCTGCAGCATGTGAGTGAGCCCTCTGAACACCCAGCCCAGTGGGGCCTTCAGGGACTTCAGCTCCAGCTTCAAGCTAACTGAAGCCCAGGAGATACTAGATGAGAACTACCCAGATAAGCTCAGTCAACCCACAGAATTGTGACAGATAAGAATAAACCGCTGTTTTAAGCCATTAAATTTTGGAGTGGTTTGTTACACAGCAATATATAACCAGACTATAATGTATTAATAACTGCCACTCCACTCATCACATAACACATCCTTTTCTGCTCCACCTTTTAGGGAAAGGGATTTGATGTTTATTACATCTGATGTTTATTACATTTTTATTACATTATTACAATGTTTATTACATTTGATGTTTAATATAACATGGCCTAGATATTGAAGAACAGAATATTTCATGTTTATTATTGTTCTTAAAGCTGGATCCTATAACAAAGCATTTTTTTGAGAATAAACATTTAAATGAATCTGCCCTGAATTTACTTCACTTTTTCCAAACTCATCCACTTCCCTTGGGAAGCTGAGAGTTGGCTTAGAATTCAAAGTCTTTTTTAATGTTTCAACTAA
This sequence comes from Eulemur rufifrons, assembly GCF_041146395.1. NCBI lineage: Eukaryota > Metazoa > Chordata > Mammalia > Primates > Lemuridae > Eulemur > Eulemur rufifrons. Next base: position 68,339,735 of record NC_091011.1, read on the forward strand.
CCCTTCAGATATTCTCTGAATCTCAAGATCAGCTGCCATCAGAGAAGACACATGATCTGTGGTCTTTCCTCATTGTGTGTGTCATTCACTAGAATGGAAAAGAGGAAAAGATACTTCGGTGCATTTGTGGATAGGATCTTCTCAACACGTAGCGGCAGCAGCTTCCTTTGACAGCAGTGGAGCTCGGGGAAGTGGCTCCTCTGTTTCTTGTAATGGTGATTCCATTGGCAGCAATTCACAGCTGCAATCACTCTGACTGAAACAGAAGCCACTTCTTGATCTTGAAGCTACAAACAACTCCTGTAGCCATTTCTAATAGTGTTCCCTTAAAACAATAGCTTTTGACTGTGCTCACATTAGAATCACCTGCAGATCTTTGGAAAATTCAGATTCTAAGATTTACTTATGGCCAATTAAATGGGAATCTCTGGGGGCAGAACCAAACATTAGTGTTTTTTTAAAGCTTCCCAGGTGATTTTAATATGTAGCCAAGGCTGACTTAAAACTGTCTTAGTTCTATGAATAGCTTAACTACTCAGTGTTACCCTTTCAGTAGCATCACTAGAAGGAATCTACTCACAGTTGTTGGTCTACTGCAGGGCAACAGTGAAGCTGGTATACTTTTCTCGAGAATCTTAGTACACTCTCTATGGAGTTAAATTCCACTCATACCCAGCACTATGATGAGCTCTAGGAATGAATGCAAAAACTAGTTAGATTTGCATCCTGGTCTCAAAGAGCTTAAGATCCAGTGCCGGGAGGTAGAAAAGGCAGAGCTGGAATAATCATGAAAACAAGTCAGTTTAATACAATGTACCTCATACATTAATAGAATAGTATTCTAAGTACATCAAAAGGGGTCACTCAGTGAGGGTTTGTGGAGGCTCAACCAAGTAGAGAGAGGGAAATGTATTAATATAAGCAACGGCTGAACGAAGAGTCAGGCAGAGAACAGGTCTGGGAAGGCAGGCTCTGTCTTGTTAATAAAGCTTGTGGCTTTGAGTGGTGGACAAAGTTGACATTATTAAATTATCATTTTTCCTTTACTGTTATTTCTATTAAGTAATATATGTTAATACTATAAAAGTAAAAAAATAGACATAAGCAGAAACCCAATAAACAATAAATACATGAAAAGAAGCTCAGCAAAATTAAAATTCAATGAGACATAATTTGGTACCCATCAGATTCACAAACAATCTGACAATAACAAGATCTAGAAAGCATGTGGATCAATAAGAACTCTTCTATGCTGGCTGTGGGAATATGAATAGGTATAAAAACTTTGGAATGAAATTTGACAGTAGCTGGTAGAGTTAAAGATACATGTACCCACGATCCAGAAATTTCATTCCTAGGCATGTAGCCTAGAGAAACTCTTACAAATAAACACACACAAAAAATGTGTACAAGAGTGTTTCCAATAGTGTTATTTGTAAAAGTTAAAAATTGGAAACAACCTAAAAGTCTATCAGGAAGAGAACAGATTATTCATCGAAGTGTGAGTTGTTAGAAAAGAAAAAATTAAAATAAATAAATAAAAAGAAGAGAACACATTAATAAATTATGCTGTATTTAAATATTATACAAAAATGAAATAAACTACAGCTATATGTGTCAGCAAGAATTCATCTAACGAACAAAATGTTGAGAGAGAAAAAGCAAGTTTAAGGAAAATATATACCAAATCATACCAGTTATCAACAAAGCAAAATAATATATTCTATTTTGGGGAGCCATACAATCTAGTTATGATGTAAATAAATGCATGGAAATAAACATCAAATTCAGTATCTTGGTAACAGAAACAGATAGGGAAATAGATGGCACAGAGGGGAAGGGGATATGATCAGAAAAGGTTATAAAGGAAACTAAAACTATATTTGCAATATTTTTATTTCTTAGCTTAATTATGGGTACACATATATTTTTATGTTATATATTTTTACCTTTCTGTTTATCTGAACTAATTCCAACTTCATATTTTTAAATGAAGACAGGAAGTGTGTTAAATAGAATATGGTACATGAAAAGATTCAATGATTAATGTGTGGGGTTTAAACAATTGAACACAGAAGCTGAGAAGAAACAGCCAGCAAACCTAATGCCACACAGAGTGACACTCAACAGTGACAGTGATATAAGAGCGGAAGAGAATTAGAACAGGATCAGGACAGGGACATTTTCTTGACTGAAGGTTTTATTCTTTCTTAGTGAAGAAGAACAGCAAATAAAATGAAGACCATGCTGTAGTAATATATGTAATTTATATATACAATGTGTATGATGCTTAAATTAGTGTGTTTTTGCACAAGAATACTGATAAGAAAATTTAAACAATCATTGAAAACCACAATACCCAGATATCATCACTCTTCACATTTTTATTTTTGTGTTTATCATTCTAGATTTTTTTCTTCTATAAATACATATTAAAATATATAATTTTCCCAAAGGGAGGACATTACATATCATTTGTAACATAGTTTTTAACTAAAAACATCACACATTTTCCCATGCCTATAAATATAACAGATTTAGATTTTATAATTATTTCACAGAGGCAGCGTAAAGGAGAGATTTGAGAAATCCAGATAGAAACTATTTAAGAGGCTATTAAAATATGGCAGGCAATATACTATGAAGGCTCAAAATATATGCCAGATCTGTATGGGTAAAATTATAAAACTTTATTGAAAAATATTAAAGAAGACTTAATGAAATGGAGAGTTTTATCACCTAAATAGAATGAATAGGAAGAATCAATAACCTAAAGATGTCACCTTTCCCATCCCTAAATTGACCCATATAATCTATGCAATTCCAATCAAAATTCCAACAGGGTATTTTGTGAAACTTGATATGGTTATTTTAAAACAAACATTAAAAAGCCCAATAACAACCAAGACATTTTTTTAAGAAGAATATATCAGACATCAAAGTTTATTATAAAGACAATAATTAAAAGATACTAGAATAGACAGCAGAACTCAAAGGAAAGTCCAAAACACATCCACGTCCACAAGGAGATTTGATATATGACAGAGGTGCCTTTGCTGATCATTGGGTAAGAAATGAATTATGAAACAAATGCTGTTGGAACAACTGGTTATTCATATGATTAAACGGGATTTCTACCTCATACTATAGATAATAATTAATTCTTGACAAATGGAAAAATGTGATAGGCAAAATCTTATAATTTTAAACATAAAGTATAGGATAATGTCTTTGTTAACTTAGAGTAGTGAAGGTTCTCCTAACTAAAACACAAAAACTCCTAACCCTAACAGGAATGATTGTTAAATAAACTACATTAAAATTAAAAAGAATGATTATCAAAATACACCATAAAAAAGGACAAACCACAAAATAGGATAATAACTCACAATGAATAAGAAAAAGACAAGGAATACAATGGGAAAAAAAGGCAAAGAAAAAGACATTTCACAAAAAAGCAAAGCGAATGTCCATTATTTGAAAAGATACACAACATAACCAAAAGTTATGGAATATGCAAATTAGCCTCAATGATATGGCATTTAGACTACCAGATTGGCAAAAATTAATATTTAATAATATCAGATTTGGCCAGGATATTATGGTAAATTGATACAAAAATTTTATAAAATAATGGTCACTACCATTTAAACAGTCAAACACCCTATGTCCAAGCCATTTCACTCATGGCTATATGATCTGGAGCATCTTTTGCATAGGAATCCACAGTGAAATTTATAAGACTGTTCATTGCAACATTGTAATAGCAGAATCCTAGAAACATCTTGAATGTTTTAGACAAGAGTATAATGCATGCACTGTTGCGTATTCTGTAATGAAATATTGTACATCAGTGAAAAAGAAGGAATCAGTTCTGCATACAACATGAATATATAATAAAGGGATAATTTTGAGTGTGAAACTAAGTAGTAGAAAAATATATACATACAATAATGTGCCATAAAGCCAACTGATCTTTTACAAAAGTGACAGAAATATACATTAGGAAAAGGATACCCTTTTCCATAAATGGTGCTGCAAAAATTGGACTGTCATATGCAGAAGAATGAAATTGGACTCCTATCTCTCACCATATACAAAAACCAAATAAAGATGGGTTAGGTTAAAGACTTAAAGGTAAGACCTGAGACTATAAAAACACTAGAAGAAAAGCTAAGGAAAACTCTTCTGGACATTGGTCTAGGCAAAGAATTCATAACTAAGACCTCAAGCACAAGCAACAGGAACGAAAATAGTCAAATGAGACTCCAACTAAAAACCTTCTGAATAGTAAAAGAAATAATCACTTGAGTGATCAGACAGCCTGCAGAATGGGAGAAAATATTTGCCAAGTATGCAACCAACAGGAGACTAATATGCAGCATTTACAAGGAACTCAAATAACTCAACGACAACAAAAAACCCACTAAAAAGTGAACAAAGGACATCAATAAACATTTTTCAAAAGAAGACATATAGATGGCCAACCAGCATATGAAAAAATGCTCAACATCACCAATCATCAGAGAAATACAAATTAAAACCACAGTGAGTTTTCATCTTGCACTGGTCAGAATGGCCATTACTAAAAAGTCAGATTACTTTTACAGATTATTTTACTTTACAGATTATTATTACTAAAAATAACAGATGTTGGGTGTCTGCCCAATTCATACTGCCACACTCCTTTTCTTGGAATTGGCTACCATTTCACAAGTGTAAGCCCCTGGCAGTCATATTTGTACAGTAACCCTGACCTTCTGGCTTTAGGTAATTGGGTCAGAGGTATCACCTGATACAAGTCGGACATGTCAGATAGTCCCTTCCTGATAATTTGGAGCCAGAATTGAAAACTGGAAAGGGGTCCTGTGTATGATTGGAATTGAAACACATAAACTCAGGAGGCTGTGGGTGGGTAAATTTGCCCTGCTAATAAAGAAGTGGAGGAAGCTAACAGAGAAAGAGAGAGAAGAGGAGGGAGAGGGCAAAAGCAGAGAAGAAAGGAGGAGGGGAAGAAGAAAATAGTCACAGAAAGGTATAAGCAAAACCAAAAGAGCTAGGTTCTTAACAGAATTTTAGTTTCTAGTTATAGCCCCCTTCCTACACTTGGGGTTTAATAAATAATAGATCTTTATTACAATTCCGTCATCACTTAATAAGTTCTTCTGTTTTGCTTAAAGTGAATCCAGTTGTTTTCTGTTACTTTCAACCAAAGAGTCTTAACTAATATAACTCTCTGATACATTGATTAGACTAGCATTTTCCAAAGATATTCAACCGGACAACACTCTCAAGATTATTCATAATGTGTTGATGAAACACCAACTGGGGCACATGAACATGCATGTATCAAACAGAATTTTAAAAGTCACCATCAGTCTCAGGAAACAGTTTGAGAAAAGTTGACAAAGGCACAAGATGGCCAGTAGAATATGATTCTTTCTTAATATCACCAAACCATCGAGAGTTTGGGGTATGGAAAGGCATGTGAAACCTCGGGAAACAATTGAAAATTGTGGCTCAGTCATAGGGCAGAGTAGATGGCTATGAATGTGATGATTAGCCTCATGGAATACAGAAAATATGAGAAACAAGACTATTGACCCAAGAGAATATTTGTCACATTTAAGATGATAGCATCAATTTACTAAAATTATGTTTTTATTAATTACAGAAAAGAAGGAAGTATGAAAAGATAATTGTACCTTTAGTTCTCATCATTGACCTCTTGGAAATGACTTCTTTAAAATGAATGTAGTAAAACGAGTAAATAGCAAATGCAACAAAGAAACAATAATTAAATATCTAAGAATTTTTAAACAAAGTGGAAGTGTGGGCAGAATGTATTGAGCTACAAAGAAGGACAGTAGCAAAAGTTACTGTTTAAAAATAGATTCTAACCTTAATCATAAGACCATGTTAAGTTATGGGGGCAGCATTGATGTCTGAGAATCTCTGGAAAAATAGTACCACTTGATGCAGCTGATAGAGTAAGTGGCTGAAGTTTTAGTTAATACAAAAACAAAGAAGGGCAAGCCTCTAAACCTCACTTGGGTGAGGCAAAGACATAAAATGTAACCAAAATGTTTGTACCCTCAAAATATCTTGAAATAAATAAAAAAAAGAAAAATAAATAAATAAATACTTAATATGGAAAAAAAACAAAATAAAAAAGATTCCCTTATATTTGTACTATTAAAAATATATATTACTATGATATAACTCTCTTAAAATTTTAGATATATAATACTTTAGGACATTTAGAATCATTATAGTTGCATTGTGTAAATTATTAAGCACTTTAAAAATATGAAGTAAAAATCAGCAGTCATATTTACATTTGCAAAGAATCATTGAAATTGTCTCTTCCCTTTTCTCTTATATAAAATTCTTTAACTGTTACATTAAGTCCATTTTAAAAAAATAAAAATAATGTCTTTAAGTTAAAATTTTTAAAAAGCATTTTCTTATTTAAAAACCTACAAAATCTATAGAGCTTTTACCATCAAAACTTGGCAATTATTTAATATGTAAAGTATGTATAATTTTACAATTATGAACTAGAATCTACCTGTACTGTTTTGCATTTTTGTTGTTGTTTTCTAATGAGGCATCATAGGTTTATGATGAAAAAAAGGATTTTAAATGAATAAAATTGAAAATGTATTGAAAATGCACGTTGGTGTTGAATGTTATAGAATAAATCATATAATTCATTTACATAACAGGATGAAATTATAAATTTCTTGAACTGTTAGTGCTGTAAAAAGAGAAACAGGCTATAAGAAATAAAAGATATTGTAAAATATACATTAACTATTTAAAATTTAGACTGTATAAATTGTGATGAGAATGAATATATTCTCTCCTGAATTTAGGTTTGAAGATGACCTCAAATTTTCGCATGAGATCATCCTATTTCAAACGTCCCTTTGAAACATATACACAAAAATTTTGGTGAGAAAACTTTCTAAATTTTGCTTGGCAAGTGGAAGAATTCAAATATCTGAAAAACTTATGTGCATGTAAGACAGACTGAAAATGGAAGAGTCAGGAAAATTTTGTAGTGTTGTTATAATTGCAAAGGTCAGAAATAGTAAAGTAATTGACAAGCCATCTTTTCAATCCTACTGCCAGAGAAATGAATAGAGTGAGAAAAAGAAATGGAATGTTGTTAACTGATGTGATTTTTCCATACTTCATTTTTGCTCTGGGACATAGCTCGTTCTCACTGTTGAACTCAATCTCCATTACTTCCAGGGAGAACAAATAGCAAAGTTACTAAATTTTTGTTTTATTAAGCTTAATAAACACTGTCTCAAGAGAATTTTTCCAGTAGCATCCATCCTACCTCGACCCTGTGCCTACCACCACAGCACTCCATGCACTTCTGATCAGAGAAGGAAAGATAAAAAGTGCATTTATTCCTGTCCTCTGCTCCCTCAGGTGGAGTACTAGAATTGGAGATGAGATGAGATTTTTTAAAAATCTAAGAGTATTCATCTAAGAGAACAAAAAGATTTATTTCATGCTCACTTTCAGGAGCCCTAGATAAAAGTAAATCTTTATGAGTTCTCCCAGCCTCTAGGGAACTTGAGAAGGCAAATCAAGAGAGCTCAAGAGTAATACACAGGCAGATACTCACGCTTACCTATGTTTCCCCAACACTGAGGACTGAATGTGGCACCAGATTATGCTGCCAACAAATGCTTTTCAAATTAGATTATGGGGGGAGTGGGAAGTACATCAAATTGTTGTAGAAAAGTCAAAACTCATGTCAAGACATAGATAAATATTAAGATACAATACTTGGGTGAAAAAATAGAAAAACATCATGATTAGAATGCTAATAAAAGATAAAGGAACAAGACTATAAACTCCTTGAGAGGAGAAAATATTTTTCCCTGTATCCCCATTGTCAGGTACCATGCTTGCCATGCTATCAGTATTTAATAAGTGGTTTTGAATGCAAAAATGAATTACTGGATGAATAAACAAGTGAATGAATGAACAAATCAATAAATAAAATTCAAAAGAATCTCCCCCAAACTTGTTTCTTAAGCTAGGTCACTACTCCTTCCCCACTCGGAAGGATATAGGAAGTTTACTTTATAGAGACATTAAAGACCCAGAACTCTGAAATAGCTGAGGATGGGGCTGGTTTACTGTACCAAAAAGGATGAAATGTCAGAACACTAGGATGAAATGATTTTAGATCTTGCTTGCAGACAGAAAATACTGCTCAAATATAAAGGGGTAGGAATAGAAATAAGTCGGACTTCTCAGTAGCAATCCTAGAAACTAGAACACAATGGAAACATTTTTTTTAAGAAAAATTCTAAGGGGATATTGTTTCCAATATAGCAATATGTAAAAAGCCAAATTATTGATCAACTATAACGGTAAAGTTAAAAATATGCAAGATCTCAAAAATATTATGTCCTTACACAATTGTCCAGGAAGCTACTGGAGGGAGTAACTCAGGAGAGAGATATGGAATCCAATGCAAGAAAGAGGTACAGGGAGCTCTCTGTGACCAATGTGCAGCAAGACTAGCAGATAGTCCAGATTAGAGCAAGAGGCCATTGGGTCCCACGAGAGATGCCACCAAGTGAAGGGAAAAAACTATCTGGTGTGTGTTATCACATTGATAAGAGTTTTATAGCTCCAGATGATTTGAGAATACATTAGTAATTAATGCATGGGAAACTAAGGAAACAACAAAACTGGATAGATGTAACTTGCGCAAGAATGTAATCAACAAGAATGCAAGATTTATATAGCCATACCAGTGAAAATATCAACTACTGATTCTAACCAAAAATTGTGTCATAATAATTGAGAGGTAGGGTGGAGAGGAAATATGTATTGGTAGGGGTGGGGAATGTATAAGACAGAAAATTTCATAGTAGCAAGTCAATAATGTCTCTATTTAAAATATTTTAAATAACTATCTTAGCTTGTTATTCAAAAATATGGAAAAAAATGTCCTGGCACAGTGGCTCACACCTGTAATCCTAGCACTCTGAGAGGCCCAGGTGGGAGGATCACTTGAGGCCAGGAGTTTGAGACCAGCCTGAGCAAAAGCAAGACCCAATCTCTACTAAAAATAGAAAAAAATTAGCTGGGTGTAGTGGTGCATGCCTGTAGTCCCGGCTACTCGGGAGGCTGAGGCAGGAGGATTGCTAGAGCCCAGGAGTTTGAGGTTGCTGTGAGCTATGATGACCCCAGTGCACTCTAGCCAGGGCAACAGAGCGAGACTCTGTCTCAAAACAAAACAAAACAAAAACACAGAATAAAAAAGAAATAAATACGGAAAAAAGCAGATGACACAGCTAAGAGGGGTGAAAGTAATACCTCAGAAAATATGAAATTGGTGAAGGGTAGGAGTGAGCCTAGGGCTACTATTGGTGGTGATAAGCTTTATGATAAAATTTGGTTTTAAAAACCATGTATAGGAATTAATATTATAAAATAAAAATTAAGTTAAAACTATCTTATTGAAAGAAAAAGATACAAATAAGTAGAAATATATGACAGGTTCCTACATGGGAAGAAAAAGGATATAGTAGAGATAACAGATATCAAATTGAGAAAGAATGGAATTGGCCTAAAAGATGGAAAAGTTTATACTCACCAATAATCAAATGAGTATTAAAACTATAAAAATCAATTTCACCTATAAAATTAGCAAAGATTGCAAAAGCTCAGTGTTGGCAAGGGTGCAAAAATATAGGAACATAAAAACACAGCTTAAAGCAGTGTGGCATATTTTTCAGGTAATTCTACATTAAGGAATTTACCTGGGAAAAATCATCACAGTTATATATACAGATTTACATACTAAGATGTTTGTGAAGGAATATGGGACAAATTTTAATAGGTGAAAAAGGAATGTGATTAAATTAGCTATAGATTGTCTCTATGATGAAATTTAGGTAATCATTAAATTAACCTTTTTTGCAAAAGTTTGTAAAGTTTTAAGAAAATGCTTATATTAAACATAATCTCAAGGTAAAAGTTGCACATAGAGTTCTATTCCAGCTATATCTAACACACACACACAGAAAAAAATCTAGAAGAAATATGACAAAATGTTAATTGATACTATCTTTAAAATTGTGGGATTATGGGTTACTTTGGGGTTTCTTCTTTATACTTTTCAGCATTTTCTAGGATTTTTGTAATTAATATGTATTATCTCTAAAATTAGACCTAAATATGCATTATGTTTTTGTTTTATGAAAAATGCTTATGTTTTGTTTTTAACAAGGATGGCTTCCGTATGGAAATCTAGGGATGGGTAAACATGAAAGCTGTATGAAGAGAGAGAAACTAAAGGAATACAGTGTAAGAACGTGTAAGAGACTGTCCAGCCAGGGAAAAGACATGGACATTGCCTTCTTCACGCCGATTAAAAATCTGTCACATAAAAAAATATAACATTAATGGAACACTTCCACTATAAAGACATCTGCTAGAAATCTCATTATACTAAAAAGCTGAGCACCAAATTCTTGACTTGACTTGCTGACAATTTCATCTCTCAGAAGGTAGTAGAAGCAAAAAGTAAAACTGCTACTTAATTCTGACCAAAAAGAAGTGGTGGTATTGCAAAGTGAGGGGAAATATAGGCAAGGATGGTACAGTAACATGAATTCATACTGCCTGAACAACATTTCTCAAGCTTGTGGTTCATTTTGAAGTGAAAAATAGCTGGAAGTTTAATGATGAAAGATAACCACAAATTTAGCATGTCCTCAAACTATATAACTGAGGGGAGGGAAAGGAGAAATGTTTCTTTTGAATTGTTCACACTCTTGAAACAATAATTTCACTTTGGAAATATCTGCAAAAGATATTTATTAAAGATTATAAAAATATGCACAAAGAAATATTTGTGATAGCACTATTTGTTATTGCAGCAAAATATTAAAAATACTCTAGTGTTCAAGAAAAAGATGGTATATTTACTTGAGTATTATGTAATCATGATAGAAATAATTTCTGATAAAATAAAAATGCTATTATTATCAATAACTTACTATGACTTCAAAAACTCAGGATACAAAATTTTACAGATTCCATTATGTACTCAAAAATATAAATATATATATGAATATTTTATTTGATCATTCAACAAATTTAATTAAGTGCTTCCTAATAGACCAAGTACTGATCTAGGCATGGAGTGAACATTAAACAAAATAAATCAAAATCCTGTCCCCATAGAGCTTTCTTTCTGGTGGAAAAAGACACAAAATACAGTATTTAGAGAAGTTATCTTTGGGTAGAGGAACTATGGATGATATATGAGAAATTTTTTGCTTCTTTGTACTTATCAAATGTCCTATGGTGAACATATATTACTTTGATAATGAAAATATAAAATATTGTTTTTAAATTAGCTGAAATGCATGCATATTTAATAAAAGTATTATGTCTTGATTTAATAAATGTATAATGTCCTAATCAAGGAAGGTAATAAACTATATTCTGTGATTTTCAGATTACACCTGAGTATTATGCACACTTCCAGATACTTCATCTTCATTACAAAGTTAGCAGACAGAAATGCATTCAGGAAATAATGACCCAAATGACAGGAGGTCTGTGAGTTATGTCAAAAGTAACTGGGCTGAGGGAACTGGGACATTTAGACTAAAAAAGGACCAAAACAAAAAAACAAAACAAAGTGCGTGGTGGGAAGAATAAGAGTTAGAAGATCTGAGTTTAATTCTTGTTCCACCATTCCCAATAAATCTCAGAAAATCATTTCATTCCTGTGAGTTACACGTTGAGGGTGGTATGTGGTGGGGGTGTGGATCGGGGTGTGTGTGCATGCAGAAGTGTGCAAAAGGAAGAGAACATCTTCCCTATGTATCTTTAAAAATTGTTATGATCATCAAGATCAAAAAAATATAATGTCTGTGAAAGCACATGGGAAAAAATCATTTAATAAAGGCTTTTTTTCTTTTTTTTTTTTTTGAGACAGAGTCTTGATCTGTCACCCAGGCTAAAATGCAGTGGCATAATCATAGTTCACTGCAGCCTCAAACTCCTGGGCTCAAGCTATCCTTCCTCCTCAGCTTCCTGAGTAGGTAGGACTATAGGCACATACCACCATACCCTGTTAAATTTTTTTCTATTTTTTATTTTATTATTATTATTATTTTCTGTGTTGAGACAGGGATCTCTGTATGTTGCCCAGGCTGCTCTCAAATTTCTGGTCTCAAGTGAATCTCCAGCTTCAGGCTCCCAAACCACCTGGATTATAGGTATAGGTCACTGTGCCCAGCCACAAAGAATTTTTTATAAATAAGGAATGCTTTTATAATACCAATACGCAGTCAACAACTATTAAATTTTTATATAAATCTTTGCAGATCCTGTGTCTATATACATACATACTCACATATGAGTATGTTTTTATATCGTTTAACCAAAACAAGATCATAATTTATCTAACACTTGGTAATCTGGCATTAAAACTTGAATTATTGAATGATTACATAACGTATGTTGTTCCAAAGAATAAATTTTAAGATAACAGGGAAAATGTTTTATTCAGACTGAAGAGTACATCAGAGGAACAGAATCTATCACAACCCCCCCCCCCAAAAAAAAGTGCTTTCAGTCTCTAAGCAATCTTCAGGCAGTTACTAAATGGCCATCTGATGTGGATATCTTGAAAGGAACTCCCTAGGGAGATTGAAATAGATAGCTCTCAACTTTTTCCCACTGTATGAGTCCACAGTTTATTTTGATTCCATAAATTGTCCATCAAGGTCTAGATATGGTGAAAGCAAGAAAATCAACTTTTATGGAGACTCCTATGCCCTTTCACTTTGCATTGATACATTATCTCGTTTGACGCTAACAAGCCCATGAAGTAATTATATTTTATAACTGAAGAATATGAGGCTCAGGAAGCCTAGGCAATCTATGCAAAGACAAGTAGCCAGTGAGCTGCAGAAACAGAATTTAAACTCTGTTTTCATAAAGTGCCCACTATTTACCCTATAACAGTGTCTAACTGCATCCCATAAAGCCCCAGGTTTCTGAGTAAATGCCTAAGCTGCTGCTAGAGACATAAAGGCCGATTTCAGTGAGAGTTGTTCTGGGACATATACTTAGCTTTAATTAGAACAGCCCTGATTTATCTTTCATTTACTAGACCTCATTTGAAAGACTGATCTTACTGATTGAAAAAAAAGAAAGTTTACAAACAACTGCATTCCACCATGTGTCTCTCCCTGTGTTTCTCCACGAAGCCAAGGAGCCTGGAAAACTACATACAAGTGTAGGAAGTCAATGTGTTGGAGCCAGTGGTATGATAAGTAAAGAATTAAAAGTACTATGGAGCCAAACAAAAAAGCAAAGACTCACTCACACTAACAGATCTATAAGAACCAAGAGCATGAGGGTAGCTTGAGGTTCTTAAGCCAAAGGTCTAGAAAGCCAGTGAGTTTAGGAGAAGAAGGTAGACAACTACCAAGTATAGATCAAGTCAAGGTCATCCAAGACAACAGTGACCAAGTGAATCATATGAGTTACACTTGCACCTAGTGTGTGACATCTCACCCTACACCCAATCTCCCATAATTTGAGTTGTTCCCACCTTGCCTACTGCTCTTCTCATTCTAAAGCTCTTTGAATGAAATCATCCTCTCCTATGTTTTTAACTGCCACCTGTATACTTAAAACCTCCAAATGTGTATCTGAAGCACTGACATTTATTTCAAACTTTAGACCTACATATCCAATTGCTTGCCTTTTGTAGCCTGATAAATGTCCCACAGGCAACTCAAATGCAACTCATCCAAATGACTTATCTTTGTCTTAAATCTCCCTCTTGTCCTCATGCATTTCCATCTCTATAACACCCTCTTCTACCCAATCAGTAAAGCCAGAATCATGAGACATCTTAAGAGTTCCCATTTCTCCCATATCCAACCAACTGCTAACACCCGTCAGTTTCACCTTCTAAATTTCTCCCAGAGCAATCGTCCCCGTTCTTATTACCAGTGCCTTCAGCCCTCATCATTCACCACCTGCATTTGCTCAAGTGTGCTCCTCACATATACCATGTGGTATCATATTCCCATTGCTTGCGTTGTGTGTTTCCATCTCCTAAAATGTCTTTTCTCCATTCTTTACCAGGTAAATTCCAAAATTCAGCTCTGTTCACTACCTCTTCCAAGGAGCTTCCTAAAAAATCCCAAGTTGGCATAGTGGCTTTTTTGCATGTACCCAAAGTACTTTGTGTATCACTCCGGCATGGTATGTATGAAGTTATATTGGAAGTTTTGGGCCATGCTTACTTTGAGGACAGAAGCTGGGTTTGTCATCTTTGTATCTCAAGTGCCTGGATAATTCCTAGATTCTCGATAAAATGATGTGAACAAAAATTGAACTTCCACATAAAAGCAGGCAAAGGCTGCTAGATAAGTACTGGAAGCCAGGAGCCAAGTCCCAGAACTGCTAGTACATCTTATTTGCCTTAGTCCAGGGAGGTGAGCTCTTGTGGGGATTTCTTCACTCAATTTAATTCAGGAGACTTTCACTCAGCACCTAGTCTCTTCAGGCTGCTATAACAAAATGCCTTAGACTGGGTGATTTATAAATAATAGCATTTGTTTCTCACAGTTCTAGAGACTGGGAAGTCCAAGACCAAAGTGCTGGCAGATTTAGTGTCTGGTGAAAGCTCATTCTCTGCTTCATAGATGGTGCCTCATTCCTGTGTCCTCCCATGGCAGAAGGGGTAAGGCAGTTCTCCTCAATCTCTTTTATAAGGGCACTAATTCCATTCATGAGGGTGGAGCCCTCATGACTTAATCACCTCCTAAAGGTTCCACCTCTTAATACTATTGCGTGGGGGGTTAGGTTTCCATATATGAATTTGAGGGGGACACCAAAATTCAGACCAGGACAGGAACCTTCTATGTATTCTAAACACAATGATGAGAAGATCCAGTCCCTATCATTAGAAGCAAAGATATGACAGGCTAAGTTTAGTTCTGTCAACATTTGTCATCATATCCTGTCCTAAATCAGCCTCATGTTGGGTCTGGGCTGTCGAGGGGTCTACTCTGAGGTCACTAATGGTGCTTACTTCCCACTCTGCCCACAGCAGTGACTCAGGTAGGACCCACATACTGCTGCACCACGGCCCTAAGAATATTTATATGCTCTATTTTTACTTTACATGAGCTAATAGCTTCATTCAAATAAATTCATCTCTCCCACCGTGCTAGTTGTGAGGGGAAGGAGGAGTTATGCTACCTGTTCAGTCCACATTTTTTCCCTTCCTAACTTATGCCCTTCTGGGAAAAAAATTATCTTAAATTAGTATTTATGGTGAAAAATTAAGGTCTGCCTGTTGATATTCTGGCACCAAAGATATTCTTGATCCAGTAGTATCCCTCAAATCTTTCATGTGGTCCAATTCTTACCCAGGACTCTGGAAGACTAGTGGTGAAGAGGGTTAGAGCCAATGATAACACCTCATCTTTCCTGTCCCTCAAATCCTAGGGTTGGGACAGGGTCAATGACAGGTTAAAAGGAAAAATGCACAACTGAGGAGAAATCCACACTTACTTTTTTGGATATTTCAATGAGCGTTTCTCTAGTCCAGAAAGTATTTTATGTCAGCGAAGTCTATAACTGTTATATGGATTGATAACCATATAACTACTATCTTTAATAATTGAGGTTATGCATGTATCCTCCTACATAGTGATTTTAAAGCAAATTTGGTGAAAATGACACTTTTTTCTCCTATATAAAAAGGTCTCCAAAAAACTATAGTTAACCTAAAGATGTTTCAGTAAATAAAGATTAATTTTAGCATAAAGTCATTTTAATGGCTACACTCAACTAGAATGCTGCTTTCCAAGCTGGCTACAAAACAGAAGAATCTGGGGCACTTCTTTTACAAAGTTTCTCCTAAGCCATCCCCCTGGAGAATCAGCACATGTAGGGTGCAGTCTGAAAATCTATGTTTGTTTTTATAAGCATTTGGGTGATGCTGTACCAGCCAGTTTTTGGAGATACCCCTAAAGTAGAGAGTAAACATTTTCTTAATATGTTTGTGAAATTATCGTAAATATTGGTCAATATCAAATAGAAATGAAACACTTTATACCTTAAAATTATATAGTGGAATCTCAGCCCATGCACCTAAACATACATACAAGAGCTATTGTTTTGTATAATAACTTCATTTTCTAGTTCCAATTTTGCTTAGATCTTGAAGACTTAACTCAGCCCTTCCTGGAATCCTCCCAGTTGGTTGTTCAGTTCTAGGATCTGACACGGCATCAAGGATGAGGGAAGGGTTCCAGCTGGCCTTGGTCATAAGTACAGATCTTTTTTGCCTGGTTATGTGGTTCTGCATATCCCAGAACCCTTTGCCACTCTTTTTGAGGTATTACTGAGATAGGAAAACTTTTTGTGTCTACATGTGGTCCCTCCTGCCTGGACAGAGCATAAAGCCATGTCCTCACTGAGGTCTAGCCACCCTACCCCATCTCCATCCCCAGCAATGTTTTCAAGAAGCAGGACTTAACTTCCCCTCTGCTCTCCAGCCCTACAAGTCTCTCTGTTCTCCACCTTCCAATAGTCATGTTTTTCTAGACTAGAGAAAGTCTTTCTTACTTCGTGTTTCTCCAGGACATTGGCTTACACCACAGACTCATACCTCACATTCCCATTCAAACACAGCCAGTCTAAGGCTTCTGGAAATCTGTGCCAACAACAGCAGAGTGCATCACACACTGTACACCCAAACACTTCTCCCGTGAGGCAACAAGTAGCATTAGGTACTTGCTAAATGAGAAGAATGGAAAGAGAAATACAGGAGGAAAAAATATTTGTTTAAAAATATTATCAAAGCACAATTAATGATCTAGAAATTTGTTGTAAAATTAAAATTTCAGTCAACTATTCCATAATTTTTGGTAGCATCTTGATATTCACAGATATTTTGTGAAAGATATTATTTCCATCAGATAAAATATATTTCACCAAATTTGAAACATAACTTCACAGCATGAGATCATTTAATTGAAAGGATCAATAACCTGCAGGTCATGTGAGAAGGCAGTTATATGCAAGCATGACCAGTGATAAGAACAGAGTAAGGACAAGAAACAAAGCAAAAGACTGGGGCACAGGAACACTGGAACTGGAAATCAAGAATTAAGTCACCTCCTTTCTCTCTTGACTTATAGGCTCATCTTTGTTACTCCCTACACATGGCTCCACTATTCTGATTTCTCTAAAAACTGTCTTATTCTGTTTTTCCATGGATTCCATAACTTGAAAATGATTTTGACATTCTATTGCATTGTCCTCATTCTTGACATTTCATGAATTTTGACATTAAACACCATGATTCATCTGATTTAGCGTCTCAATTCCCCATCCCAAATGACCAGAAGAGAGAATCAGATTGCTTCACTATCTGCCAATACCCACTCAGGGCCACTCAACTGTACCCCAAATGTGGCCAATGGTTTGTGTATCTGCTCCTTCTGGGAGCTGTGCATCGAAAGATTCTAAAAAAAAAAAAAAATAAAAGAGCCTGGTCAGAAGGCTATGAAGGCATGGCCACTAAATTTGGAATGCCCACTATTCCTGAATTCTGAAAAATATATCTGGTACTTTAAAATCTTCTATTTGCTATAAGGCATATGTTATTTTCACTTTGACCACAGAATGACATGAGTATGACATTTATTATGTTGATGACATTATAATTAATAATAATTTTGAGATGGTATATCATCTCTAACTTATATCAATCTTGGCTCTATAGCCTTGACTTGAAAAATCAACCAACCAAAAAATAAAAATAGAATAGAGGAGAAAGCTGTCAACCCCAAATCAGCTCTTTTAATCATAAAGCATTCTATATCAGTCAAACCAAATGTCACTCCAGTGTTGAGTGTAAGAGCCAATCCTAGTTAATGTCTATGAGTGTAAAATGAATATTGACTTAATTCTTATCTCTTTTAGGCAACAATTCAGCCATCTATAAATTATTTTTCATTACAAATTTTCTAAAAGCAGAGATAACGTAAGCTGATTTTAAAAGCCCTTTACCACTAGGTGGCACCAAATAGCCATAATTCATAGATTGTCTCCTAATACCATACACATGCCATTTAAGGATTATCCTTCTTTGCTTATGAAGAAAATATTTATAAAAATTAAAATACAAATGATTTTTTATTTTCTTAGAATAAGCAATAAATAAAATACAAAATTTTTACTAAGTAAATAAAATGTACTATTTTCTTTTTCAATAAATCAAAATATTTTTTTAGCCTATTAATGAACTGAGGTCACATTCTTTGTTGAAGAATAATACAATATGTTACTTTTCTCCTATTAAATGATTGTAGTATTAGACATACTTGCTTTTGGTTTTGGTTAGAAATATTTAAGATGAAACTTTGTAGAGATTTTGTTTTTGTTTTTTAAGATCTGAATTTACTCAGTATAGTCGCTGTCATTATAAAATGTGGCTTTATTTTAACAGTGATGTTCTCAATCTAAGGATGCATTTGGATTATGATGTAGATGCTATGGCAAGAGATGCCTCTCCCTACCTACCACTTGTAAATTCCCCTCTAAAATACAGGGCTCACCATAGTACTTCAGGTTTTTGTCACCTGGAGGTTTGACTACTGCCATGTCCTCTACCTTGGTTGACAGAGGAAGAGCCCTGGAATATTCAGCTAGTACAGAATGTGACAGCTTGTCTGTTTAGCAATGCCAACCACACAGAGCACATTATACTGATGCTCTGTGCATAGCTCTGGCTTCCAACAGTCATTCTAGGTGTTCATTTTAATTTATAAAGCTCTTCATGGCCTAGGACTTATAAGTAAGTTATATGACGTATTCATTCCCTCTCCTGGCAGTTAAGGCATTTTACCAGATAGTTCCTAGATACAATGATGAACTCAAAAGTTAGAGGTCCTTGACTCTACCACTCAATCTCAGTTTCTGTCTTGAAAAGAATTCAGCTTGTACAATGCAGAATTTCCTTGAAAATATGGGTTCTTAATTTAGATCCTATGAATAGTATTTGTTTGTGTAGAAGGAGACAGGGTCTAGCAGAACAAGGGATCATTTCAGTTTTTCAACTGATAGAAATAATATTCTAGCCATAGGTATATATTATAAAAATCATAAGAAAAATTAAGTGAAATTAGCAGTAGAGCAGAAACCAGCTTAAGGTACTACAGTTTATTATGATTACCATTCAGAAAACACGTATTGAATGTTCACTGTGACTAAGTTACTGCACTAGAAACTGTAAGACATTGCAGCAAATTATATAAAGCTATATTGTTAAGTGGAAAATTATAGCAAATATAAAACAAAAATATTGATATACTAGCAAAAATACTGAATTTTTTCATTGGTATTATACAATATCTTTCCAATAAATATCTCAAGATTACAAATTGGTCTGAATTTCAAGCAACTAGAAAACGTAGGAAATAAATTCAACATGAAAAAATAAAAATAAGTTGGTTTGAATAACCTCAAAATATAACCAATACATATTGTGTGTATGTAATTTTTTCTACCAGAAACTACTGATTAGAAAAAAACACAGGCTTAGCAGATATTCTATTTCAAATCTGTGCCTTTTTCCAGAGGCATGCATTTAAATTTTTTTCTATGTCCTGAAAAAAAGAAAATCAAATTAAATTAAAAATTATTTTCCCCTGACCATAATCTAGCATGTTTGGGGGACTCTTGTGATTTCCCATTTACAAACATTAGTTAATTAAAAGGCTCTAAGTTTATAAAAAATAATAGGTTTAAAAAATGGGGAGGAAGCAGGGGGAAAATGAAATATTAATGTGCATATAATTCTTGATTTTAATTATAAAACTGTTTTCTTTAATCAGAAATAGTGACAGGAAACAGATTTTTTAACTGCCAGTGAAATAACTTTGTCAAAGATTATAACTTTAAAATGCTAAAGTATATATTTGCATAAATATTCTACACAAATAAAAATAATGTATATTTTAAGAAATTTCAATTATTAAAAGTCTTTTAAGTTATTGTGCAACAAATGAGTTCTAGATCTACTCTGAAGTCTCTACGTTTTTGTCGCTTCTATCATTCTTCCTTTCGGTATCTGTTATTACTCATGGTTTTATCTTTCCTGAATCAAAAATATGTTTATATTTGGTTTCTGGTTATCCTCAGCCAGCATAGTCTTTCAACAGACGCTTTTTCCAGGCATGCTGAAAATGCCGTATTGACAAAATACATTTTAGAGCCCTTATGCCTAACGTTTATTAGGATACCTAGGTGATACAGTTTAATGTTTAAGTTTGGGTGTCATATGTTTTCTATATAAGGCTGGTTCAGAAAAAGTGACTAATAATGGATATTGGTTTTAATCTGGTTTTAATGACCAGTGACTTCTCTCGAGATCTGCATTATTAGAGGTAAGAGTATTGTTATTATTATAAAAATGCATGGAAGTAACCGATGAAATGTGTTCTGTTGCAAAGTCAGTGGTTTCACAATTAGACTATATTTCGCTACCATATTTTGCCTATAGGCTCTCAAACTAACTAATGCCACAATACCAGATAAAATGTGTATGTGTATGTGAGGGGATTCCACAAATCCATCATTTTTAATGTATAAATTTCACATAGCCAACATCTGTGAGTGATTGTGGATCCACTACAAAAACGTGTATTTCAGACTAAATACACCCTTTAAAATACATTCAGAGATGGCTGAGCAAATCCTCTTGATTTTGTTTCCTAACTGTAATCTTCATCAAATTATAATAATGGCTAATATTTTTAGAAATTGTACCCAAAGTATCAGGAGCTATACTAAGCATTTTATGTCCATTATATACTATTATTTGTAAGATGCTATAAGTAGGGATTTATTATATACACAAATCTTGATCAAAGTCACACAGCTGACTATCTTATATTTGAACCTAGAGAGTCAGATAAGGCAACCTGTATTTTAAATCATTTCGCTATAGAGCTCTGCATTTTATAGCATGACTTCCACATCAGTTTAATTAATATCTTTATTTTTTTTTATGGATTTAGGGTATGAAACATCTTTTATTTATTTTTTTTTATTTCATCTTATTATGGGGGATACAGAATTTGAGGTTACATATGTTGCCCATGTACCGCCTGTCTCCCCAAGTCAAAGCTCCAGGCGTGTCCGTTCCCCAGACAGTGCGCGTTGCACCCATCATGTAGGTATATATCCCTCCTCTCCCCACCCCCCCTTCCCGAGTCAGCACCCTCAAGCGTGACCACTCCCCAAACGGTGCGCAATGCACTCATTATGTGGGCATACACCCATCCCCTCCCCCCACCCCCCACCTCAGTCTGATATCCGATTGGTGTCGTTTCCAGGCGTGTATTTAGATGATGATCAGGGAAACCAATTTTCTGGTGAGTACATGTGATGCTTGTTTTTCCATTCTTGGAATACTTCACTTAATATAATGGGCTCCAACTCTTTCCAGGAATCTTTAAATCAATAGGTAATTTATTTTTCTCAAGGTATCTTCATTGCTATGATAACCACATCTTACTGGCTTCGTTTCGTTTTGTCTTTACTATGCATTTTATTTATATAACAATTGATGAATATATTTTATTGGAAAGGATATAAGTAGTAACTATAAAATGTCAGTGTCTTGTCTGACTTCTCCTTTCCAAGTTCCCATATGAAAGGCAACCTATGTTAAAATTCTGTTATGTGTTCTTCCAGTTCTCTTGCTAAGAGCTAACACACATATACATAGAAGTATTTTATGAAAACATGATTATATTCCAGCATTATTTTTAATAACTAGGTGTCTTACACTTTCCTGGTAAGTAGATGTGGATGTTTCATAGTTTTTTCAGTTGTTTTCCAGGATTACATAATTTGGATGTTCTATATTTATTGACTCCTTGTTAAGACAAATATATAGGGTACCTCCACTTTTGCTAGTATAAATAACTCTGGCAATAACATCCTTATACATATTACTACTGTACACATAAGTGAGTCTTTCTTTAAGTAGATTCCTAGAAATGGACTTATGTAGTCCGAGAGTATATCTCTATATATTTTTTGATAGCTACAGTCCAACTGACCTTCCAACTTTTACCCTTATACTTTCACTCTGTTGTTATAAGCTACCCAGTCTATGGTACTTTGTTATAACCACACGAACTAAAACAATTTGCAAAATTGAAACTCTTTTATTCTCTGACTTTATTATTAGATATGACCCTGACATAATTTGTTTATATAGCCCAATAATTTCTTTTGCATTTTACATATTTTGCCAATGTTTAAATATTAAAAGGTTTAGGTAAAACCACAGATTTGCAACTATTCTTGAAATATCAAAAGATCTGGCAACATTAAGCCTGTATTCCTCAGCGACACAATCACAGACGTCAAGCAGTAGCCATATGATCTAGATAAAGCATGTCTTCGCTCATTTGCCCTGGGCTTGCCTAAGTTTCTCATTTCTATTTCCTACAAAACCATTAGTTAATTTGTAATTTGGCTACCCCTGAACTATTCCAATCAAATGAGATATGTGACTCTAGAAAATGAAAACCTAACAAACCAAAAATGCTCATAAATGCTTTATTTTACCCATGTTGCATAATATTTGAGTACTTTAAATCATTGTCATGAAAATTTTCACAGAAGTAGAGAGAATATTATAAGGAAGACCTATGTAAATATCTGACAGTTTCAACAATTATATAAACTTGACCTTTTTTCTATTATTTTTATTATCTTTTTCTTTCTTCATTTTATGATATGCACACATGCTAATAGTTATTTTTACAGACCAATTGTTCTCCTATTGTGCTTTGTAGTTTCTACAAGGTGCTTTACAATGGGTAAATCATGCACTAAATATTTTAACAACTCTATTGATAAAAACTACTTCCTTTACTGAAATATCATTTTAACCAAATTTAAATTGGTCCCCAGACAAGGTTTTTAAAATACATTATATCAGTGTGGACTGATAGGAAATGGGACTAAAATCAGAAGAGGCCTGAGAACTGAAAACATTGATCTGTGTCAAACATAAGCCATTTATTATTTAAAAAAATAACTCAGAGGAGAGAACCAAGAGCTCAGAGAACAAATCTAAAAGTCTCAGAGAATTATTCCCAAGAAGCAGGTATAGGCCCTAATCAAGGAACTGACAATATGTGCTAGGCTATATTTCATAATCACTATGGATCAGTGACTGTTAATGTGTCTCCTATTTGAACAGGACTGTCTATTGCAACTATCCTGTCTCACTATTGTATAATGAGTTAGTGTGTGTTGGTGGAGAGGGTCAGATAACTTGTCTCTTTAGTTCCCAGGTCTTCAGGTAGAGAAAAATCCTGCTTGAGGAGCTATACCTGAAAGTTCTCACCAGAAAAATCTTGTCGCCATGTCCACCTTTGTTTGCACATGACATGTGATATTGGAATGGATGAAGGTTGGGTATTTCAGTCTGGGTATCTGCACAATGCATGCAAGTCCCCTTAGAGTTCAGGATGGAGCTGGGGTAAAAAGAGAATGGGTGAAGCCCAGGTACCAGGGGTTGGTTTTGTCCTCACTGCAATGTCCCAATGCTAAACTCTGAGAGACTGCAATTTTCACTAAGTGAATTAAGAAGCCATGGTCTATAGCACCCTATCCAGTTGGTAGGAACTGCACACATCAGCACAGTTTACTCCACAGGATTAGCAAATCATCACCTATTAGAGATTTGGACCCTGCAGGATTTGGAAGCCTGTTCCATAAGTGGAAAACCCTGAAATAGAATGGAAGTACTGTATTAGACACCGAAGGGAAGTGGGTTAGCCTCAAAGAAAAACTGTTCCTTGTTCACAGTTTTGACTAGGACCAGATTACAAAACACCTTCCCAAATCTGGTATGGTTTTCATTTTCCAAAGTTACAATTACCTTGTGAAATCAAGTTTAAATATTTTAGGCCCGGCATGAATGAAAAACATCTTTTGTAATAACAAAATTATTAAATAACTAAAATAAATTACTTCTTTTGTGAACATCTCCTCAAATTGGACACAAACAGAATATTTCACATTTCACATTGCATTTATCTATCAGTAATGACTGGTGTTTCCACATCAGGTAAAATTATTAGAAAGCTATGGTTCTTTAGTTTAGAAAGTGTTTTTTTTTTTTTTTTTCAGTTGACAAATCTTAACATATTCCTTTTAAATCTTAGTTTTCAGTCTATTGTGAATCTTTAATTCAAATTAAAATTAATTTTTCAAAGTTATTTAAAAAATCTAGCTGTGGAATTTAACACTAAATTTTTCGTGGTTAAGAATTTTACGGTTTGATTGTGTGCTATATAGAGAAGCATCTCTTTCTATTGGTTTTAAAATTCTATGCCACTATTATCATTCAGTGACTATTTTCAACATATTATTGGACTGGTACAAAGAAAAGACTTATTAAATTATGTTACATCTTTTATAACATTAATTTTATTTATTTAACTTTTTCTTTACAAAGCTAAATAATTCTAGTTGAAGTTTTTCCTCATTATACTTGTAAGTTCTTCCACACCTTTACCCATAATTTTGCCTTCATTGACCCTGTTAATTACATATTTTAAGTAAGACAGGCAAAACTGAGGTTGAGCCTCACTTAACTAATGAGACTCCAAATCATGGCCCAAAGTAAGTTGGTTTACTAATTTCTTAAAATTAGTAGTGCTAGTTAGAAAAGGTTGAGTAATGTAAAAGAGAAAAAATTAACGTAGCTTGCCTTTAGTTACACTTAAGTTTGGGAATCTGGCATTAAAAAGGCCAATGAGAATCCAAATGAATATTAATTTAAAAATTAATGAGCAGAGGACAGAATGGGGGAAAAAAATCTTCAGAAAGACTATCAATGCATTTTCGTACTTTCTGCCATTTTCCAAACTTTAATTTGTGAGGACATTTTTCATCACACTTTCAAATTAGCCTAGCTTATATAAATTTTTCTTTTTCATTAATTTTGCCTGCAAGGTATACAGCTGCCAAATATTTCATGTAACAATTTTATACAATCGATTCACATATAATAAAGGAAAATAATGTTCTAAACCCACCACACACACACATCTCACGGTTTAGCAAAAAAATGTTTCTGCAAAGACTATTAGCAATGTATCAACCTAAAATTATTCAAGTATAATGAAGTAATGTTTTTATTATTAATAATTATATTAAAATACAAACACAACATCTATGAAAGATGAAGTTATATTACTATCCTTGAATGTGCAGGTAGAAGCAGCATCAATATAAATAGTATAAAGTTAGAAACATTACCATTCATTCCATCAAATATTTATTGAATGTTTACTAAGTGCTCTGCTAGGTCATGGGAACGTAGATGAATAAAATGTTCCCACAGTTGAAAAGCTTACCTTCTAGCAGAGAAACAGACATGAACGGATTGTTTCTAAAATGATGTGGTTTGATAATGGTTCTTGAAGTGTAGTCTGCAGACCAAGAACATCAGCATCCCTTGGGAACATGCAAATTCCACTCCTCCACAGAGCCACTGAATCAGAATCTCTCCAGGTGATGTGGATAATGTTTGAGAGCTACTGTGCTACAAATTCAGGTAACCCACAGTGAGTAAAATCTATGACTAGTGGTGCTATTGCTTAGGGAACCTTTAATGGTGTTACACAGGAAGTGTCAACTTTCTCAGAACATGATGCTCCATTTTTAGTTCCCTCCCTGGCAGGATGAGACTCTTCCTAACAATGAAGTGTTAAAAGATCTTTCATCTTTCCCAGGACACAGAAAAGGTAGTCAGATATATAACTAAGAGCTCTCAATGATCAGTAATTAGAGATTTGACAATGGAAGCAGGCAATACCTGCAGGCAATAACTATGCAGAAAATATCACACAGCAAGGTGAAACACACAGAAGATGACCTTGTGATTCTGGCTAAATGTTCTACCTAGTTCCTTGTCAAAGAGGAACTGCAGACCAACACCACTATCTAGAGTTTATTCTTGTCTAGTAAAGAACTGATCCTTTCTCAAAAACATGTCTGATCTTTGTCCTTAGCTTCTGGAAGTTAATCTATATCATATTTGATAGATGTGCCCTTGTTTTGGATAACTGGCCACTGGATCTTATGCTGAGGTCAACAATATCCAATAGTCCTAGAACAGGGGTTGCCATGCAGAAAGAGCAGCAATGTGACAGTGTAAGATCTTTAGGAGGCTGAAATAAATCATGTGTATTGATTAATCATGCCTATGTAATGAAGCCCAGTACAAACTCTGAACACTGAAGTTTACATGGGCTTTCTTTGTTGGCAGTACTCCATTCTTATTGTCACATTTGAATGCCAGGAAACTCCATGGTGAAGGAATTATGAGGCTTCATGTTTGGAAACCTCCTGGACTCTGCCCTGTGCTTCTCTTCCCTTTTAATCTGTATCCTTTCCCTGTAATAAACCATAATAATGGGTATAATTGCTTTCAGTGAGTTCTTTGTATTCTACTAACCAGTTATGAACACTATGGGTGATTTTGAGATGCCCTGAAAATTTACTATTGGTGCCATAAGTGAAGGAAGTATTGAGAACAGTGACCTCTAACTGGATAGTTGGCCCTAACTCCTTACAGTTAGTTTCTATAAAGTGGGATTCACTACAACTCTGACTCAATGAATCATGTGATTTGTGAAGGAGAAGGATGAGAGGTGGGATGAAAAATCTTTGATTTCACAATGGCCATACAGTCACCCATGGTATGAAACTACAGTTGTGCAGTGATCTGGAGGTAAAAGGTACAAATGGAATTTAGAACTCCCAGGAAGATGGATCACTAGATGTATAAGGAGATGCAAATTAACAAGAAACAAATATATAATGCTTTGATTATTGTTGCCTGTCATAGCTAAAATGAAAGTAAGAAAATACACTGAAGTAGATCCTAACGCTAGAATGAGCATGGATGTAGCCACTGGCGTCAGGGTCTCTATCTATGGGTAAAATAAAATTGAAAGCAAAAGAAAGTTTTGGAGTGGACCACGATGTTTGGACAAGCTTGAAATCTAGCCAGTCCCAGTGATAGCTGCTATATTCAGAGCTGCTTCCAAAGAGCGGAGGAAATTGTGCTGAAACAACAGACAGTGAAGCTTAGACTGATTCACAAGAGAATAAAGAAAGACAAAGTAGAGAGTCAAGAGAATCATCCCAGATGGGTGAAAATCTCTAAACAGTTATTAAGTAATGGAATGAATAAAGCAAACATTGATAGAGACAAAACAAAGGGAGAAGAGAGTGGAGGAGAGTCAAGGACTCATCCTAGCAGGTTGGAAATCTTTAAATGGTTATTAAGAAATGGGATAAATAAATCAGTCATTGATGAGGTCAAAATATAGCCTTAATGCAGCTTGTTTGGGAGTTGGGTGGGCCAATGGGAGCCTCTGTAGTTCCCCTAACATTGAAAAGTCATAAATAAATATGCTTTATTAATCCTAGTTTGGATGAATTTTAAAAAACCACAAGGCAAAAATGACAATGAGAAACCTGACCTCTAATTGCCTGGGGACAATGGTCCTGAAATCCTATCAAGGTAAGGACTGGCTATAGCTCCTAGGTCCCTTGGTCCAACCCCTGGCTAGGGACCCAAAGCTATATGGATATGAAGGTCAAAGAGTAGAGAAGAGACCTTTCTGTGACTTTGTGACATGGGGACCTAATCCACTGGGTTTCCCAAACTTCTTGGTGAAGTCCTACACCAAGGGGATACAGTTAGGTTGGGAGAATATAAGAATTCGATGAGGTGGGTGGGGTGGCACGTTCCTATAGTCCCAGCTACTTGAGCTGAGGCAGGAGGATCAAGAGCCCAAGAGTTCCAATCTAGCCAGGGCAATATAGGGAGACTGCATCCTTCCCCAACAACCCCCCCAAAAAGATAATGAATCTAATTGTTGAGGACATTAAGGTAAAAGTTTAGATGAAAATTGGAAGGTTTAAACAGGCATTATGTGAAGTGTTTTTGTCTCTTTTCCTCGAATGTATTATGGGGATGGGTATTGTGTTTTACTAGAAAATGTTCCCATACCTAGTATTGTAACAGAAGGCATGTAAACCCACCTTTCTGCCAATATTTACTGGAAGTGCTAAATGGGAATTAGTAAAATTGCCTGAATTCACATGGGCTGTTAATTTAAAATAATGTAAAGTACCTGAAAAACAAACAAACATAAAAGATTACCACCTTAAATAATGCCCTGTTAGGAGCTGGAGTGTTGGTAGGGACAAATGCTCTGTACAATAGCTTTGTGTGGAGCATGACCTACAGACTTACGGCAAAAGCTTGTGAGCACTACCCAGATACAACTGCTGGGATTTGGGACCACAAAATACCCATTTGAGAGAGAATTACTAGCATGCTATTGGACACTAATTGAAACTACTTCTATGATTGAAAGACATAAAGTAATCCTGAAATTTAAACCACCCATAATGTCTTGAGTAATGTCAGAGAAATGCTCAAATGGGCAGGGAAGTGTTCAGGAAAGTTCCCTAATAATTGGTAAAGAGCTGTTTGGTTTATAAGAGGCAATTCCAAGGTAAATGTACAGTATCCTGTTTGAAAGATTGTCCCTCTGATTAAAGAAGATGTGATGGGTAATTCTATGTGTCAATATGGCTAGGCCATGGTGCCCAATTGTTTGGTCGAATACTAGTCCATACATTGCTGTGAGTGTATTTTGTAGATGTGATTAATACCTACAATCAGTTGACTTTAAGCAGAGGAGCTTACCCTCCACAACATGGGTGGACCTCATCCAATCAGTTGAAGGCCTTCAGAGCAAAAACTAGAGGTTTTCTGGAAAAGAAGGAATTCTGTCTCAAAACTGCAACATCGACGTTTGCCTGAGTTTCCATACTGCTGGCCTTCCCTATGGATTTTACACTTGCCAGCCCTCACAATCATGCCATATCACATGAACTTTCCTTCTTCCTACCTGATGCAGTAGTCCCAAGACCAGGTCTACAACTGTGGATACTGGAAACAGGATAATCCCTAAACAAGAAACTGGAACTACGCTTGTTAATGCTTATGTCAGAATTCCTACAGCCTGATGAATTTTGCCTTCATCCCATCTGGCAAAATTGTGGTTGACAACAAATGCAACTATATTTTCTAGTAGTTGAGATAGCTGACTGGGTCTGCATCTATGTAAGCCTACTTCAAATGACCGGAAGTAGACTGAGTGGGAGGCACTTCCTAGATTAGCACTGCTGCTGGCAATCTGGACCAGCACTGTGGCAGAACCCAATAACCCTTCCAAAGGTGGAAAGTTTAGTTACAAATGTGGAGAAGGAAGAATATCAGCTGAGGGTAAAGGAATGAATAAATGGATTGTGTAAAGACAAAAATCCACTATTACATTAACAACTTGAAAGATGCTCAGAACAAGAGATATATTGTGAGAAATAAATGATTGTTTTTTAAGCTGCTCAGTCTATGGTATTTTTGTTATAGAAATCCAAATGGACAGAAATTGGTACCAAGAAGTGAGGGTGCTGCTATAACATATACCTAAAATTGTGAAAGAATCTTTGTATTAAGTAATGCATAGAGACTGATAGAATTTTGAGGGGCATGCCAGAAAAAGCCTAGACTTCCATGAATGAAATTGTAAAAGCAATTATGATAAAGTCTCATATGGAAATGAAGAACACGTTATTGGAAACTGGAACAAAAGTGATCGTTGTTATAAAATGACAAAGAACTTGGCTAAACTGCATTCATGCTCTAGTGTTGTGTAGAATTGTAGTGTTTTGTAGAACTATGTTTATGTTCTAGTGTTTGTCTAGTGTAGGTAGAACTTGTGAGCAATAAAATCAGATATTTAACTGAAAAGATGTCTAAGCAAACTGTCGAAGGTATGGTGTGGCTTCTTTAGACTGCTTATAGTAAAATGAAAGAAGATAGAAATGACTTAAATATGTAACATATAAAAAAGTGCTCAACATCTTTTATCATTAGGGAAATGCAAATCAAAACCACAATGAGATACCACCTAACTCCAGTGAGAATGGCCTTTATCAAAAAGTACCAAAACA
This sequence comes from Eulemur rufifrons, assembly GCF_041146395.1. NCBI lineage: Eukaryota > Metazoa > Chordata > Mammalia > Primates > Lemuridae > Eulemur > Eulemur rufifrons. Next base: position 68,369,909 of record NC_091011.1, read on the forward strand.
ACAAATGCTGGCATGGATGTGGGAAGATAGGAACACATTTATACTGCTGGTGGGACTGCAAATTATACAACCCTTGTGGAAAATAATTCAGAGATACCTCAAAGAGCTGAAAATAGAAATACCATTTGATCCAGCAATCCCACTACTAGGCATCTACCCAAAGGAACAAAAGACATTCTATAATAAAGACATCTGTACTCGAATGTTTATAGCAGCACAATTCACAATTGCAAAGATGTGGAAACAACCCAAGTGTCCATCAATACATGAGTGGATTAATAAAATGTGGTATATGTAGACCATGGAATGCTACTCAACTACAAAAAACAATGGTGAATTAGCACCTCTTATATTATCCTGGATAGAGCTGGAACCCATCCTTCGAAGTGAGGTATCACAAGGATGGAAAAACAAGCACCACATGTACACATCATCAAATTGGTACTAACTGATCAATACTAATGTGCTCACATAGTAGTAATACTCACTGGGTGCTGATCAGGTGGAGGCGTGGGGGAGGGATAAACACACAACTAATGGAAGCAGAATGCATTGTATGGAGGAAGGGCACACTTGTAGGCCTAGCTTGAGTGAGGCAAATGCATTACTTGTAACCAAAATGTTTGTACCCCCATAATATCCTAAATTAAAACAAATAAATAATTAAATAAAAGTATGGGTTAAATGAATGAATGTTGCTCCCCAAATTACAAGGCCTGTTCCATTACCAGAAGACGAAGTGCTAATTACTTTGACTGCAATGATATTTGATTTTTTTAATGATAATCACTTCATCATTCCTTCTCCAAGGTTGAAAAAAAAGATTTTTTGTTGTTTTAATGGACTCAAGATGATAAAGCAGAGTCCCATTTTAACAATTTAAACAGGAACTTTAAAAATAAATGCTAAATGAAACAAATTGTGAAAGAAAAAATATATGAAAAAGCAAATCTAAATCACAAAATTTCTTTGGGTCTCAGTCCATAAAATGAGGGGAATATATCAGATTGTCTTTATGTCTCCTTTGGCTCTTAAATAATCTGCATAAATTCTATCTTGCTCAGCGAAAACATAAGAATATGTACTTGAAATTCATTAGTAACTTCATAAAAAGCAAACAATCAGTGGAAATTAAAATGTATTGGGCTTTTTTTATATTGTTAATTTATCCATAATTCCTCTGGGTTGTTGTTTTTTTCTTTTTTATATTTCATCCAATCTAATTCTCAAACTTTCCTACAGAGGTGCTACAGTGGCAGAGAAGAATGAGTGGATCCGAGAGACCTAGGGAAGAGATATGTATTTTTGTTGATTAATAATTTACCTTAATAGGTAAATAAGTTCAAGAGATCTATTGAACAGTATGGTCCCTATAGTTAACTTACAATGTAGCATATTCTTGAAAATTGCTAAGAGTAGACTTTAAGTGCTCCCACCACAAAATAATAAGTATGTGTGGTAATGTATATGTTAATTAGCTTGATTTAGCCATTCCACAATGTCTACATATTTCAAAACATGTTGTACACAATAAATATATATATACAATTTTTATTTGTCAATTATGAATAAGTAAATAATTTATCTTCAAAATTTGTATGAATTTGACATTCTACATTTTAGAGTAATTAGTAGAAATATTTCAGCTATCAGAACACAAAATCAAACTTCCAGGAAAATGTGTTCTGTTTCTCCTATGCCTTCAGACACTTCCACCCCCATGCCAAAACACACATGCACACATATGTGTGCACACACGTGCACGTGCACACCCACACATGCTGACTCTTGCCTCAAAGGTTACTTGTTCAATCTGTTCAGACTTGCTCCTTGCTGCTTGACCTAAAGATCTCTGCCAAAGGGGCTTTGCCCTCCTATTACTCTGACCATGGTAAATCTTTTCTCATCTATCCATTAACTTTCTTTTATAATTGCATCATCATATTTCTTTTCTTTGCCCGCAAGGCTCTGGCCACTGATCACCATCTGTATGGAAAGAGAACCACTTTTCTGTTATTAAACACGCAGTCCAGTCCCTTTCTTCTTTTTTTAAAAAACATATATCTTCATTCCACTTCACCCTTTTTCTCACTCTTATTGTCTATTCTCATCACAGTCCATTTTTGCCTGACAGTGTTTCATAAAATTCACTAGGGTTAAATCCTTTGATGATTCTTCCTTCAAGTGCTTTCTCTGCCCAAATTGCATGACATTTTTGTTTTAGGTGTGTTTTGCATTTTCACTGGATTCGAAGCCTAGTGAATTTTTCACATTGCTTTTCTGGTACTCTGTGTTTTTCGAGCCCATTTGGATTGTCTGATTAATGAACAAATTGTTTTCAATTAAACTCTTCTAAATCCATCTGGTGGTATGTGCCTTTGGTGGAATAGAAGTGAACATTGCTAGATAGTAGAACATGAGAAACTGTTTGCTGCAGATGGAAATAATGATAAAGTGAGAGACACATCCCACATTTAAATGTTACGTTTTCTTGGACTTTCTAAATTCTATTTTTCATTTCTCCAACAACAAAAAAAGAGAGAGTTCTAAGGTATTATCTATGTATGCATCGATTTGGCTTTTCTGGGATATCCGGTTGGTTGCTTGCTCATTTCTTAACATTTTATTTTTTATCTGGATAAAAAATAAATTCAAAGAACTGGTATTTGCCCCCATAGTAGGGAATCACTCTTACTGGTTTTTTTTTGTTTGTTTGTTTGTTTTGGTTTGATTTGGTTTTTGGGCTTTTTAGTGTGACCTAGAACAAATTACTTAAATTCTCTGAGTCTTTGTTTTCTTATCTGCAAATCACAAATAAGAACTATTCCACAGATATTTTGGGAGGACTAAATCTAAGGCAGTGTGCAAAGCACCAAGCCTACTGCTTGGAATATCTTAAGTGTTCAATAATTGTTAGCTCATTTCTGTCTTCTTTTCCAACAATATTATTTTTAATGTAACAAATTTATATTCTAAGAATACACCTTTATCGCTATCTTCAAATTACTTTCACAGATAGCCTCATGAATATGTTTATTAATATTTATCTTTTTAAATGACTGGGAAAGAGAAAACACAAGATTTCAAAATTAATTTTGAATATATCAGTTTATTTAAAACACATAGCTATCAAAGGCCCAGATGTGCACCATATGAGTTGATAAAAATGTACATAGGAAGTTGTGATAAAAGCTTTTCTTTTTAGTCTATCATATCTTAAATTAAAGGTTACTCTTATACAGCTGGTATAAATTAAATATAATATTTTGAGTTATATCAAAAATGGCTGGCCTAACAAGTATGGAAAAGTTGAACAGAGGATTGGGAATATTTCCTCTTGTTACACAGTGAAGTTGAGAGAGAATCTTTATATTTCTAGAGCACCTCTTCAATATAGAGAAGATATCAAAATCCAATAAAAGTATTTGGGGATTATATTTTGCTCTAAATGTAGATTTTTGTTTATCTACAGTCTCTTTTAAAATACACACAAAAACAAAGATTTTTTATCACATATACCTCGATGAGTGCCACTGAAAGAATTGCATTTCTTTAAAAATGCTTGAGATGATAGAAGATAAGAAGAGACCTTGAATAAGAAAATAATATGCATTAAGGAAAAGAGATGAAGAAGCAATATTGTGATAAACACTATGAGTTCCGTATCTATCAGCCCTTCCCTCTAATCTCTCTGCTAACATAGCCCTAATTTGTCTGGTTTGACAATGGACTCAGCCCCAAGTGATGAAACATGATTGTTTCAAGGGAAGCCAATCTTAGAATTCTGCCTTCTTTCCCAGCTGCTCTTGAGGAATAATTCAAGGCAATAAGACATGAGGGGAAGTTTTTTTGGGAGCTTTGGCAAAGCTTTTCTTTCTTATAAAAGGTACAGAAGAGAATATGTTGGAACTGCCCCATCCCCTTTTTTTCTTGCAGTGAACAGGAGCATAATGCCTGGAGTTTTTAAAGCCATCTTGTTAGCACAAGGTCACTAATATGAAAAGAATCAACACACCAAGGATAGTGGAATAAAAAATAAAAATTTTCCAGTTCATTAATAATGTATTTAAGCTGCTGGGCCAACCCTGAAATTATGCATCTTCAGATTTTCTGTTAAGGCACAATAAATGTTTGTATGGTTTAAATCACTATTGGTCAAATATTCTATTGCTGAAAAGAAAAACAATTCCTAAGTGACACAAGAGTTTTCTGTTTTTCTTTTGGGGTTTTTAGAATTATAGTTGTTGCTGCTGCTTTTGGTTTTTTTAATAAATAATGGGAGAACAAGTGGTTGAAAAATGAAAAATTCAGACAGATTTAACATCCTCAAATTGTAAGCAGCCCTAATAATCATCAATAAGTAAATTGGTAAATAAATTGTATTAATAGTATATCTGTACAGTGGAATACTACTTAGAGATACAGAGAAATGTACTCTTGATACATATAACATAAATAAACCTTAAAATTGTTATTGTAATGGAAAAAAATACAAAAGACTAAATGGACCATTTTATATAAAATTCTAAAGCAGAAAAAACTAATCTGTAGTGGAATAAATCAAAATACATTGTTTCCTTTGGGCAGTTGTGAGATGAAATGAGAAGCAAGGGAATCTTTCTAGAGTAATATAAAAGTTAAGTATTTTGATGGAGGTAGGGGTTACATAGGTGTATGAATTTGTTAAAACTAGTTGGAAAAAAAACTAGTTGAACTGTGTACTTAATATTATGCATCTCATTTGATGTAAGTTGTATATCAATAAAAATGGTGAAGAAAAAAGCTAACAATAGAAAAAAATAAGCAAATTATTTTTCACTTAATCTGGTGAAGATCAAAAATGGTTTTAAAAAAGTGTTATGTAAGACAGGATATGGGGGAAATAGCACAGTCTGTTTGGATGCCAGTAGGACCCAAAATTTATTTTATACACATCCTTTTACACAATATTTTTACCATAATCCATTTGTACTAATAAAATCTGACAAGTGTGAGAAAATATATATATATTTGTATATATATGTATATATATATACATATATATGCACAAACACACACACACACACACACACACACGGATTTTCTATCAGTAAGTGATAGGCGAGACTTGTAATCAAGAGTGCCCCTTGGGCTCAAAATTGTAGGAATGAAAGATAAAACAGAAAACAGAAGACCAAAAACTCTGGACTCAATAACAAGAAAAAAATCTCCATGGAACAGAAATACAAAGCAGTAAGTAGGGCTGAAATTTACTGGACATTATAAGTAGGGATTAGTTTGCACAAAGAGGACAAAAAGTGTTCCATAAAGAAGTAGGACTCATTGAAGAAGACAGAAAAAATATTACTGGTATCAAATGCTGCCTGAGGCTATAGCTCGTAGCAGACCTAGGGAGGCGGTGGGGCCAGTAGGCCAGGTGCAGTCAACATCAACTTGCTAAATAGGTAGGGGTAAGAAGAAAGACTGAGGAAGAACAGGAACAGTGAACCAATAATAACACAGAAAACCTCTCTCCCTCAAAATGATCCTGCAAACCAAAATTCCAAATCCCTTAAAAGAATCTGGTGTTAAAATACTGTCAAAACTACAGGGATCTAAGGCCCATGATGAACCTTGCTACATTTGCCCTACTAACTTGGTGTAATAAAATGGAAACTATTCAAAATATTCAGAATTATTATAGAATTACTGAACACAATAAAATATTATCAAACATGCAATTACATAATCTGTGTAATCCAAAAGTTCTTATTCACGCACAACAGGCATATGCACACACACTCAGTTCTTCATGGTGGTGATAAAGTGCCCTAACCTTAACCTTAATGTCTTTAACATCCAGGCAGGTGTTGGCAATGATCCCTTAGTAGCCTTCTAGCTAGGATGTTTACTTTCTTCCTCATTATTGTCTATACCAGGAATCAGTGAATCTGACCCATCTCTTGTTTGTGTACAGCCCACAGGTGTTTTCACATATTTTTAAATTTAAGGGAAAAATATTGAAAGAATATATTTTGTGACATATAAAAATTATATGAAATTCAAGTTCTGATGTTCATAAATAAAATTGTGTCGGAACATAGCAATCTGATTAGTTCAGGTATTTTTTATGCTCTTTTCATGCAGAGTTGAATAATTATAACAGAGATCACATGACCTACACAGCTAAAATATTTGTTATCTGGGCATTTACAGAAAAAGTTTGCCGACTCCTGGCCTATACCATCACCAAGGAATAGATTTAATCCAAGAGCTCTTATCAGCTTAAGATCTAATCTCCTGCTAAAAGCTCTTTTGGTGTTAGGAGAATGGAGGGGGCAGTATGCACCTGCAGTAGAAGAAAGTGTTATTGAGCTGTGGAAATCTAGAGTTCTTATTTGTGAATCCTTCTGTGTGGATCCTAGATATGATTCTTCTAGCTTCTGCTGATTATGCTATGATTTCACTGGTTCTTTTAGTCCCAAACAACTTGTAAATTTTACATATAGGTAAATTAATTAGCCCCAATACATTATTATTTTTTTTTATCTTTCTCTGATCATCAAAAAATGCTCTCCATACTGCTACAGCTCTTTCATCTATTTGCAGGTTTCTGTCCTGCATGCATTTCTCCACCTTTTTACTCTGGTTCTTTACAAGCTCTAGCTTCTTAAATCCTCCATTATTCTAGGTATAGTTATGCTTTTTGCTCCCCATGTTCGTGGCCTTCTCCTCTTAAACTTTCTTTCTTTCTACTAATCTTCCTTTTTTTTTTTTTTTTTGAGACAAAGTCTAGCTCTGTTGTCCACGCTAGAGTACAGTGGCATCATCGTAGCTCACTGCAACCTTGAACTTCTGGGCTCAAGTGAACCTCCTACCTCAGCCTCTGGAGTAGCTAGGACTAAAGGCACGCGCCACCATGCTCAGCTAATTTTTTTTTCTGTTGTTTGTAATAAAACCAGGGGAGAAAACTACTGCCACAGCCCAAAACAGACTGTTTATGTCCATGGAAAACATTTAAGGAAAAAATCCTCCCATTCCTTTATTAAACACAGTTATGCCTTTTTATACAGGTCTAAGCATAAGAGTACTCCTTTGAGAGGGTCTCACTCTTGCTCAGGTTGGTCTTGAACTCCTGGCCTCAAGCCATCCTCCCACCTCGGCCTCCCAAAGTTCTAGGATTATAGAGTGAGCCACTGCACCTGGCCATACTTGGCTTTCTTAAAAATTTCTATATCACTCTATGTCCACAACACAGTTAAGTAAAGAATAATATTTCAATTTCAGAGTGTGTGTGTGCATGTGTGTGTGTTATATAAACAAAAAATATTGGGGAAGAATATATGCTAAGATATTAGAAATGATACTTTCTTGATAGTGGGATTACTATTAACCTATACTTCCTTCTTTATATCTCTCTGTATTATATGATTTTTTTCCATTGATCATGTATTAATTTTTATAATCAGAAAAGTAAACAATAACACTATTTGTATTTTGAAGAAAAAAATTCAAGATTGTATGCCTCTTCAGGTACAGAGTTTCTTTATGTAATATGCATTTTAAAATCCAAAGAATATGATTAGTTTGGTTCTTTCTTTGCTCAGTTTCCCTTTTTCCTGGAGTTGGACTCTAGATTTTACCTTCATAGTCTCTCCTTCTACCAGGGTTGTGAATATACAAAAAAGAAAAATCATTTACTAGTTTCCAGAGGTGGAACACAAAAGAGCACTTTTTGGGTGTGTGGTAAAATATATACAACACAATATATCATTTCAACCATTTCTAAGTGTACAGCTCTGCTACACGAAGCATACATTGTTGTGCAACCATCATCATCATCCATCTCCTGAACACCTTCATCTCAAAGGAGTATTCTCATGCTTAGACATGTATAAATAGGCATAACTGTGTTTAATAAAGGTATGGGAGGATTTTTTCCTTAAATGTTATCCATGGACATAAACAATCTGTTTTGGGCTGTGGCAGTAGTTATCTCCCCTGGTTTTATTACAATCCCTGTCTCTTTTCATTGTTGGCTTTCTCTGTTGGTTCTAAGCATTTTTAAAATGTTTTCACTTTTTATTTTGAAATAATTATATAGTCACAGGAAGATTCAAAAATAGAGAAATCCTGTGTATTTCATTCAGTTTCCTCCAATAGTTACATCTTACATAACTATAGTACAACATTAGAACCAAGAAACTGACACTGGTACAATGTGTGTGTACAGATCTATGACATTTTATCACATGTGGATATTTGTGTAACCACCAGAGAAATCAAGATACAGAATTATTCCATCACAAGAAAGATCTCCCATGATTCTCCTTTAGAATGAGACCAACTCCCCTCACCCCATGATCCCTAACCCATGGAAACCAGTAATCTGTTCCCTATCTCCATAGTTTGGTTGTTTGAAAATGTTATGTAAATGAAATAATACACTATGTGACCTTTTGAGATTGGCTTTTTTTTTTTCATTTGGCAGAATGTCCTTGATCTATCCAAGTTACTGTTTATATCAATAGTCCATTCCTTTCTATTTCTGAGTAGTATTCCATGGTATAGGTGTACCAGTTTGTTTAGCCATTCACTGATTAATGTACATTTTGGTTGGGTCTAGTGTGGGGAGATCACAAATAAAACTGCTATAAAAATTCCTATACAGAATTTTGTGTGGGCCTAAATTTTCTTTTCTCTTGGGTAACGCCCAGGAGTGCAAATGCTCAGTTGTATAGTGTCTGTTTTGCTTTTAAAGAAACTGCCTCTTTCCAGAGTGGCTTTACCATTTTATATTCCCACCAGTAATGTATTAGAGATCCAGTTTTTCCACATCTTTGCCAGTCTTTGATATTTGTCACTATTTCTTATGTTAGCAATTCTAAGAGGTAATGTAATAGCTACTGATAGTAAACATCTTCTCATGTGCTTATTTGCTGTCTGTATATCCTCTTTGGTGAAATGTCTCGTCTTTTGACAATTTTCTAAATTTTTAAATTTTTTTTACAGTTGAGTTCTGAGAATCCTTTTTATGTTCTAAATACAAATCTTTTTCCAGATACATGGTTTGCCAGTATTTTCTCCCAATCCGTAGCTTGTCTTTTCAGCCTTTTAACAGGGTCTTTTACATAGAAAATGTCTTTAATTTTGATGAAGTCCCATTTATACATTTATTTTTAGTAGAATGAGCTGTCATTTTGGTTTATATGGGTGCTTCTGCCCAAGTAGTAGCTCTCTTCCCTTTTCTAGGTATTCTTTAAATATCTACTTTATAAAATATATGACAAAATTTTAAACCCAGTATAATAACTAATCCAGTAAGTGGCTAACTTTAAAGATTACCAAAATTAGCTGTGTTAACATTTAACTTCTATAAGTTCATTGCCTTCATGAAGGTAAAAAATATACCAAAACCAGAATCTGTAATCAAAAACTGAAAATAGAGCAAGAGATTTGTTTTAGTATATAAAATGTTAGAATATACAGAAAAAAATGAAAACCTATTAGTAACACATTTTCCTTATATGATTTTTAAAGTTACAACATAAAATCAATTAATACTTCTCTCAATCTTTTTTATACCAATTAAATGGTAATCCCAAATCTCTCTAAATGAGAAGCATTTTTCATGATGAATTTGCCTTTATTGCTATCATTATTTTGAAAATCAAAAAACAATATTTAATAATTAATATGTTCAATCATTTCTCTTATTACATAATTTTCTGATTGTATTTTAGAAATCCAAGTTTATAGTTGGCAAAATAATAGTGACACATATTCTGCTTAAATGGCTGTGAATGGTAAAGATAGGATATGTTCCAAACAATTTTAACTGAGAGTGCTCCACCAAATCTCCACACAGATCATGTTTCTTACAAGCCTTAATATTATACTTGGTAATTAAGGTATATGCCCCAAAATAAATGTGTCTGTTATCCTATATGCTCACTTCATCCAAAGAGTACTCTAGAAGGCACTGCTTTAGAATGAGCAAGATAAGGAAAGTTAAGTGTACACTGCAAAGGAAACTTAAGCATCCTCATCCCTGCAGCCCAGGATGTTCTCAAAGAAGCACTCTCCAGTGTTTTGCTGTAGAAGAGAACAGCACCAGCAGTCCTGTCCCAGTAAGTGTACTCATTAAGTGTTTTCTCTTCCAGCTGTGTCAGCTCTTGACAGTAAAAAAATCCCTCTTAAGCATAAAATCCTTGATGAACTTGATTAAGGTAGAATTAAGGACTTCCCTCAGTCAGTGTAAAGTCAAGGGTAGCTGCAAGCAAGATAGTGAGAATCTCACACTATATCCAAAGCCAATAATGAGGAGGCAATGTAAAAGCAAGGCCACCTAAGAGAAGTTTGGCTCTAGATCCTGTTTTAGAGTGATCAAGAATTAGCTTCAGTATAAACCTTTAGGAAGAAGAAACAAAGGGTTGACAAGAGCAGTTCAGATTTGCCTGGGAGAGTGGAAGCAGGAATGGCAATCTTCCAACAAATAAGTATATCCAGCTCCAGTTTAGGCTATGAATTTCCAGAGGTAAATTGCTCAACATGTAGTCAAGATAAGCTCTGAGGATATTTACTTTGAAATGCAAAAAATTTTGGAAAGAGTTTGGATAGCCAATCATCTCTGGACTCTTGTTTCCTGACTACTTTTAATGAAAAGACTCCAAGAAATATCATTTCATAACAAAAATCCAGACTCAAATTCCTTCTTTGGGAAAAATCTCAGACTGGATGACCTCTAAGCTCCCATATAACCCAAAGATTATGATTCTAAGGTATTAAATGTTAATGGACAAATAACATGGACTCAATAAATATTTGCTGAAATGAATAGAACTGAATTGAATTCAGGCAGTAAAGGGTTTATGTTTTAGGACTAGAGTTTATCTAATTCTCACAGTCAAACAGCTGTACGAACTTCCTTTACTTTGAAAGTCTTACATTTGCTCACCACATTTCCCTGCTAAAATCTGTGAGGTAGAGTTCATCTTACTAACCATATTTTAGAGGTCAAATTGCCTTCAATGGTTCATTTCTGAGTATCTTTTCCCCAATAATATTATGTCCCAACATAGGGTTTCTATATCTCTTATCTCAAAATAAATCACCTGAACTTGATTGCATATAGGATCACAGAATAATGAATATGGATTTTTGCTTAACAGATACCCAATTTTTTTTAGCAAAGATATTTTATGATTTATTATTCTTAATGACCTAGTTATTTGAAAAAACCATGGAAGGTATCAATGAATTTTCTTCAATTGGTTAAAATATCATACATTTCTTTCACCAGTTCAGACATCTTTGTCTTTGATCCTGATTCACAGAATTTAGTGAGGAGGTGGAAAAGAGGATAGTTATAGAAGATGAATCAACAACATGATGGACAAAGGATCACAGAAGTAATGAAAAGATTTTTTAACTTCAAAAAATAAGGCAGAAAATGTAAGAATCTTTGGATAAGGAAATGAAATCTCACTTTAGCAGAAATTTATCTGTCTAATACATATCAAATATTCTTGTGAAAGAAATCATATTTATTTATGATCATGAAAACATAATAGTCTGTGTAATAGTCTTTGAAAGTAAATTTAATAATGCACTTGGTGTTCATACTTACTCTAAGACTATTGTCAAAATAACTAAATAATTAATATACCCATATTATATTTTCCTATGTTATAAAAATTATTTTATGTGCTTATTTTATCAACTTGTTTAAATCCACGAGGCAATCAAGGTATTATCAAAATTGATTATATAATTAATATTCTCAGGATCCAGAAATGGCTTTCTATGGCTTTACATGACTTAAACTTTTCAAAAAATCAACTGAGCATAGAATTGTTATTTTTGGTTTTTATAATGTGATATAAAGACAGAGGCATAATTATTAACAGATTAGGCAACACATTGTCTTAGTATGTTTGTTGTAGCTTTATAAAAAATTTATTTGTTTGCTAAATTTTGCTAAACTAATTTAGAACTTGCTTTGACCTTCTCTACTCAACTACTGTAACTGTGCTATAACCTAATTAGGAAAATCTCAGGAGAGAATGGTTGTTTCTTATGATTAAATATGAGGTGAGACTCTAATCTTACTTTCTTAGTTCACAGATTGTTTTTAATTCATTTACCCGGAATAAAACTGAAAATACTTTAACAGTTATCCTATTCAAAGTAATCAAAGCTTAAAAGGTCTTTGTCCTATATGATATTTTGAAAGACATGTATAGGAAATTGCCAAATTATTATACAATGTATTATATTGCAAGTGAGTTGTTGAAAACTTGGAATGCATTTTCTCAGAAACAATGCTGTAAGTGGTATTCAGATACTCTGCTTTTCATGAAATGTACTTATCATACGTGGAAATGCTATTTATTTATATTACCAAATGTATAATACCACCCTTTTTTTTTTTTTTTGCTACAGAGTCTCACTCTGTTGCCTGAGCTAGAGTGCCGTGGCGTCAGCCTAGCTCACAGCAACCTCAAACTCCTGGGCTCAAGCAAACCTTCTGCCTCAGCCTCCCGAGTAGCTGGGACTACAGGCATGTGCCACCATGCCTGGCTTATTTATATATACATATATATATATATATACACACACACACACATATATATATTTTTTGTAGCTGTCCATATCTTTCTATTTTTTTTTTTTTTTTTTTTTAGTAGAGACGGGGGTCTCGCTCTTGCCCAGACTGGTCTCGGACTCCTGACCTTGAGCGATCCTCCCACCCCGGCCTTCCAGAGTGCTAGGATTACAGGCATGAGCCACCGCGCCCAGCCAATACCACCCTTTTCTATAAGTAAAATAAAAAGAAGTAAAGATTGAAGGCAATTTTATATTTAACTTATTAACTATGCTTGAGATAAATCCAGGTTTATTAGAGAATGTTGATTGGAGGTAATTCTAAAAGGCACATTAGGGCACTGTCTTTTCAATCATAAATTTTAAAATAAATGAATATTAATAATCAATTATTTTATTTTTTTCATTTATGAAGTAATAAGTCTTCAGCATTGAGAATTTTGGAAATATGAAAAGTAGAAAAAAAATCACCTGAAATTCTACCGCTTAAATATTAACCATTCTTATCATGGTTGTATTAGTTATCTGTCACTGCATAACAAATTACTCCCAAATTTAGCAGTTTTAAACCAACAAACATTTATTAGTTCATAGTTTCTGAGGGTCAGGTATCCACGACCAGCTTACCTGAGTGGTTCTTCCTCAGTTCTCTCATGAGGTTGTTAATTAAGCTGTTGACCAGGGTTGTTCTAGTTATCTCAAGAAGATTCACTGAGAAAGGAGGATTTACTTCCAAGTTCACTGACAAGGTTGTTGAGAGGTCTCAATTATTTCCTGGCTGTTGCCCAGAGACTGCACTTCCTTACCTTATAGGCCTCTCCATAGGGCTGCTCACTCATGGCAGCTTGCCAGAGCAAGTGATATGAGAGAGAGAGATCTAGAGCTCTAGATGAAAGCCATCATCTTTTATAACCTAAGCTCAGAAGTGGCATACCATCACCTCTAGGCCACACGCTGCTAGCCACACAGACTGAGCCTGGAACGATGTGGGAGGGGACTACACAAGGGTATGAATACGGGACTAATTGTGGGCTACCTTGAAGGGTAGTATCACAATGGTATATTTCTTTCTGGTCTTCTTTTGGTGGAAGTGGTGAAAAAGAAAGAAGGTTAGAAGGAAACCAACATGCTCCTTAATGAGACTGAAAAAGATGGTTGGTGGAGGAAGGAGATTGGGGAATGCAACCTCCGGCACTGTCTCCAGGGGAGCATTGATGGCCCAGGATAATTTGCTTTTTCTCTCATGAGAGTTAGACAAATGCTGGGAGAGGAAAACGTGAAAAAACCCAGAACATTTATGTTCTCTTACTTTTTTCAGTTCTTTGGCTTTCTTTTCAGTTCCTATCTATTATAAAACCGTTTTCCTGTGGCAAAATTCTGACAAATTAGAAGTAATCTTTTTTTATAAAAGCACATTTATACTTAAGAGTAACATAAGATAATTTAAGGGACTAAGTACCTCTTCACAGTTGTTAAGCCCACCATTGTCTTTGTTATAACCAAGTTTTTACCACAACTTCATGCTTTTGTCAAAAGATTATAAGTTTTCTTAGGCAGGCATTTGGTGAATTATAAATTTTTGATCAAAAGATACATTCTTAGATTTATTTTTTAAGTGATCATCCCAAACAACAACAAAAAAATAGGACTGCGTTACTTTCTTACTATAGCCTTAAGAAATGTTTTCTCTGGTCTCATAGTGTCCTGGATAAACCTCTATCTTATGATTTATTAAAATTCATGTTTTATTGAATTAATCCACTTATATATCTTATTTCTCTCACTAGAATGTAAGTTCTGGGTAGAGACTTAATCTAATGCATCTTTAATTCTTGAAATACCCACCACAGTGTTTAATATATAAATATTTGTTGAGCCATTAAATAATGCAGTTGGGAATTTGAATGCCAGATTTAATATACCTTTATATATATCTGCTCAGTTCTTTAATATGAAAATCTTCAGTTGTAAATATTTTAGCCAGATGTTTGGGTAGCAAAGCAGACTTATAGATTTGCTGAAAATGATGCACGCTAAAAATGTATCTGAAGACAGAATATATTTAACATCTAAAATATGTTTGTATGGTGCATGATTTTCATTCATTGATTAATTTGTTCATTCCAAAAAAGATTGTTAAACATCTTATATTTGCTAGGCATATTTGTTGTTGCAGGCTAAAAACTTAGGAGTTGACTCCATTGACTGCAGGGATCCTTTGCCAGATTCCAAGTGACAGGTGTTTTAGAAAGCAATGAGGAAGATGAACTGGAACAAAGAGAGATTGAAAGTAGGGAAGGTGGTTAGAAAGTAATCAAGAATGACCAAGTATTATATTAATAAGAAATTATGAAGCCTCGAAGTAAGGCAACAACCATGGGGATGGATGGAAGAAGAGGATTGAGAATTAAATAGGTAACAATGAACAAAGCCTAATACTATCTGTATTTGAGAGGATAGAAAAGGGGGCATGTATAACTTGGATCTTTTTGGATTTAGGGACTGGATAGATAAAGGTACCATTAACCATTAACTACATGGCCTAAATAGTAGCTGGCCAAGGAGAAAAGAGGGCAAGTTGGTACTTTGCACAATTCAGATGGTGCTATTAATAAGAAATTGAATACACAGATCTGGAGTTTAGGAGAGAAATACCTGTGGAGAATTTAGGAAGCTGTCATGGTGAGGGTAATGAAAAAGATCATGGCAGAGAGAGGAAAAAGAAGGAGAAAACAGAAAAGGAAAAGAAGGAGATACAGAAGGAGAATGAGCAGAAGGGAAGGAAAAGAGAGCAAATGACTGAATCTTTATATGCTTTGTTACAATTAACTTCAGTATATTCTTTAGGTAAACCACTATGGTTACTGGAGCCATATAATGGCTATTAAACAAAAATAAAAGTCTACACTGATGCCGAATCTTGATGTAGTTTTTTTCTCATAGCTTTAAGAAAAATCAATGCTATATTTTGTTTTATAGTCTTGTGTTAGTCTTTATTTCTTAAAAGCTGATGATGAGATTATGGGTTTCTCCTCCCATGAGTCCCTGAAGATAATAGACCCTGAAAAACATCATAAACTGTGGTTTGTTTTAACACCTCTTGCCATCAGTTTTTCTATCATGAACACTTGCAATCAACAGTGATGAACCTCTTTACACTATTGAAGAAATCTTGTAGACTCTAAATGACCTTCAAGAGAAACAAGTGATCAAACTTTTTTTTCCTATGTATTATATTACAGTGGACATGACAGTTAACCATCTTCAATACTCTAATGAAATCCAAGTGTATTGCCATCGCTGAGCCACATCAATTTTGATGGATGTGAAGAAAATGTAAAGACTGGATGTATGGCAAAAATGTCTTCCCTGGAATAAGGCAAAGGAGGGAGATTATATGTTTAGAAACACAAATGGTTCAACAATAACTGGAATTTTACCAACTAGCTGTGTGAATTTGCTCTCATGTCTGAGTTTTTGCTTTATGATTTTTAAAATGAGAAGACTGGACTAAAATAGCTTGAAGTTTCATACATCTCTAAAGTTTCATAGTAATTCAGAGAAATACCAACTCCAAGATTAATTTTAGTGTTATAAACATCAACAGGCAAAGAGCTCTTGCATCAGGCAATGCTACCTATTTGAATCAATGTGGCAGGAAGTAAGTAGCAGGGATTGGACAATTTAACTACGCTTACTTTTATAGAGACAATGTCTCAGAAAAATCTGGGTTCTATTAACTAGAGCCATATGAAGTTGTCATTTGTGCTGGTCAAAGTTGATCAAATATAGACAATTTTGTATGCTTCAAATCAATATTACTTTTAGCTACTATGCTACCAACATAAGAATGCCATTATATTTTATTGTAATTAATTTTTATTTTCTGGAAAACAGAAATTTGGTAATCAAGTCCTCAACACAGAAAGGAGTACAACATTATAGATAGTTAGATATTTTGATATCCTTAAAAATATAGATACAATACAGATAATATGTCATTAGAATGTTGTGTGAAAAAGATGGAGTCACCATTGCATGATGGAGGCTTTTGATTCAGTACTGAAATTCTTTATCCAATAGTTATCCCCTCTCTCTACTCATTTGGTTAAAGCTTTGCCTGCTGTAGAATCTACTTAGCCTGCAAGATTCTATCCCATAGCAATTGATCTTTGTCTCTCCAGCAAAATCAACCCAAACTGGACCCTGCTATTAGCTACCTTTCAATCAATTTCTTAAGACACTCAGAACCAACCTCTTAGAAGAGATATGCTGTGGTTACATTTTTCAAGATTAGATATACAGTATTAACAAAGAACTAGATCGCATTCAAGAGAGAATTAAGAGTCTTATTTACTGAAGGAGGACATAGGTAGCCCCTGTTGTTGAGTCTCCATGGTTCAGATCAGCAGCCTAACAGAAGCAAGGGGCAGGACAGGGAAAATCTTCAGACCCACAGCTGATTTGAAGAGGCTTTATCTGAAGGCTAGCAGATGTGGGGTATTTGTTTTTTATTATTTTCTGAAGATTAGAAAACCCAGGTAGAAGCATGGGTTTATGAACAATTGTTCAGAATTCCGGTAATTCAGGATAGATGTTATACAAATACAAATGAAAATTATAGTCTGTGATTTTTAAAAAAAAGTTGTGAAAGCGCATTAAGATTTATTATAGGTCCTAAATTTTGTAATCCCGGAGCTTAACGACAGATGGTGGTGTAACTCCACCAATTTCGCAACATCTACGTTCAATTTAGCATTGTAACATAGATTACCCTTGATTTGACTTCGGTGGAATTAGAATTTTCTCTTTTCCCTAAATGTGTCTGGGAAGAGAGTAGGGACAGACTGTCTTTAAAAAGCCTGTTTATTTGCTCATCTTCGGGAAACTGTAGTGAATGTGACAAATAGGAATCTGGTATGTGCCTGTTTTTCTGTGTGAAAGGAAAAATATTTTACCTTGCATTTAAAGACTTTTGTTACAAGCTATTTAAAGTGAATAGTACAACTTTAAATATGGTATCTCCAATAGGAAAAAAAATAATTTAAAAACTGCCCCCTTCCCTCTCTCACAGCAATCTTTCTAACAAGTCAGTTAAAAATTAAGTATGAGTCACAATTACATCGATAAAACGGCTCTGAAGAAGAAAAATGTAGTTGTTGTTTGACTGAAAGTTTTGGAGAAAACAGACCTGTGTGGATAATTAAATTTTTATAAGAAATAACTAAAAATCAAGTTGGTTCACTCCGGAGAAGCATTAAACTAACATTTGCAATATGTCATTCGCGTACGTTGCTTTTCTTCCTCCTGGCTTTAGTTAGTCTCATTTGGGGAGTTTTATTTCGCGCAAGATGCGCTGGCAGAGACCATTTCAAACGAATTTATCTTTTGCCAGGACCGTAACAGAGCAGTGTCTCAGATTTTGTTGATTTGGGGTTTCATCATAAAATAAACTTGAAATCAAATAAATTTTCGTCAGGGAGCTTTGAGGTCCACTTGGTGAAACTCCTCATTCACCCAGTAGCCCCGTTTAACTTTCTTCTGGAACCTCTTTTAATGACTTCTGCAGACCCACGTGCTGCAAAGCAGACCTGAGCTGTGGCTACGACCCTACGCGGCGACTACAGGGAAAGAATTTGGCTTTTCTTCTCTCTCCGATAAGCAGTGTTTCGTTTAAAGGCTGCCTTGATCCAGTGGGCTGACCAACGACTTGTGCAAAAGAGAACTATTCGTTCGCTGTTTGCCCTTTCAGCGTTTTCCTCGGCTGCGGAAACCCGGTTTTCCTATTATTATACTTCAACTTTTTTTTGGAAGTCTGCTAGCACCGAGCGCTAAACCCTGGCCGGCTCCAGCAGCAGCCGAGGCGAACAAAGCCTGCAGTGTTCCGGGCCACGCTAGGGCGGGGTGGTGGGCGACTTCAAGGAATTGCAAATAAATATATTTTATGACCACCCATCAACAAACTACGTGCCACCGTGGCAGCCCCTGGTAGCCGGGCTGTGTCTGCTGTGTGGCCAGGGGCGGGGGCCGAAAGGGAGGCGACCTGAGAAGGGAAGCAAGCGACGAGCCCTGGGCCTGAACTTTCACCTCTCGAACCCGGGCCCTGCCCATTGGCTGAAGCTGAGGGGTCCGCCGAGGGCAGCGGCTCCTGGCAGGACCCGCTTTCTCAACTCCCTGGACGTCTTTCCAGCTGTAATGGTTGGTGGCCCGGGGCATGGTAGCAGGCGAAGAGGAGATAATGGAGGCGAAGTTAAGCGGGGCACCTGGGGGCTGCGGGCTCAGTCCCACTTAGAAAGAGGCCTGGGAAGGGTATGGCCAACGTATAAAGATATGCTCCCCCAGCTGAGATATCCTTTTGCACCTCTTGGCGTTTGGCTATTTGTACTCGCAGGAAAGAAATGTCAGAGGCTGCGAATTTCGCCAGGACGTGTCTTTGTGTACAGAAAAGTGAAAGGCTAACTAAACCCGTTCCTCCCCAAGTCTGGAGACTGCAACCCTCTTTCTCCTCGTTGGGAACTTGAACTTATCTTCCAAGTGACCCATGCTCCTTTATAATAAACCTTTCCCGCTCACTTCCTCGGGACACCTGGCGAGAAAGGGATGTAAGTGGGGTCGATGTATGCGGGGAGGCAGAAGAAAAAGAAGTGAGAAGCTGAAGACCCTTTAGCTGTTCCGTTACCTTTATTCATGAGCCCTGTAGAACGGTACATCCTCGGCTTTGCAAGGATTTCGACGCCGTTTACGCCTCTCCTTTTCAAAAATAGTTTCAGGTTAATTCAGAGCCCGTTTTTATTTAGGTTTGCTAGCGAAGCATAAACGCAGATTACTTAACATAAAATTATCCTCACCTTTCAGAAGGGCGAGGTAGGGCCCTTTGGGCCTGGTATTTTCTGATATTAATGACTGCTTTTCCTCCCCTCTGTGCTCCCACTTTCAAAAATATTCGTATTATTTGTCCACTGTTCAGCCTGCTTTTCGAAAAAAAAAAAATTTAAAAGTAAGAACACAATCTACAAGCAGAGCACTTAAGGACTGCCCGGAGTTGAAAAGCTCACAGAAAGAACCGCAATTCAGTCTTCCTCGTCCTCCTGGCAGGGGCCCTTTTTCCAGGGCCAGCCCCGTGGCTTACTGACTTAATTGGTTTCACTAAAAAACCTGACGGTGTGTTTACAGATGTGGGTGCCAGGGCCGCTTCCTCCCTGAGAGAACTGCGGATTCTGAAGGGAAGAGTTGGTGCCAAGTGTGTGTGTGAGCTCGCGTCTGCCCTTTACAGAGAAAGGGCGCGCTGCTCTTTGAGGAAAGGAAAGGCTCAAAGGCAGAAGTTAGTGCAGCTCGCCTGTCTCCCCTATCACCACCACTCCCTCTTCAGCCACCAGAGATGTTAAAGTTAGCCCTTCTTTCTCCTGGGAGGAAGGTTGGGAAGCAGCCAGGGGCCAGGCTCTGTTCCCCACGGCCTCTTGGCCGCAGCTGTTTGAAGGAAAGTTTCCGCGCCTTTCGGAACGCCACGCTCAGCGACTGACTTGCTAGCAGAGCGGCGGGCTCAGGCGGCGGCGCGAGGTGAACGCAGCCGGCGGAGGGTCGCGCTGCCCGCGGGCAGGGGAGGGGCTGGCGGGAGACGGTGGGGAGGAACCGCCGGCACGGAGTTGAGGAAGGGGCTCCGGAGGACCCCGCCCTGCCCCGATTCGGGTCACGCGTCCCTTCCGAGGCCCGCCTTGCCCTCCCTCGGCCTTTCCCCTGTCATGCCCCTCGGTGCCGCGCGGGCCAGCCGGCCGGGTCACACCCCGCGTCTAGGAGCAGGGATCCAGTGCTGGAGGCTGGACCCGCGCATCCCCTATGCCGGCGCCTGGGTTTTGAAGTGCGCGCGGAGCAGGCTCTGGTAGTTTCTTCTTTCTTTTCATTCCGGTTACTTTTGCTCCCTTCAGTCACCGATTGGGCCCGTCACGAAAGCCTCGGACCCTAAAAATCCCATCGCCGCGGCCCCTTTCTTCCAAGCCCCGCCCCGGTGACCTGGGCTGCGGGACCACGAGGAATTCCAAGAACTCCTGGGCCCAAGTGAGACAGGAGCCAGGACAACAATGAAGAGTGAGAAAGACACTCGGCCTCTCCCCACCCCAGGCCGCAGAGGCGCACACCGTGAAAAGAAAGGCCAATCAGCGTTTTAACACACGCTTGGGTCTCCCTTTCTGACTACCATGTACTTTAACTCCCTGCCACCAAGGGCTTTGGATCCCTTCGAGGCTTTCTGCACTTCACGTGGAATCCCCTGTTTCATTTGCCAGCAGCTCCGTCTGCTGAGAGGACGTACTTTGGGGACTGCCAAGAAGCAGCAGACACAACTCGGCTTTGCCAGTACAGCATACGGTTTTGTTCTCGCCTCCCTCCCCACCCCCTTCCCTGACTCGCCGTCTGGGGCGAGCGGGAGAAGGCGGAGCAGGAGGTGGGGAGAAGGGTGGGGGTGGGGGAAGATCTGGCGCAGAACAAACAAGTTCTCCAGCGAGTTGTTTACATAGCAGGTGGACCTGACGTCAGCCAGGAAGCTCCACTGCAAATCCGAACAATATTCTGCCCCGCGTTTCCCCCTCCCTTAAAGAAGTTGGGGAACAGGGGGAGATAGGTGGAGGTGGGAGGCAGGCATCCGGACCAGCTGGTTCCGAACCACTTTTTGGATCAACAAAAATAGCGACAATAACAACGCAAAGTAAAACAAAACAAGTGGTCCAGCAGTACTTCAGAATCCTCTGAGGCGCCCCTTCCCCCACCCTGCCCCTCGGAGGAGAGGCAGCTCCGCGCGCTGTGTGTGTGTACAGTTTGCATTGCCAACAACTCGCGCGCGCGGCCGGGTGCGCGCGCCCGCCAGCGCACTCTCACACACACATAGACACACACACATACAGACACACACACACACACACACACACACACACACACACACACACACAGATCCGGGTGGGGGGAGCGGCAGCGCGAGACAGCGCGAGCCTCCGAGAAAGCGCGAGACACGGCGGCGCGTGCAGCTCCGCGGCCGCCGCTTCGCCCCAGCTCCAGCCCCGCGCCACCCGCAGCCCGCCCGAGAGCGCCCGCCCGGTTATTTATGCGGCGGCCGCGTCCGCCGGCTGCAGCTTCCTACAGGCCCCCCCGCGCCTGCCCCAGGCGCGCCTTCCCACTCGCGGCAGCAGCTGCCGGGACTCGCGCGTGGGTGTGTTGTTTGGGGGCTTCTGCCTCGGCGCCGCGGGTGCCACCTCTCGGGACGCTGCCCACGGCGTCCCCGATCGCGGTAAGTTTCTTCGCCCTCACTCTGGCGCGCTGCACCTCCGCACCCCACCCGTCCCAGCCACCTCCTCGACGGGCCGGGCTGCGACTTTACTCTGCTCCGCGCTCCTCCCGCGGCGGCGGCAAAGTTTCGCCCCAATGGCAGCGCTCCGCTCGATTGGGCGAGTGTGACATGTGTCAAATTTCGGCTCGGCGTCGGGGTCGCGTTCCGAACCCAACATCACCACTTGTTGTTCTTTTTCATTTTGCTTTGTGATGGGGGAAGGGGAGGGGGGTGATATTTGTTTTTGGCTCACTGATTTTTAGTTTTGAATATGCAAAATGTTGCCTTGTCCGGAGAGACCACGGCTACAGGAAAATGTGTGTCGAAACACCAGATGTGTGTTTGTTTACTCTTTTTAAAAATTGTTTGTTGTCTTTCCCTCTTCCTCCCTTCTCTCTTCCCTCGGGAGGAGAAACAACAGTAAAAACATCTGGCGGTGAGAAGCACATACTTTATTGATCCAACTGCTGACCTTTATTTACTCACTGGGCAAGTGCACGCGTCTCGTCTCTAAGTTAGGCACTCCAGCGTTCCTTTCAGAAGTACTT
The DNA here is from genome assembly GCF_041146395.1 of Eulemur rufifrons. Taxonomy (NCBI): domain Eukaryota; kingdom Metazoa; phylum Chordata; class Mammalia; order Primates; family Lemuridae; genus Eulemur; species Eulemur rufifrons. The sequence goes on from NC_091011.1 coordinate 68,392,355, forward strand.
CCCTGGGAAGAACAGAGGCGGAAAGGGGGACACTCCTATTTCTGGAGTCCAGAAACTCCTGGTTCCTAGAGACGCCTCGAGCTAACCGTGTGCCTCGACTGCTGCCCCCGATTGCGCTCTTTCCCCTGTCCACGCGTTAGCACGACCCGCTTCCCCCGGGATCTGTCCTGGTTTTACTTTTATTCCGCTTTGGAGAGGTCTCCTCACTCTCTGTGTTGGTTTGGATGAAATCGCGCTTCACCATTCTTCAGGGAGGGTATGTGGGAGGGGCGCAAACACCTTTCGGAGAAAGGGAGGGCTTTTGCCTTGGCTTTTACCTGTGAGTTCACGGTGGCCGGGGCGAGCCGAGGGCGGGCAGACGCAAGTCCGAACGCCCCTTTGCGCTGGCGGCGGCGCACGTGCGGCGACGGCGGCGCGGGCGGAACCCACTGGGTGGCCGCGCGCGCCGCCCGCGCGTCTCCCGCGCGCCTCTCCCAGCCGGAGAGGCTGGAACGCGCCCTGACACCCTGACCTCGGTGTGGACACTTATTTGCTCTGGGTGTTCAGGCCTCTGTAGAGCAGGGAGGAAAAGTTGTCCTACTATCCTCAGACTCTGAGATCTCTTAGGTAAGTCTCTCGGGGCACCTGGCCCATCGGGTGACACTAGGATGAGAAGGAATGTGAGGGGAAAGAAGTGCAAGTCTGGGGCATTAGCGGAACCAGTGCGCTTTTTGCATAGGGATGAGTCAAAAGAGGCTGAACTGGCCACCACTTGCGAGGCTCCTCAGAATCCCCAATCCCCAAGGAACTAAACCCACGTGTGTACTTGTTTATTCAGCTTTTAAGCAACAGATTCAAACCACTTAATGGACAACTGCTATCTGCAATGCTCCTTTCCCTCTTCCACTTCCCCACTTTTGCACGTTTTCTTTCACCACGTGTTGAAATCCAGTTTCTTGATCTTGAGGACTATTCCTCCAGTGCTTTTTGCTCCCAGATGGGCAGGCATTGGCGACTTGAGATGTACTTAGTGGCCTGGGTGAGTTCTCAGAAGGGGATGGAGGGGAAAAATGGGTGGGAAAGACCTGTGGGAGTGTGTATGGTGTGTACTTCTGTAGTCACCATGGATTCAGAAGTGCTTAAAGAGCTACCTCCCAACATGTCCAGAGTCTACATGAAAGAATAGTTAAGTAGTAGCAGGTAAGCCCAAGAGAGAAAGTGGCATCTTGGTGTCAAGTAGCTGAAGTGGATGTTTTCCAACTGGAAGTATTTGGGGAGATTTACTTTTAGAAAATAACAGTTTGCCTGGAAGGCACATCTTTGCATACTCTTCTAACTGAAGTAGTTTGGTTAGGCAGCAGTGGAGACAGTAGGGGTGTGTTTAATAGCAAATCTGTGTTAGAGGTCAAAACTGAAGTAAAGATGAGCCTTTCAGATATTTTCATCTTGGAGTTTGCATTGTGGGATACCTTGGGAAATGTTGTATGTTGTCAAGGGGCCTGTTTATCTTTTCTGTCACTATGAGTTATGGATATGTATATTCTCAGTGTACTGGAATTTTTAAATGTTGTGTTTGTTTAATGCTGTTAAAGACACTTAATTTACAGTTTGAGTTATTTGTATCTACATTAATAGAGTGGGTATAAAGTTATATACATTGTGATCATTAGGGTCATAAAATTTCATATCAGCTTTAGAGCTTTTTAAAGTCCTTTTTTTCTCTTGCCTGCTAGTCTTCCTTCCTTCTTTCCTTCCTTTTATTTTTATTACTTAACTAAATGCATATCATAGTTGTGCAGTTCAGTACTTCCTTAAGAAACCCACTATTTCATTTGTATTTAAAACTAAGTGAAAGAAATGTTTAATTGTGATTAAGTTACTAACTTTTAAAGAGGAGACTAGAAACCTGATGATACATCCCTGTATGTAAGTGAGAGGACACTCAATTTAAAAAGATCTCAAAATTCACTTTTAAGTACAAAAAAGAATGCCAGGATTTTTAAGGGAATAGTTTTTAACATTCAATTTAAATATAGGAGTACAATAAATTGTTTTTATACATAGATTATTAAAGTATTACCATTATATTTCAATGTGTATTAAATAAATAAAGGAAATACATATATAATAATTAGGAACTATTTATAATTATTTTTTCAAAATCACTTAACTTAGATTTGGGATACTGTTTTCATAGAATTCATACTCTGGAGTGGAAATAGACCTTTGATTACATTTTGATATCAATAGATTTATGAAATGGTTATGCCTGAGTAAACTGTTATTGGAGTTTCATTTCTTTGCACTGATGATACTGCAGTGGTTTTGCTTAAAAAATAAATCTTTGTAAATTTCTAGAAACCTAAAATAAGGAGGAAATAGTTGAATGTGGCCCATCAAAATAGTAGGAAAATGTAAACATTATATTTACAGATAATCTGTAATAAGAAGTTATATTCCTTTTGTACAAGCAAGATTTCAAAAACACAAAACAACTCTTTGAATAGCTACATAGCTATTATTCTTTATGAAAAGCATACTTTAATATGTAAAAGTAACTGCATGATTTGATTAAGATTCATCGAGCATATAACAGCATAATGAACGTAGCCAGATAAATTTATCAGACGTTTTTATTTCAAGAGAAGATGTGAAGGATACAAAACTTAATTACATAAAAGAGATATGAATTTTTTGGGGGGGTTAATAGCTGGTTCTACCTTATCATACTTGTCTATTTCCGTGTTGACAGTCTGAGGTTAAATCAGCTATTAGTTACAATACCGATAGAAAACTGAATGATGGACATGGTCATGTATTTTCTGCCTCTCTGAATTAAATCAGAAAGAGGCCAGAGACTTTTAAGAAGAAAATGTGATTTAAAATACAGTTCACTAAGAAGTTTTCTTGACTTGATTGTGAGTAGGCAAAATTGTAAATCATAGTTGAATTCAGAAATAGTCTAAATTCTTTCACAATTGCTGAATATTAATTTTTGGCACACATAAACTTTTTTTGTTGAACTTGTGATAAATAGTGGTATTCTGATTGATAAATGAATACAGCCTAAATGTTTTAACCAGTGTCCAAATTCATACTCCCCTTTGATGAAAACCCATATCTTAAATTAGGCCCAATGGGATCTTAATATTTACATTGATTTGAAAGCAACCTTATTTATGTAGTCCTTAATTCATAGAGTTCTAATAAACTTGAGCAAATCCAACCCAGAAAGATGGCTGTTTATATTTTTAAGGCTTCTGTAAAGGTAATCCCTGTGCTTGAAACTTTTAAAAAACATATTCCAGTGCTCATGGACTGTAAATAATCTATGCCTAATTCGAAGTTTAGTTCTGTTCCTTCTTCAGATGAAATAAACATTTTCTTAGGCCCAACTATTTATCTTTTAATATACTTCGACTAAAAGTTATATCACTTCTATAGTCTTTATTAAGTAAAATAATTCTTTTGGCTTTTTTTTTTTTAATGAGTGTTAGGTCATTGTCATTGCTTTCTTATGGAGTTGTTCCAGACTTTTAGTTTCTTCATTTGTTTTTCAGAACTGCAAAATGGGCTCCATAACGATTTTTATTTAACACCTTAACTAAGCATGGTCAGGAAAGTTGTCTAAAATTACTATTTACTTTTTTTTAAACCCAGCATTGGTTATGTGAAAATTTATTATTGAATTACATAAACATTCACATTGTAGGATATTCTTTCCTGTAGAATATTCCTTTCTTGAAGATATTCTTGCCTATTAAAATAAATCGGTACTTCCACTTGCTTATTTACCTCTGAAGTATTTTTGTATATATTGTTTTGTCTGCTCTATGTATTTATCCTTCCCTAAATGTTCCAGACAAAACAAACAAACAAAAAAGTGACTAGCTTTGGTGAAATGTAAAGAAATATCATGACTAAGAAATTAATGTTAGGATATTGAGATGCTAGAGAGAGGTCTTTAGAGAAGATTTAGATTTATTATGTTGCAACATTATTGATATTAAAACAATAAAGTAAACCTCTGTGTGTATGGTGATGTATTTTCAGTAGCATTTTTAGTAGTATTCATTAAAGCTTTTTTCCTTTAAGTTGTTGCTTTGGTAATCTGCTGTTTCTTCAAATGTGATATTATTAAGTATTGGCCTAATTATTTTTAGGAATGTAATCTCAATTTTATAATTGGAGTGGTTATGAATTTATGTTTATCTGTACAAATATTTGAATAGCAGTCAATTTAACAGAGTATATCTGTATCTGAAAATGAGGTACAATGGCATCACCCCTATTTCATTTTTAAAACATTATATTTTAGTTAGAGCTTGATTCATTTTACTGTTTCATTTTGTAATTGTGAACTTTGTTTACTCTCTCTAAATTGACTCGTATTTGTTTATTTTTCCAACTTGTCATGTATAATGTGCATGCTTAACTTTACTCAAATTATCAAAAATTTTATTAAAAAAGCATCTTCTCCATAAATCATCTATGGAGCCCAGGTCCAACCTTTTGAATTCCTTGAGATTTGAAATATGCATTCTTGTACCTATACTCAACTACTACTTGAGTTCACCTTTCTAATTGGTTGTACTCTTCTTTCTTCCTACTGTATGCCAAGCATATTTAGAACATACCTTCCCATTATATTGATAAATATGTTATACAAGAACATTTTTTTCTTCTGTGGCTAATTATTTTCATTTGCAAGAGCGAATAAAATTTCAGTGTTGAAAAAGCATACTGCTATGAAGCAAATGAATTCCCAGGAGTTTAAAAAGCTCTTAGCATTTTTTAGTTTATTAATGTTCTTCAGTTTCCTTCAATTTCTGTCTTGAAAGGCTTAAAATATACTTTGTGGAAGATAATGTTGGTTTAAAATTTATTTAAGTTTTTAGTGTTTCCTTTTAAAGATTTTTCTAACATAAGTCTAAAAGATTATACCATTAGAGTGTCTTAAGATTTTTTTTAACAGGTTAAGGAAATTAACTTTGAATTCCTCAAACAAAGGATGCTACTAGAAAGAACTTAAAAGTTTTTCTGGTACTCATTTTTGTTCTCAATTTTTATGTTTATTTGGTGGCATTTTGTGTGAAAGTTTTCTGTATCCCTTGAGTTTTGTATCATTTTTGTACACACACAAGGCCTACAACCATTACTTTGCAACTTTTTTCTCAACCTTAAGAAAAAACAAACTTTCTTAAAATGTATTTTAGGGGGTAGGAAAAAAAATCAGTGGTAGAGACATATTTCGGAGAAAGCATTTATGAAATTTCTCACTGGCAGATAGTGAGGAAAAACTTACAGTACGCTAATCCAAATATCTTAACATCTTAGCATATGTAGACTGTCATAAAATCATCTCATTTAAAAAAAAAAAAAAGATTCCCAACATCTTAAGAACTATTCCTCACTATTACTTCACCCAAATTTATGTTCCAGGATTTGGTTGATCTATATCTGTATGCCTGTAGCTAACTCTTCACTTCCTTTTTGTCTTCAGTTTTTTTCCCTTCAGAGTCTGCCTTTAGTTTAGCTTGTTCTATCCATCCAGTTTGCATAGCCACTGCTACCAATCTGGTCAGGTACATGATCATCTCCTACCTGAACTGTTGCAATAGCTACTTAGTTGATCTCCCTTCTCCTCCCTCCAGGCACCGCAGTTTATTTTCCAAATATTTTTTGGAAAAAAAAAAAAAAAAAGTCTAGTTATGTTACTCTTGTATAAACCTTTCAACAGTTTCTTATGTCTCTCAGAATAAAATACAAAGACTTTATATAAGGTCTTACTGTTTTTCCTCTTGTTAAATCTATTCTGGGACACTCCAGCCTCCTTGCTATTCCTTAAAACAGGATGAGTTGATTCCTACCTTGGAGCTTTTGTCTCTGCCTGGCATGCTCTATCCTCAGGTATTTTCACTAACTTCAGGTCTCTGTTCAAATGTACCCTTATTGAAGAAGCCTTCCTGACTGTCTATATATAAAATGACAAATTCTCATTGATCACATTCTGTTACCTTTACCATATTTTATTTTTCTTTGTAGCACTATCATCAGTTGACATTTTAAAAATTTGTTTATTTATCATCTGTTCCCCCAATGACAGTGCATATGGCATGCACCCAGGGATTTTGTTTTGTTCACTGCTCTAATGCAATGCTTAGAGCACTGCCTGGCACGTGGTAGGACCTCCATAAATAAATCTCAAATGAAGGAATGAATGGCTCATTGGAGGCCCAAGAAATGACTTCCATCTATATCATTGCATAACTTGTGTTTTTATGTATAATTGAAATTACTTTTCACTTTACTTTTTATCCTACACTCATTTTATACCATATCACATATAGAAAAACTGCTCACTATTACATTGGCAAAGTCATGGCTTTCATCTCAGTGAGTATACTTCGAGTTCCATTTGCTGTATCTCTTTTTATTCTCAATCTGAGAAACAATATTACATTTAACTTTTGAAAGTTGTGAGTGAATGTTCATGGTTTTGGACAACAATTTACTTTCAGTAGTTCAGTGCTTCAATATAATAATCTTTAGCACAAGTTAAACTGACATGTTTAATCATAAAACTCATTATATCTTAGTATGAATAACATAAATATGGTATGTAAATGTTTCTAATGACTACACTATGAATACAACATGGGCAAACTAAATATTTCTGTGATCGCAGTGAAAGATGGAGGGAAATGGGTCAAATCAAGTTCTCTTCTGGGATTTGTAGCCATGTTTAGATGGCTTTACTTCTTTGTTTTGGAAAACACATCATGAATTTACAAATTCTTTTTTCTGTCTTTCTTTCAGTATGTATCCTTAAACAGACTGATTTGATGAAAAGTCTATGTTTCCAGATTTAAAATCCCACCCTTTAGCTTGTTCAAATTGCTTTTGGATACTAAGGCATGTATAAGTGATATACAACTTTGTATTTATTACCGCAAATACACAGATATTTTCTTATGCATAATGCCCTGTAGATCTCCTTCTCACATACTTTGTTCATATTTAAAATTTTACTAATTTTCTCAGAAATTTTATTCTAAATATCTTGAGAATAGAGAAAGGAGACCATAATCTTTTCTATTAATAATGAAGGAGGAGATATCTCTTCTTTGCCTACTTCATCTCATTTTTCTCTTTTCTTCTTCCCTTTTCCAGACTGAAAATAATTCCGATATCTTATTATACCATCAGTAATATGTGGCTGTTGAGAAGCTCTGAAGCTAGGAAAAGTGGGTTTTAAACATATTTACCCCTCTTTTCCTCTTTTCAAAAATTATTACTATTAACTCACACCTTCTGCTCCTCTTCCCCTGCCCCTTAAATACCCAGTGCCCTCTATGTTGCCATCTGGCTATTCCAAGTTTCAATGCACTCTCCTTTCCTTGTTGCAAGTAGGAAATTTTGTATTAAGGGACTTTTCTGATCATAATAATGCATACCAGAGTGAGAATGTAAATGAATCATCCTGAAACGTATTTAATTATTATCCTAGATAGTAAAATAGCCAGCTTGGTTTGCTTGGAGAGTCCCAGGTTAAGTACCAGAAGACCTGCATTCTGGTACTACATCTGTCTATAACTATTGTGTGATATTGGGAATTTACATTTCCTCCAAAAGATACTGCATTAGCTTTTAGATTACTTTAAACTAAAACCTTTTGTGAAATGCATGGAATCAAGTTTGAAGTTACAACATGTTCTCTTCTTACTGTCCCATATATGTACACTTAAGAATGAAATGGGGGAAATGATATTTCCTAAAATAAAAACAATTTAAACAAATGAAATTGCACACCAATTGGAAAATGTGGAGGAAATGGACAAATTTTTAGAAACACACAGCCCTCCCAGGCTCAACCAGGAAGAAACAGAATTCCTGAATAGACCAGTATCTAGATCTGAAATCGAAACAGCAATAAAAAACCTTCCCAAAAAGAAACGCCCTGGACCAGATGGGTTCACACCTGAATTTTACCATACCTACAAAGAAGAACTGGTGCCCATCCTACATAAACTATTCTCCAATATCGAGAAGGATGGAATTCTCCCCAACACATTTTACCAAGCCAACATAATTTTGATACCAAAACCAGGAAAGGATGCAACAAAAAAAGAAAACTACAGACCAATCTCCCTTATGAATATAGATGCAAAAATTCTCAATAAAATCCTAGCAAATCGAATCCAAATGCTTATCAAAAAATAATCCATCACGACCAAGTGGGCTTCATCCCAGAGATGCAGGGATGGTTTAACATACGCAAATCTATAAATGTAATTCACCACATAAATAGAAGCAAAATTAAAAATCATATGATCCTCTGAATAGGTGCAGAAAAAGCATTTGACAAAATTCAACACCCTTTTATGATAAGAACACTTAACGAAATAGGCATAGACGGGGCCTATCTAAAAATGATACAAGCCATATATGACAAACCCACAGCCAACATCATACTGAATGAGGAAAAACTGAAAGCATTCCCACTTTGAACTGGAACTAGACAAGGCTGCCCACTGTCCCCATTACTTTTCAACATAGTATTGGAAGTCCTTGTGAGAGCTATCAGGCAAGAGAGCAGAATCAAGGGAGTCCAAATAGGGAAAGAAGAGATCAAACTCTCACTCTCTGCTGATGATATGATGTTATATCTAGAAAACCCCAAGGATTCGACCAAGAGACTCCTAGAATTGATCAATGAATTCAGTAAAGTCTCAGGATACCAAATCAATACACACAAATCAGAGGCATTCATATATGCCAATAACAGTCAAATGGAGAACCAAATTAAGGACTCAATACCCTTCAAAATAGCAACAAAGAAAATAAAATACCTAGGAATATATTTAACTAAGGAGGTAAAGGACCTCTATAGGGAGAACTACGAAACACAGAGGAAGGAAATCTCAGAGCATGTAAATAGGTGGAAAACCATACCATGCTCGTGGATCAGAAGAATCAACATTGTTAAAATGTCTATACTGCCCAAAGTTATCTACAGATTCAATGCAATCCCTATTAAATTACCAACATCATTTTTCACAGATATAGAAAAAATAATTTTACGCTTTGTATGGAACCAGAGAAGACCCCGTTTAGCAAAAGTAATTTTAAGCAACAAAACAAAATGGGAGGTATTAATTTGCCAGACTTCAAACTATACTACAAGGCTGTGATTATAAAAACTGCTTGGTATTGGCACAAGTGCAGGGACACAGACCAGTGGAACAGAACAAAAAATCCAAATATAAAACCATCCTCATGTAGCCATCTAATCTTTGACAAAGCAGACAAAAACATACTCTGGGGAAAAGATTCCTTATTTAATAAATGGTGCTGGGAAAACTGGATAGCCACATGTAGAAGACTAAAACAGGACCCACAGCTTTCACCTCTCACAAAAATCAAATCACGGTGGATAACAGACTTAAACCTTGGGTGGGAAACTATTAGAATTCTAGAAGAAAATGTAGGAAAGACTCTTACAGACATTGGCCTAGGCAAAGAATTTATGAACAAAAGTTATGAACAAGACTTCTAAGGCAATCACAGCAACAACAAAAATAAATAAATGGGACCTGATCAAATTAAAAAGCTTCTGCACAGCCAAAGAAACAGTCACGAGAGTAAACAGACAACCTACAGAATGGGAAAAAATTTTCGCATACTACACATCAGATAAAGGATTGATAACAAGAATCTATTTAGAACTCAGGAAAATCAGTGAGAAAAAATCGAACAACCCTATCAAAAAGTGGGCAAAAGACATGAAGAGAAATTTTTCAAAAGAAGATATAAAAATGGCTAACAAACATATGAAAAAATGTTCAACATCTCTAATCATGGGGAAATGCAAATCAAAACCACAATGAGATATCACTTAACTCCAGTGAGAATGGCCTTTATCAAAAAGTCCCAAAACAATACATGTTGGCGTGAATGGAGAGACAGGAACACTCATACACTGCTCTTGGGACTGTAAACTAGTGCAACCCCTATGGAAAACAATATGGAGATACCGTACAGATTCAAGTAGACCTACCATTCAATCCAGCAATCCCATTATTGGGCATCTACCCAGAAGTACAAAAGTCATTCTATAAAAAAGACACCTGCACCTGAATGTTTATAGCAGCACAATTCACAATTGCAAAGATGTGGAAACAGCCCAAATGCCCATGAATTCATGAATGGATTAGCAAAATGTGGTATATTTATACCATGGAATATTACTCAGCTATAAGAAATAATGGTGATATGGCATCTCTTTGGTTCTCCTGGAGAGAAACCTATCCTGTTAAGTGAAGTATCCCAAGAATGGAAAAATAAGCACCACATGTACTCACCAGCAAACTGGTTTCCCTGATCATCACCTAAGTGCAATTTTGGGAATAATACCAATTGGGTATCAGACAGAGGTGGGGGCTGGGGGGCGGGGATGGGTGTATACCTACTTGATGAGTGCGATGCTCACTGTGTGGGAAATGGACACGCTTGAAGTTCTGACTGGGGGGGATGGCGGGAGGGGATGGGTGCATACCTACATGATGAGTGCGATGAGCACTGTCTAGGGAATGGACACGCTTGAAGCTCAGACTCAGGGGGATGGGGGGGCATGGGCAATATATATAACCTGAACTTTTGTACCCCCATAATGAGCTGAAATAAATAAAGAACAACAACAACAACAAAACCCCAAAATTGCCATAATAACTTTGCTGGTGAAGCTCAGGGGGCTCAGTTAAAATTTAAGTTTTTTTTCCAGTTGTGTTATCCTACTAGGTATCTTGAGATAACATCTTTCCTTCTTAGTCAGAAATGGAGCCTCCCCTGATTTAACCAGAATGCTGAGACAAGGAGACAAGAAGGTAAACTGTGCATGGAGTTGATCACGATACAACTAAGAAGCATAAATAACCACCTGGCATTTTCTTCCCTGAAGCTCATATCATTATCATTCTATAAATATTAATTTATTCACAATTTTGCTTTCATTCTATGCTCATTCATATATTTAACTGTTGGTAGCACCAATCCAGAAATAAAGTGTGGAGTTGGATAAGTTGTTTGATAAACTTTGTCTTTTTAAAATTAGATCCCCCCTTTTTAATGGACTTAACACACACAGACATATTTATGACCCACATAAACTGTCGGCCACCACATTGTCCAGTCCATCAACTGTGCTACATTAAAAGGAAACACAACTCCAACTATAGGAGTACTGCGTAACTTTGCTGTTGTTTGGCTTAAAAGAAGTGGCACAGGGGTTTTTATACAGTGCACCATATAAGATTTCCCCCAGATCTGTTGAGACATCTTTCTTCTTCCCTCAGGGACTGCCAAAAACTTTTTACAACCTCATCTAAGTTCTTTCTTCACTGCTTTGCTACCTCAGTCCACAATCATGTGATGCCTACAATCATGCCAAGTATACATACCCCAAGAAGTGTTTGTAGTCTAATGCAGAGTCCGGCCAGTCTCTTCTCTCATTCTGGTTGCTTTCCTTGTCACAATCAGCCCACTCTGCAGATTCAGAACAACCGAGAACAACAACAAAGATTTCTTGCTTCTTATAAAGGTAGGAAATAATAAGTTGTGATGTAAGCTGGCAAATATTCATATTTCGATACATTTTACATTGTGATATGTTATAGAGGGTATATATTCCTGTGACCAAAAATAAAATTAATTTGCTAGTATGACTTTATGTTGTCCCAAATAAAATGATTTTAAAACTTTTTCTTGATTAGTTTATAATATTCCCTTACTTCTAGAAAAATGTGGTTTTAAGTTTCCCTTTTATCACTTCTAACTTCTTTGCAATTTTCAATAATGTCAGGATATCTCTAATCCTACATGTCTATTGCTCAGACTATTCTACAAACAGAAAAAAGCAGTGCAATTTGTTACTTCTAATTGGTATTAGATTTTACATATCTGTTCACTGTGATATCCCCCTAATTGTGTCCTGAAAGCATCTCATTCCCAGTGGGCTGAAACAATGCCAAATTCTAAAATATGGTTAAGTATGTGTTTATTCATATTATATTAAGGGAACATCATTATTATAAGTGAGAAACAATTTAATTTTCTGGTTAAGAGCAAATATTAAGTGTGAACAAACAATAATTAGAATATGGTAACAAAACACAGGATATATAAATAATAAGTGTAATGTTTATTTTCTTATTAGGATTGCATTTCTTGTGGGAAGATATTTTAAAAATAAGATGTGAATGATTGTATTTTTACTTAAGTATTCATTAAGCAGTGAACATATATTTGATTATTTACAAAAAGCAAGTTGATTATACATTTGACATTTGCTTTTAAATAAGATTATGATTACTATATTGTAGAAAAGATGCTGATGATTTTATCTCACAGCATTTACTTTTATTATGGTTTACTAATGACAGAAACCATATTTTAATTACTCATATTTACAAGGTTGTTTTAAGCTCTTTCATTTTTCCCACTTTTTATTATAGATTATTTACATAAAGTTTAATTTGTCCCTTGTTAGGGTACAGTTCTTTATATTTTGATAAACATACAGTTGTATAATCACCATCACAATTAAAATACAGAACAATTCCATCACTTCCCAGAATTTCTCCATATATTTAGTCAACACTTCCCCCCACTCTGTAGTTCCTGATAACAACTTATCTGTTTTCTTTCCCTGTGGTTTTGTCTTTTCAAGTGTGTTATAGAAATAGGATCATACAATATGTAGCCTTTGGGATCAGACTTCTTTCACTCAACATAACGTGTTTGAGATTCATTTATATTGTTGTGTGTGTCGTTTTTGACTTTGCAAGAATGTAATTGCTGCTTATTGTCATAATTTCTTAAGAGTTTAGAATTCTCTCCTCATTTTTCATCCAAATGTTTTATATAGCCTGAAATCACATTTTGGTTTATAAACAGTTGCTTGGCTTATAAACAAAAGAGGTGATTTTATTGGTTAATAATTTCTAAGAATTAATCTTGAGTTCTTCACTATAGTTCTCTGCCTTCCATTCCCACTTCCACCCTCAGTCTCTCTCTCTTTTTTGCTCTCACACTTGCTTTCCTTGTTCCCACAGGTATTTATTGTTCATGCCTTTGAACTCATTGTTTTCTGTTTGACTGATTGAAAGATGTAAGACCCATTTAGGTAGCTAGTTCTTACAGAAGAAAGAATCTCATTATCAGTTGTTTAATAAGGCACATTCACTTATTTTTCCATTCCTCACTGTACATCCACCAATTTCTGTAAATGGCAAAAATCAGTAAGAAGAATTCAAGAATCCTGGAATTGAAATGAATCTTTTGAGATCATGAAATTAATTTTCTAATCTCCCTCCCAATCCAGATGAGAAGGGGGGCTAGAAGTTGTTATCTAGGCGTCTCGGTCAAATTGCCTATGGGCTGTTGAGTATGAAAAGCGGGAATAACCAATGAGGTAAATCAAAAAGTCAGGTGTGCTGCTAAACAAATTGTCAGTTTAAACAGGCTAGGCTGAAATGGAACAGAAGCCAGGCAAGAAACCTGGAAAAATTTCTTGTGAGTTTGCTTTTTTATGGACAAGAAGTTAGCCATTCAAGGACATCTGACTGTGAAGAAGAGAATCTTCCCTGCCTTGGTTTTGGCTAGTGACTTTCGAAGACAAAGTTGAAGGCATCACATTTCCTGATTTAAAATTATATTATGAAGCTATAGTAGTCAAAACAGTCTGGTACTGTCATAAAAACTGATAGATAGACCAGCAGAATAGAATAGAGAGCTCAGAAACAAATCCAAACATATATGGCCAACTTATTTTGACAAAGACACCATGAGAACACAATGGGGGAAAGATAGTCTCGTTAATAAATGGTGCTGGGAAAACTGGATTTTCACATGCAAAAGGATGAAATTGGACCTTTATCTTACAACATACACAAAAATCAACTCAATGTGGATAAAATGCATAAATACAAGACCAGAAATTATAAAACTCTTTGAAGTGAACACAATGAAACAGTTCCTGGACATTGGCCTTGGTGATGACTTTTTTGGATATCACACCAGAAGCTCAGGCCTCAAAAGCAAAAATAAATAAATGGCACTACATCCAACTAAGAAGCTTCTGCACAGCAAAGGAAACAATCAACAAGACTGACATGGCAGTCTACATATGGGGAGAAAATATTTGCAAATTATGTATCTGATAAGGGGTGAATATACAAAATTTATAAAGAATTCATACAACTCAATAGTAGATAAATAAAAAAAAAACAGGCAAAAGACATGAATAGACACGTCTCCAAGTAAGACATGAAAATGGCTAAAAGATGCTCAGCATCATTAAACATCAGGGAATGCAAATCAAAACCACTATGAGATAACATCTCCACCCATTTGGATGGCCATCATCAAAAAGTCAAAAGATAGATGTTGTTGAGTGTGTGGAGAAAAGGGGACTCATACACTTGGTGTGAATGTAGATTGGTACAGACATTATGGAGAACAGTATAGAGGTTTCTAAAGAAATTAAAAATAGAACTACTGTATGACCCAGCAATCCCTCTTCTGGGCATACACCCAAAGGACATGAAATTACCACCTCATAAAGATATATGTACTCCCATGTTCATTCCAGTATTATTCCCAGTATCCAAGATATAGACAAGTGGAGGAAGATACTGTGGTATATACTGTTGTCCTTCAGTATCCAAGGATTATTATTAGTTCCGGGAACTCCCTCAGATACCAAAATCCTAGGATGCTCAAGTCCCTGATGTAAAAGGCTGTGGTATTTGCATATAACTTATGCACATCCTCTCATATACTTTATATCTGCAGTGCCCAACCCCTGTTCCATGAACTGGTACCAGTTCCTGGCCTATTAGAAACCATGCTGCAAAGCTCCACTGCTCTACCACTGGTCCACCATGGAAAAATTGTCTTCTGTGAAACTTGAGGGTGGTGCAGAGCAGGAGGTGAGCAGTGGGCGAGCTTCATCTCTATTTACAGCTGCTCCGCATCGCTGGCGTCACTGCCTGAGCTCCACCTTCCCTGCCCCCACCTGAGTCTGTGGGAAGATTGTCTTCCATGAAACCAGTCCCTTCCTGGTGCCAAAAAGGTTGGGGACCAGTGCTTTAAATCATCTCTAGATTACTTATAACACCTAATACAATGTAAATGCTATGTAAATAGTTGTTGTACTGTATTGTTTAGGGAATAATGACAAGAAGAAAAAGTTTGTACGTATTCAGGACAGAAACAATTTTATTTTGATCCATGGTTGATCGAATCCACGTATGTAGAAACCACAGGTATAGAGGACTGACAGTATAAACAATGGAGTATAATTCAGTACCCAGAAAGAATGGAATATTGCCACTTGCCACAATATGGATGAGCCTGGAGGACATTATGCTAAGTGAAATAAGTGGGATACAGAAAGAAAAATATTGTGTAATCTGAGCTGTATGTGGAATCTTTAAAAAACATAGCGAATAAAAGTGGTTATAAGGGGTGGGTGTGGGGGATTGGGGAGAAAATGGGAAGATGTAGGTCAGAGGATACAAGTAACAGATATGTAGAATAAACAAATCTAAAGATCTAAAGTACAACATCAGGATTATAGGTAATAAAACGGAGATTCATGGTTAATGAGATTTTAGTTGCTCTTGCTACAGAAACAAAAAAAAATAATGAGTATGTGATATGATGAAGTTAATTTGCTTCACTATAGTAACCTTTTTACTATCTGTGTGCATCCCATAACATCATGTTGTGTCCTTTAAATATAAACAATAAATTTTTTTTTTTTTTTTTTTTTTTTGTTGAGACAGAGTCTCACTTTGTTGCCCAGGCTAGAGTGAGTGCCGTGGTGTCAGCTTAGCTCACAGCAACCTCAAACTCCTGGGCTCAAGCGATCCTACTGCCTCAGCCTCCCGAGTAGCTGGGACTACAGGCATGCGCCACTATGCCCGGCTAATTTTTTCTATATAGATTTTTAGGTGTCCATATAATGTCTTTCTATTTTTAGTAGAGACGGGGTCTCGCTCAGGCTGGTCTCGAACTCCTGACCTTGAGCAATCCACCCGCCTCGGCCTCCCAGAGTGCTAGGATTACAGGCGTGAGCCACCGCGCCCGGCCTATAAACAATAAATTTTTTAAAAACTTCATTAATGAAGAACTTTTTATAACATCCAACATTTGAAAAAATCTAATTGATAGAAAGTTCCTTCTTTAAATTGGAATCAAGTAGCCATTATTTTTAGCTCCATGCTTTGTATTTACACAGAATATTTCACATATATAACTTTTTAATTGTCTGAAAAGTTTTCATTCCAAATACATCTTTTCCTTTTCAGGCAAAAGAATTCAAGCTTTTCAGTTATTTTTTATGTATTAAAAATAATCCATGTTTGCTGAAGAACCCATATTTGCTGAAGTTTCCCTTTAAAGTGTTGTGTCCAGAGCAAAATACAGTACCATAAGTGTGGTTTGACCAACATATAAATATTGAAAATTTATCTCAATTTTTCTGTAACCTAATAGCAAATTCATTTTGGGGGGAGGACGTGTTACATTGTTAATGGAACTGTAATTCATTTTATATAAATTGCAATTAATATACAATCTGAATAGTTTATTCAATAAACAGGATTTGTTTCTCTGTTAAAATTTGTGTTTTTTTTTAGTTCAATTATTCAGCATGTCAAGATTTTTAAGAAATCTTGATTCTTTTATCTATGTTAGTAATTGTGTCATCCATAATTTTGATTAATACATTTTATGGCTTTAGTCAGTTATTTATTTTTAAAAATTGAGCAGAACATGGTTAAGAATATAGCCTTTTCCATTCTTAGGGAGGGTGGACTCACTTGTCATTTATCCTTTGGGCATGATCGTTTAGCTACCAATATATATTTGAGATTAATCATAATTATCATTATAATGGCTAACATTTATGGAGTAGTTTATGGAGGTACTTTTCTAAATATTTTATGTTTATTAATTCATTTAATCTTCATGCCTTTAGAGAAAGGTATTATCCCCATTTTATGAATGATGAAGCTGAGTTGCAGATTGTCAGGAATTCTGAAGGATCTGAAATATTTACCTGACTTGGAAACCAAGAAATTAGCCAGCCACTGTTTTGTTGATGCTTGTAGAAGATATGATACTCCTGAGTCAGAGACAGGACTTTATTACTCATGGCACAGCAAGCAGCATGAGTTTCATGTTTTTTGTTCCCTTACCCCCCAAGTCCCATGGGGCTCTGGAAAGTGGTTCAAGTTGATGTAGCTCACTCAGTGAGTTGTGTCACAGGTGAGGAACCCCAAGTTTTGGAAACCCAATCTTTCATAATGGGCTGTAAGCAAACATGCCCTTTGTTCCACAGGGAAACACTGTCTTTGTATTACAAGGCTGTTTGATTGATATACAAACATCTGTGAAAAGATAGTCCAAAACAAAAGCTGCCAGTGCCTCTGCTTGAAAAACATGCAGAAACAGGAGAGACCCATATAAATTTGTCTCTCATCCCAGATTTTAAGAAATTTGCCCACTGTTACACAAATAGTAGGTGGATTTACTCCAAGTTGGCCATGAGAGACTTTCTCCATACTTTTCTTGGTCCAGATGTGGTGCAGCAAAGACATTTCTCTGATCCATTATCTAATAACAATGTCAGAAAAGGAAACAAGATTTGGCATGGCTTATTTTTAACAAATCTATGGCAGGTTTTTAGAAAAATTTTAAGTGCTCACAAACCATCTGTTTGCTAGCCTGCTCTAGAATTTTGTTGGGGAATAGTGTCAAGCTCACTGATCTTCATTTTCTAGAATCCTTTTACCTTAAAAAATGAAAGAACACTTGCCTCTTTTATGTATTATGTCTGTTATCCTCGTTTGTAACTCTTCCAAGGTTATCGGTTATGGTTCTGTGACAACATTTATGGTTTTTTTTTTTTTAATACCTTAAAACTATAATCCATTGGTCCTGTATACCTGTCCTCTTATTAATTTCTGAGCTTTGACTTTTCTTATTGATCATATTTGATTTTCCATTTCAGCTTCAACATTTCCTTTTTGGTGGAGAAGGTAAAAACCACCTAGGATTCAAGAAGGTCTGTTTAATCTCAGTTATCTGATGATAATATATCATTGTCACCAAGCAATAGGCTCATCCCTTCCTTAAAATTTTTCCCACACCTAAATAAGATCTTGAAGTTTTCTTAAAAATTTTTTTGTCCACTTCAGCCCATTCTGAGCATTTAGTAAGCCTTTAAGTCATGTTTCTTTACTATTCCTTCCATGTGCATCACTTCTGAGGTCAAACAATCCCTATGTAACTCTTGTGTTTCTTTGGATATTTTCTAATTTTTTCTTTGTTAGTGTCTTCTGAGGTTGGTGGGTCAGAATTTCACTTTCAGTAATTCATAATTTCAATATATCCCAATCCATTTTTGATTTTA
The DNA here is from genome assembly GCF_041146395.1 of Eulemur rufifrons. NCBI lineage: Eukaryota > Metazoa > Chordata > Mammalia > Primates > Lemuridae > Eulemur > Eulemur rufifrons. Next base: position 68,410,815 of record NC_091011.1, read on the forward strand.
GAGTTTCATGTCATGCCATCATATATAGCAGGGGTTGGCAACATTTTTCTGTAAAGGGCTAGATAGTAAGTGATATAGGAATGTGGGCCATAAGTCTCTGTTGCAGTTATTCATCACTGCCATTATACTATAAAAGCAGCTTATAGGCATTATCTAAATGAATGAGTGTGATTATATTCCAGAAAGGTTTATTTATGGACACTACATTTAAATTACATATAATTTTCATATTTCAGAAAATATTATTTTGATTTTTATTCCACCATCTGAAAATGTCAAAACCATTCTTTCCTCACAGAACATTCCAAAATCAAGCAGTCAGCCACTTTTAGCCCATTGACTGTATTTTGCCAGACATACACATGCGCGCACACACACCCCCCCATAATTATTTTTAAAAATATAGACATATCTTTTAAATATCCATTTCTGAAATCCATGCCACATTTCATTCATTTGCTTGGAATTATGAGCTTAAAATTTACATGGCCTTCCAAAAATTATTTCACAAGCTCTTTTGTGAAATAGTTCTTCTCTTTTCACTGAAATTAAATCTAAATTAGTAGTTCTCAGAAGAAATTATCAATAAGTCAATAATTTGTTAGGGGCTCAACTCTCTACTTTTGTCATTATTAGTATTATAATATGAATCTGAATAATGAAGTATACAACAACCAGCTGAGCCATCAGAGGTCTAGATAGTACACCAAGAATAATACTTACATAATTTTACCTGCGGTCAGAGCAAAACAAAACTGTCAAGAATGTCTCTTAGACAGGTAGAAGAGTCACGAAGCTTTACAACTAGCAAAGCATCTTTAAGCATAAGACAAAGCTTTGGCATAATCCAGAGCTTTTTATGTACTATTCGGTAAGTCAGGACATGGGCAGACCATAAGTCTTGAGTAGAATTAGATGAGTGAAGTATCTGGCTGGAATGGGACATTTGAAAATTGATCACACCAGGGCTCTCAAACAGCTAGGATGGCTATTAAACTAAATTTGCTTCTGTGCCTTTGGGTAAGAAAGATGTCCTACTATATTTACTTATTGTGGAACTTTAGCAAGGTTTTTTTGTTTATGCATTCTGGTACTTATTTACATTTTTAAAGATGACTACAACCAACCTTACATAGTCTGTCTGGGGAATGTTTTTGTTCTTATTTTTGATGTAAACTTTGTAGGTTATAAAATCTTAGCTGGAGGAGATGAGGAAGATGGATGAAAAGACTAAGAATGAGGAATAGTAAAGTTGTTTTTTTTTTTTTTTTTTTGATGTTCTTCTTTGCTATGGGCAAATCCACAGTACTCAGCTAGCTAGTGTACTGTTTGACTTTTTTTTTTCCTTTAGAATATATATCTCTCTTTTTGACAGGAGGGCTGATTTAGAGGTAACATTTGTTACTTTTTTTATATGAAAGAACTGTAAATTGACTAAAATCATTTATTTTTCTTGGAATTTTTACCTTTTTTGTTTCCATTATTCAACATCTCGAATAAGCAATTTGCAATTTTTGACTTCCAGCTAACTCATAATACCAATTTCCCCTTTGAACTAATTTTGAATTTTCTTTAACCTAAATACTCTTACGTGAACTTTATTCTTATCATATTAAGGCTGAGAAGACACAGTTTTATCATATGATATTGAATTTTCTTGCGAAATATAATAGTTTAGAATTATATGAATTTTATATTTCTGAGTTTTTAAAAGTTTTGGTTCATTGGCCTAGGTGGTTGCCACCGTGTTGAACTAAAGTTCTTTTTATGATGATGTACGTGCTATTTCACCAAAGTTATGGTCAGAATGGCTTTTAGAAGAGAAGGATTTTTAAATAAAGCATTTATAAAAAATACAGGCTAATCTCTTTGAGAGTTAAGACAACAAGAAATGAAATATTTATGAGTCAAATCTTGGCTGTATGAGAAAATACAGACAAGGCTGTGGTTTCATTACATTACTTACAGTATTTGTGTGACCTAAAAAATGAAAAGTACAAAAGACCTAATGTAGTCAGGTATGGGGGCTGCTGAGATATGGATAGCTAATGATCTGTTATGGTTTCCTCAGAGTGAAGTTCTCTTTTTATTTTTTTGAAAATGTTAATAGAGGATAAGGAACTACAACTAGAGATAAAAATACTGTTTGATGGCATAGGTGATACAAATTTAAGAAAGATGTAATTGAAAAATTATTAATGTGTACATTTTGTAGCCTTTATTTTGATAAAGAGATATACTTTTATTTCTCTTTTTTAGTCATATTTTACAACAAGAACACTTAGTCATTTTAACTAGTTCCTAATTAATTTAAATTTAAATATGTGGTAGTAAAAGTTAAAGTAAGCAGTTTGTTTCTTGATGCGGCAATTGAATTCTTCCTTGCAAAGTGTCTAAGTAAATTATGACAAACAAAGCTAAATATAGTATTAGTTGAAAAAAATCACCTCTTATTACTAGAAAATAAAAACATTTATTCAAATAAAGATACCTAATATGTTTTAACATAGTAAATTTCTAAAATGTTATAAATGATGCTGTTGAGGAAATAAATCCAATTTAAATAAGTGAAAAATTCACTGTGATGATTGTGATGTTCATAAGAATAATTTGGGGAAAACTGTTAAAATGCTAATTCCCAGGTCTGATCTGTATATTCTGGTTTTAAGTTTCTATTACTAATCTGAAAGAATAGAAGTCTGAAGTTTCACATATAGAAAACAAATTATATAAAGGAGAGAATACTATTAGTTTTCTTTAAAACAGAGACAGAAAGAAAGAGAGAGATTGAGAAAGATAAAATTTTGTGGTGAGTATGTTTAAAGTCTGAGACATTTTAGTTAGTATCTGTTTGTGTGTAATTTCTCCTGTGACATCTCAGTTAAAGTTTTTTCAGCTTTTTGTCTACATTGAGCTCAATTTACACATTATCATAGTGGTTGGCTTAAAAATACATAAAATAAAATCAGGATTTGGAAATCTTTTGAAGAATTTCATTAAATCCTTTTCAATCAAACATATTTGAAGTCTAGAAAGCCTTCCAGAGTTTTTCAATTGGCTGTTTGGAATTGGGAATATATCTTTTCCACAGAAAAAAGAAAGTTCTAAAATTGATTGGTTTGTGATCAAGATTGTGTTGTAATACTACTATTTAACACAGAAAAAGTAATTTATTTATTTTAAATGCTTGTGGTTGATGTTATCCTAGTTCATGAGACTCTTCGCAGTCAGCCAGATCCTGTTTCTTTGTTTTCACATTCTCAATTTTCTCAGAAAATTTCTGAATCATCTGGTTTCTGAACATTGTTCCTCCAGTCTCCTGGGGGAAATGGGTCGTCTCACATTTTTCTATGAGGTGAATTTAGAATTTGAATAACAGCTATTGGTTTCATGGAGTTCTAATTTTATAAGATAGCTGATAAAGAAGGTGGGAGAAAAGGAAAGGAAGAAGGAGAGAGAAATAAGACTACTTCACCCTTTGGCTGGCAGTAGGCAGGCTGCCTGGAATGTCTTGGCAGAGCAGTTGTAGAAAGGGAAAGTGGTCTGGTCATAGACGTCCTCTTCAGAACATAGGTAGCTGGGGTCCATGGGCTGTGCAGGAAGCAAGAGCCATACACAGCTGGTTAATACCTCACTCTCAGAGCACTCACTGACTTACCAACCAAAACATAGGAAAACAAAAAGGAGAGACAAAATTTATTGCTGAATTGAGATACCTACCTACAGTTTTATAATGACCTAACTATGGACAGTTGAATAGCAGTATTTAACATTTAACATTTGTAAAACATTTTACAGTTAATAAAGCTCTTATATTATCTAATTAGATCTTTCAACTAATTCTGCAAGATAATCTAGGCAGATACATTACACGCTCTTTGCAGATGAAGAAATAATAGGAGTTATTATTTACCCAAGGTTATATGGCTAGTAAATAGCAAAGCCCAGAATAAGTGAGTCATCTCCCTCTTTTTAGTCAAGTGCTCTTTCCCTCTGTATATACCACTTGACTTCTCATGAATTGGGGATCTAAATCTTCTGAATGTTTTCTGGATGTTAACTGCCTAGAAGGCAAAGACAGTGTCTTGTATTTCTTCTGTAGTTCTTTGCAGCATTAGTCCACACAGTGAAAGCCCAGCAGGAACATTTGTTAATGAAGATGTGGCATTGACTTCATGGAAAGAGGCTTGGCATCAGACAGATGGAGACCAAATCCTGGGCTCAGCCACATCCTGGTTGCATGACCTTGGGCAAGTTATTTAGTCTCTAAACCTAATTTTCTCATTTGTAAAATGTTAGATGAAAATAACTGTATTATAGTATTTTTGTATGAATTTAAAATAATATTTGTAAAGATCCAACACGGTAGCTGCCAGATAGTAGATGCCCTCCCTTCCACGGTCACTGTAGATCTTGTGATTCTTTTTTCCTAACTCCTCTCCCTCCTTTTTTTTTTTCTGCAAGACTGTTTTTATCTGTTTGTTGGCTTTGTTTTGCATGTTTTTCATTTTAAAACTAGAGTGCCAGGGTTTAGCATGAGGCAACCTGTTTTGCTAAGGGAGCATCCTCATATCTGACACTGTGACTTCTGAGGAGCTGGAAGAAAGGGAAATAGGCAGTTTACCAGAAGCAAATATATCATGTTTCTCATTTCTTGCCCCGCTTTGGTCAGGCAGTTAAGTTACAAATAACTGATCCAGAAATATCCTTTAGAGGAAAATCTGACTTAGTAGATGTGCTTAGAAGTCAAATATTGTCTCTGCCTGAACCAGTATATCCTTGGAATCTTGAAACCTGAAACTTAAAAACTAATTTTGAATTTTGTTTGTGGTATTTGCAAGTGAAGTTACAATTGTTTATTCATGAAGTTCTCTGAAGCTATTAGATGTGGCAAAACTAGATGCTGCCCCATTTTATTTTAAGATTGTCTTAGTTGCACAGCATTTTTTAAAATTCGTCAAAAGCGTTAGATTTTATTTGCTTTAAATATGATGTTTTTTGATTAATAAATTCATCATTATGATTAAGTCTCATTTTCTGGAGAAATATGTTTTGAAAGCAGTTTAATATAATAAATTTAAAATATTCCTCCTTTCTGTGTGTCATTTTGACTCTCTCCTTAGTGTTTTTTTTGCATTCCAGTAAAATGGGTTTGGAGAAAATGATTTCTATGTCATTTAATTCAGTATTTTATGTAACGTTTTTTGCAGCAACCACTGCTCTTCTGTTCTGCGGAACTCTTCCTGGGCCTATAACTAAGCTGGGAATATTACTCTTAACTTGGCTATGTTTTAAATTTAGGAAGCCAATTTTCCTGGTTCTGAAATGGAGTAATTTTCTGTTTTTATAAATAAGACTAGTCAATCAAAGTTACTATTGGAACTAGAATCTTGTCCTTTGAGCCCAACGGCTCAGACCATTTTAGTCTATGAAGTAAACTCTTCACAAGTACTGTTGTGGTCCTGTAGTAATACACTATCCTGTATGTACTGTCAGCTTCCATTTTACATGTGCACGTTGAAGAGATAAGGTTGAAAATATCAAGCTTTTTGTTATAGGTTTCAAGCACTAAGGAAAGACTAAGGAAGGGCATTTTAAAGATACTTTCACACTCATGTCTCTTCCCTCTCCTTCAGTAGTAGGACAGTACATGGGATAATTTAGTCAAAGAAGCACAATTGCCTTTCCCATTTGTCTGGAAATAATTATTTACTGAGGAGATATGTACTCAGTGGAAGAAAGGTTTGGCAAATGATACATATTCTTTCAGCTCATTGGTGTTGGGAGCATATGTTAGTGATCCTATAATAAAAAGCACATGCTTAAAAAGTGGTTACTGTGTGTGGGTTGTATCTATTCTTACACAATATTGTGTCATGGGAGGGCTTCATTTTGATTGGGAATAATGGATGAATTTAAACCAATATATAGTTCTGTCATTTTTTTTTAAGATATAGCCTTCTCTAGAAATATCTATTCATACAATGTAGAAGCTTGGTATTCCATTGTACTTACTTAGAGGTCAACTTTAGTAAAATTCTAAAGTAAATATATAGTGAAGATAAATGTTAAGTAATTTAAAAGAGAATTTAACAACTAGAGGAAGATGAAACTTAGACAAAGTCACATCACTTGGTAAGAATGTCAGTTTTGCTCCTTCTTTAAGGTTTTCCCATATACTTGCCACATTTATTATTTACTTGACTAAAAAAAAATTGTCAGTATGAACCAGGTTATATGTGTTCAATAAAAGTTTAGCACTGTAATGTTTATTTTGAGGGCACATCCTCTTGTTTGTTACCATCAGGGTTGGTCTTTTTAAAATTAATTGACCTGATTTTATAAAGTATTACTTGATTGCAATTTGGACATGAAATTTTATTATAGAACCAAGCCTAATGTCTGGCACAAAGTGTGGTGAAGTTCTGAATGCATATAAACCTTTCAATTCCTTCTCCTTGCTTTTAGAGGCTGCTCTCTTCTAAAAGCAGTCATATATGTTTTTAGTAATTCAGTTTTTTGTTTTTGTTAATACTTTTTTGGGCAGGATATTATGATTTCATTTAAGTTTTGCAAACCTCGTTTGTATTTAACCTAATTTCAGCCTAATATTTTTCTTATGGCCATTAGACCTAATTATTCTTAGAGGCTCTTAATTCTTAGAATTAAGGTGTTTGGGATTATATTAAAATGTAGGTATCTTAAGTGTATTTTTAAATTGTAAAATTTAAAATATAAGTTTAAGGTAAACTTTTTACGTAGAATTTCATTAGCATTATTAGTTTAGCAACATTAAACAATCATAATATTCTTTAGTTTCCTAGTTTTGCATCACAAATTTACTTATTGAGGTCATATGTTAAAATTGTTTTGTTGGCAAATAATAGTTTCTCAGCAGACCAGTGGTATTCAGAAATTACTTTCTGTATGCCCAAATGCCTATATTAGTTAAAAAATATTTAATTGCTATAGTTAATCTACTAAATCTAGGTTACACAGAATGATGAACTATATCTAGCAATATTTGTCTGCCCTGTTTTTAGGGAAAAAAAATAGACCTTCACATTTAATACATATGGTACTCACAAGGTGATAATTTCATAATAATACTCTCATTATAAATAAGACAATACCAAAACTTTTAATATTTTGCTTGATTTTTCTGAAGGAATAAGCACTATATATTATTAATCCCAATTGTAAACTGTGTCCAGTAGGTTATAGACCAAAGAAGTGTCAAATTATTTTTGTTGTCTTGTAATTTTATTTGCTTCAGTAAAAGCAGTGTATTACAAAGAATATGGTGAATGTTTTGTTATATAATGATATTTGTTGAATTTATTAATTTTAAAATACATTTTATATTTCCTAATGTAGTTTGAATTCTATATCATTGATGAAAGTGGAGAGAATTTGTTTTTTAATCAGTGTGTACTTCTTCTAAAATCATGTATTATGTTCATCTCTATGTCTTTAGTGTCCTACATTCTGTCTCATCTTCATAATTTCCTCCAATAGTATAAATCAAAATAACAGTATAGCTTTGTGGAGTGTGAGTGCAGTCATAAAATAAGAATGCAGCATTTGAAATACAAAAAGTAGGTTTGTATTTCTCCAAAATTTTCTACAAAATTGAGACTGCTTGAGACTTTGTATTGATTTTATGAAAGAGCAAGTAGACAAGTCATCTAAATTCTGTAACTTTAGGAAATCAAGAAGTGTTAGCCACTGTTGAATTTGAAAATGCTGCACACTTTATATATTAACTTTTAATCATAAATGAAAGTCAATGCATTCATTCTAACTGTAGCTTTTTCTTACAACTTATTTTTACTAAAAATGATTAAAAGAAAAAATTTCCTAAAATATTGTGTTTTTTAAAACAATGTGTATATATTTAATAGTTGTTAAGTGATAAATATCCCTCAAAACATTTATAGTCTTATTTTCATTTGAATGGCAATCTCATATTTTAAGATAGAAATTTCTTTTATTTCCATGAGAGCTTTAAGAATTTAGGATTTGAGCATTTGCTGTGGCATATGGTGCATTTTCTGTCCTATTTTGTATACCAGCCCATTAAGGAGAGAAAGTGAAGTAAGTAATCTAAAAATAACTCTGCTGTTGGCCTAATTTAACAACAACAAAAAAAGTCTTCTGTGCATAAGTAAAGTTCCACATTTTGTCTCCCCTAGTGGAAAATCTCTGAAGCATTTTGCCACCTATTCACAGAACAACATCTCATTTGGCATCATAATCGCAGCCAGAAGGGCTGTTTTGACGTTTTCGCAGTTAGTGTGCCAGCCCTGGTCATAGTGCTAACTTCCTCAGTCCAGAGAAACCCACCTTACTTGATGATTACAGTACAACTACCTCTCCAGCCACATACACCTTTTGCCAGAACACATTCATTTTCACGAAAAACTTAAGATCTTGAATTGAACTTGAATTAGTATTACAAAGAACTCAATGGAATGAAAAGTATACATTAAAACTAATCACAAGAGGTTTATCCATGTCTTTAAAAGTTCAATATTTTTTTCCTATTTATCTTTAAATTATCATAGGGCATCTTAAAAAATAGTAATAACTTGTAAGATGAAATAAGTGTAATGCATTTCTTTCATCTTTATATTTTCTTTGGTGATTTTTGCCATTTTGTTTATACTATTTACTGTTTTTTTGATTGTTAACATATTTATATTTTTTGGCATCTTGTCTTGCTCATTGGAGTACTCGGTGTAGAAACCAGAAGATAATGGTTCTTTTTCTAACTTTAAGATTTTGGGCATTTTGGACATTTTGTATAATTATATATTCAATATTGATTAGAGGTGCAAAGTGCCTCAAGAGCTTGAGTATGGGACATCAACATTGGAATGATGCATTTCTTCCTGGTGGGAGAACTACTTGGCCCTGATGTATTTAAAGGCTTTTGCACTTAACATTCAGAGGAACTTTTATTTCTTCCATAAGAGCTTTAAGAATTTAGTAGTGAGCATTTGCTGTGGCATATGGTGCATTTTAAATTTTAAAATACTTTTGAATCCTCCATAAGCATTCATTCACTGATATATTAGACGAGTATAAGCTTAGAACACCCATAAAGAATACTTCTGCTCTTGAAAAAAATAAGTTGTGGAGCAGAAAGGAAAGAAATTTTGTTAAAACATAACATGATTCAAGTATTAAAAGGATTGGAAGAAGAATAAGTAACAGCCCTATTAGGGAGCAACTGCCATAGGTCGTTGTGTTAATGCTGGGTATGAATTACACCTCCAGGGAGCCAGGTTCTTGGGAAGTCTCCCCCCACAGTGACTCTGGCCTGGGTAAGTGATTTGCCTTGGCCAATGGGACATCAGTGAATGTGCTGCAAGTAGGGGCTCCCTAAGTGCTTGCTCATTGGAACTTACCTTCTTGGAATGCTGCCATCACCATGAGAGGAAGCTTGGTATCACCTCCTTGAAGATGAAAGACCACATGGAGAAACCTAGCCCAGCAAGCCCAGGTGAGGTCTGCCTTTAGCTGCCCCACCAGATGAATTCAGCTTTGTGAGTAAGCCCGTGCCAGATGAGCAGAAGAACCACACAGCTAACTCACAGAATTGTGAGAAAAAATAAGTTGTTGATTTAAGCCATGAAATTTTGGCATGGTTTGTTACACAGATAAAAGATATGGGAACTTATCTAGATACAGAAACTTAACTTTTAAATTTTTTTTTTCTGTCTCCCTTTTATAGCAGTCACTTTGGTAACATTTCTGAAGTACCTACTATCTATAAAACACTGTATCTGGTTGCAGAGGGTTTAATAATAATTTTTCATAATTGTAATTGTGTAAAATGAAATTTGTTTCTTTTGATTTCCTGGTTAAGAGGGAGAAGTCTCAAAATGAGGGGAACATTCATAATGCTTCAAGTTCATACCATATTTGGCATGTTCTGGTTTGCTGCTTAGGAGGACTCTTCATTGATCCACATGGATGAGAGACTGTATCTTCATGGGATCAACTCACCTTAAGAGAGGAGAGATTTGGGGTTTGCAGACCGTTCCCAGGGCAATGGATAGTCATGAGAAGAATGGGTGTTTATTCAAGCAGATGTGGTTGTGAACTGCTCAGATGGACGGTTGTTAACTTCTCCACTGTAGAATTTGTGTCAGAGTCCTAGGAAGGAAAACAGGGCCCCCAAAGAGCAACAATACTAAGCTCACTCTCTGTAAGACTTTATGGACATGATGCTGTTACACTTTGTGAATAATGTACAAGACTGTGGCACAAATACTAGTGGAGGGGATTTTTGCCCATTTCAGTAAGGTGCCATTATAGATAGAAATATCAGGTGCTGGAAGAGTAAGTGAAGTAGGAAGCCAGGATACTGGTACCAAAAAATGGTTAGGACCATAGGAACAGGAATGTGGTCCCTGTATTTCTAATGGCTTATGCCTGTTGTTGCTAGGATGTATTCCACATAGGATGCAAGTTATCATTGTCCACAGCAGGAGAATAGAGAGGTTCAGAGGATCTTGGAGAAATACACAAAGGAACATCCATGGGAAACCTCTGGGGACTTTCTTACCTAGTTGGGAGACATTTAAAGGAAGTTAGAGTATGCAGATTTAGCCTTTCTCATTTTTACTAATTTGACTCTTTTGGTTTCCCAGCCTGATGTGGCCTGGGAGAACATGAGTGTATGTTGACTTTTTTTCACTTCTGTTGTCTTCAGAAAAAGTGACAAAAGACAAGGCAACAGTACAAAATATTTCTGATTAATTTCAGTCTTGAGTGTATTGTGCAATTGTAGGATATTGACTAATCCTTCATCAGCTATTGAATCGTGATGGAGTAAGAATTATAGAACTATGGAAGGGACTCCTGGAAGACCCAGAATCAACACTTTGGAAGACAAAATAATTTCCAATCTCTCTAGTTACCTAATGTGGTACGCAGGTAGGTGATTAATGTTCAAGGACCTGATCAAATCAATATTGTGGAAAAAGAAGGAAATTAGAAAGACCAAATATGAAATAGAGTGTTATGACTTCTAGGAGAACCATGAGAAAAACATGAAGTCCAGGAAGAAAGACAGCTGAGAACTTCTAACATCCTGAATAAAATCACTATGATTTATTAGAAATGGGTTACACTTGGCAAAGATTTTTATATATTTAAAGCAGTGACAATTAAAAGCTCAACAAGATTTTTGGGTAAATCATTTTACCACATCTAAAACTTATTTGAGAAAAGAGTTGAAAATTTTCAGGCCCATTTATGAGGAAGGTAAATGAGAGGAGAATGAAACCATGTTTTATCAATGAGGATTTCCTGTGTGTCATGTTTCATTCTACAAAGAATTTATGAGAACTATAATAAGAAGACACTCTAGTAAAATCTGATGAAGTAGAAAAGAAAATCAAATCAAAAGGAAGGAAAACATGATTTAGTTTAGAAAGTCAAAATGAGGAAAGATATCTACCAGAATGAAAGACAGAGAGAGCTAGAGTTAAGTTCTTCATTTGCCTCTGTGATTCCTGGCAGTTAAAGTGAAATGTAATTAGTTATAGAATATCCATTTTGAAAAAGAAGGAAGAATAACATTCTTCAGAAAAGGGAATGCTGTTATTTCTAGTAAATTCTAGAAGACATTTCTCATGTTGGGTTTTACCTGGGGGGTATATAACTCATTGACCACATTCCAGCAACAGATTTTTCTGAAGGATTTTTTATAAAATTTAAAGATATACCATCATGGTACAACTCCTTGAGTTTGATTATGAGAGGGACTAAGATATATAGCACTCTTCTTTTTTTCATTATAGCATATTTGACTTTATTCATTTATACAACTTCAGTTATACCTTTTGAAACAACTCCAGATTTATGTTTTTAATCTCCAGTTTCTCCATTGTGCTATAGATGAATGGTTTAAACAGTGTACTGTGTAAATCTTCCTGGATACTGTTTCTTCTTTGAGTTTTTTGGTTGGAATGTAAAATATTGCTTGCTTGTGTTTCTCTAGTTCTACATTTCCTTATAGTTATTGATGTTCAGCTCCGAGAATGAACTTACCTTCATTAAGTTAGTGATAGTTGTTGGACTTGAGGGTCTGTTTTCCTGAAAAAATTTAAGTTATATCATTCTAAAATTTTGCCTTATATTAAATAAGCAAAGGCTTCTTGAAAACAGCAACTAAATAAACTGAAATCATGAAAGAAGAACTGAAATAAGTAAAAGTAAATAGAGTTCTCTCAGCAATTTAAAATTTACAAATTTGTATGTGAAACAGAAAGGAACATAAACAGTTGTTTTGTTTGTTGGTTTTTTTTTTTTTATTTTGAATCATTGACTACTCAGTGTCAATTTAACTACCTAATCATCACCTTGGTCAACCTACTTTTCTCCATCTCCAGTGTTACGATCGTAGTGTAAGGCACTCTCAGATCTTTCTTGGCCTGCTGACGTAGTCTCCTAGAATATATGTTGGTATATACTTCTGGTATACACTCTTCCTATTTTATCTCTTTCCCCCCCCCATATCAGTGCCAACCAGAGTGCAGGCACATTATAGGTGCTCAGTGGCTTCTTCAGGGACACTTGTACACCTCTCTAGCAGGTTCTCTAACATAGCAGCCAGAATGATGTTTATAAAACACGAGCCATGAGAGTTGTATAGTACATGGCTTCTCTCCTGACTGTTCTCCCCTTGCTCTCTGCTCTTCAACACACTGATATCTGTTCATTGCCTTCAACTTTGACACCTGCCTTCTTGAGCCTTCATAGGAGCTTTTTTCTTTGCTAGGAATATTGGCTGTTGGTGTTCCTACTCTGTTCCTCTACTCAACCCTCACATCTCAATTCAAATGCAGCTTCCTCGTGGAAGTCTTTTCTAACTTAACTATGCTATTGGTTCTCATAGCACCTTTTTCATCCAGAGGCTAAAGTTCATAATGACAAGCAGTTGATTAATTTTTGCCTGCTTGCATGCCTCAACTAAACTGTAAGCTCCATAAGGGCAGGGACCTTTGTTTCCCTGTCCGTTTGAACCCAGCACCTAGCATGCTACCTAGTATAGGGTCAGAATTAAATAAGTGTTTATTGAATAAATGAGTGAATCAGTGAATGAACTAAGCTAAAAAATGAAATAAATGGAATAAATAAGGGAAAAGATTAGGCTATTATTAAATTTAGAAATTGAATTTATATTTTGAAAACATTTGAGTCAAAGTGATAGGTATAAAGACATTTAAAATGATAGCTATAAATGAGAAGAATAGGAAAAAAAGAGTAATACTATAATTCCAGAAAACAAAGTTAATTAAAAAATAAAAGCTGAAGGTTAGATAAGGAAATATAACATTAAAATGAAATCAAAATAATGGTAAAAATATATGAGTTTAAAAATGTGAAATGAATAGGTAATTGTGATTAAGAATTAATGTGGGAAGAATGGTAACCAGAGGAGCTGTGAGGAAGTCCCAGTTTAAGGTATCCTTTGGGAAACACCTGAGTAAGCCAGGACAGGTTCTTCTTTTAAATTTTTTTTTAAAAATTTAATGCATATACCCATAGCAGATCTCAGCAGCTATAGCAAAAGAGTCAACATCCAAATTACTTATACACTAAGCCTGGCAGGTGAAAATAAGTTTATTATCTCAAGGCAAATTTTTTTACCGTGGTTTAACAAATGTAGATTCTACTTTGAGCTGGATTATACCCTATATTTATTTATAATCATAGGATTATAATAATGCTTTACAAATATTTATATCTACATTACTTTATTTGATCTTTATAGCCACCTTGTGGGACAATACTTTATTGTCATTGAGAGGAATCTTAAACATCAATTACTTTCAAACTTCTATTTTAGAATTGGGAAATTGAAACCTTGATAAATTAAGACATTTTAACTAGTGTGTTTTAGTCAAGATGAGATTAAAACCTCCATCATTTGATTGTCTTGGGGCTAACAAATTACCATCGATTAGGTGGTTTATAAGCAACAGAAATTTATTTCTCATACTTCTGGAGGCTGGAAGTCAGAGATGATGGTGCTAGCATGGCTGTGTTCTGGTGAGGGCTCTCTTCTGGTTTACAGACTGCTGTCTTCTCATTGTATTCTCACAGGGAGGAGGGCAGAGCAGAGGAAGCAAACTTTTTTGTGGCTGTTATAAGGCCGCTAATCCCATTCATGAGGACTCCATCCTTATGACTTTATCTAATTCTAATCATCTTCCAAAGACTCCATCTCCTGATACCATCACATTGTGGGGTAGAGTTTCAACGAGTGAATTGCAAGGGGACACAAACATTCATTTCATAACACCCAATAGAGTTCTATTTCTACCATAGTGTGTTAGCATATTTCTGCTTACTAATTCTTGAGTTCACAGTGTTTGAATATTTTGTAACATTTATGAACAATAATGGCAAAAAAAGAATGGGAAGTTCTAATAAAAATTGTTCTCCTTCCAGATTTGGAGTGAATTAATAGAATATTTATGCCACTCATACTGTCCTTATGCATAATTTCTTATTCTGTGTGAAATTTGTCCTCATTAAAGCATGATTTTCAAAATGGAAAATATTAATCGTTTTTAAAATTACTGAAGATAGAAAAAGTATGTGATAAAGCTAAGAATAGACAGCTGTAGTAAATGACTGGTTATATATCAGCGTAAGGTTTTTTTGATGACTACTTTTTTTTTTTTTACCTAGTCAGAATCTAGCTTTGAAAAGATCTCAAAAAAACTAGAATAGATAAAATCTCATAGGGATAAATTTAATAGAGATTAATGTAAAGTTCTTTATAGATGTGTAAGTTTAATAGAAGTTTATGCAGTGTAGTTTTTAATTGGCTACAGGCTTAATTTAAACTAACAGAATGACATTCATTGATTCAAATTTTAAGACTTGATTATGTGCCACATAATTTTGCTGGGTATCAGAGACCCCAAGACTCATGTTGTCACCTAATCCTCACAGTGTGGAAGACATGTAAGTGAACATATTATTCTGCTACACCATAAGTACAGTTATAGAGGTTTTCACAGGATGCAAGAGGAAGGCAGAGAAAGGAAAATATCTCAGAATGGGGGGCGGAGAGAACAGAGGCTTTCCAGAGGAGAACCCTGAATTGTTCAAAACACAGTTTGACTTACATACAAAGGTTGGAAATGAAGGTTGTTCTGGCCCTTTAGGGCAATGATTTTCGAAGTGGTTGACCACCTTATGCTGGGCAGGGAAAGTTCATTTTGGAATTATATTAATCCCCAAGTACAAGTCCATTCTTTCATCCCCATGAGTGAAAAACAAATATGCCTAGGTTTTAACTTTCATAAACAATTAATGACTACTTACTAATAGCCTAAGTTAGTTATTAAGTCTTATTAAAATAGTATCTATTAACAAAATTAAGCTCATTACTAGAGTCTACTGAGTATTTTAATATTCTGTCAGAAGTCAGTGTGACAAAATACTTGCTATATTGTAGGGCTCCAGCTGCTCATGCTCACAAAACAGGTGGCCAGAATTATCAATGTTTTCTCACAAGATGTTTTGTTATCCGTATATCAGCTAGGCTGACTGATTATGGTGTTTAAATGCTATTATTTTGCTTATGATTTATAAATGATTTATATTTACCATTATTTCCAGGATTGTTTCCTTTACTTAATATGGTTAGCAATTTGTACTTATATCAACATTATTTTTGGTTTTTGCATATCTTAAAGTATAGTTGGTAAATTATGAGCCAAATCACCTTTATCAGAGCTTTGCAAACATTGCCATGCTTAAGAATCAACCGTAAAGCTTGTTACAAAACAGATTCCTGGGTCCCACCTGCATAAATTGTAATTCAGTATGTCTGTGTAGAGACTGGTATTCAACACTTCTGAGAAACTCCAGGTGATGCCGATGCTGCT
This sequence comes from Eulemur rufifrons, assembly GCF_041146395.1. NCBI lineage: Eukaryota > Metazoa > Chordata > Mammalia > Primates > Lemuridae > Eulemur > Eulemur rufifrons. Next base: position 68,426,738 of record NC_091011.1, read on the forward strand.
GATTTTCCAGCCAGACTTTAAATAGCACCTGTCTGTTTCCTTATTGCTGAAGTGGATGTACAGAGCATCATCCCATGAAAACGTTCCTGTATGATGGCATCTCATGTCATTTAGTTCTTCTCTACTTGAAGGTGGTAATTGACAAGATGGGGTGAGTAGATTGGTGAATGTCAGTGTCTCAGAATGTTTTGGCCAACTTCAGTAACTCACTTTGAAAAAAAGATTGAGAGAGTCTCATTTCAAGCAAATTGAAGTTGATCAATGTGGCTAAATCAATCACATGCTAGGAGAACACACACGATAAATCAATGTGTCTCACCCATCACATGCTGAAAAGACAGAAGGGATAAATGTGGCTGGAGACATTTACTGGATTATCTAGGGTTTTGTGTGCCATGCTTAACAATTTGCATTTATCCTAAGGATAATAGTAAATTATCAACACATTTGAAACCAGAGGGCGGCATAACAGAAGTTATGAAACAGGAATGTGGCAAGAGTGGAGGCAAAGGATATCAGTTTTGGAGCTGTAACAACACTCCAGGTGAGAAAAATGAAGGACTTGAACTAAATAAGCGGCAGTGAGAATAATAAACACAGTTCTGAGAGATATTAAGGAGGCAACAATAATGATAATAGCAGCTAACATTTATTCTGTATTCACTATGGGCTGATCACTCTTCTAAGCACTTTATGGATATGAATTAATTTAATCCTGACAGCAGCCTAATGAGGAAAGTATTATTTTTATTTCCAATTTACAGATAAGGAAACCGAGTCACAGGCTAGGCTATTTGTCTAAGGCCACACAGCTGGCAAGGGCACAGTAAGAATTTGAATTCCAGCAGTTTGACTTAGAACCTGTACTCCTAAACTGCATAGTAAATTTGATGGAATTTGATGGTTAATTGAATATTAGAAGGAAAAGTATAGGATACTGAAAGATTTCTAGACATTACTAGTCTGTACCAATACAGGAAATGTAGGGGGTAAAGTATATTTGGAGTATGATGAAGTGGACAAATGAAGGATGTTATGGACCCCAAAATTCATATGTTGAAATACTAACCCCTAATGTGATGGTTTTAGGATGTGGGGCCTGTGGGAGGTAATTAAGTCACGAGGGAATGAGATTACTGGCCTTCCAAAAAGGACCCCAGAGAACTCTCTCATGCTTTTTCTACCGTATGAGGAGATAAGGGGAAGACAGCCATCTGCAACTCTTAAGAGGACTCTCACAGAACTGGGTCATGCTGGCACCCTAATCTCTGACTTCCGGCCTCCAGAACAGAATAAATTTCTGTTGTTTATAAGCTATGGTACTTTGTTACAGCAGCCCAAACTGATGAATACAAAGGGGAAGGGAGAGGATAAATTCAATTTTTGACATTTTGAGTTTGAGAAGTCCTTAGGAAGTCTAAGGAGAATTATCTGGTTTGGCAGTGGATATATGTATCTTGAACTGTAAAAATCTAATATGAACTCACAAAATCATGGTTGCTAAATTAGCATGGGCAGGGTGTTATCAAATGGATAAAACATGTCTGTAACACTGCATTCAGTTCTGCATGTCACATTTTAACTGAAGTTAGAGTTTATCCAGAGGCAACCATCATGCTGAAAGATTGGGAAACAGTGTCATAAGAAGAAGGGGTAAGGACCTGGATTGGTCAGTGCAGAGTTAAGGAGATGTGGGGAGGTGTGATAGTGCACAGTGTTTCAGAGAATAGTTATATAGAACAGGGAATTTATTTTCCATTGCCTTAGTATTCAGAATAGGACCAAATAGACACAAGTTATTCAGAGATGGATACTGAGAATAAAATATGTCCAATATGGGAAAATATTGCCTTATGAGGTAGTAAGTACCTATGAAAAGAAATATTGAAATACTGTCAGTAGGGGTACTGTAGAGGTAATTCCTGTTTTGCATGGATTATTGAGTCCATCAGAACTTGATAGCATTTTAATTATATGTTTTAGGTTGTTTTATAATTTGTTTATAAGCTACTATTTTTTGGTTTTAATACGTCAGTTCTGAGTTTTTCTTCACAGAACTTGAAATTGAAGTAATTATTTTTCTTGGCATAAAACATATAAGCCATTACTATTTAAGATGATAATTGCTAGAAATGTATAAGGATTTTCTTTAAATATCAATCTACCTTTCGTGACTGCTTTAGTTGTTTTAGCAGAATATGATTGTTTACTTAAAGAAATAATTTACCATATCAGTGATTCTAAATCAAAATAGTAGAGTTTTAATTCTATTTAAAGCAAAATGTCAAAATAAAGTGTAGTTTCTCATTACTGGATTTACAGTCGTTGGTTTTTTTTTGGGGGGAAGGAGGGGGCCGCTGGGAGTTTTATTACCAACAATGAAATACAACCCTCATGTTGTACTGTGTGGGATAGATACTGTAAATTTCTGGGCTTGCTTTTCCATTGATCTGGACTGCCATATGGGAATCCTGTTCAGCTGATCTTTATTTCCTGAGTCAGAAATTCTGTTTTACCCATCCTTGGGGCTTTCAGCAGCTATTCTCAGTGGGCCTTCAGGTATTGCACATGAAAGAGAAGGTTCAAAGGCATAGAAATAAGGTTCAGGGCTGTAATGTTTACACTGCATTTTAAAAAAAATTTCTAAACATTTTCTGAGCTGATGGATCAGCATGAAAGCTTAATAGATCTAAGACCTTTTATATGCTGTAGTATAGATAACATTTGCATACACATAATTTTTAAGGAGTGATATGGGATTCATTAGTTATAAATTGATACCAAACTTACTTGGTATGTGATTTTTCCAGTAAGCATAATTAACAACATTGTGATTAATTTTGTAAGTTTTTAGATTTTTCCCCACAGATTTGTTTACTTGTTCCGCTTTATTTTGTAGCTGACGATTATATTGAACTGTAGTATAGCCTATAATCAAAATAAGACCAGCCTGAGCAAGAGCAAGACCCCATCTCTACTAAAAATAGAAAGAAATTAGCTGCACTACTAAAAATATATATAGAAGAAATGAGCCGGTCATGGTGGCACATGCCTATAGTCCCAGCTACTTGGGAGGCTGAGGCAGAAGGATTGATTGAGCCCAGGAGTTTGAGGTTGCTGTGAGCTAGGCTGATGCCACAGCACTCTAGCCCGGGCAACAGAATGAGACTCTGTCTTAAAATAAATAAATTAATTAATTAACAATTTTATAATAAACATACATTTCTGAGGTTTTTATTTTTTGTATGGTCACCTACATGTATTATATAGGAATAAAAATGTTGATTTTTTTTTAAAGCAAAATTGTAATGAAAATACCAATAGGGAAGAGGCCACTGTTATAAGTTTATCACTTATTTAATAAAGTGTATTTTCATTAGAAAGATCTTCTATCATCATAGGTTGATTTATAGTGTGAAGTTAGCTTATGTGACAGTAATTTGAACATAATCTGGATCTCTGAGTAGTTACATATTACACATTTATGCATTATAAGTGGTAGATGGACACCTTTGCTACTTCTCTCAGATGTGTGTACAAACAAAATATTCAGATGGAATATAAAAGTTTGGTAAAGATCTTGTGTTTATTCTTAAGTAAAAAAATGTTTATAAAACATTTTTAAAAGCATCATAAAATAAACATTTGTGTTTTCTACCATACACAGCATTTTCTTATTAAGCAGGTTTCTGACATTCTGTTAAGCTGTAACAGAATGTATGCTTCTAGGAAGTTTACATACATCAAAAGACTTTTTGACAAGTTGAAGTTTGTTTTCTGCATGGAATTATGGGAGGATTTACAAAAGAGAATATACATGCTTAGCAACTGATCTATCAAAATATTTTTGACTTGATTTTCCTTTTATGGGCTTCTGTTCCATTTTTATTCTGTCTTCTGTGTATGTGTGTGTGTGTTGCCTATAAAATTTGCATAACATAAATATATCCTGTAACCACAGTCAAAGTGGTTATTTGGAGATATATTGTTAGGCCCTAAGGAGTAAGTAGGTGTATGAGGCAAAGGATACTAGAAATTTCATAACACAGTTTATCTTCCCTCACTCCTACCTACAAACATAATTGTGATGTTTAATAAACCTAGCGTCATTTTCATGTTAAATGCTAGACAATGTCAATCTCTAGATTTGAAAAGTGGTAATATAATAACCAGCATGTGAAAAAAATTGATGTTTATTCTAATCATAAGGTTCAAAAATTGGTTAAAATCATTCTATAATTTAGTTTTAAAATACAAATTCTTTATTTGGGTGAATGCTCAGGATCCTGGGGTTTCTTGTGATATCTGGAGATTTATTGGTTATTTGGTTCCATTGGTGTGATGCCTTTAAACTCTGAACTTCCCAAACACTCTGATTTTAATCTGTATTATAACACATGACATAATCTATTGTTATAGACCTGTTTTCCAATAAACTCTGAGATATTTGTGATCAGGGACAATGTTTTATCAGTCCTTGTCCGAAGTCAAGTGTTGCATTTAAGAGGCAGTAAGCAAATAGTATGGCTGGCCTATTAAGAGCAACATCAAAATAGAATATATTTTCTTCTCCTCCTCTTCTCCCCTCCACCCCCGCTTCCCTACCCCTTACCCCTCTCTCTATTTCTCCCTCCCCTCTTCCTCCATCGTCACTATTATTGTTTGGTTTGTATTTTTTTTTTTTTGAGACAGAGTCTCACTCTGTCCTCTGGGCTAGAGTGCAGTGGTGTCATCATAGTTCACTGCAACCTCTAACTCCTGAGCTCAACCAATTCTCCTGCCGTAGCCTCCTGGAGTAGCTGTGACTACAGGTTTGTACTGCCATGCCCAGTTTTTTTTTTTTTTCTGTTTTTAGTAGAGACTGGGTCTCAATCTTGCTCAGGCTGCTCTCAAACTCATGACCTTAAGCAGTCCTCCCTCCTTGGCCTCCCAAAGTGCTAGGATTACAGGCATGAGCCATGGCGCCTGGCCTTCATTATTGTCATCTTAATCTTGTGTGCTAAGGATGTTAGACACTTGTGATGATTACCACAATTCATGATTAATCCTTACCACAACACTTTGAAGCATTTATTTTACTAAATTTAAGGATGAAGAAATAAGGATATAAACATCAGAATAACTCCTTCGGTAAAGCATAACTAGTAAGCAGTAAAATCAGAATTCAAACCCAGTTCTAATCCCTGATTCTGTGCTAATAGCCACTACTGACTTCAGTGATGGAATCACAATGGCTAGTTTGTGAATTTCTGTCACTAAACATGCAAGCCCCAGTATTTTTTAACCATCTATCACATTGCCTTGTATCTATCTAACTCTAAATAAAAGTTTTAATAAAAGTTTGACACAAATGGATGAATGAATGAAAGTCTCTCATATTAACATCCTATTATATAGTCCATCGATTCAGTCAAAGATCTTTTAATTGAGTATTTTAAAGAGTAAAAAGTATATGATTTTTCCGAGTCAATATGCAGAATGAATACCAAGTTAATGACTAGACAATATTATTCTATCTTTTTATGTAATTGCACACTTAAGTGGAGTGTGAATCTTCTCTTCTGGACTTGGATTACACCTTATGTGTATTATTTGATTCTAAAATATTAAACTATAATGGCAGCAAATAAGTTTGGACTCCCTAGCCTAGAAGTTTTTAGGATTGAGAATAGTAACTGATGACTGTGGAGAACTTGAAAATCTCTTAAGAAGACTAGTCCAGAAATCCCTTCTGTGTTATCTGAAGTTACTGTAGACCACAAAGCCTCATCCCTGGTGTTCAGTGAATCAGGATTCCTGCCCTTCCTTCCTATGAGCCTGTACCCCTACACAAAGTACAACCACTTTTTAATTTTAGTGCAGGGTATCCAGTAGAGAAATTCCTCTCTCAGTCTCAGACTGATCACACGCCAACTTGGGCACATGCCCATAGTGATCACACAGTTATTCTTATTTCACAAAGCACTCATTTATATGTACTATGGAAGTTGTATCAAAAAATATTTGGTTCTAGTGAAGAATGTTACCTTTCTTTAGTGAGATTAATATGAAGAAATAACAGTTCAGTTGAATTTCGTATGGATTCATTTAAGAACCTACTGTATGCATGGAAGGTACTGTGCTAGGTTGGTCATGGGGGGATTTATAGGTGAAGAGAACATAATATTTCTCTCAAGGAGATTAAAATATAGTGGAAGAAATATTTATATAAATAGATAAGTAAAATGCAAGACCAAATGAATTAGGTGCTAAATAGATAACAGCACCCTATGGAACGTTCTGTTCTAATTGGGCATCAGAAAAAAAATTATGGTGGGCATGGTACGTGACCTGAGTTTTGAATAATGTACAGATGCCTACTAGCTTTATTTATGTAAATATTCAGACACATAATAGCACACACATTCTTAGTATGAATTTGTGTGTGCATATGTATGTGTCTATAAGGATATGTGTGTATGAATGTACAATCACAGTGAGATTAACATGTACCCCTCCTAAATACTTTCACTTTCATGAAATGTAAACAATAGAAACGTTTATATAATATCTCCATTATTTGATGCTATTACAATATTATCTTGATGTAGATGTTGGGTTTGGCATCTGAAACTATTTGTACTCATTATTAAATAGTATAGTAACCTGTACAATACTTATAGTGACATGTGGGCCTGTGCTAAAGGGGAAAAATTGTAGATTTTAGAAGAACCTGGTTATGAAGGGACATACTTAATCTTGTCATGAAAATTCCTAAATTCAGGGCCTTGGAAGCTGTATTCAGTCAGTAACTGGCTTGATTTAGATTAGTCTGGATGAGTAGGAACCTAGGTGAAGGAAGATATCACAGGTCAAATATTTATACTTGTGTCATCTTCAAATGATTAAACCAAAATAACACTCTGGTTTAGCCTTGTAAGTAGGTTTTTAGGTTCTCCCAATTCTGTCTCTCCAAATCTCCTATTTTTTTTTTTTTGGTTGATACACTTATTATATATTATAGCATAATAAACTACTACAAACTTACTAATTTAAGCTACCACATTTATTATCTCACAGTTTCTTTGGATCAGGAATCTGGGCATGGCATAGCTAGGAACTCAACTTTAGGTTCACTTACAAGCTGAAATCAAGGTGTCAGTGAGGGCTGAAGTCTGATGTGATTGCTCAACTGGGAAAGGACTTTCTTCCAATCTCACAAGATTATAGGCAGAATCCAGTTCCTGTGAGTGATTGGATTGAGAGCCTCAGTTCTTGTAGGGTATTGACTGGAGGTTTCCCCATTACTTACCTCATGAGTCTCTCCATATGACAACCTATTCTATCAAAGTCAACAAGGAAGTCTCTAAACAGAGTTTGCTAGCAAGATGGGAGTTACATTCTTGTGGAACATAATCATGGTAGTAACATATCATCACCTTTGCTGTTTCTTGTTGATTAGAAGGAAGTCTCAGGTCCTTCCCATACTCAAGGGAAAGGGATTACATAAAGGCATAAATACCAGGAAGTGGAGCTCATTGGGGGCCACCTTAGGGTCTGTCTGCCATAATGCGTAAAACCTCTTTTGGTTGGGAGACACCTATTCTATTATGATAGATAAAAGACTTAGAATTCAAAAAGGTGAAACTCATCAACAGTAAATTTTACTTGTCAATGAACAAGTAAAATGACATCAGATCTTTTTTCTTTTTTAATATATGGAGAATGTAAAGAGATTAAAAAGGCATTGGATTGATGAAATAGAAATACGAGGGAAAAGAAGAGCAGATTTTGAGAATTTATGAATTTTACCTAAAATGTTCCTTGCTTTAATTTCATAGAGATCAGTGGAGGTTGTGCTTGGAGATATTTTGTCATGTGACTACTTATAATTATAGCTTTATTATGATTTAAAAAGAATTTAAAATCATAGCTTCTTCTACCTTCACTTTCCTCTTTCCCTCTCCCAGGGTATTTCTTATGTGAAGTACTGTATTAGCTGTATGTTTATAGATAGTACCAGGAAAATAACAATAAAAAATGGTGAAATAAAATAAATATTGAGTATCCTGTGAGTAACCAAAATACTGATTATATAAATTTTATAGCTGATTTTGGCAATGAAAATTGGCAGGTTCATGATATAGTTATTTGCATTTATTGGAATATTAGGGACAGGCCACAGGCTAATGATTAAATTGGTTTGAATGATAATCAGAGGGATGCATGTGGTAAACTCCCTTGTGCTTTATTTTGTTCCTTAATATGTCTTAAAGTTTAAGTATATTCCTGCAGTAATTCCTGTTTTGCCACCATAGACTGTAAAAGAGTTTGCTTTTAATGTGCAAACACATCTAAGAGATTTTCTCCAACACCTAATTGATGCATTTCTCTCACTTAGTTAACATAATCATCTGTGGTTGGTTGATCATGGCCCAATATTATCATGAAAAATGAACAAAATAGAGAATTCAACTTCAGGTCACCACCTCTTATCCTAACATAAACTTCATGAAGTAAACCCTTGTCAGACTTCTTTGTCACCCTAAAATGACTCACCTCTTATTGATGAAGCTAATTCTTAGATTTGGCCTTTCTTACATTTTTGGTGTAAATATTCTATTACTAAATTTATTTTAAAACTTTATTTTTATTTAGTATTCAAATTTTCTTTTTCCCCTTAAATTACTCACTAGTCTGGAATCAAATCACTCCAAAAATAGCATTTTTTAAAAATTTCATGATTAAATATTTTTAGTCTCATCTGTATGGTCTTAAACATATCCATTTTAGTGTTGTTTGCCCTATGTTAAAAATGCCTCAGGGATTCAAGGACAATGACTATAAATCTTTTACACTTCATACAATTAGGCATTTAATACATGCTTACTGAGATGAGAACTCAGTTAAAAGCCCTCTGGGGAAATCCAGAATTTTTAAACAACCAAATATAGCATCATAATATTTTAAAGACTCTCCAGTATTCTGAAATGGCTTCCTCCTTCATAGCAACTTTACTCTAATGTCCCTTTTCATCCTCTCCTTTTTTTAATAGAAGTATATAAAATACTCTCTTTGTGCTTCTTTTGTCTGAAAACCTTGAATCTCTGGCTGCCAGAACCTTTTCTTCTTGACTTGGTTATGTTGGTGATATCACATCTTCCCCTCACATCTGCCCTTTCCGTTCATGAAGGTGAGGAGGAATTTGAAGACACAGTATGTTAGATTGTACCGCAAAAAGATACCTTAGTAATAACACATTCCAGCATTCTTACTTAAGCCTTACAGAAATAAGTGACTTATCAAAGTTTACATGAATATTTAGTGGAAAACTCCAAACTAAAACTCAGGGGCTTGAACTGCAAGCTCTATAGTTTATTGTTAATGAACCAGGTGAATATTATTCCCTTCCACGTATGGATTGCAGTTTATTGAGACCTGGAGTTGCAATTCATGTCAACTTTTTTGTGCATCTTTTCTATAATCACACACATTGTCTGGTAGATACTATAGTAATATGAAAAATAGTCTATCAGCCATTGCACAACCTTGAGCCAGTGCCAGATGGCAGGTCTTATTTTGACTGGTTAGTAACTGGAGACTAAAAAATGTGGTTTTATAAAATTATGCTAAGATTGTACTTTTACTACTCATGTGTGTTTTTGGAATATTTAAGGTAAATTTCCTTTAATGTGAAGATGTATAGCTCCAAGTCATGTCATCCTATTTTGTCTTGGAAGCTTATGTTGTTCTGTTTCTCTTTTTACTACTGATGAGTATTACAGTATAGGCTGGACTTCATACTTTAACCCTACTGTATTTTGCTTTGTGGTGTTCTGTAATTGCTTTACATACCTTTACTTTTCTGTCATTAACTAGAATTTAAGATTTTCCAAGGCAGGAACTATCTTATTCTTCTCTTGTATTCTACCTTGTAATTATCTTACTTCTGGGCACATATTGGACATTAAATAAAAAATTTTAAAATTATTTCTTAGTTGTAAAGTATATTTTTTGAATATCATTAAAATGTAGTAGAAAAAAAAAACCTAAATACTTTTCTTGAGGGGGAAAAAAATAACCAGGTACTTTGTTCAGACTTATAAAAAAATCTCTCTCTAGAACATACCAGAAAGATTTGCTATGAAAAAATGAGACACAATTAAGTACATATTTAATTAGAATCCATGAGTATATTATTTCACACATATACCTATAATGTTTATTTTTCTTCAGTATTTTTGTTGATTTTCTTTTCTTTTATGAATAAGGGACTAGAATTAGGACAAAGAAAGTTTCTGAGCAAATTATTTCCAGTATTTTATCACTACAAAATTGAACAAGATTCCTAGCTAAATGTTAATAATTGCATAATAGTGATATTAAAATATAACTTAGAATATTTAAATTTCTCCCATATGGGATTTTTATTTGAATATATTTTGTGGGTCTGATTTTTTAGTATGTAAAGTAGGTATTTTTGTAAATTGCATACTCTAGAAGTAAAAATACAAAAATATTTTCATAAATCATGTACTATGGAAAAAAATACAGAGACATCAGAATAGGTATTTGAGAAAATTAGGAATTTATTTGTTCCTGGAAAAAAACTTAAACTGCCATTGAATTTCATATTCATTTAATTTTTGAAAAGGAAATGTTGGCATTGTTATGCCAGATCATTATAAGCTTTATTTCTACTACATTTTATCATAATGCACACTGAGTATAAATAAACTCTGGTATGCTAAACCTAATAGCAATTAAACTGGAAGTGTTTGTGTTTCATCACTGTGAACTTCGCAGAAATGTTTCCATGACAACCTCCATGCTAGTTAAGACAACCAGAGGTGATCAACAGTTTACATATTTTTTCTCTTGTAAGAATGGAATTTGTGTTGACAGTTTTGGCCTTTAATGGCACTTTTGTTCCGTGTGAAAGTATTTGTTTACCAGATCATATGCTGTTAACTGTCAGGCTGAGGTAGAGTGACTGCTTTTGATAAAAGGCTACATTAGAATTTTTAGTCTGTGAAGCTCTTATACTCTAATTATCCCCATCAGTATGGAAGAGTCCATTTGCTTCAGTACCCTACAAATTACACTTTATTAAGACCAAGTATTACACTGAGTAAAATTGGAGGGATCTTGATTTTGTTTAACCATGTAAAACTGGAAGTTCCTTTTAACTTTACTTCTTAATGCTTTACTTTTTAATGTGCATGCATTTAATGTGCACGTATGTGTGCACACACAGATGTACTTTGAAAACAACATCTAAGTGACCAAAAGTTTACCTGGGCAATATTAATGATTTTTCATACCTCACTTCTCTAGAATACTGTAACTACATTAGTGGAATCTGCTACAAAGGATGTGTAAAATGAGGAATGTGCAAAAAGAGAAATGTGTAACTTTATAGTTTCAAACAAGAATTGCCAAGATTCCATTGCTGATCATGGAACTGAGGACTTTTCCTTGTTTATTGTTACATAGAGGCATATTACAAACTTGTCTGCCTTGAGATTCTCAAAATGAATATTGATATACATGTTATGAAGAGGACTGAAATTGTGAATTCTTTCTGGAGAGCTTTGTGAGTTACACAGTAGTGGAAAGACAGCATTCGTACAAGGAAGTTATCGTTGTCCTCTTCTGTGACTATCACCATGGTCACATGTCAGCATCACATAATACCTGCAAGATGGAGGCTAGGTGGAAAAGGCATATTAAATATTTTTATGTTATTTATATGTAAAAAAATAAACTCATTGCTTTCTAAAAGTACAGCTTGATAGTTTTCTTGGATAGTATCATGTGTAGTTGTTAGGTTTTAACATATGTCTTAGTAAAGGATAAAAAATCTTTTTATCAGCTTTGTTAAAAATAATATTAAATCATAATTTGCTATGACCAAAAACTACTCTTGCTTTCCTTAAAATTACATATTAAAATATATTAAAATCAATAAAATTGACATTTTCATAATATCTTATTAAACTAATAACTTTGTCTTATTTTAGCTTAAACAACATAATGCTGATTTTTCTACTTGCTTTTCCTTTAGCTTTGTCTTGACATCATCATCTACTCAATTGCATCAGCTAGAAACTTGGAAATGTCCCTGAACCTTTCTTTATTCATGCAATCATTCACCTACTTGTTTCTTCTCATGGTTCTAGGCACTGAGGATACAGCAGAGAACAAAACATACAAAAATCCCTTCTTTTTTGTAGGTTATATTCTGCTGAGGGGAAGCCGATGATAAAATGATTCAGTTAATGATACAGAATGTGAGAGATGTTAAGTGCTGTACAGAAAAATAAAAGAGAAAAGAGAAATGGTGTGTGTGAGAGATGGGGTCAGGTGTGCAATTTTAAATAGGATGGTCAAGAAGGCCTCACTGAAAAGGTGACACTTGTCCAAAGATTAATGGTGAAGGAAAGAGCTGTGCGTATTGTCTGAAAGGAAATCATACTAAGGCAAAGGGGGGAACAGTACCTCTTGATGTAGAAGTATTCCTGGCACGTTCTGGTACAGAGGAAGCCAGGACAAAGAGGAGCAGGAGACAGAACTAAGGATTGAGGGATAGAGAACAGAGGGCCTTGTGGGTTATACTAGACCGATGGAGGGGTTTGAATAGATGAGTAACACAACATGATTTACCTGTTAACAAAATCACTTTGGCTGCTGTGTTGAAAATAGCCTGACCAGAGGGAGGGATGCAGGCAGGGGAGGGAGCAAGGATGAAACCACTTAGGATTTATTGCAAGAATCCAAATAACAGATGACAATAGCTTGAACAAGAGTAGTAATAGTAATGGAAGTTATGAGACGTGATCAAATTGTGGTTATATTTTGATGATTTAGCCAGTAAAATTCCCTGACAGTTTCAATGTGGTATTTGAGACAAAGAGAAGAGGTAAGGTTGACTCCAGGTTTGGGGGTTTTTGACCTGAAGACTGGTGGTACAATATTTCCTTTATTTTGAGATGTGGAAGACCATAGAGGGAGCAGGATTGTGGGAAGGAACATCAGAAATTCAATTTTGGACATATCTGAGAGCTCTATTAGACATCTAATTATAGATGTTAAATAGGTAATTAGATGTAAGAATCTGGAGTTTGTAGCAGAGATTTGAGCTGAAGATGAAAATTTGTCAGTTAGCGTACAGATGTTACGTGACATTATGAGGCTAGAAGAGATCACCATGGGAGGGTTCCTAGGTTCAAAGGGCTAACCCTGGGGCATTCTATTGTTGAAATAGTAAGTAAATAAAAAAGAACCAGTGCTGTGGTGTGGATGTGGTTTGTTTGTCCTCACCAAAACTCATGTTGAAATTTGATCCCCAACGTGGCGGTATTAAGAGATGGGGCCTACTGGGAGGTAATTAGGTTATGGGAGTGGATCCCTCATGAATGGCTTGATGCTATTCTAGCTGTAGTGACAAAGTTCTCTCTGCAGTGCCACTGGGTTGGTTCTTGAGGTAATGGATTAGTTCCTGCGAGAGTGGGTTGTTATAAAGCTAGGACACGCCTCAAGTTTTCCCCACTTTGCACATGTCCACTTCCCCTTGGCCCTTCTCTGCCATGTTCTGATGTAGCACAAAAGCCCTCGAGAGAGGACAGGGCTACACCCTTGAACTTCTCAGCCTGTAAACTGTGAGCTTTAAACCTCTTTTCTTATAAATTACTCAGTCTCAGGTATTCTTTAATAGCAACACAAAACAGACTAAGACAATCAGTAAAGGAGTCTGAGAAATATGCAAGGTCTGAGGAAATTCTGAGGACTATGGTATCCTGGAAGCCACATGTAGAAAGCATTTTAATGAGGAAAATATGATCAGTTGTGTCAAAAACTGCTGATAGGTAAAATAGGGATTGAAATTTGATTTTTAGATTTAGTAACATTGAAGATCATTAGTGACCTTCACCTTAGCTCTTTAAGAGGAATTCTTTTGGTAGATTGGTGAAGTTATAGGAGTGGGTTCAACAGAGAAGAGAAGGGGCCAGGCATGGTGGCTCACGCCTGTAATCCCAACACTTTGGGAGACTGAGGCTGGAGGATCACTTGAGGCCAGTAGTTTGAGACCAGCCTGGTCAACATAGTGAGACCCCATCTCTACAAAACATCAAAAAAAAAAAAAAAAAAAATCTGGTTGTGATAGTGCTGTCCCAGGTATTCAGGAGGTAGAGGTAGGAGGATTGCTTGAACATAAGAGTTTGAGGCTACTGTGGGCTATGATTTGGTGAAACAGTGAGACTCTGTCTCTTTAAAAAGAGAGAGCAAGAGAGAGAAGGGAAGGAGAGAGAAAAATTGGAAATAGAGCTGTCAGGGGATGGGTCTGGTGATAATGCCACGACCTCTCCCACTGTTATTACTGGATTTTCATGGATTTTGTTGAATAAAAGTTTTTGTGTTGTACATCTTTTGATGAATCTTTGTAGATTTTGAATAATTGCCTTAAAAAATACTATTTTTGACCACCTAAGAGATATCTCTTTGGGTGAGAGAGGTTTCTCTTAGTTTCTTATCACCCTTCTGGAGCTCTTATCTCTGATGTCACACATCTTTATGGTCCGTTTTTAGCTTAATGTATGATACACATTTTCTTGTCACAAAACTGTAAGTATTATTTAATGACCATGATATGAACATATACCAGATATAAATATACACCACAGTTACTTGTTTCTCTCCATAATGTTAGATTGCTTTCCTTTCTTCACTATGATAAATAAAGCTATTCTTAATAGATTTCATGCATATATCTTTGTCCCATTTTTGAATATTTCATTAGAATATATTGCTACAGGTAGAATTATGGAATAAGACATGGGGCATATTGCCAAATTTCTTTCCAAAAAGGTTATACCAATTTCTAATCCCTCCAGGAATATGGAAACATATTTCACTGATTTTCACTAGAATCAGATTCTATTGTTTATAATCTTACTACTAATTTGATGACGAATTGGAAATTTAACTTATGATAAAACCATTTTAATCTTGTGCTTCTGATCTTCAGTGCCATTTTTTCTAGTTGAGAATAGAATTTATTTTGTAGGCAAAGGCAATTGAAAAAAAAAAAGGAAAATAAAATGTGAGTGCAACTGGAATAACAAACCAAAGGTGCTATTTTCATTGCTGTTGGCTATGCAAGGTGCGGTATGGATTTTTTTTCCCTTTGTTATATCACAAACAGTAGATTTTAGAATAAATTCAGTTTCTATTCAGTATCATTCACACTTTCATTTTCTAAAAGCAGAAGCTTAGAGAGAGACATAAATTTTACTTGCTTAGATGAAAAATATGTAAGAGAAATTTAAAGATGATCTAATGATATATAGCTTACTGGTAAATATAAATTGAGAGTAGCGTTGGCTTTGAAATTTAAAATATATAAAGCAGTAAGTTCAGTGACCCAAGTGTTTTATGTTTTAGCTCAGTGAGAAATCTATGATGTAAATGTCTCTGATTTTGAAAAATTTATTTGTAAAATCTAAGTTATTTCACCTACAAGTAATGGCAGTGTCCATAGATTTGTTGTGCCATTCCCCATGTAATACTTATAAAGCACATGTATGAATTTCCTTCCTAGTTCTCAGCTTGAATCACTGATAATTAGAGAAAAGATATACCACCATATAAATTTAAGAAATTTTACATGTAATTGTGACTTTTTCATAACATTTTATGTGAATGTCTTTTATACACCTAATATTTCCTCCTTTCTTTTTCAACACAAAACTCCAAACAAGGTTTGCCCAGCTATCAGTGACACAACACAATTCGGGGTGGCGTAAGAAATTTGGGTATCAAGGATTTGACTAGAATGTGGCTTTTGACAGTCTCTTGTTGCTGCTATAGGTTAAGGCCAATGTATTACACATACAACATTTTTGATACTTCCTTCTATCTTCCACTCTTTTATTTCATTCTCTGTGGTTTTTATTCCTGAAGAACTTCTACTCAATACTGATGTCAACCCTGGTTTACCCCACTGGAGAGCTGTACTTTGCCCCTTAAGATTTGCTTGCTTGAATTGATTAGATTATAAATAGTCTCAATTTTTAGCTTTCTATTCATTTTATTTTCAGAATTCTGCTTTGTCAGAGTTTGAAATACATGATAGTATGTTATAACCTAAAATTTGATTATGTTTACATAGCAAAAGTAAATATATAGTAAAAGATTATAGTGTATATTAAAAGTTAGCTTCGATTTAATAAAAAGTTTTCAAGACTGCAAATTCTTATTGCTTTCTAAAAATGGAAAATAGCTTTTTGAGGATATAGTTTCCCTCCTGGAGAAAATGGCCTCAGCTTGTCTTCTGAGAACTGTAAAGACATTGAGATAAATAAATTTAAGCTGGCCATCAGAGCAAAAGAAAATTTAAAAGTAATACGAAAAAACAACAAAATAAAACCTGTTATAATGAATTATTCATGTAGTCTAATTTGGCTGTATATTACTACAGGAGAGGCTGGAAACTTTTATTATCTTTGGACAATATTTTCTAACATACTGTCTATAATAATGAGCCGGTATTATTCTTTAGTGAATCAAAAATACTGTGATTCCTGAAAGATTACATATGGCTATAGCTTTAAAAATCAAACTAACTGATGTTTGCTAAAAATGACCCATTTGTAAATTTTTAAATAGTTCTTGAAAAACTTAATGAGTTTTATGAGTTTGTCTTTCATCAAGATTTATCATGGTTTATTCTAAAAATTAATAAAATGACACCAGTTTGAATTACTTTGTATTCTTATACTGAACTATATATTATTTGACACACATTTCTCCATTTGTTATGAGTATATTTCTGTCCCAAGGAGGATAGCAGATGGCATTTTGCATAAGTTTTAAAGATAACGAAGTAGAGATTAAGATAGTTGAAGGAATATTTAACAAATATTGGATTCATTATTGTAAAATGAATTTATAAGCGAATGACTTTTTAAGTTACATTCAAATTTGGAGAAAATTTGTTTCTTGAGCTTACTTGTTTAAAGTTTCAGATGATGCATTTTTGTATATTTGTAACAAGTACTATGGGGAAGTAAACACATGTTTACATAATTTTAGATGCATAGAGAGACATATTTTCCATAAATTTGTGTTCATGAAGTGCTCACAGAGACCACTAATTGAAACGTGATTTGGTATCACTGTTAGACATAGTTGCATTGTAAACTTTCTGAGTTTCATTCAATTCTATTTAAGTTGTATTCTGGGTGAAATTTAGTTACAAAATTTCAGTGTCACTTGGAAAAAGTTCAAGAATTTTTAGTTGGAAAAAAATGTCTTATTTATGGCATGTTTTAATGGACAAGGTGTTAAAGGATTTATCTTGGAGTTTACTGTTAAGAGGAGAGACTAGAATGGCCCAAGCTGTAATAGATTAGAGTTGCAGACATTAATTTTAGCTTTAGCTTAATAAAAACATTACCTTAGTATAGATACAAATAGTTACATATAGAACTATTGATAGATATGTATATATACATATAGGTTAGTGTACACACATGTATTTCCTCTTTGCCATCTGAGAGGCCCTAAAAGCAACAAACACACCTAGTGCTGATATGTTGGTTTCTAATAACATTCTCCAGTTAAAAAACCAGGGATCCTTGGAGAAATAGGACTGATGATACTGTTGCAGCAAGAAATATACAATGTGGAGCTCTTGCAGTGCCAGAAAATAAGGAAATGTTTGGAAAAAAAAGACAATTTGTAAAATATCCATGAATCCATATCATACAAAGAAATATATAAATCTGGGAGAATAGACAAATTTCCTGTACAGAAAAATTCCCAATCATTTATGAAAACACTTCACCCTCAAGGAGGTGGAGCATAACTTCCTACTCTTTAAGCACGGGCTGGGCATGGTGACTTCCTTACAGAGAATAGAGTATGCAAAGGGGGAAAAGAGTAACTTTTCAACACAGAAACTTGACAAACCCTTCCTTAGCCATAGCATCAAAGTCAGCGTTAGCAGTGGTATATCATGTTTATTGTATGTATCTCCTGTGGTACTGTACACACACACACACACACACACGTACACACACATAACACCATTTTAATTATGAGAAAAACATCAGACAGATTTCAGTTGAGGAACATTTTACAGAATACCCGACCAGTACTCTTCAAAACCTTCAGTGTCATCAAAAATAAAATCTGAGAAACTGTCACAGCGCAGGGGAGCCTAAGGACACATAATGACGGAAGGTAATATGGTATCCCAGACGAGATCCTGGGACAGAAAAAGGACATAAGTAAAAACTAAGGAAATATTAACAAAATGTGGACTTTAATTTTTTCAAAGTTATTTTTAGCATTATTTTCCCTGTAGGCTTAGTGTGGCTAACATTGGTATATGTGTGTTGGGGGGGGGGAGGCGCGGCATGATGGGGACCAGGGACTAGTGATAATATTGAATAATGAAAATAGTTAACATTAGGTAGAAATTACTATAGGCCAGGTACTTGTAAAAATACTTTACATGTCTTCAACAACTTAATTTTTGAAAAACAATTTTTGGTGGATATTACTAGTCTCATGTTAGAACTAAAGACGTTAAGGGTTAAGTAACTTGACCAAGTTTAAGCATTAATACCCAGCCTCCAGATCCTGTACTCTTAACTGTTAGGCTTTACTGAGTCATTCTTGTAACCCAGAGAATGGTGGTTTGGGGAAAATTTGCAGGGAACAATTCCCCTCTCTTACAACGGTAGAATTCTGCCTGGATCAGTGGGGTATAAAATGTAATAAAGAGCTTCTTTTATATATATTGAATGAAATTAGGAAGGTTAGTCCTTTAGATTGTGGTATGTAATGCCTATTTTCCTTATACTTTTTATCCTTTTGCATTTTAAGTATGCTACAATTTCTCTGCAAATTAGTAGAGTCTCTAAGTCACTAGGT
This sequence comes from Eulemur rufifrons, assembly GCF_041146395.1. Taxonomy (NCBI): domain Eukaryota; kingdom Metazoa; phylum Chordata; class Mammalia; order Primates; family Lemuridae; genus Eulemur; species Eulemur rufifrons. The sequence continues at coordinate 68,445,659 of NC_091011.1, forward strand.
TTTTGGTGACTGAGCAAATATTCTCCACTAATATACTTTACGCAGAGTAGTCATTATTTAGCATCTTTGTTGTATTATATCCTTTAGAAGTATTTATCTTTTTTTTTTTTTGCTTGTCCTCATAACAGCATTTAGATTTTGTTCCTTTGTAATCCTCAGATAACAGATAAAGTAACTGAAGCCTAAGGACATTAAATCAAGATTGTATGACAACTTTATGTATGAAAAGCTCAAAGTGTGTAATCCTGCAGACTTTTGTTGTGCTTTTCTTCCACACAGAAATAATATAAAATTAGTTTCCAGCAGTTTTTTAGTTTCCTAGAGTCCAGCTGACAATAAGCTCAGTTTTATTATTTTTATAAAAATTATTTTATATTTACATAGTTGCAATTCAAGTAGAAATGATGCTAATAGGCAGAGACAAATATCTTCCCAGAAAAAAAATGTGTTCTGTCAATTGAGGTGAATTATTTGCCCTTGGCTTGAATCTTTAGGGTGCCTCATGAGCCAGAGTTTCTTGATTTCCGCATCGTGAGTAGGGTGGGCCAAGTGAGACTTATTTATTTTGGGATGTAGAAATATAGCGGAGAATTTATTTCGTTGCAAATTGTATTAAAATTCTGTAATTTAACCCTTAGTGGAGTAGCCTGTCGTTGTATACCTATAGCCCATGACATCTTGAACAGGAACGTGCCATGCCATTGGCAAGTATCTGAGTTGTTAACGCAAGTTTTTTTATTCAGCTACCATTTCTGTGGTAGCGCCTCCCGACTTTATTCATACCATAACATACAGAAAGTGGTGGTATTTGGAGAGTACCTTGAGTTAACTTGTGGCCAGTGGCAATCACCTGAAGGCTTTGGCTGCCCCAGGCTCCTTTAGCTACCCTGAGGGTAGATCAGCATCTTGGCATACCTGTTACCCATGGTGACCAGGAAATGCTTCAGTGCTCTGTTCTAAGACATGCAAGGGTGTTTTGCCCAGATATACTGAATTCACACACCAAGCTGGGTAATATTTTTACAAATTATTTATACTGAAACTGGGATTATTTAGATGACAGATAATATTACAATTTCTTAACCTGATTAGAATCTTTCAGTTGACAATTATCATTGGATAATTTAATTATGGGGGTGGAGAATGTCTCTTCAGGGGCCTAATAAATCACCCTTCTTTCCTACATAAGTTCTGAATAAAATGAGAAATAAATGAAAGGCCTATATTTACCAATAAGATGAGTCATTTTTCCTTCCCTGGTTAAGAGGCAGTAAGGCACTGGGAGAAGACCAGGGGTTCCACAGTTGACCTCCTTGCAGACTCTCAAGAAGCAGCATGAGTACAGAAGAAACATTTCCCCCAATACCATTAAGTGATTTGCCACATTACTTGTGAAGAGTTGTGAAAAGTAAAATGCTTTATATAACACAGAAATAGGGCCTTACAAGAAACTCTTACTAGATCCTCTCAAAAAAGTTGTTATTTCCCAAAAAAGTACTGAAGTTTCTCCAGCTGGTAACTTAGGAAATTTATATGTGTTTAAAAAAGTCTTTAAAAAAATTAGATTCTTGGCTGGTCCAAAGGTAGTTATCGCGATTGTTCACAGTTAGTTATAGATCAAACTTGTTCTGCTCTTCCTTGCAGAACAACACTATTGCAGTTGACTAGTCTTTAAATTTTTTTTTTTAATTAAGAAAACATTAGATTCTTTTTCTAATTTGAGTTGGCAGTTTCAAGCTTAGGAAGCACAAATGTCTCAGAAAAATATATTTTTTGTAGATAAATACCAATTTTCTTAATATTATAAATTCCAGAGACTCATTAGATCTTCAAGAATGTATAAGCTATGAATTTGAAATGAAGGGGTGGAAGAAATTTAAGTATCCAGGGGCATTTAGAATAATTTCTAAAAGGTCCATTTCAAGTAGAAAAATGTGGAAATTAAGAGCTTAAATTGTATATTTTTCTATACCATCTTTGTTGGCTTCAACTCTTCAAGAGGAATTGGTAGACATTTGCTATATCATACCTGCCTTAAACTCAAGGCACTAAGGCATATAGTAAGTGCTCAACAAATGGTGTTCCTCTTTTCCTTTCTCCATGTTGATTAATAAATCATTTATAGGCTTAAGTATTAGACACATATTGCTATTAAGGAAAGATAAAATTAAATATAACTGTGAGGTATTTTTGAGAAAAAAACATTTTGAGAAAGAAAAATTAAAATATTTTTTAAAAGCCCAATTTCAACTTGGATGGAGAAATCAAACTGTGTCCCACATTATCCCAAAAATTATGGCGAATCTTTTTACCATTTTGAAATATGCTTTTTTAGTACTACTGTACTTTAAAAGGCATACTTTATCAGAGTAACATTATAAAGCACTATCATTAGATTCTCTTGAGATTTACTTTCTTTCACAATTTCCTCTTGCTCCTAAATAATAAAACAGTTTAAATTAGTGAATTGGTTAGGATAGGTTATAACAAACAGCCCCCCAAATGTCCTTGACTTGATATAACAAAGTTTATTTTTCACTGAGGTTACTTCAATACAGGTTGTTAGGTTTCTCTGCCAGTTGTAATTACTGAGAAAACTAGGTTGTCAGAAGCTTCATTTTAACATATGCTTTCATGATGACTTTAACAGAGGGAGGAAAATACAATGAATCATGTATAGTGCTGGCATCTAAAACTTCTGCCCATATTCCATTGGTAAAGCAATTGACATGGCCTCACGTGATTTCAAAGAAATGGGAAAGTGCAATCCTACCATGTGTCCAAAAGCAGGGAGCCAGAAATATTTGCAAGGAGCATTAATTGTGTACCACAATGAATATTTGAATTTTTTTATTTTGCTCTGAGAACCTAACTAATTTTGTTGGTCCCTGACTTATGATACTTTGACTTACAATTTTTCAGCTTTAAGATAGTGTGAGACCATCTGCGACTTAAGGAAGGTTTGACTTAGAATTTTTGTCTTTAGGATGATATAAAACCATCCCAATTTCACATTTTGAATTTTGATCTTTGCCTGGGCTAGCAGTATGCAATACTTCAGAGACTTAGCACTTTATTATAAAATAGGCTTTGTTTTAGATAATTTTGCCCAACTGTAGGCTAATGTAAGTGTTCTAAGTGTGTTTAGGATTGGTTAGCTTAAGCTAGGATGTTTGGTAGGTTAGGTATATTAAACACATTTTCAACTTATGATATTTTCAACTTCCAATAGATTTATTGGTGTGTAACCCCCTTGTAAGTCGAAGAGCATCTATATTTTTATTTAATTTTCTATTTGGTCTATGGTATAAAGTTTACCAATTGAGACAGTATATTTACATATTAAAATAAGCTATATGACTATGACATTTAAGCTTTTTTCTTTTTTACAATGATTAGTATTAAGTTGGATGACTTTTTCATTTTACAAAAAGTAAATATGAGCATCATCTTTAATTCTTAGTTACCAAGTATTTTAACTTCAAGAAATGTGTCACAAATTTTGTAACAGTAGACCTTCTAACCATGCCAGGTATTATTTTAAGATAAATAATATCAAAAATATTTTTGACATATTAAAAAATTAGCATAACACATATTAAAATTTTTCCTCCACAGACAGAGGTTAAATTCTAATATATTGTGAATGAGAAGGGCGTATGCCATTTATTAAACTGACTTACATAAAATTGTTATTTTCTCCTCATTTTTTTATCTGAGGAAGCCATACTGATTTAGAAGTGTTTAGAGTTCTGAACATGTTTACACTTATATATAGCCAAGTATTTTACATTGAAAGAGTCATTGATGAACAGATTGTAAAATAGTATGTTATTTATTATTTATTGAGTACAAAGGTAACATGATATAACAGAGGTCTTAAAATGAAAATGTTATCAAAAAGTTGGCAAACTAAGAAAACATGCCTTTTTTATTATCCACTAGACTGTATTAATGTTCAAATTGACTCTTCTGTTGATAGTTGCCTTGTTGGAGCAGTCTAAGCTACTGAAAGGACTCTCAAACATGAGTTGGTCTATTTAAAGTTTTTTGAACTACGGGACTGGCAGCTTTAGATAAAAGCAGGGAATTGAACACTAAAATAGTCACATGGCATTTTGGCACTGAGTACCAATTCTATCACCTATTATGCATGAGCCCTCTAAATTTATTTTTTCTTCTGTAAAGTAGGAATAATGTATGCCTAGTTTTATCTCCACATAGCTCAAATAAAATACTCTTTGCAAGTTTTTTTATAAACTTTGATGTTTAAAGTTATTCTAACTAATAATAAAGGATACTATGAAAACATTGATCAATAGTCTACCACTTTTTTATGTAAAAGATCAATAAACCTTTAATTTCAGACATTAAATCTTATTTTAATAAATAGTAAGCATTCTGAAATACTTAATTTTACATAATTGAATATTAGTTATTTTTTAATAGTACTTTAGCCATTTCTACAATTTTACTGCAGAAGGCTAAAATGTTTATTTTGTTAAAATTTAGACATTTAAGTAATACAGAATGGGTAATAACTGTGTGGAGAATGTGTATGTGATTGCACAGAGAGATAACAAAACAGTTGTTAAGGTGATGAGATTTTAGCAAATTTTACCATTTGGGAATTATTATTCTAAATAGTTCTATTATATAGAAGGACGAAATTGTATGCAAATATTATTTTTAATTTTTATTCAAAACCTTTTGACATGCTTTAAAGTATTTTGTAGGAGCAAAACATCATTCTGTGTATATGTAGGTGTTTATGCCTGTATTCTATATGTGTTTATGTCCAAAACTGGGTACCCTCTCTAGAGTGGTTGGTTGGTTTCATTTGCTTTATAGTCAAATAATAAGATAAAGTGCACCATGTACCTCTTAGACTTAGCCAATTTAGCTGGATTCAGAAACCAACTCAGTCATGTTTGGTGGTGGATCTGAACTAGATACAATGTAACACTACTGCCAGCTGCTTAATAAATACATGTTGAATTGACATGAATTGATTTCTCTGCTTTATCATCCTGTTAGCTAGTAAGATTTTCTCACTTTGTATTTTCTTAGCTTAGAAGAGGGCTCTGTGCACAGATTCAAAGAATATTTGTAGAGTGAGTGAGTAGATGAATGAATGAGTCACTCTATTAATCAGTACAGGCAATGATAGATTGAGGAGGATGTGATTGATAAAGATGGAGAGGAAAACAAAAGGGAAAAGGAATCGGGAATATTGTTTAGGGTATGCCATTCCTCAAAAGAATTTTATTTTCATACCTTTTAAAATGAAATTTTGGCATTATCTTTAGAATATATTTAAGCATTATGAAGGGGAAAAAAACTTTAGGAATGCTAATTGCTACTATGACGCTCTGATATAAATTTGTCATGGCATATGAGGAAAACGATAGTTATTGCCATTGCTGTGTGTGACAGGCAGGAAAAACAATAGACATGTTACTTGGCAACAGGCTGAAACAGCATCATTATCCCCATAGAGTCATGGAATCTCCGAATTGGAAAGGATCTTAAAGGTCATCCAGTCCAACATCCAGCTCGACAGATGGCCATCTAGCCTCAGCCTAACTATTTCTACTCATCATTACTTGTGGTAGCCAGTTGTATGGTTGAATAATCTTAGCAGTTAAAAAGCTCCTTAAATCCAGCAAAAATATGGCTCTTTAAACCTTCTCAGTGTCCCTGATACTGAGATTCTTAAATACTCAGAAATTATATAAAATATTCCTTAGGTAGAATGGTATAGAGAAAATGGCATGGGACGTTGTCTGAAGATTTGGATTTAAGTCACGAATTAGCCACTTGTTAGTATATTCTTAGTCTAGTCCTTTACTCTCTGAGTTTAACACATATATAAAATGTGGTTGTTAATAGGGATCAAAAAATAATATACATGATAGAGTTTTGTAAACTGTAAAATGCTATAAGTTACCATTTTGACATCCTTTTATATGTTGGCTATGGTTACTTTTTCTCTTTCGTTGTTCCCAGGTTTTCTCTTGTCCAGGGGGGTTATCTTTTGTAGTGTGGTTTGGTTTTGTGCAGAGGGTAGGAAACACATATGTACCATGTACAATGACATAGTGAAATACAAACAGGGCTTAGTACTGAAAAGCAGACAAGATGCAGAGTACCCTTGATCCCCTGAGCAATCAGTACCTTTAGTGAAGCATGCTTAGGCTGGGTATACCTGGACTGCACGTACCACCAAGGGCTCCTGTAAACCCTACTTATGCCTACCACAAATCCATACTAATATTTAAGTGGTAAAAAGCATATAATTTTTGGCTCAAAGAGTATTATCAATGAAAAGATAATTTGATAGTGGTCTATACAACCAAAAAAGAAAAATAATTGAATTTTTAAACATTTCTTTCAAAGAAAAATAAAATAGTTGATCCCATTAGCCATTAGCCTCCAAATAAGTCAATTAGAACTATTAACTCCCACCATGAGCATTTGGGAAACCCAGAATAGGGTTAGCGGAGGAGAGAAATGAGGAGATACAGAATTCTCAGAGCTATTTATATGGACTGAGCCTTATCACACAGTAGGTTTCTGCAGGCATTCTAACATCTATTTCCAGACTTCTTTCTTCCTAGGATAGAAATGATGGGTTCAAGTGGCCATACCGTGTGAATGGCCACAGGCCATTCAACTCCGTGGAGAGCCCAAGACTGTTAGCATCATTGAGCCTGAGGCCACTAAACACAATTTTAATGTTCGCAGCTTTATAATACATTTTATCTGTCAGGGCAGGTTCCCTCCAATATACATCTTTTAAATAATTGCGTGAATTTCCAAAAGAATCCCATCAGTAGTTAGTTTGAATGGAGTTACATTCAGTTTATGATTTAATTTAGAAAGAATTAAAATCTTTATTGAGTCTTCTCATCCAGGTACTTTTATTCTTTTAATTTCTTTCTTCTTCTTCTTCTTCTTTTTTTTTTTTTGGTGCTTAAAACCTTAACAAGCTTGCTTTATTCTGCAACATTTAACATGTTTTTTTTTTTTTTTTCCCCTTAAAACTTCCTTTTCCCTTGATATCTGCAATACTCTTCTTGTACTGGTACTCTTCCAACATTTGGCTGTTCATTTTTTTTTTTTAATAGACAACTTTATTCATTCTCTCTACCTGAAATTTGTAGCTTTCAATCTTTTCCAACTTCCATATTTTTCACATGCCAAAATGCTGTCATCGGTAATTTTGTAAGTAATAATTGTTACCTGGTGCAGAGGGAGGTTATGTTTTCCATTAGAGAGTCACTCTCTTGAATGATGCTGCCCCTCTAGACTTCATCCTTGCCTAGCTTCTCTTTACATTCTAACTTTCTTCCTGGGCAAACTTCCCAACCAGATACTTTCCTTGCTACATTCCCTAAGTGGCTGAAAGACGTGACTATCTACCACATATAACAAAGCCAAAAAACCTGAAAGTCATTTTCAATTTTCCCTCTTTTGTTACTTTATCTTAGTCAATCACAAAGTGAAACGGACACTAATTTATAAATCTCTCTCACATCTGTCCTGTTTGTTTCATCTCCATTTCTACTATTCTAGTCCAGGTTTTCATACTTGCTTGTCTGGATTACTGCTTTTTATTCATCCATATGCTTACATTAATAGTTTTTCCATTTCCTCTTTCTGTGCAGTTAATATTTGACATCAATTGTTCCCCATCCTCACCCTCACTTCTGCTTTTATACAGCTGATGGCTAAATCATTGAATTCTTAGTGCTGAACATAGTGTCTGGAACATGGTGCAAATGCAATTTTTTTGGACTGAATAATTATGCATTAAAGGTGGAATAGGAGTCAGTATTAAGAACTCCCTAAATATCCCAATGTCACCGAATCCTTCTCATTTTTTCATGGAATACCAAACATTTCTCTCATTGGGAAAAGTGTCCAATCTAGTCTTCCTCTAGCTACACAGAGCTTTTTCTCGTGTCTTTTTCTGAATCATAATCATTTTACCAGCGACTTTTTGAGCACTGGTCTTGACTTCTTATTTTCTTCTTAAAATGCCTCCATCATTTAGCATAATATCACAAATAAACACCAAATATGTAATATGTGATTATTAGCAGAAGCTTTTCATACAAACTGATAAAAAAGGTATTACATAGTCTCACTATGAAAACAAACTAAAATGGCCTTCTGAAAAGTGGAAATAGACTCAAATCGTATTTTCTTTACAAAAGTGCTTTCTGGCACACATCCACTATTTGCCAAAGTCAGGGTAACATCAGCAGCACCAGCACTTTAACTACCACCAAAGATTTCTGTCATTGTTAATTCCCCTTATGTTTTGAATATTTTTATCCTAGCTAACATACTGCAATCATTGAAGTACTAAAATAGTTAACATCTTTTTCCATCAAATACAAATAAATATCACCTGGAGCTTCCTGAGCTAACAAATGAGACCTTTGACTTAACTGCTTTATATGTGTTAATAATAAATAAAAAATAAAATATAGGCAGAGTCATTAATAAAATTTAGCTTAATTTTAGTGCCACTATCTTAAATAAAAATGATTTTCTTTTACAGTTTTTTAAATATTAAGGATATAGTAAAGTACATCGTAGTGTGATGAAGCAGTACAAGGCACTCTGGTTTGAGGATTCTTGGTGTATACCCTATAAATTATATTATCAGCAGAATGTTTAAGTTGGAAAGATTGAGGGATTGTATGGGTACCATTTAGTGTGCACTTAGATTTTCTAGCAGGTGCTAGTTTTCAAAGATTTTAAACTGCGAAAACTTGACTAGATATTAATAAGTTTGTATTCCTCTTTGATGAGCTTTATATGGTTGATTTGGCTAATTTGATTCTACTTTAATTTTTAAAAATAGGTAGTACATAATACCCTGTAGCCTGCTGAGCCTTAGTTACTTAAGGGATATGAAGAGATAGTCATCTCTTTAGCCCCCAACAAAAACAGTACTGGGGCCTGGGAAGGCTGGCATTCCATTTGTCCCAATGTGCTGTATAATAATTAGTGTCCATCACTATGTGTGTGTGGTCATGAAAAAGTTTGTGCAGCATTGCCTTAAGTATCCAGTTCTGCTTTTAAAGGAGAAATCACTATCACCATTTCCTTGGTATTTTTCTAGAAATGTATATATAAACATATATATGTATTTTTTTTTCACAGATGGAAACATAATATATACCCTTTGATGTACCCTGCTTTTTCACTTAACAACCTTGGAAATTGTTCCCTGACAGTACATGTAGTGCTACTTTATTATTTTTCTCTGCTGCATAGTGTTGTTTATTAAACAGGTATATCATCTTTATTCACAAATGGTAAATTTTTAATAAATGTTAATATCTGTTTAAAATAGGTATGTATTCTACTTCCCCCCAAAAAACTTTTAAAACTTCTTAAAATTGCAATTGTTTATGTCACTGTTGGTCACTTTCCACTGTTGTGGTTTTCCTAGATATCAATTTTCTCTCCTTGGCTGAACTAGTGTGTTCCTAGCTGGGCTTTTATTGTACAAGCAGAATGTTTTTGATCAGATTGTATTTACATGACAGCCTGGAACTGTGGCATTCCCTCAAGTACATTGTACACATTTAAAATATTGTCTAAATATTTATTCACATGATGGATTACTGTGGCTCAGAAAAGGCAGTTACAGCCTATTAAGTAAATAATTTTAGTTTTTAAAAATTTGGAAAAGCTTTGAAGGGGTCATAATGATGTTTCATCTCAGTTGTTAGAAACAGCCACTGAATACCCTTTTTACTCTAAACGGTACTTTAATTTTTAAGTGTTTAAGTAACAAAACAAAAGAGAAAAAGGGGAAAATTTAAACCAGTTGCCTGTAGGTATAGAGTTTCCTTCCCCTTCCCCATGGTCACATATCATCTCCCTATCAAGAAAAAACAAATAGACAAAATCATAATCACACAAAAGAATAATACTCTAGCAAAAATTTAATGTCCCTGGAAGCTAAAACAAAATTTCAAAGACACACATTTGAAATTGCAAAAATATTTCAAGTAGATATATTTCACTCATATTAGTAAGGTTTATTTTCATAAAGAATTTTGGTTTGATTTACATTTGATATTTGTGAAACTTCCTTTTAGGAAGTTATATTAACACATTATTTTAAGTCAACTTGAAAATTGGACACTTCATGCTGCTTGTGTTCTTTCAAAAAGGAGACAAGTTTTTTGGTCTTGTTGTAGAGAATTAATTAAACTTATGTATTTGTGTGTGTGTGAGTGTGTTTTCTTTTTTCAATCATGTGGTGCCAGGTTCTTTTATTTATAATTCAGAGATTATTTGAACTTTACAAACCTTTTGCTTTTATTATAGATTAATTTGTTATTTTTTAAGAAAGAGAGGAAAATAATTTATTTTATTTCATGCAATACTAAGTTTATCTAGATATTGTAGATTTGTGATTGTAACATCTTTTGACAAGCAAATTAGACCATAGAAAGAGCATCCGACTTGGAGCTTGGGGCATATGGTGCTACCTTCTGCAAACATATCACAAAAACAAGTCATTCTGTTCAGTGAGAGGTCATGCTCAGACTTTAGTGTGGAAGAGAAAAAGTAGCCTCTTATTTTAAAGAAAATTGTAAATCTCAGGAGAAAAATGTACTTATCTAAATTGAAGCTAAAAGTAAGAGATAAAGAAAGCAGTGTACACAATTTCATTACTTTCAAGATCTAAAACTACAGCTTGAATATAAAAATAGTTAAAGAAAACAATTAAGGTAGCAGAAATCCAATAATGTAGTTATTTTGGTCATTATGCCAGCAATTAGAATTATTAATACTGTGAAAACTTTATAAAATAATGCTATTATTAAATCAGTTTCTGATATCTTACAATGTCAGAATAGTGAAAAGAATTGTTCTTAAATTATTGATTGGAATACATTATTTTTGCATGAAACATTCCCATTTTAGTTTTTTTTTTTTTTTTTTTTTTAAATCTAGGACTGATAGGTAAAATAGCCCAATATATTACAAATCTTGAGATTTCAACATATGGATAAAGATGAGAGAAGATCTATTGATCAGTTTTGAATTCATATTGTCATTTTGAGCACACACTTGGCTACAGATGGTGGAGTTTTGACTGCCCATCAGAACACCAATACCTTCGAGACAGTTGTTACAGATAAACCTCCTTTACATGCTTTACGTCAAGAGTAGTGAAACCTGTTAACAGCACCTGCTTTTACATATGCAAATCTGTTGTTTTGTCGTTTCATTAAACAAGAAGAGGTAACAGTCTCTTGTGATTGTAAATAAGTCTGGAACATTGCCTACATGAAGTGAAATCCAGCAAAAAGACAACTGTGATTTCTGTGGTGTAGTCATGGGAGTTTGCTTCTGTTTGGGGCTTTGTTTCTGGAAGACTGCCCATAATTCAGAGGGAGGATAGAGAAACAAGTTTATGTTTGGAGGCAAGAACAGGGAAGGTGTTTGCTGTCATTGACTGTAGGGTAGTTGTGAAGTTTGACATGCCCAGAAGCTACAGAATGCCATGTGGGGCCCCCATACACTGCATACCTCAGTTTTCATCATCTGGTGAGCCTGCAGCAGGATTTCCAGGCACTGGAGTCGACAACATGTCTACTTTGGTTTGGAACTGATTGATCCACAGAACAGAACATGCTTGTGGGATCTTCCTTTGCTATAGAACGACATAAATGATTGAAATGTTTTCTTTAGGAAAAAAAAAAGTATTATTTGTTTATAGACCTTACTGCTTATGGGAAAGAAATTGTCAAATAGTAATGCAAGCAGAGTTTGCTAGAAACTTTCACGTTAGGTTTGTGAATTGTTGTTTTGTTCAGCTCTGGCATATTAGAAATAAAAGTGGGAAAACACAATTAGGGGAAGCAGGGGTGGAAGGAAGTTTTTTTTCTTTATCAGTATCTCTTAAAAAGGGTAGTGGCATATAATAAAAATGGCACCTCAGGATTTGCAAAATGATAGAAGATTTTACTCTGTGTTGCCATAGATTGCTGTGGGGGAAGAATAGAGAAATACTAGAACTGATGAACAAATGTTGCATGCTGTCATTTTAGATTACACTATTTTACTGTGTAGTTATTCCTAATTTTCCTTTTTGAAAAATAATGCAAAATGCTTATGACATAGAAAGTAATGTTAAAAAACTGTTAATTGTGTTAATTATGTTTTAAGTGTGTTTATTCTGACATGGAGTTCTATGAGCAGGAATAAAAAATATTATTTTCTGGCTTTGGGGGGGAGTAAAAAATTCTTCTCTGACCTTTTAACCTTGTCAAATGATTTCCCTGCTCTTGACATAGTGCATTATATTTGCAAAGGTTGGAAGTTAACTCTTCAAGGTACCAGACATCATTTTTATTGGGATATTAATTCTCAGAGGTGCTAATCTCATCAAGATTTGTAGGCATTTTCTTTCATAGGCCATTCTGATTTGTAGCTCTTTCTTTTCACAGCAGTATTAAATACCAAACCTTCTCTGATATGGAAGTTCATTAGAGATATGTCTTTGATGGCAGCCCTTTCCTGGCTTCAGTTTCAAATACCTTGATGTAAAGCTTAAGAAGCCATTGTGTTGTAAGCCCTCCTTGATGTGCCTTATTTAGATCTGCATAGTAAATCAAGGAAAGTAAATAACAAGGCAGCAGATGGAAGCATGGAGATAAGACCAGTGAACAATTGTATTTGTATTTTGTTATGATGTTGACAGGAGCTAAAATTCACTAATCTAGTTCAACTGATCTGCATTTCAAAGAAATCTCATTTAGCAGCAACTTGAAGGTTTGTAGGATAAAGTTCTTTTATTGCAGCTTTTATTGCATTCTTTGCTAATTTATCTGGTCAAGATTTAGCCTTGCTTACTTAAAGCTGCAAGCATGTTACAAGGAGTCTTAAATACTAGGAAAGCATTAATGTCTAGACTATGAACTGAAGGTAATTACATATCCAGCCTTGAATAGGATACATTTAGAAAATACTGTTGTCCAAACTCAATTGTCAGGGCAATATAGATAAGGTAGTGGGTTTTTTTTTTTTTTCCCCTTCTGCCTGTTTGTTCTGAGATTTTTTTTCCACTTCATAAACAAGCTAATATGCAATCAACTACTCAGAAACTATACACAAAATAAATAGATCTCCTTTAATATGAATCTATTGATGCTGATATTGGTTGTACCTTTTTGGGAGTGGAAGATTATTAGTTTTGGAGGTCTGATAACCTTATTTGACTCTGCAGTTATAAACATGTATAATATGTAAGTAAATGTTTAATGTGAACTTTAAAGTGTTATAAAAAGCATACTCTGTAGACAACATGTACAAAGAACATTAATATTTTCTAATTTTGATTAAATATGTTCAGTAGAAATTAATTATTTTAAAACATGGTTAGAGAAACTAAATATTATGTATATATATTTTTGAGAGAAGGTCTTACTCTCTTGGCAGAGCTAAAGGGCTAAAGTGCAGTGGCATCATCATAGCTCACTGCAACCTTGAACTCCTGGACTCAAAAAATCCTCCTGCCTCAGCTCCCAGAGTAGCTGGGACTACAGGCGTGTACCACCATAACAGGCTAATTTTTCCTATTTTTTGTAGAGATGGGGTCTCACTGTGTTGCTCAGGCTGATTTGGAACTCCTGGCCTCAAGTGATCCTCTTGCCTTGGCCTCCCAAAGTGCTAGGATTATAGGTGTGAGCCACTGTGTCCAGCCCTACATGTTTATATTTATATATTAACTAAATTTTGAGTGAATTTGGAGTATATTACTTCCAAAAGAAAAGACTACTGGATTTAGGACAATTATCCTAAGCTCAGATCTCATCTCTGCTATTTACACCTTCTCAGATATTGGGTAAATTATTTTCTTCTATGAATTTCTTTTGTATATTTTGGGGGTTGAGCCAGAGGCTCATAAAGTTGTCCTAGTTAGAAGATCTGGTCATTTATTTACAACTCACTTTATGTCAGGAAAGAGTCTTGACCCAAAGTTTATATAGATAAGTTCTCTTCCCTCAAAATAACTGATGTAAATATTGTATTTTCTAAAATTTACTACTAATACAATTAGAATTTGGAAAATGATTTAGTACTTCCCTTTCTAACTCTTAACAACTCCTTAGGTAATGCCAGGTATGTTGCTAATTTTATCCTACTTTCCATTAGACACACAGATTTACTTGCCTTATGAGGATTTATTATAGCATGTAAAACTAATTGATACAACACAATTTTCATGAAAACATAATCTGTAATTTTGTTTTGGGTTCTAAACTTTAATGTTGACTGAGAACTTTAGAGTAGGTATTTAAAACCTAGTATTTTATTTTAGTATCTCAGAACAGTTTGTTTAGTAAATTTTCTACTATAGAAGTCAAATAATGACTTGGTTGCTCTGCATGAGACATATTTTTAGTGAATTTATTTAGAACTTGAAAATAATGAAGACATTTAAGAGTCAGTAGAAGATAGATGAACAAAAGAGAGGATGGAAAATTGCATTTACAAGCTGTTAATAAAAGTTACAGTTCTAAGGTAATAAAAGTAAATGGCAAGTATTTCTCAAAACATAAATGGGTTGTATAACAAAAGATTTTTTTATTGATTGCTAATAATTCAAACCAGGGTTTCCTTTAGTAGAAACCAAGTTCAGGATGGTTGTTAGGTCACAGGCCAGCCTATCCATTGAATCCTCATGTTAAAAAGGGGTGGTTTGGCCAGGCATGGTGGCTCAAGCCTGTAATCCTCGCACTTTGGGAGGCTGAGATGGAATAATAGCTTGAGGCCAGATTTCCAGACTAGCCTGGGCAACATAGTGAGACCTCGTCTTACAAAAAAATAGAAAAATTAATTGGATGTGGTGGCACATGCCTGTAGTCCCCAAAACTACTTGGGAGGCTGAGGTAAGAGGATCGTTTGAGTCCAGGAGTTCAAGGTTGCAGTGAGCTATGGAGGACACCACTGCACTCTAGCCCTGGCAACAGAGTGAGACCTTGTGCCCCCACCAAAAAATCAGAAAAGAAGACAGTAGTCCATGTTCCTTATAGAGCTTGAAAATATTATTTGTTGGAAGTTACTATTTTTTTAAGTATGAAATTAGTTATTTTTTTTTTTTTTTTTTTTTTTGAGACAGAGTCTCACTCTGTTGCCCAGGCTAGAGTGAGTGCCGTGGCGTCAGCCTAGCTCACAGCAACCTCAAACTCCTGAGCTCAAGCGATCCTCCTGTCTCAGCCTCCCGAGTAGCTGGGACTACAGGCATGCGCCACCATGACCGGCTAATTTTTTTTTCTATATATATTTTTAGCTGTCCATATAATTTCTTTCTATTTTTAGTAGAGGTGGGGTCTCGCTCTTGCTCAGGCTGGTCTTGAACTCCTGAGCTCAAACGATCCGCCCACCTCGGCCTCCCAGAATGCTAGGATTACAGGCGTGAGCCACCGCGCCCGGCCTGAAATTAGTTATTAAATCTTAAATATTTGATCGATCGGTCTCTCTCTCTCTCTCTCTCTCTCTCTCATATGCATGCACATAATGATTTTCCGGTCTCTCTTGAAATTTCAGATTTGGCAAGACTAAACATGTATTCCTACAAAGCAGTAATGAAAGTAATCTGATAGGCATCAAGTAAGACCTCTTTAGAGACTTTACCATACTATCCTACAACTTTCCTTTATTTTGCACCCAGCTTGATTTATAATTTTGCCTTTTGGTATTTTATTTTGTGACTGTCATGATGTATAATATTTGATGTTTATCATAGTGTTCCAGTGATATTTGCCTTGAAACCACTACCGGCAACAACTTTTGTAGGCAAAATAGGTTGGGATTACAAACAAGAGACCCCAAACAGATCGCCTATTATTCTAGTGAATTTGGATCTCCCCCCTTTATCTTTTGTGGCTGTGAAATCCTGTGCAGGACTTTACTCCCTCCATAACTGTTGGTTGCTTCCTTGATTTGAGAAGAACATTATCATATTTACATTTCAGGAAAAAAAATAGTGCTTAGGTTGTGTTGTGGAATATGGATCAGAGGAAGTTAAGACTGAAAGAGGGAGGGACCAGGTAGGAGATAGTATAACCAGTAGGTACTTTAAATCTGCAGGTCAGGAGAGAAGTGTGGACTGGCTATATACATATAAGAATGATTTACAAGTAGTGGTGATACAAGAAATAGAGGAAAGATTAAGAAAAGAAGAGGACTAGAATGAAGTGTTGGGACAACGGACTTTGAGGAAGTACATGTAAGAATAGGAACAAGCAGAGACTGAAAAATGGAGGTCTGAGAGGTACCGAGAAGAATCAAGAAAGCGGGTGTCATGCAAACCAAAGGGAGTGTTTTACGAAGGAAAGAGTAAACAATAAGCTAAATGAAGCAGGGAAGTTAAGCAAACTAAGAATTAAGAAGTCACATTTGGATTTTTCAACTAGAAGGTGATTCTTGTCCTCATGACAAAATGTTTAGCTTCAAGAATGTGAGGATTTAGTAAACCCTGGGACCATTTATGTTAATTTATTAACATTAAGAGAATGGAATCCTGTTCCTTCTAATCCCAAGAAAAGATCTTTGTCATGTAATGGCCTCATGGAAAACAACAAAAAAGAAAAACAATAATTTGTTTATAAAAATAAATAATCAAATGAGAAATGAATAATATTAATACATTAATGATACTTAGGGTAGATATATAAAGTTACCATCCAAATTAGGACACTTTTGAAAGGGGAGGGATTGGTCACTCAAATTATAGCTTATATTTATTCAGTACTAGCTATGTACCAGATACAAAGATGAGTTCTCTAACTAGCTTTAGTTGCCAACGTTATTCTTTCTTCATATGTATTAAATCCATTGACAACATACTGTATATAATTCTGCTGACCTTAACTGAACTTAACTATTTATTTAAAAAAAAAAATTGGTATCCACTGTATATCAAGCTCTGTCCTAGGGGATGAGGAAATGAAGATGATTAGTATATAGTTCTAGTTGTTAATGATCTGTTAGTGTGGTTGAGAGAGTCTGCAAACAAAATTTCAATGTAATATGGTAAAATGCCATGAAGATAGTATGGTTTCTGAAGACCCCAACTCCTATTTTAGTATATTATGTGATACATTTTTTAGGGGTAAGGTTATAATATATTTGGATTTTGCAAGAAAGATTTTACTTCTTAAAAAAAGTTTATCAAAAGAAAAGATGGGTTACAGCTAATTATACTTATAAGTGGGTTCTTTTCTATCATAGAAAGTATATTGTGTGTGTGTGTGTGTGTGCATAGTTTAGTTCTTTGTCACAAGGGGATGCATTTCCATATCTGTAATTTTAACCACACTCAAGTTATATGCTGTGAAGAGTCTGGCATATTCCTCTGACACATCTGGTAGATATGGATGGCATTAATTAGCATAGGTATTGCTATAAATGACATGTCAGTCCAGGACAACAAAAAGTGTTTGTTACTGATGTCAATCATTTATCCTTTGTCAGTTCAAAAGGCTTCCCTAAAGGAATGTGCATTGATCTGCACTGACCCAAAATACTGCAAAACCATTTCTGTGTCCTAGAAACCAAAGCAGAACTACCTGTGTATGAGCAGCTAAATGGAAATATTCATATAGAAAGTGCATGTTAATAAGTTTCTATGGTAAGACTTTTTAATTAGGCCACGATTAGTTGAATCTTTGGAAAATAAAACTTAAACAGCAACTGTAATCTTAAAATCTAGTCCAGAGTGGGTTTTCTCCCTCAATAGCTTTAAAATTTGGTAATCATATTTGTGTTTTTGTTTCACCTTGAAATAATTTTGAGTTATGCCAGGTAAATGATTACAAGTACCACTTACACTGGTTAAAAACAGAAGGGAATCACACAAGTATCAATTTGTAATCAGATAAATGGTTTGAAGAGCTGCTCTTTGCCCACATATATTTTAGTTTCTGTATTTAATTATTCTGATATAGTTATTGATTGGCTTTATTTGTTTACTATTTTCCCATAATACTTTATTTTTTAAAAATAAGAACCACCAGTGTAATATGTTACGTTTCTGAGCAAAAACTGATTTTAAATTGATTTCGTGCACATTTTCCCCAAACACCTATATTTTATTTCCAATTTTACCTAATATGTAAATGTAAATGTTCCTCCCAACATTTTAATTTAGTATTTAGTAGAAGGGAATATGAGTGATTTGAAGATAAGGCAAGGGGGTGTGATCCAGGGTATGGTATATGTTGAAGACATTTATCTTAATATTTAATTTTAATGAGACATAAAATACCCATCATTAGAAGCCTACATTTTTGTAAAATTTTTAGAATAGAATTAGTTCTTTTAAACTTATAAATGTTCATACCACTAAAGGTCAGATACTCATGCATCACATTTCTGTGTCATTGTAAAGAAAGGTAGGATGTATTGTGTTTTTACATCTTATACATTTGTTAGGGAGTGAAGATGAAACCAGATTTAGAACATACCCACGTTATGTACTCTAATTTGCCCAATATGTCTTAGTGGAACAGCAGTTTCCCAACCTTTGTACCATTTTTAAAATTCTTGTTCCAGTTTCTTGCCATCTTACAGACTCTGTACTGTCTGTTTTTGGTCTGTCTCATGCTCTTAAAATCATCTTTTTTTATTATTCCATTAAATTTTTTAAAAATGGATTTCCCTTTACACTTTTCTAATCATCCTGTAATGCTTTAGCCCTAAGACATTAAAATGAATGAGTAAAAATATTTGATACCTAATCGTCTCTGCCAGTCCATTCAAACTCATGGATTTGCAAAATTATGTTAAAGTCTTTTAAAAATACATTTGAGAGGCTTTTGTAGTCATTTGGATTTTGAATATTAATTTTCTCTTGCTATGCTGCTTAGCCATAAAAATGAAAAAGAAGATAAATGTGGGTTTCTTTTAGTGGTATTAATTTAAATACTAGATTTATTTATTATGTTTAACAAGGCAACTCCTATATTTCTCTTCACTTCAGATCCAACAGATAATAATGGGAAGCTCCCACTCCCCAGTATAAGAAGAAAAAAAGTTTGATGCATTTTGTAATAATTGATTAAAAGTATAATTTCCCCCTAGATCAAACAAATAATAGAAGTCTGTTGAAGCTTTGCCCTGACCTATTCTGGAAGTAGAAGAATACCCTGAAGAAAGGATCATTGTAAGCACAAAGAATAAGATTCCTCGATCCTGGGATAGAGAACAAAAGTCTAACCTTCCAAATGTAAGTTATCTGTACTCTATATTTTCCATCCCTAAGTTTCTGTTGCCATTCAGGTTTTAGTAGAAAATAATGTGATGACAATATTGCTTGAAATTTTTTTTCCTCTACAAAATGTGCAGGTAATTTGGTCGGTAAATTTTAAATTTGGATTTGTGTAAATGTTTACTAACTGATAACATAACATGATACCTTACAATAATATTTAATGCGAATATTAATTGTATTTTCTGGTAGAGAACTTTTAAGAGTTTCGAGAGTATTCTAACGAAAAGAAGGTGATTTTCTTTGATTGAATATCTATAACTGTACTATCATAATCTCTTTTTTCTCTAAACGTTGGTTCTTTCTCTTTTGTATTTCTTCATATCTAAGAATAAGACTATCTTTTTTTTTTTTGTTTGTTAGTTTTTCAGCTCATTATGGGGGTACAAAAGATCAGGCTATATACATTGCCCACGCCTCCCCATCCCCCCAAGTCTGAGCTTCAGTTGTGTCCATTCCCTAGACAGTGAACATCACACTCATCATGTAGGTGTGCACCCCTCCCCTCCCCCCACCCCATCCCCCCCAGTCAGAACTTCAAGCATGTCTATTCCCCAGGCAGTGCGCATCGCACTCAACAAGTAGGTATACACCCATCCCTTCCACCCAGCCCCGACCTCTGTCCGATACCCAGTTGGTGTTATTCCCAAATGTGCACTCAGGGAAACCAGTTTGCTGGTGAGTACATGTGGTGCTTATTTTTCCATTCTTGGGATACTTCACTTAATAGAATGGGTTCCAGCTCTCTCCAGGAGAACCAAAGAGATGCCATATCGCCATTATTTCTAATAGCTGAGTAATATTCCATGGTATACATATACCACATTTTGCTAATCCATTCATGAATTGATGGGCATTTGGGTTGTTTCCACATCTTTGTGATTGTGAATTGTGCTGCTATAAGCATACACTGCTGGTGGGACTGTAAACTAGTGCAGCCCCTGTGGAAAGCAATGTGGAGATACCGTAAACAGATTCAAGTAAACCTACCATTCGATCCAGCAATCCCATTATTGGGCATCTACCCAGAAGAACAAAAGTCATTCTATAAAAAAGACACCTGCACCTGAATGTTTATAGCAGCACAATTCACAATCGCAAAGACTAACTTAATATGTCTCCTTGAAAATACCAAATAAGAGAGACTTTTTTCACTTTGCGTAATAAAATTGCATTGGACTGAATTTGTATCCATAGTCTACTATAAAAATGTATCAATTTTATCCACTCAGCATACTGGAAAGACTGATTCCCTATCTGTTAGGGAAAACCTAAAGGATGTGTGTTAATGATTATATAGAAACATAGAATTCAGCTACTATTCAGAAATTGGAAGATGGAAGGATGATTGAAGCCAATACTTGTTTTAAGAAAGCTATTTGGGAAGAAATTTCTTGTTCTTTGCCACCACTTTTATCTTGAAAGTTACCTAGTACATCATCCTTGTGGCAAGATACTTGATATGTAATATACTGATTTAACTGCCAGAAATTTAACTTTCGCTTAATAATTTATAACTTTTTCATTCCTGAGTAAAAGAACTCAATGATAGAGTATTGTTTTGATTTTTAAGTCCAAATTATGCAGTAGAAAAATGAATACTTATTAGATTTGAATACAACCAATTCATATATTGCCCCAGTTATCTCCAAAATTGACACATGAATCTTTACAGGTTTTAAATGTGATAATGTGATATTCTTATTGACATAGCATATGTCAAGTGGTCAAAGTGGTCTACATTTGAAAAATCTCCATAATATCTAAGTTCGTGTTTTATTCTGTTATCGAAACATTCTTATAGAGTCACTAAACACTGTGGTCATTCCTGACAATCTGTAATTAGAATTTAGCACAAACTATGAATTTATCAGAAACTATACATACAAAAAGAAACTTTTTTTGGTTCTGGACTTAGACATTCAGTTCAAAACTTTTTTATCACTGAACTAGATAGAGACACATTGGAGAAAGACTATAAACATTATTATTCCTTTCACTGGCATAAAACAATTGTTCTTCATTTAAAACTTTAATTTTTATTATTGAAAAGTCTGATAAAACTTTAAAAAGTTATTTAAATTTGGTGGGTCAATAGTGAATTCCCATTTATTGGTTTGGGGTTGATGAAAGATCCAGAAATATGTCATTCAAAGAAAATTTTTGCTGACCCTTTGCTCTACAGAAATCAAAATTAGTAAAATATAGCACAGTAATGTGGTTGCATGTGAGAAATGTAATGCCCATACACAAAATAATTACACTGTATGATTTATGTTATATGAACTTTCAAAACTAGACTATAGTGTTTTGGGATGCAAAAAGTAATTACAATAAAATTGGGATAATGGTTAAATCATAGGTAGATGTTAAATTGAGGTAGAGGTTCCAGGAACTTCTGAAATGTTGGAAACATTCTATGTGTTCATCTGGCTGGTGGCTGCATGGATGTTTGCTTTATGTAAAACCACTGGTGAGAAACTAGATGCTTTTCTGCTAAGATCAGGAACAAGGTAAAGATGTTCTCTCTCACCACTTCTATTCAGCATTTTGTTGGAAGTCCTAGCTAGGGCAAGAAGACAAGAAAAAGAAATAAAAGACATTCACATTGGGAAGGAAGAAATAAAACTGTCTGTTCACAGATGACGTGATTGTCTATATAGAAAATCCCAGAGAATCAACAACAATAACATAAACTTCTGAAACTAATAAGTGATTAGTATTCTGCAAGTTTGCAGAACACAAGGTTAATATACAAAGGTGAGTTTTTCCTATATGCCAGCAATGAACAACTGAAGTTTGAAATTAATAACATAATTGCATTTATATTAGCACCAAAAGGAAGAAATACTTAGGTATAAATCTAATAAAATATGTATAATATCTATTTTAGGAAAACAGTAAAACTCTGATAAAATAAAATCAAAGACCTAAATAAATGGAGAGAGATTCCCTGTCTATAGATAGATGAACTCAATATTGTTAAGATGTTAGGTATTCCTAACTTGATATATAGATTCAACACAATTCCAGTCAAAATCCCAGCAATTTATTTTGTGAATATTAACTCTGATTCTTAAGTTCATATGGACAGGCAAAAGACCTACATCAGCCCCCACAATATGGAAGACGAACAAAGTCAGAGGACTGACACTCCCCAACTTCAAAACTTAATATAAAGCTACAGTAATCAAGACAATGTGGTATTGTTGAAAAAATAGACAAATCATTGGAACAGAACAAAATACTCAGAAATAGACCTATGTAAGTATTGTCAACTTATCGTTGGCAAAGGAACAAAAAGCAATTGAATGGAGAAAGAACGGTCTTTTCAACAAATAGTGCCAGAGCAACTATATATCCACCTGTAAAAAAAAATGAATCTAAACACAGACCTCATATCTTTCACAAAAGTGAATTCAAAACGGATCATAGAACTAAATGTAAAACATAAAACTGTAAAACTTCTAAAAACTAACAGGAGAAATCTAAGTAAACTTGCACTTGGTGATGATTTTTTATATACAACTACAAAAGCACGATTTATGAAATAAAAAATTGATAAGTTAGACTTCATATAAATGGGAAAACTTCTTTGAGAAGACTTCTGCTTTGAGCCTAAAAAGACAAGCCACTAACTGGGAGAAAGTATTTACAAACCACATATCTGATAAAGGACTTGTATCCAAAATATACAAAGAACTCTTAAAACTTAACAACAAGAAAACATATAAACCAATTAAAAATGGGCAAGAGCTCTAAACATATAATTAACCAAAGAAGATATATAAATAGCAAATAAGCATATGAAAAGCTTAATTAATATTGTATGTTGTGAGGAAATTGTAAATTGAAACAATGAAGTACCACTACAGACCTATTAGAATGGCTAGAATCCAAAACACTGATAATACCAAATGATGAGGAGGATGTGGAACAATGAAGACTCTCATTCATTGCTGGCAGAATGCAAAGACATACAGCCACTTTGGAAGACAGTGTGGCAGCTTTTTACAAAGGTAAACAGTCTTAACATATGATCTAGCAATGATACTCCAGATTATTTACCTAAATAAGTTGAAACTTAAGTCTACACAAAATTTGCACAAGAATATTTATAGCAGCTTTAACGGGTTGACTTAGTTAAGCAACCCAGATGTCCTTCAACAGGTGAATGGATAAACAAACTCTCATACATCCAGACAATGGAATATTATTCAGTGATAAAAAGAAATGAGCTATTAAGCCACAAAGAGACATGGATAAATGTTAAATGCAAATTGCTATATGAGTGAAACCATGTGAAAAGGCAACATCCTATTTGAATCCAACTACAGGCGTATCTCATTTTATTGAAATTCACTGCATTGTGCTTCGCAGATAATGCATTTTTTACAAATTGATGGTTTGTGGTAACCCTGAGTCAAGCAAGTCTATTAGCACTATTTTTCCAATAGCATGTGCTCATTTCATGTCTCTGTGTCACATTTTGGTAATTCTGGCAAATTTCAAACTTTTTCGTTATTATTATATTTGTTATGTTGATCTGTCACCAGGGATCTTTGCTGTTACTATAGTAATTGTTTGGGGTTGCCACGAACCATGCTAAAGCAAACTTAATTGATAAATGTTGTATGTGTTCTGACTGCTCCACCAACCAGCCATTTCCCAATCTCTCTCCTTCTCCTTGGGCATCCCTACTCCCTGAGACCCAAGACTATTGAAATTAGGCTAATCAATAACCCCATATTGCCTCTAAGTGTTCAAGTGAAAAGAAGGGTCACATGTCTCTCACTTTAGATCAAAAGCTAGAAACGATTCAGCTTAGGGAGGAAGGCATGTGGAATGGCATGATAGGCCAAAAACTAGACCTCTCTTGCCAAACAGTCGAAGTTGTTAATGCAAAGGAAAAGTTTTTGAAGGAAATTATTATTAAAAATGCTATTCCAAGGAACATATGAATGGTAAGAAAGTAAAACAGCCTTATTGCTGATATGGAGAAAGTGTTAATGGTTTGGACAGAAGATGCAACCAGCCACAACATTCCCTTAAGCCAAAGCCTGATTCAGAGCAAGGCTCTAACTCTCTTCAGGCCTATTAAAGAGGCTGAAAGAGGTGAGGAAGCTGCAAATGAACAGTTTAAAGCTTGCAGAGATTGGTTCATGAGGTTTAAGGAAAGATGCTATCTGCATAACATAAAATTGCAAGGTAAAGCAGCACATGCTAATGTGGAAGGTGCAGCAAGTTATTCAGAATATCTAGTTAACATCACCGATAAAGGTGACCACAGTAAACAACCGATTTTCAGTGTAGGTGAAAAAGCCTTCTATTGAAAGAAGATGCCATCTAAGACTTTCCTAGCTAGAGAGGAGAAGTCAGTGCCTGGCTTCAAACTTTCAAAGGACAGGCTGACTTTCTTGTTAGGGGCTAATGCACCTGACAACTTTAACTTGTAGCCAGTGCTCATTACCTTTCCAAGAATCCTAGTACCCGAAAGAGTTATGTTAAATCTACTCTGTCGGTAGTCTATAAATGGAAGAACAAAGCCTGAATGGCAGCGCCTCTATTTATAACATGGTTTATTGAATATTTTAAGCCCACTGTTGAGACCTACTGCTCAAAAAAAATTCCTTTAAAAATATTAATGTTCATTGACAATGCACATAGTAACCCAAGAACTCTGATGGAGATGTACAAGGACATTAATGTTATTTTCATGCCTGCTAATACAATATTCATTCTGCAGTTCATGGGTCAAGGAGCAATTTTGAATTTAAAGTCTTATTATTTAAGAAATACATTTTGTAAGGCTGTAGCTGCCATAGACAGTGATTCCTCTGATGGATCTGGGCAAAGTAAATTGAAAACCTTCTGGAAAGGATGCACCATTCTGGTTGTCATTAAGAACACTCGTGATTCATGGAATGAGATAAAAATATAAATATTAATAAGAGTTGGAAGAAATTCATTTTCAACCCTTATGGATGACTTTGAGAGATTCGAGATTTCAGTGGAGAAAGGAACCACAGATATGGTGAAAATAGCAAGAGAACTAGAATTAGAAGTGTAGCCTTAAAGATGTGACTGAATTTCTGCAATCTCTGCATAAAACTTTTAATGGACGAGGAATTGCTTCTTATGGATGAGCAAAGAATATAGTTTCTTGAGATGCAATCTGCTTCTAGTGAAGACGCTGTGAACATTGTTGACATGACAACAAAAGATTTAGAATATTACATAAACTTAGTTAATAAAGCAGCAACAGAATTTGAGAGGATTGGCTTCAATTTTGAAAGTAGTTCTACCATGTATAAAATGCTATCAAACAACATTGCATGTTACAGAGAAATTTTTTGTGAAAGGAAGAGTCAATCAATGTGGCAAATTTCACTATTGTGTTATTTTAAGAAATTGCCATAGCCACCCCAACTTTCAGTAATCACACCCTGATTTGTCAGCAGCCATCAAAATCAAGGCATGACCCTCCAGCAGCAAAAAGATTATGACTTGCTGAAGGTTCAAGATGGTCATTACCATTTTTTTGGCAATAAAGTATTTTTTAATTAAGGTATATACTTAGATGTAATGCTATTGCATACTTAATAAACTACAGCATAGTGTACACATAACTTATACACACTGGAAAACCAAAAAATTCATGTGACTTGCTTTATTGTGATAGTCACTTTATTATGGTGATCTGGAACCAAATCCACAGCATCTCCAAGGTATGCCTGTATATTGACATTCTGGAAAAGGCAAAAGTAAAAACAATTAGTGATTGGCAGGGGTTATAGGAGAAGGAGAAAGGAATAGGCAGAGCACAGAGGATTTTTAGGGTAGTGAAACCATTCTGTATCATATTTTAATAGTGGATACATGGCATTATTATATATTTGTTAAAAGCCATAGATCTGTACAAAACAAAGGGTGAATCCTTATGTAAACTCTGGACTTTAGTTAATGATAATGTATCAATATGGATTCATCAGTTGTAGCAAATGCACCTCACTAATATAAAATGTTAATAATAGAAGAAACTATGTGTTAGAGATAGGAAAGAGGATGTATATGGGAACTTTACTTTCTGCTTATTTTTCCTGTGAATCTAAAAGTGCTCTAAAAAATGAAGTCTATTAATTAAACAAATGAAAAGAAAAATTGAGCTGTTGTCTTTATTTTAGACACTTTATTGCATGTCTAATGTAATTCACAGTAAAAAAGAATTAAAAAGGCAATCTCAGTGATTTTGTTAAGTATTAATAGAAATCTGAGAAAAAGCGAGATAATTTCAAATTTAATGTGTCAACAGTGAATATTCAAAGTTAAAAAGGCAATTTTAAAATCAATATTTTGTGACATTATAAAGTAGTGTAGTGTATTTGAAGAAAATGTGAATGTCCATAGATGAGTACCTCTATACTTGCATATATTTAGTAACTTCCTATGATAATTTATTTACCTAGCATTAACTTGTTTTTATTTCAAGATACATATTTCAGTTTAAAATTAAAAAATAGACATGTATTATATTAAATACAAGAATATCCATCCTATAGTAATGAAGTCCTCACCTTTATTGAATTGTTCATGGTTTCTTTCTTAATTTTAATATATATTATGCAGTTGTCTCTCATCTTCAGAAATAATTTTTCATGTAAATCGGTCTTTATTTAGTTAGTTTCATGTTAATATGTTGTAAAGAAAATGAAAAAGACAGATGGTCTTTATATTCTTTCTTTCAATAGAAATTTTTAAATATAATTATATTTTCAATTTTAAAAATACAATATGGACTCTTTTCTAGTCCTTTTTTTCTTTTTCTTTCTTCTTCTTCCCTCCCTTACTCTTTTCCTTCTTTACTATCTTCTTTCTTTCTCAATATTTTCAACTGTTTAATTTTCCAAGGAGTGAGCATAATCCTATTTAGTTGGTTAACATTAAGAGAGATCAGGAATTTATTATTCAGAAAAATGAAATACAAAAATCCCCCTTTTCTTCAGGCTCTGGATATAGCTAGGCTCAACACAAATGTCTAGGGAGAATGCATCTGTTGCTATTGCATTTATTTTTTTTGTTTCTCTGAAAACTTGGCATTTATAAAATATCTATGATTTTGATTTGTCTTGGCCAAAGCCCAGATTACTAAGGAATTACATTTTGAACATATTCAACTAAGAATTATCTTTGTAGCAACTTTTCCTTTGCCATATTGAAATTTTGGGAATAAAATCAGATTTTGTTTTAAAAACCAGCTATGTTTCTTCCTAGTGCCAGAATGAATTTTTTTCTATGTTAAGGAGGCATAAAGCAATGCTTATAGTCTATCTAAAACTTATTTTAAGCATACTGTGGAGAAAAGAGCCCCATTTTTGCATTTGACAGACCTAGGTTCAAATGTTTGCTCTGTCACTTATAGTTTACATTGATTTGGAGTAAGTTTTGCATGTGAAAAAAAAGCAATAATAATAATAACTTCCTTGTAGGGTAATATAAAGGTTAAATGATCAAATATAAAAAGTACCTGGCACATAGCAGGCAGCTATTTAATGGTAGTAGTCTCTTTTTTGTCCTTCACTCTTTATATATGTAAGGATGTGTATATAAATAAATAAATGTGTAAGTTTGTATTGATATATGTGTTTATATACATACACAAATATATATGTATTTCTCTTCATATATATACACAGAATGTGCAATATTTTATGTAGTCCTTTATTTGTTAATTTCTGAAAAAGAGAATTCTTATGAAAGAATATAGTTCTAGAATTCAGGAAATATGGATTCTATCACCACATGAAAATATTTAATATTTTAAAAGGTATTATGTTTTTGTTTCCTAATAACTTTATATTAATTGACCTGGAATGTTTACAAATCCTTAAAATAATTTCTGATGGATATTTATGTTTCTTTTACAAATTCCCAGCAGGCAGTAGAAGAATAGTTTTTTTATCTTCAGCATATAATTCAGAGAATGATACACTACTACATCTTGATTAGAGTTCAAAAAAGATGCGCATTGGTCAACTTGAAAAGATATGTGGGAATATAAGAAACAAGATTATTTATTGAGTGCCTAAAAAGATGAGTGTCGGTTTTGACAAGACAAAAAATGGAAGGTAGAAGTTGAATCTTTCTGAAAAATTGATGTTTATGTAACTTAGTTTTTACTAAATAGCAAGTCACCAGTTTCTTGGGGAGGTTTGTACAGCTGATTGTCTTCATAAGTGATTTGGATCATTTGTAGAATAGTAATTCAACAAAATGAGGTATAATACTTCATGTTCTCTTATAATGATATAGGCTTTCTAGCAAAAGCAGCTGCTAATATCCTAAGAAAGTAGCCTGTATATCTTGTGTAAATATCTTATCTGAATTTGTGTCTTGTCCCTGCTGAATAACTACCTTACATCTTAACTAATTGGCTGCTCTCAGACACTAAAGGGAGGGTTGTAACAAAGAAACAGAATGCTTAAAAGCAAGGATAAAATCCAACAAACTATCACAAAAGCCTGAACTCTTGGTTTTAAGTGATTATTATTTTTTTAAAGGCAAACTAGTTAAAACTTGTGTTTTCCCTGTATCTCTTTGGGTTTTAAAGACAAGATGGTAAAGACAAAACTTGTTAAATGCAAAGTGGATGGTAAACTCCAAATTTATTTGCAGGATCACTTGGTTACCTTTTGAGTCTATTTCCAAGTTAATAATGTAAAGTACTATCTGGGACAAGAGACTGAGATGGGCAAAGAAAGAGCTCATAAAGGAGACTTAGGAAGAGGATGTATGTTAAATAGCTTGATCCACAAAGTATACATATATCAGAACATCATGTTGTATAACCATAAATATACACATTTTTTACTTGTCAATTAAAAAATAAAAAATAAACACAAAAGATGTGGTGCTCTAAAACTCAAAGACATCCTACTTCAAGTTATAACTTTAGAGAAACTCTCAATTATGTGCACAAAAATATATATATACAGATATGTTCACTGCAGTATTATTTGGAGTAATAAAAAATGGAAAACAGTCAAATTGTCCATCTCCCAAAGAAGGGATTTAAAAATCACCATGCTTTGTTCAAACTATGGAATATTACAGAGCAGTTAAAAACTAATGAATAATTACCCACCTAAATGCTACAAATAAAAGAAAAAGATAATCTAAGGTGTTGGGAAAATGTGGAATAGCTTGAACTCTTATACACTGAAGGTGGGGGAGTAAATTGGGATAACTACTCTAGAATCCTGCTTGGCAGTGTCTACTAATGTTGACACCATGATACGGATAGCCTATAATAACAGACACTAAGTTGACACTATGTATAGAGACCCTATAATACAAAAATTCTACTCCTAGATGCACAGACATGCATAACGCATAAAAGACATGCTCTTCAAAGCAGTGTTACTCCTAGTATCCAAAAAAAGGAAAACAACTGAAATGCCCTAAAATAGAACAAATATAAATCAACAGTGGTATATTCATGCTGTAGAAGGAATAGTAGATCACACTCAGAATGGACACTTACCTACACACAACAACAGGGAGGAAGCTCATAAACCTAATATTGAGAAAAAGAAGCCATACACAAGACTATACGAAATGATTCCATTTATATAAATTCAAAAACAAACAAAACTCTATGTTAGAGGTTGGAATATGGTTACCTTGGGGGTGGCAGGTGGTGGATAGTAACTAAAAGTTGAGTAAAAGATGGGAGAACTTCTAGATTACTGATAAATGTGCTACTTCTTGATCTGAGTGCTGACTACACAAGTGTGTTCAATTTATCAAGATGTACATTTATGATTTGTGCAATTTTCTATATACAAATTATAATTCAATAAACTCTTACTTAAAAAACAAAATTAAGAAATCAGACCTGTGTGTATAAATGTGGATAAATCCCCTGAACAAAATTTTGAAAGAAGAAAAGTCAGAAGGATAGATTTGATATACCAGTTGTACAAATTTTAAAATTACAAAAAAAAAATTGTAAGAATATAGATAAATACTACCTTGGTATAGTAAATAGTTCTAAAGGAGAAAGGTACAAGATGAGAGGACACAGCATTTACTGTGCTTGTGGCATTATTTTTCTAAAAAGAGCGAGACCTGAAGAAATAAAGCAAAATGTTAACATATGTAAAATTTGGATGTATGAGTGCCTATTACATCACTTTCTGTGTGTTTAGAGTATTTCAAAATACAAATCTTAAAGAAAGCTATCACTTTGGATTCTAGAATGAGGCAAATCTTTAAACATTCTCAACCAATTTTCCCAGATCAACAGATTAACAGATGCTTTTTTGTTGTTCACGTTATCTGAGATAGTTGATGTGTATTTATTTTAAGTAAAGAATTTAGATCTTCATTTAATGCCTTTTGGACACATCTAAAATATATGTCATATGTAGAAAAAAATGGTACTTTCTTATATGCAAAACGAAAATTGGGCGCTTTTTAAGTTGTACAACAATGAAATCATTAAACCTTTAAGAGAATTAATCAGAAATGATCATTAGATCATAAATGTGGAGAACATAATACTTTCAAACTGTTCTATAGTATCTGACCGAAGACTACTTTGTTGCTTCTTTATGTTGTGACCTATGGCTATAGTAAAAATGGGTAACAATGGTTGCAGGGATAGAATTGTCAGCTTCACAAAATTAGATCATAGTTGCATCTACTAAAAAAGAATTACTCGTTCCAAGAATACTTATTCCCTTGTCTCAGATAATAAGGAGGGTAGGGTAGTATCAGTGGGGTGTGGTGAGATAAACATATTTGGGATCTAATTTGAAGGTTGAATCAATGGGACCAGGAGACAATTTTAGAGTGAGGAAGAAAAGAGAGATTCCTAAGATGACCTGATATTTCTGCCATAGGCAACTGAGTATATAATTGTGCTTGCCGTTCATGAAGACAGAAAGTATCATAAGAGAAACATACCTTGATAGGTGAGGCAGGAGCTGGCAATGAGCTAAATATTGTATGTGTATTTAGGTGCATTCCTATGGAACATTTAAATAGACATATCAAAGATGCAATTTTAAATGTAGATCTCAAACTCCAAGAAGAAATATGAGCTACAGATAAAAAAGTGGGAGCAACAACACTAGAGATGGTGAGCTTTAATCTAGAGGTTACCCTAGCCTAAAACTTTGACTTGAACCACTGCAACGATTTCCTAATTGCTTTATTCAATTCTTTATATTCTTTATCCCTTCTAAGTCACTAGGTAGCAAGAAGTACCTTTTTTAAAAAAATTGGTTGATTTTTATTTTCTGCTTAAAATTTTGCTGTTTTTTTAGTTTAAGCTTAGGATAAAATCCAAATAACTCTTGAGGTTGGCCGACAAGTCCCTGCAAAAATTGGACCATGCCTACTACTGTAGCATCATCTTTTTCTGCATGTTGTATTTCTGACTCTTCTTTTTTACTCTACCTACTCTGTTCTAATTTAATTAATCGATTCTTCAAATTCTTGTGTGCTTTGTGGCCTTTATGCATGGTATTCCTTCTCTAGGGCTGGATAAAAGGCTGCATGGGTGAAAGATCAGGATGATCCTAAAACTTTAAACTTGGTAATTATGTTTGTTTAGTTTCTACAGACTTTAGTAAATTAATATATATAAGATAAAGCACTAAGATATAGCATGCATGTAAGCGCTCTCTGTCCTTACCTTCTACACCCTAAAATATTTCAGAACTTTTCTTTGTATAGTGATTCCCCAAAGATTTCATGCTCTCCACGTCTCTTTGCATGTTGTGTTCCTTTTGTTTGGAAAGTGTTCGCTGCTTATATGGTAAATGAACCCTTACTGTCCTTCAAGACCCAGTTGAAGTACAGCTTCCTCTGGGAGGCTGTGAGCCCTCAAGGTTGTTGAAGACAACTTCCATTATGTCATCTGTGTACATTTTGTAAAAGATGTATCTGAAACTTATAAAAATTAAGTAACTGGTCCAGTTACTAAGTGACAGAGCCAGAATTTGAAACTTCACATGTCTGATTTTAAAGCATGAGTCTTTAACTATTTTTTGCTTGACACAGTCATTATTTATAAATATTTATTAAATAAATGTGTCAATAAAGAGATAAAATGCCATATGACCTAATTAGTTAAAATGCTTTTATGGGATCAGTGATAAGAAGCGACTTGACTGACATAGAAGATAAAGATTTGTTAGAGAAAAGAAATCCATATCTGTAGAATGTTTCAACTTCTAAGCCAGTTAATGCTAGCTTTGCTTTATAACACTTCAGGATGCCTCTGGTTCTCAAAAAAGGTATGAAACTGAACTTCAGTGAAATAGGGCATGGAAAGAGCGAATCCTTTTAATTAAAAAGGGCAAATATATATTGTATATATTTTTTCATATACTTTAATTGCTTTATGCATTTGTGCCTTATTCCTCTCAACTTGATTGTTAGCTTCTTTTGAACAAAAATATGCCTTTTCTTAGCATCTCCTATAATATCTAGTTCTACTTGATAATTATTTCTTGCATGCAAAATGAATGATGTTGTCTTATCTCTTCATAACTTAATTTAGGAAACAAAACTTCAAATATTTTCAAATAGAGTAATGTAGCTGATAATTATTTCATACAAACCAACAGTTAGAAACATTAATGTATATGAAAAATGGAACTTACTCTTCAGTACTGAGTTTAATGTTATTTAACGAATGAAAAATACTCAGGTATGCATAATGTCAAGGGCATACTCAGTGGAAAAAAGCAGCTTATGTTGGCTTTAGCTTAGAAGATTGCACTATTCTAACATTTAACTAGTAGGTGAGTTTAAATATCTATGCACCTCTATTTTAGCACTTATTTTGCCTTTTACTTTTAATTTTCTTTTAAATATCAGGAGATATTCACATTTGGAAAGATATATTCTTATTAGCTCTAATGAGGTTTTTTGGTAAGTGAATTGAATATAAACAACTATTGTGTTTGTCTTTTTATTGTGAGAAAGGTTTCAAGCTGAAGATCCCAGTCATATAATTAAAAGGACTAATCCCATTCAATTCTTGAATCCCTCTATAGAAATAGAATTCTTAAAACATAAACACAAAAGGGAATATGGTGCCTATTGAATTTTATATTATATTCAGTCAAACTATTATACTACTAAAACAAATTTAATTTTGATTGGGAAAAATGATTCTTTTTTTTTATGTGTTTATAAATGTACACATTATAGGCCATGGCTGGTACAGGGGAAGTTAAGGGGGTAGGGGTGGGGAGAAATAACACTTGTATTATGTTAAATCAGAAAAATAATTGCACTTGGCAGTTTTTGTTTGCAGAATGCAGGAAAAGCTGAAGGCTTTTGTACAGTTCAAAGAGCACATTCCACAGATACAGCAGTTGTTGGTTGCCTGCAGGGATTGTCAGAATTGGGGGTGGTGGTAGAGGTCTGATCACAAAAGTCCAGGCTACTGGGCTGTGTGTTTGTTAAAAAAAAAATACTTGCACCTTTTTGAGAAATTGTTTATAAATTAGCTTCATATTATTTAAGTATATTTTAAATATGGTACTTTTGCATTCATTTTTAATTTCTATAATAATCAGATATTCTTGTTTAGCCTTTGCTACCTTTTGTTCCTTAATAATTTGTTTTCAGATTAAGGTTTACATGTTCAACTGTGAAAGCATAGAACTGCTGACTATTAAACTGTTAGTTAAACTTTGTAGAGAAATATAAATAAATTATATTTCACTATCATATATTCAATTATCATTTATACAATTAGCATACTAAGCAATT
This sequence comes from Eulemur rufifrons, assembly GCF_041146395.1. Lineage (NCBI taxonomy): Eukaryota > Metazoa > Chordata > Mammalia > Primates > Lemuridae > Eulemur > Eulemur rufifrons. The sequence goes on from NC_091011.1 coordinate 68,479,770, forward strand.
TCAACAAGTTAATTCAAGACTCTTAAGAGAGCCTTCTTTAACTGAAAATATGCTAAAGGGTAGCTTTTTCATCTGGCATGTCAAGACTTGTGCTGAATTAACACTTGTATCATTTCCCTACAGAATATGCAAGTTATAATTTCTACTGTTAACTGAAATAATGTAGCTGAAAGTTCTCTGAAAACTATAAATTAGAGGACAGATACAAATTAGCATTATTAAGTTTATTGAAATGTGTAGTGTACATGATATCATATGTTAGCTTTATATAATTTATATCAACTTTTGACAAAGTGTGTCATGTGTCAAAGTGGTTTTTGGCCATATTCTTCGATTTTTAAAAAATAGCTAATTAGTGATGCTCTGTTATAATTTTTAGGATTAGGAAAAGCCCCCAAAGCCTTATCTTGACCTAGTCTTGAATTCACAAGAATTTGGGATGAAGTGTTTTGTTGGGTCCAGATGTGTTTTATCCAGCCTGTCATGCTCGGTTGCCAGAAGATTAGTGTGCTACAAAACAAGAGAAACATTAAAATTGGAATTAGCTCTTGAACATATTTCTTTTTCCACTATAATAAGAACTTCTTTATTTTTACTTTTTAAAATGTGTTACTTTCAAGTTTAGAAATGCTTTAAATACCAAAAAAGGGACAGAGCCTAATTTAGCAGAATCCCTCTACCCATCATTCAGATTTAATAGATGTTACTCTTTTGCCACTGTTAAATTTTAGGTCTCTTTATTAAGAAATCTGAAAAGATAAAAGCCTTCTATTTCAGTCTTGAAATGCCCATTTATGAATTGGTTATTTGATAACCACCTCCTAAGGCTCTTAACTGTGTTTCTTTCAGATTTTAGTATTGGATTGGTTAATGTAGTTTTCTCAAAATGGCCACCACTCCTTGGCGGTAAAGACCCAAAGGCCCTTATGTCTCAGAATTTCAGCTTTCCTCTTCATTATTTCCCTAAGACTTGAAATTGTTTTATTTTCCAATTTTCAGCTATAGGACATCGGGGGCTATTATTAAGCATAAATGCTGTATGGAGGGAATACCACATTGAGCCATTATTAGCCATTATTATCATCACTCTGAGGCTGGTGTGATAGAACTGGATTCTAAGAACAGGGTGACTAGAAAGAAAGATAGCTTAGGGTGAAGTTTGCCTTTAGCATATGTAGAAATGAGAAGTTCTAAATGAGAAATGCACAAAGAATCATATATCACAGCATTCTTCATAGGGATTGTATGGGGAAAAAAACAAAACAACATTGTATGACTGACTTTTGACAAAGTAAAAATCAGTAGTTCTCACGCTATTTAATACATATGCAAAACTGCTAAACAAAACTAATTTTCAGTTTGCAGCAGACTTCATAGAATGTCATAAGTAGATGTCATTAAACGTATTTTTACTAAGGAAAGTATTGAGAAACAAGAGAGTTCAGTAACTTGCTAAAATCTCCTTTCTAGCAGGAATTTGGTCTAGAATTTGGTCCTAGATTTTCTACCATTAAGTCTATTTGTTGACTGTACCATACTGTTTCATATTAATACAATTCATTGCCTTCATTACTAATATGTACTTCCTCTACCTTTAACCTTATCTAAAATTTACCTAGCTTTAAAGAAACAGTTCAAGTCTTATACTTTCCATAAAACATTTCCTACAACGTACAGTGTTCTTCTTTCTCTGAATACTTACTACTTGCAGTGTATAGTAAGCACATAATTTTATGGCCTTCCCATATTCCACTAATGTTGTATGTGTATTTATTATTCTTTTAAACTGTTTGTTGTCTCCTTAAGATCTGGGCCCTGGCTTATACTTCTTTGGGTTCCAATTATGGTCAACCTGGTACAGAGTACTTAAGTGGATGCTCACATCTGGCTCTGGATTTAGTCCAGGGCTCCATTCCCACTTCTGACAAGGGCTAGCTGTGTGATAACAGACAAGTTGCTTAATATCTCTGAGCTTTAATTTTTTCGTTTATGAAAAGGGGACAAAAATAAAGCCTATCTCAGAGGGCTGTTTAGAGGGAATTAAAGAAGACATTGATTATAAAACACTTAGTGTAGTGTTCAATAAATGCTAGCTCTTGTTATCATTGTTTACCGTTATCATCAATTAATGTTCACAGACTGAAGGATTGCCCGTAGGACTTCTGTTAGAAACAATGTCTAATTTAAATTTTTGTGTTTCATGTAACAAAAAAAGTCCTTTTTTTAAATAAATGAATACATATTTGAGAGAAGATTGACTTGCTAAAAAGAACACACACACACATTTTATCCACGTTCAGAAATTTGGACTTACCTAATAAGCAGAGAATCCCAAATCTCAATTTTTTTGAAGTCATCCACTCCTCCCATATTCAGTGAAACAGCCTTCTATAATAACTTGTTACTTTCACTTATGCTCATTAGCAGAAAAATTCTTAACCCTGGGTTCTTTGCCTCTAAGGGTTCCTGATAAAATTAATTTCAATATAATTAGTTTCATTTGTAATTCTATGTATTTTACTTTATGCATTTAAAAATATTATTCCAAGGAAGAAATATAGGTGTCTTGGCCTGTTTTGTGCTGCTGTAACTGAGTACCAAAGACTTGGTACTTTATAACGAATAGAAATTTATTGAGTCACAGTTCTGGAGGCTGGGAAATCCAATTTCAAGGTGCTGGCACCTGGTGAGGGCCTTTTTGCTGAGTCATCACATAGTGGAAGGGCATAGCGAAAGAAAAAAGGGGAACTGAATTCACCGTTTTATAACAGCACCAATCCCACCTGAGGGTAGAGCCCTCTAGGCCTAGTCACCTCTTAAAGGTCCCACCTCTTAATACTATTGCAATGGCAGTTAAATTTCAACATGAGGTTTGGAAGGGACAAATATTCAAACCATAGCATTCTGCCTGTCCGCCTAAAACTAATGTCCTTTTTACATACAAAATAAATTCATTCCATCCCAATAGCCCCCAAACTCTTAACTTGTTCCAGCATCAAAAGTCTCAAGTCCATAGTCTCATCTAAATTAGATATGGGTAAGACTCAAGGCACCCTTCATCCCCAGGCAGATTTCCCTCCTGCTGTGAGCCTGTGAAATCAAAACAAGTGACAAGCTTCCAAAATACAATTGTGGGACAAGGATTGGATAGACATTCTTATTCCAAAAGGAAGAACTAGACAAGCAGAAATGGATAACTGGTCCCAAGTAAGTCTAAAACCCGATAGGGAGAATCAAATATTAAGTTTCTAGAATAATCTTCTTTGACTTCATGTCCTGCCTCTCAGGCAGCTGTGTTGGGAGCAGGGCCTCTAAGGCCTCAGGCAGCCCCACCCCTATGGCATTGTGGGATCAACCCAGGAGGGTTGGAGCCTTGTGCCTGCAGCTTTCCTGGCTGGTGCTGCATGCCATGGCTCTACAGTTCTGCAGGGCACGGTAGCGCACACTTGTAGCTCTAGCTACTTGGGAGGCTGAGATGGAGAATCGGCTTGAGCTCAGTTCAAAGTTATAGTGAGCTATAATTGGGCCTGGGTGACAGAGTAAGACCATGTGTCTAAAAATAATAAAATAAAAATAAATACAGTTCTGGGGTCTCAGAGGGTGGCCCTACCCTTATGGCTCCACTAGGCATAGTCCTAGTGGGGACTCTTTGTGCTGGCTCCGAGACCCTGTGGCAATTCATGGCTTGGGCCCCCAGGCTCTCTGAAGCATCCTTTGAAAGTTAGGTGGAGTTTGTCATGGCCCCACATTTGCAGTCTATGCATTTGCAGGGTTCGTGCTGTGTGGATCATGCTAAGGTTTATTGTTTACACCTTTTGGAGGAGTGGCCCAAGCCACTACGAGGCTGGCTTGAGCCATGGCAGGAGAAGCAGAAGAAAGCTATGCCCAGGGAGCAGACACTTGAGGTGGGTTAGGGCAGTGACTGCTGAAGTCTTACAGGCTCCTTGGGTCTCTCTCTCAAAATGTTTCTTCCCTCAGGGTCCTCTAACATGCCTTCAGGGTCATTCTCCCATTATCCTTCTCTTCATACCAAGCTCCTTATCAAATGATTGCTTAACTGCACCCTTGATTTTCTGTCTTAAACATACCTTTCCATTCTGTACATGGTCAGGCTGGGGGTTTTCAAAGTCATTTTGTTCTGCTACCCATTTAATTATAAATTCCATCTTTAAATTATTTCTCTCTTCTCACATTTCACTATATGCTGTTAAAAGAAACCATGCAGCACCTTGAATATTATGCTTAGATATTTCTTCCACCAGATATCCTAGTTCATAGTTCTTAAGTTGTGCCTTCCATATAGTTGTAGGACACAGACACAATTCAGCCAAGTTTGTTGCCACTTTCTAAGGATAGCTCTTCCTCCAGATTCCGATGTCTTGTTCCTCATTCCCATCTGAGATCTCATCAGAGTAGTCTTTACTGTCCATATTTCTACCATAATTCTTGTCACAATCACATAAATATTCTCTAAGAATATTCAGACTTTCCCTATTATCCCTTCTTTTGAGCTGGCACAAGAATTGCCCTTAAAGCTTTGTTCATGGAAATATAGGTTTTTGTCAGCATTTACTTCAAAACTGTTCTAGCTTCTCCCCCTTCCCCAATTCCAAAGTCACTTCCACATTTTTAGGTATTTGTTATGGTAACAACTCCACTTCTGGTACCAATTTTTGTCATAGGCCATCTTGTGCTTCTATAACAGAATATTACAAACTCAGTCATTTTTATTGAACAGAAATGTATTGATTCACATTACATTCTAGAGGCTGGGGAGTTCTATATTAGGATGCCAGCGTCTGACAAGGGCCTTCTTGCTGCATCATCACAGGGTAGAAGGGTAAATAGAGCGAAAAATAGGAGCCAAACTTACACTTTTGTGATGGCACCAATCTTATCCATGAGGGCAGAGCCCTCATGGCCTGTCACCTCTTAAATATTCCACCTCTTAATACTGTTACAATGGCAATTAAATCTCACCATGAGTTTTGAAAGGGACAGTATTCAAGCCATTGTAGTAGGCTTCACTACACTGACAGAAGGTCTCATGGCACTCAAAACAGCTAAGGATCCTCACCAGAAATTCCATTTCTTTTCCACTGAGCATAATCATGATATTCTACTAAAAATGTAAATTGCATCATGTCACTCCCCTTTACTTATACTTGAAATAAAATACAAGCTTCTCACCTTGGCTTTGAAAGGGCCTCTATAATGTGGCTCATGCCTACCTTTCTTCCTCATATATTGCTACTTTCTCCCTTGCTCACTCTGCCTGGCATGTCTGGCTTTTTGTCAGTTTTTGAAACCCTCCCTGACTCAGGGCATTTGCACTTGCGATTTCCACTGTTTGGAATCTTTCCCTTTATGTCCCGTGCATGGCCTGCTCCATATCCTTTGTGTCTCAAAAATTTAAGTGATGCCTTCCTCTATGAGCTTTTGCTTACTTTCCTATTTAAAGTTACTCCTAAACTCTTTATTCTCTTGTTCTTTTCCACAGCTCTTTTCATCTATTTATTTGTAACAAATAAATATGATTATTTAATGCCTATTTCCATATCATTTTATAAATTCCATGAGGGCATAGGATGTGTGAGTCTTGTTCAGGCTGTTTTTTAGTATAAGACTTGACCTTATACTAAAGATTGTAGATTAGTAAATATTTATTGAATGAATGAATGAATTGGGGGGATGAATGGTCTGCTGTTTTGAATACATGAATTCATTTGTTTATTCATAAACTCATTTTTTAGACAATGAAAAATGAGAGACCAGCTATAACATTTGAATTCTGAATAGCTTTCAGAGTAATTCATGAGCTACAGTTGAATGCTTTAATCTCCTCAGTTATTCAGAAATGAAATGCAATAGTTCATTATATGACAAGGGGAACCACCCAGAAAATCAGAATTCAAAAAATATGCTTAACTTCCTTTTATATGCTATACCTTCCCTCTGCCATATCCTAAGCCTATACCCAGTTACTTTTATTTTATTATAACATTATCTTATGATTGATTCATTTGATTATCACATACCAAAATTTTGTACATACATTTAACTACTTTTCTGTCATATATAACATTTATTTTTCTTAAAAATTTTACCATTTGTTTAGAAAGTTCCATCTCAAACTTAAATACTTCTGATTCTGTTACAGAGTAAATCAATAGCCTTTTATACTTAAAGTATGTTTATTGAGCTGATTTTTTTTTCATTGAAATGGAGGCTTCATTGCAGTAATGTATAGATTTAGGCAGTAAACCTTTTAAATTATGTGTGGAAATAAATCCCTCAAAGATATACTCTCCTGTTTCCCCCACCTCTCTTTCGGGGGAAAAGTGTTATTTAGTAGAGTTGGACAAAGACTTATGTATAGAGTTTCTATTATTCCCTCTCCATCCCAACACAGTTTCCTCTGTTATTAACATCTTGCATTAGTGTGGTACATTTACAATAATTGATGAACCAATATTGTATAGTATTATTAGCTAAATAAAGTTAAAATCCACATTAGTGTTCATTTTTTGTGCTGTTTAATTCCATAGGTTTTGACAAATATATAATGTTATATATCCACGATTACATTATCATACAGAGTAGTTCACTACCCTAAAAATCCCCTGTGCTCTACCTATTCATATCTCCCTCCCTGCCTCCGCCTTGAACCCTTGAAAACCACTGAACTTATTACTGTCTCTATAGTTTTGCCTTTTCTAAAATGTCATATAGTGAGGATAATACAGTATGTAGCCTTTTCAGATTGATTTCTTTGACTTATCAATATGCACCTAAAGATTCTCCATGTCTTTTCATGGTTTGATAGCTCATTTCTTTTTATTGTTGAATAACATTCCATTATATGGATGTTTCACAGTTTGTTTATCTATTCACTTACTGAAGGACACATTGGTTGTTCCCAAGTTTTTGGCAATTATAAATAAAGCTGTTATAAAATGTCTTGTATTCTTCTGCAGGTGTTTGTGTAGGCATAAGTTCCCAACTAATTTGGGTAAATACCTAGAGTGCAATTTCTAGGTCGTGTGGTAAGACCATATTTAGCTTTGTAAGAAACTATTAAACTGTTTTCCAAAGTGGCTGTATATTAACTTCTTTTTATATTTTAAAAATAATCTAGATTGTTTTATAGAGCAGTAGATGTTGCAATAAGTAGTAACTTGTATTTCACTTATTGTTTAGACAAGTAAAATCTTATTATAATGTTTTTATGATTGAAGCATTTACTGCTACATTATTTAGTGTTACATTGACCCCAACATTGCTGGAAGACAGATTCTCATCCGTAGAGGGTGCTGTATACATTTAAAGTAATCACAGCAGCATACTTGACTTTCCATGTAGTGAAGGAATTCTCAACACCTTAATAGAAATAAAAATATATAAATGGAGAACTATGGACTGTGTTGGAATGGTGAGGTTTTATTTGTCTTATACTTCATTTACTTATTCAGTCAACTTTCATTGAGCACCTATGGTCTCTGATCTTAACGAGTTCTTATATTTCAGGCTCTACCCCCTAGACCAGTGATCACTAGTGCTCTAGGTCTGCAGTCCCCAACCTCCCCGCTGTGTACTGGTACCAGTCCTTGGCCTGCTAGGGACCAGGCTGCAGAGCTCCCCTCCCTCAGCCCTATCTGTGGAAAAAACTGTTTTGCATGAAACTTAGGAAAGGGGCAGGGCACACAGGAGGAGGTGAGGGGCAGGCGAGCAAGTAAAGTTTCATCTGTATTCACAGCTGCTCCCATCGTTCCCATCACCCTCTGAACAACCCAGCCCCCTACTTCGCGGAAAATTGTCTTCCATGAAACCAGTCTGTGGTGCCAAAAAGGGGACTGCTTTAGGTTGTATTAACATTACTTACAGCAAATATTTTGTAGTATCCTCTTTATATCTTGAAATGAAATACAGAGATAAAAGACCTTATATACTTTCTTGAAAAAAAATTCTATGTAATGCTCTAACATAATTTGTAGTAGGTATTTATTGATTTAAATGCCTGGACATTTACATAGTAAATGTTTGAACGTTGACTATATCGCATTACCGTGTGGGAAATGACTACAATACAAACTAATATTAATGCTTTGTACTGGAGCCCCAAATTCCAAGAGCAGCATTGCTGTTGATAATGTCATTTTCTGACATAGTGAACAACTCTTGGATAAATTCTAGCAAAAAAAAATATATTCTTGATTTATATGTGAGTTATATTCCAAAATGCATATTAAACCATGTAATAACACTTTGTATTTGAATGGAGAATAGAGATAGGGTCTAGACTTAAATAATTACAACATATTTATATGTAAAAGAATGTCTGGCAGGAAAATGTAGGACCTCTAACATCCCCTGTCCTTCCTTATGAAGTATGAGCAGTTCCCATCAATTATTATGACAACTAAAAATGTCTCCTCAAATTTTTGAAGCTCTGAATGGCACTACCATTGTTGAGAACCACTGTTCCATTGTTTAAAAGTGAGTCTATTTGTAATTCAGTTTGTCCATTATGATATATCTTTTATTTCACCATAAAACAGTGTTTTCAGAAATCAGAGTTAGTGGTGGATTATAAATAAAGTCATAACATTTAGTTAGCTAATGACATCAGAAATAAGGTGAGATTGCTTCAATATACATATCAGAAAATTGAGAGATGTAGTGTGGGATAGAAAAGGCAAGTTACTTGTGTAACATCATAAAACCTGTCAGTGGCAGTGAACTTTTTACTAAAACATTCTAAAACCCTGTACATTGGAAATTTTGTTCTAAATCTCCTATGCATAAAGACTGATTTTTCTTTTTATCAATAACAGAGCAAAGAAGATGAAAAAAATGGAAGCCCATCAACATTGTACTTTTCCTATAATGTGCTTTTCAACTAATTTATAATTGCTTTTATTTTACTTTTTTTATCCCTCTTCATTACATTGAATATCTTTTATTTTGGTACTTGTTATTCCTTTGTTATCACTGCATGTCTTTTCTTTTTACTGGTTTCTTAAATCCTGCTGCATTGCTTTTTGCGTTTCCTTCTTTAATCTTTTCCCTTCTGTTTAAATTTTAAATCCTTTAGCCTTTATCTTTCTTTCAGTCTTTTTAGCTGCTCTCCCTTCCTTTGATTTTCTCTTAAATGTTACTTCTTAACATCGTGTTATTTCATTGATTTCTTTTGTTTTATCTTTTTTAATTTTATGTTTTTCTTTTGTATATAAGGAAAACCTACCATACATACTCAAACTGAATTAAAGAGAGAAGATACTACTAAATCCTCTATACTACATGAAAACAACAACAACTGTGTTTATTCAGACTTATTGTATGGATACTGAAAGATTTATGTGACACATTTTCGCCTCTTTTTTTCCTTCTTGCCCCTAGTCGTTTATTTTTAATTAAAACCCAAATAATTGATTTGCTGATGTAGAGCAACTTCAGTTATTTTCCATTTTTCTAATATGCAAACTTTAAGTGTATATAAATATACTTTTGAGACATTTGTTTATAGATAGACCAGAAGTCATTTTGGCTATTATTAAGTCTTTAGGATTAACTGGAATGCATTTATAATACATTTATATGTTTATAATACTATTTATAATACATTTATAATACTATTAAAAGCAACGATCTAGGGTAAACAAGAGATTATAATTAAATTGTTATTCTTTCACCAAATTGCTTCATCTATCCAAATAGTGTATTTATTTGGCTTAATACATATCATATTTTTAATATTAATTTTATAACCCATTTTTCTTGCAATAAAGAGAGATCTGAGACAAATGCATTTAACCAAACTCAACTGAACTGGGTTGGTTGTTGGTTCATGAGTCTGTCCTTGGGCATTGTAGAAATAACTGTGAGGTGGATATCTAGACAGTCAGTTTTCACAGAGGGAGAGAAAGACATGATTATAAGGAAAAGCAGGAGTGCATGAAATCTTGGGTGCTTTGTTTCTGTTTCAAGCAAGAGAATTCTTGAGGGACATTGTATAGTTAAAGAAAGAGAGACCAAAAAAGATCAGGTAACTTACTTTACTTCACACACAGAAAGTGGCAAAAATTCGGGTTTGACTTTATTGACCATGTTCCTCACATTTATCCTATATATGTGTAAATTATTTTGATTACTGTTTCTGTCCATATTCAAGCTTAATTTTACTTACAGGTCATTAATCAACACAATATAGCATTCTTAAACATCTTTTCATTGCTTATGATAGCTTCATATGTGTATATGTTTATATATAATTTATTATAAGTAACATATAATTATTATTTATCTCATTGTTGATGTTTTAAACAATAGTTCTTTCATCCATTAATTTTATTGAACAGATATTACTTAAGCTTACTATTCTTAAAGCTAACTGTAAGTTGTTTTTCACTCTTAGTTGATCATTATTAAATTCTTAAGTGCTTTTTCTGTTAATGTTGCTGTATCTGTTGATTTCCCATCTTATGGTTATAATTCTGCCTAGGGTGAAATTGGTTTACATTTATTCTGCCCAAGAATAAAGGGCTTACTAAATAAATGGGTAATGTTGGCAGGATTTTAGTGTGCATATCAAATATAGTCAAACTAACAAACTATTTTATGACAACTAGTGTGCTTTAGAAATATAAGCCTGGTATTTTAATTGTATATTTCATATTTTGACAATTATGAAAGAATACTTTCTTAGTTTTTCTATTTTATTTAATTAAAGGCATGAAACTAGATTTCTATTCCAATTTGATAATTTTAGAGAATTAATTCTCAAACCTGGTGGTTTTTAAAATAAACTGGAGAAATTTTTAAAAGATTCCTTTTGAAAACATGCCCTACTCAAGATACCCTGCGTTAATATCTTGGAAATTCAGTTTGGTATTCTGTATATGTGTATGTTAGTTTAAAATGCACTCTTGGCACTCTTAATTGATTATAATTTACACCTTTCATGAATTTATAGTAGTCATTCACAGATTATGGTTTAGCATCAATATCACCTAGGAACTAGTGTTGGAAATACAAATTTTTGGGCTGGCACAGCAGGCTCACACTTATAATACCATTATATTGGAGGTTAGAACTTCAACCTATGAATTTGGGGATTACAATTCAGTTCATAGAAGACCAATTTTCATTGATTCATTCCCTATGTAAGACAAGAGGTAATGCTAAAGTAAAAAGACTTCGGGGGTCTAGTCCTAATTCTTTTTTCTGACTAGTAGTGTACCTCTTTAATCGTAGGTTTTTTGTTTGCAACTATAGTAAAAATATAAGCTACATTTGTCATGGAATGTTTGGAAATTCAAATGTAATGGATATATGAAAGAATGTTGTAGGCCACAGCATTATGTAGCTATAATAAAGTCTATTTTTATTTTTTCTCAATCTTCTTTTATTGTACATGTGAACCTATGTTTCAGTCAGTAACTATAAGCACTCTAAGCAGTGAACCATATGAGGTCCAAAGACTGTACTGATTGGAAACAATAGGTCATTGCAGATTGTGAATGCATGTTGGAAGTGGTCATACAAATCATTGAGACCACTTTTTACCAGATGCAAAAGCCCCCTCTTGAGCATTCCAGTCTTTGCTTGATTGCTGTCAGTCCCTGAATTAATCAGTGTTCTCTAGAGAAACAGAACCAATATAGAAAAAAGGGGGAAGGAGAGGGAGGGAGGGAGAGATTGATTTTCAGGAATTGGGAACTGACAAATTTGAAATTGGAGGTTAGGCCAGTTGTCTGGGGACCCATGGAAGAGTTGATGTTGCAGCCCAAGTCGGAAGACAGAATTTACTCTTCCTTGAGATCTTTTTCCTCTGAAGGACTTCAACTGATTAGATGAGTCCCACCTACATTACAGAGAGTAATCAGCTTTACTGAAATGTCAATCTCATCTAAAAATTACCTTCACAGTGACATCTAGATGTGTTTGACAGAATATCTGGATACCATGGCTTAGAAAAGTTGACACATAAAATTAACCATCACAGCATTCGTTAATATTTAAAGTCAATTCTACTTTTAAAATATTTGGTAACCTTTTGAAATGATGTGAAAATAATATATAATAAAAAGATACATAAATGAATGGATGAATAAATAAATCCTGGTCAATACCAGATACATTATCTTATTATTAAAAAAATTCAACTCCTCTCAACTTTGTGGAAACTTTAGAAATGGAGCAGCTCAGAAAAGTACATGTAGAGCACATTGGTTCATAAACACAGTAATGAGTCATGGAGATCTATATTTGGCTCTACTGGTATGGTTATCACATTAGCAAAATGCACAAATTAAAGAAGAGTAGCTACTGTGTTGAATGTTTGAATTGAGATCCGACAAAGATTTTGGCAGAATGTTCTGACAAAATAGCAGTACAAAAATTAATGGGATGACTATAAAATCTTGTTATTTAGTTTCATAAAAGTTTTACAAGTGTGGATGTAAAAAGACACTTAGAAATATACCAATGGGTATGTACTCAAAATACCACAGGAGATTGCAGGAATTGTTGAAACAGATTGTGTACTCAACACAACTGTTGCCTAATATAGAATAAAGGATAAATTTGACATATTATCAACACTCTTGGTAAAATTTCTGCTGTCAAATACGGATTGTTGTAAGTAAGGCACTATAGAGGATATGTTGCTTAAATCATATCCCACTTGTATTATAACTATTTAATAGCTTAAAGATTATGTTTTTCTTCATTAGATTATGAATTTTATCCTCTATGCAGTCCTGTACACACAGGACTCAGCCCTCAAGTAACCTTAGTTCACTTGACTTAAAAGTAAGCATCACCAAGTAACTTTGGAACAATACCTTCAAGTGATATTTTTTTAGTGATAAGCTAATTGATAAGAAAGCAAAAGTGCAATCAACCAAACAAGGCCATTAGTGAGAGCTTGCTGGTTGTTTATTCTTTAGGTTATGACCTAAACAATCCAGATCAAGCTGTAACTAAGTTTTTACAGTTTTTTAAACACTTCTTTATATCTCTGTGTCTCGATCCTGACATAGATATAATATTTGACCTCTTGAATAATGTATACAAAGTTATTCTGAACCCTCCATCATGTCCACTTTACTGGATATGATTGGAGAACATGTTGTACTGAGGTGTCTGAGGATTTTATATGGAAAATAGAGAGACAGGAACACTGAAAGAAGAATACATTATTTAATCCTTGATCTATTCTTTTGCAAAAATGACATTTATAGATTGCACCTTGCCTACAACTTTTTTTGGGGGAGGGAGCTCATCCAGGATATGAACCCAAGTGCCTATGACTTCTACAAAGCCCAGTTGTGAGACAGTTTAGTTAATACCCATGTTGATAGGCATATCATTTTTATTTGCTAGTACAAAAGTTGGAACTTTAGAATTGATGACATTTGACCAAAAATTGTGAAGCGATGGTATATTTTAGCCCTACATCCCTTCTGACTTTGCTTAAATTATTAATATATAAGATTATGCATCTTAGGTTTTCTTTCAATTTGTTCATATAAATCCCTCTGTGTTGCTATTATGATTTCTCCCTATTACTGAAAATGTTTTTTCTAAATACTGGCCATTTCAAAGAAGCATCCTTAATAATTAAAAGATAACCTAATTTAAGGAATTTGATTTAAAAAAGACACAGAAACTTTGAATTGATAAGTTTACTGATGTATTTTGTTGCTTTCTTATTTAGTTATACCCTACCTTCTTCATAAAAGGAGTATGGTTGTTTTCTGCTGAATGTATACAATCAAAGGATTTTCTTTGATTAAAGGCATTTCTAGAACCATACACCTGATAATACAGTGCTAGAGTCATGGTAAAGGTTGCAACCATATTAAGTTTCAGTTAAATAAAAGGTGAACTGTCTACTGTATCCAGCACTAATGTTCTTCTGTAGTTAAGCAATGGCTAGAAATTCCATAAGGAGCAAGAGTATGGAAACAAGGCAATTGCTTTGTTATAAATCTGAAACAGGACTTGTAGTACCCTAAAGTAGTCAAATATTTGAGCACAAGTACTGTGTCAATTCTAAGTAAGGAACTTGGTCACAGTAACATTTTGTAAGAAATGGAACATCTTCCCTGAAAACTATACAGTCTCTCTCTTTATCCTCTCTCTTCTCTCCATCCTCTCCCCTCTCCCCTTTCCTTCCGTTCATCCCACCCTCCCTTCCTTTCTGTATTTTCCTTTAAGAAATATTTATTTAGTTCCTTCTATGTGCAACTGTCACTGTGTTAACATGCGCTGGTTACAGGCTTATAAGGCGTGGATTCATAAATGCCATTACCTGTTTCGGGTCTGTTACTTCCATTCAGATAGTTTTTCAAAAGAGCCAGTTCATTATATATCACATCTGAACACTGCATCTGAAATTTTGAAACCCAGATTTCAGACCTGGCATTGGCAATAATTAGTTTTGAGATTGTAGATAAGTTACTTCAAGCTCTTTGGGCCTCAGCATGTCTTCATTTTTAAAATGAGGGGCCTTCTTCCCTTGTAAACAGAAAGGGCTTTCAGATTGTTAACATCACAGAGATACTGGAGACCTGACCTACAGACAAAAGAGGGTTTGAATCAAGCCTTTGTGATGAAAGGTCAAGTTACTTAGTCTCAAATTTGCATATATAATATAGGGATATGTAATTATACTTGCCTAATTAGATGTCTTGAGGATTAAATGAGACAGTGCTTATAAAATACTTAGCCAATGCCTGGTATATAATAAGAACTCAATACATTTTATCTGCTTTTATTGCTATTTGATGGATGTTCAACACCTCTTACCAATCCTTTTGCTACTGTCTCTCAATGATCTCCTTCCATTTGTTTCATTTTCAAGGCTACTACAAGTATTTTCAAGTCCCCTATCCATTTTCAATCCTTCAGACTCAACAAAATATTATCACTTAATTTACAGATAAAAATAAAGGCATGATGTCTCCATACTTTCTTACCACTTCTTCCCAAATTAGCTGCGTTAGTATTCATTCTTATCTTCTTCCCTCTGGTTTCTTAAGATAAACTGCCAACTTTGTGGTCATGGAAATTTTCTTAACTTATTTTGTTTTTTTTTTTTTCCATCTATGAATAATGACAACTGAATTACATTATGCAGGTAAAACACTTGAATGTTAGTTTTCCTCCCTTCAATTCCCAGTCTTTCTCACCTCTGTCTATCTACATTCTCTACAATCCAGTGAGAGGTATTTTCATAAATTACAGACCAGAGTATATCTTCAACATCTTTTGAGTAAAGACCAAATGCTTTTCTTGGTTTACAAACCTGATATATGTGACCCTTTTCTCCTGTCTCCTCCAATTTACTCAGCTGTTTCTTGCCACATTGCTATTGTATGCACTTTCCCTCTGTCTGGAATGCCTTTTCATATTTTCTTTCTTTCTTTTTTATTTCTTTTCATTCTTTAAGACATAGCTTAACACTAAATAGAAAAACTATGTTGAGGATGTGGGTGGAGTTAATCACTGCCATCATAGTATTTTATAAACCTCTTACTGAATCTATGTTGCATTGTAAATAGTTTTTTATATGTGTGTTAAAAAACAACAACAACACTTTTTCCACTTCTTCCTCTCCCTCAATTTCATTCCCTAGGAGAAGTATCTCTTCTTTTTTAAAAAAAATTTTTTCCTATTCCTTCTTAAGGCATTTCTTTGTTTACCTTTTTCTGTAGATCTGATGTGCCCAGTAGAAATAATATGCAAACCACATGTGTAATTAAAAGAATTTTGGGTTTTAATGCCAAGGTAAAAATTATAGTCTCAGAAATTTCACTGAAATTTTTAAACATGTGTTTCTGTCTACTAATCATATCTATCTTATTTTGTTTTAGTTGATGCCAATATATTCTATCCACCCCCACCATCCTGTAGCCCCACCTTTCTGTCCCTCCCAAGCCCCACCCCAACAAAAAGGGTAGATAGGCTGCTATACAGATGTTCCTGGAATAATGGTTTTACTTAATCTTGTGTCAGAGGTTTTCCCAGGCAAGAGATTTATTTTGGCAATAAATAACTATTACTTATAACATAGTACAAGGGTTATATAATTTTACTCATTTTCTACTGTTGAAATAGGTTATTTTTGTTAAGAAAAATGAATAAAATAGTCCTTTATTATAAGTACTCTTCCTTAAGTTAAAAAATATGTGATAATTTTTGAAAATATATGGACAAGATCTTATCATATCAAAAACAGTTTATTACTGGCTGTAAGGCGACCCTTATGCCAGAACAAGTAGATTATGTTTCCCTAACAGCTACTAGTGCAAAAGTCTGTGTATTTATCCAGAACTTGACAGCCTCACCTCCATACTCCTTTTACATATGAGTTATCAGCCACATGGTATTTTGTCCTTGGCCTTGGACTGGACTGTGGTTTTGACTTTGAGTGACTGTTTGTGTCTCAAGTATTCCCTCTTTTTAAATGTCAGTTCAGTGCCAGAAATAAAAATGATAATAGTGTCCTAGAAATAAAACAAATCTTGGAGGTCATTTGGTTTATCTTTCAATTCCATGTCCATTTTAATTCCATTCCATGTGGGAATGAATTTTGAACAATTCTAAATAATTGATCAATTAACAATTTTCAACAGTAACAAGGAGCAGGCTTACTTACTCCTGGAGCAACTGGTTCACTGTGGATGCCTCTTACTCTCTTGAAAGTTCAACTCTTGTTTTAGAGAGTTCTTCAGAGTTTTATTTGGATTCTTATCAATTTATTTGTTCTAATTAAGTCCCATTAGTCTTAGTTGTCTTCTGAAGGGCATATTATTTATCAAATATTTGAAAATAGTTATCATATTTCTAAATAGAATGTGGCTTTAATTTAGAACTTAGTGTACTCAATTTTTTTTAACATTTTTAAGTAGGTATAATTTTCATACCCCAATAGTCACACATTGCACCTATACAATTCAGTCATTTTAGTATATTTAGAGTTGTATAACCATCACTGTGATCCAGGTCAAAAACATCTCCATTACTCCCGAAAATTCCCCTGTGCTCATTTGCAGTCAGTCTTTGCTGTGACCCCCAGCCTAGGCACCTGCTGATCTGCATTCTTTCTTCACTCAAATGCTATGATTAAAAATAACCAAAACTACATCTACTAGTATACATTTTGAAAAGTTAATTAATGTTAGATAAATTAATCAGAATTGGCTTTAGGAAAAATGTTTATGTGCCCTCTGGGGGTCATGTGTACCCCAAACTAAGGGGAAGGAGTAAACCCCTTTTCTTCTTAAAAAATATGTTTCATTTCATTCTGCAAAGTATTTGAGGTTGGTATAGTAACTATAAGAAAATGTGATCAGGATCTTTAAACTAACTTTATTTTTATTTTGTTTTACTGTCTTAATTTATTTTCTTATTCTGAATTTACATCTGTATTATTTTTGCTAACAAGGCATGACATGTTGTTGAGCTGACATTTTATTTCAACAAGACAGCTAATGAATTTGTCAAGGAAGAAAATAAAATTGACTTTGGTTGAACACCTCTTACACACCAACTATTGTGTAAACAAAATCCTGTGTTTTTACCCTGACTTACAGATGAAAAAACTGAGGCTTAGTGAGAGTCAGAATCATGTCTAAAATTTCATGTCTATTGAGGTAGCATTATAATCTAGATTTTTGGCTGCAAAGCCGATTGAAAAAGAGGAGTTTGGCATTTAAAATTTGACTTTAAAGTGTGGCCTGATACATCCTGACTCTTTTGAGTGTTTTTGTTTTTTCTGTAATTGTTTATACCCTGCCTCTTTCTAGAATAGTCTTAAGGCAACTTAGGATACATAAAATACAAGATGGCATAAATTAAAAATAAGAATAAAATAAGAGAAAAACAAGGGTGGGGAAAGTCTTTTTCTGAGAAAAACAACAACAACATCCTGTAAGTGAATATTGCCGGGAGACTGGAAAAAATTTGAGCTGGAAAAGGCTGTGGAAGTAAATGGTCTTTCTTGGTGCCAACTTTGGCGTATGCTCTGTTCACAATATATGTAAGAAAGTGGAGTCTTATTTGCTTTTGCTTCCTCTGATTTGCTTTTGCTTCCTCTAAGTGCTGAGCATAGTGTTATGTACATGGTAAGCCCTTAATAAATAATTGTTGAATTTGATTTTCTGTTGAACTTTATGTTTGGCATTCCAATGTTACCAAACCGGATAGAAATTTTTTTCTTAAAAAGCAAACAGGAATTTAAGATTTCTCTGTTGATGCTATTTGTTATAAGCAGTATCCCATTGTTTTCTGGAACTACACTATATTTGAAAATCTTATTTCAATACTGCTTATTATCTTATTTACGTACATGCAGCTAGAAATTGCCTCATACTAAGAGTGTTACAGGAAGACATAAGCTGATCTTGTTGAGTATGTCTGTTAAGTTTTATGCATCTGAAGTGTGCACCATGATCATTTACTCTCCATTTCAATTATTGTTTTTATTGGGTTTTATTTTTATTTTTTTACAAGTTCCCAGGCACCATTAAAATTTACTGGGTTTTAAAACAATGATTGTACATTTTGGAAAATCTAAAATTCATAAATGTAGAACATTTCAGTTTGTAAGCATCTGTATAATATCAACAGATATAAATTTATGTTTACTCAAGTAATATTAAAAATATTTTAGTAATGCCTGTTGATGTCATCTAGATTGTTATTTGACCTACTTAATTTGTAAATACAATATAATTAATTTCTTTCCATGGATCGAATTTTGTCTCCCAGCCTCAAATCTTTTCTAGAAAGCTTTTAAAATATGCTAAGGTTTATAGCAACTTGAATTTGCCATTTTAAATACTAAGTATTTTTTCTGAGTTTATCCTGAAATGCTTCTTCCATATGACCTCTTAGTTCCCTTAGTCATATTATTTATTTTTACTCAGGCTTTGCTTGATGCTATGATTGAAAATAACTGAAAAGTATATAACTTAATAATAGTATAAATTTTTGAAAAGTTAATCAATGTTAGAAAAGTTAATAAAAATTGGCTTCGGGGAAAATCTGTAAACTTAGCAAACTTTGATAAGCAAAAATGCAGGGATTTGAACCACACTAGAGCTGTCACCTTGCAACAGATTTAGTAAAGATATTCTCACCCAAGGAAAGCAGGTTATAAGACAAAATGTAGTTTTAAATCATCTGAATTAATTTTGTGGAGAGGAAAATGAGAGCATAGAATATTTGGTACAAGTTTCTGTAGAATGTGCTCATTTTTAAAACTGTGATTTTTCTTCTGAAATGTTATTATTCTAAAGATTTTTCTGTAGTGACCAAATTTTATACATTTTGAGTGTTTGCTTCATGTGAGATTCCAGTCTTTGTAATGTTTTGTTCATTTACTGTTTGTAATATCACTATTCTTACCTCCATTTTACTTAGGCACAGAGAGCTTAAATGACTAGCCTGAGGTCACTCAGGGAACAGAGTATGAAACCAAGCAATCCGAAGAAGAGCTCATAGTCCTATTATGCAGCACACAATTGGTAACATTTTTTCTCCTAAAATAATGACTTAACAAACAACAAAACTAAAATTTATAAGACTTTTTATTTAGATTTCTTAAGGTTATGAATTTGGCAAACCAAATCCTATCTACAACTGAGATTTTAGAGATTAAAATTATTCTAAAGAAATAACTGCATAATATTTTATACAATTTCATCCTGCTTTTTTAGAAGATCATCTTATATCCTATTTATTGTGCCTACTGAAGTTCACAGAATTGTAATAAACTAGTGTGTTCTCAGTGAGGATAGACTGAGATGCAGTAACAATCAGGATATGGCCCTGGCTACTGTACCCCAGCTGGCAGGGAGGATCACGCAGTTCTGCGGGCTGGCCCTGCCTCCGCTGGGATCACTGCTCGGTAACTGCCTTCCCCCCTTATTCTTGCTGACAAAATCATTCTTTTATTTCTACTCACCTTTACTCCCTAACTTTGCACAATTCTAGACTAAGTATGCAACTTTTTAAAATTTAGTTAATTTCTTGGGGAGCAAAACGACTCTCAGACCTGTTGGGAAAATGCTACCTCTTCCATGATGGTATCCTAATGATTATAATCTTTCATAAGTACTAAAAAAGTGTGCCTTTGTTAGCTAGTTAACAGTTTATCAGAACTTATGTAAAACCTCGTATTTTCAGATTTTGAAGCAATTTGGAAATAATCTATATTTGAAACATGAAAATAATCTACCTTGAATTACACTATTCATAATTTTCAGAGTAAACATTTGTAAAGCACTTTAAATGTGAGGAGCACTTGATATTTAATCTTTAGTATTCAATTGTATTAAAAGAAAACTGATGCCTCTTTTTTTATTTTATCATGGGAAAGGAAATTATTATTACCCAGAACTGATAAGATCCAATCAATCTGCAAAAGTGGTTTTCTCACATTAAGCCCCATTTTAAATTAAAATTTTTGTTTGTAGTTACTAATTAAGTTAAATTTATTTCAGATTTTTCAATATTTATACAGTCTTTTGTATGGTTTCAAGAGAATGGAATTTGCTCACTTATTTTGGTATGTGAAATTAATCATTAAGTACAACCATATGAAGATTGCTGTTTTTGTAGGTCAAAATTGTTAAATATCTGCAGTTTGTATTAGCCTATTATTATTTTTTTGGCTGTAATCAGTATAGTGAAATACTGTAGTTTATACTCTGAAATTTATGAAAAAGAAAACACAGGTGTGTTTCTCTGTCTCCTTACCCATGTACCCTCAGCATGGTATATGCTTAGTACACACACCATCTTGGTTTCTGAAGATACTGAGTTTTGTTTTTCTTCTCTGCCATATCCTCATGCCTAGAACAGTATCTGACACATAGTAGGTGTTTAATAAATATTTACTGAATGAATACAAATAGACAGTTTTACAGTATAAAATCTATACAGATCTCTACCCCTATTTCTTCAGACCATTCTGACAAAATCAAATAAATTCCCCTTCAGAATTTGGAAGCTTCTGAGAGACAGACACAGGTGCCAGGCAGATGGAGATCAAAGTAACAGTTTTATTACCAGTCTCTACTGAATTGGAGGACATGTGTTATATATGTGCAGATAAAATAGGCTTCACCTCTCAAATAGACATTATGTTCACCCACACTAGCAAGGTTGGACATGTACAGCTCTGTACCCCAGAGGAAGGCATAAAAACAGGCCTGAATTCATCTTCCGTACAGACTGAACTGAACTGAGAAAAAGAAATTGAACTACGCATGTTCAGTGTGTTCTCTTATACTCACCAATCAGACAGTTCTCTGCCCCTCTCATGGTAAGAAGGAAGAAGTGAAGAAACAGAGGAAGCCAATTGAATTTCTTGATCAAAACTCCCCTTATGAGGAGAAAGGAATAGAGGTTCCCCATAAGACACTCTCATTAAACCTAAATTCCGCCCACCTATCATACTATTAACTTTATCTGAAATTTTTCTGTTTGGCATTTATAAGATCTAATTTAAATTGTTATATATACTAACATTTATAAATCATTACAGTGAATATTTTTTATGGTAGTCAACAGTAGAATAATCTAATATAGTGGAAGCTTGGGCAGGGTAAGTTAAAGAGTAAAAAAATGAATAAGAAAAGCATTTTTATATTTTTAAAATATAGAAATTCACTGCAATCTTGGTTTGTAGTAGACAATTTTGAACATATTTGCTGTATGTGTTATAGCTAATCTTATAAAAAATCTCTTAGGTTTACCTCGTAAGTACATCTGATTTTTGGTGTCTGAGTTGGTATTTTATTGTGTGGATCGCTATTGTGAGATAAAATATTGAGTCTTGCACATTCTCTGTTTTTACTTGCCATCTCAAACAAAATGAAACTCCATGAAGCAAGTGGAATCTATTACTAACATACGGTTTTGTCCAAATGTCATAAGTAAATTATTCTTGTCAGAATGAGAATCATAGGCATTATCATTTAAAAATATAATAAGAATATTCTGATATGATAATACTAAAAATAATGATCTTGACTTACTGACATTAAAGTCCCTGTGATCAATTGGCAACTACATTGATAATAATAGTTTGGGTGTTATTTATCACCAAATAGGACAGACAATCGATGTTTTAAAATAAGAGTACAAAGGCTAGAATTATGAGCTAGTTCTTTGTAGGAGATGTTGTCTTAAAGTCTATACCTTGAAATTAACAATAAAGGAAGTAAAATATTGGTTTATACTAATTAATTTTATCAGCTTATCATCAAAATTAAGGGATTAGTAGGCCCTGTAGTAGTTCCTGCCTGAAGAATAGTATTTATTTCCTGTCATGGTCTGGGATCTGGTCCCTGGCCTGTAAAATTAACTCGTTTCTCTGAGAACAGACTCATGTTAACCACTTGGTTTAAAATTAGTTTTTAAATCTAAAAGGATTGATTTATTGATTTACTGTGAGAAATTATTTTAATAGGGACAAAAATGCTTAGAATACACAAGATCTGTGAGTTCTGTCTGCCTATGTAGAATCAGTTTATTAACTTAAAATGAGAAATTTGGTCATGAGACACTTTCTTTTACTATAGTCAGAGCAGCACTAGAAGCTAAATAACAATCACAATCACAGGGTTGTTTGGGGGATTTAGGAATCAGAATTAAGGGGAGATTGAGATAGCAGATGCTTTATGGCATCGGACCAAGACAACCTGGTGCAACCATACTCACCATAGTGTGGTCTTGCCATTGGAATCAGAGTAATGAAGTCTAATGGGTACAATTCCTGCCAATTAAAGGCAGACTACTCCAAATCTGATATATAAAATGCTCTGTTCACAAATAGTGCTTAAATGAGCATTTTCAGTTTTATCCCTATGAGTTGTTTTCTTGTATGCCTTTATGCTTATAAATGAGATCTATATGAGAAAGGAGATGGAGTGAAAAAAAAATACAAATTAATTTAATTTTGGAAAAATAACCAAATAGTGTCCTGAACTGAATACATTAAGTTTAAAAGAACAATCTTTGCTTCTCTGGCAGAATTGTAGCATGCTTATATGCTGTTTCAGTTGTACATATTGGACAGTGTCAATCATCAAGGTTGACCAACCTCCTCTCTGCCTTTGGATTTATACACATAATTATGATGCATTGTAATTTTTGCTAGAATGTATGCCAGTGCAAAATAGAGGGTAACATAGAGAGGCAGAAGAATTTATTTTGTGTTATTATATTATGTGCAGCCTTGTAGTTTATGACTCAAGGAATTCAAGTTAATGTCAAATAAATGTTTACCATAGCAAGGCTATGTGCTTTATCTGGTGATTAAAGGATGAATAACAAGATTCTTTTCTCTAGAATGCTTATGATCACCTTAGTATAGAACTCTTATGAGATATCTGATAAATAACCATATAGAGCATTGAATATAGAGAAAAAGTACAGGTTTATAATATTTGGGCTTATTAGGATTTTTCCTGGATGAGGTAGCAATAAAATTGAATCTTGAAAGGTAGGCAGGATTTTATAGGAAAAGGAATGGTACAATATACAGAGGGAAAAAAATGTGACCAAAGTAGTATCTTCGCATCACTTTGTGGAGAAACATCAATCAAGTGGTCTGTTGTTTCTGGAGAATAGAATATTTGAAGAAAAAGAGTGCATGTAGAGGTTACGATCATAGTGTCAAAGACCTTACATGTGAACTAATATGAAACAAGTAGACTTTACTGATCATCAAGCTGGGTATCATCTGTGTTAGGCACAAGAAAGATGAATAAGACATAGTTCTTGACCCTCCAAGGAATTCTCAGCCTGAGAGTTGAAATATACATAAAATACTCTTAAGTTTTACCATCAAAGTGCTTTGATAGAAGTATAAACATAGTGCCCTGGGAGCCAGAATGATGAATTATTTTGGAGGTATCAGGGAAGGTGTTAACATGTGAACTGATGATGAGTAAAATTTGAACCAGTGTAAAGGTTGATAAGGGTATTACATGCATAGATAGCTGCATGCTGAATTGTAAAGAGGTGTGATTTGTTTGGATCATATGATTTAGGCAGGGAGGGGAAAGGTGTGAGTATGGAATGATTGGCTGGAATTTTTGAATGTTTGTCACTATGGAGTCCGTAAACTAGTTGAGCTTGGAGCCAAACATTTGCATTCACCTCTGCCATTTACTATGCTCTCTGATAAGTTTTTGATCTCTGATAAGTTTCTTAGACTTAGTTTCCTAAATTGCATGATGGGGATGATCACATCAATTTTAGCACTGTTGTCTTGACTGAAAATTAATGTACACACAGCACGTGGCATGAAATCTTCCTAATACTGAGGGAGATTCAATAATACTTTACTCATAGGGTTGCTGTAAGAACTAAATGGAGTAAAAGAAAATGAGTACAGGACACTGTTTGACACAAAGCACTCATGATCAATTAATGCTATTTAAAATAAAACTTTGAAAACTGTTCTATGAAGTTATAGAACATTGCTTTTATAAACAATAATTCCTAAAATTTAGGAAAAGTTTTATTATTGTCTGTGTGAAGATTAGTCTTTAAGGGTATTAGCCTGTGTTGATTATAGTTCCCTCTGTGAGTAAGGCTCCTTCTCAGCTTAGGCCTGGATGGTCATGATAGTGGGTTTTATTACAATCTGTATGATTTTAATATTATACTTTGTACATACATGATGCCTTTACCAAATATATTGCAATTAATTGTATTGTACTTGTTTTCTCTACTAGACTGAGGGTTCTGTCCCCAGTACCTCAGAAAGTATTAACTCATAAAAATCAGCTGAAACGATCTTAAGCTTGGAAAAGAATTCACATGCATGTGTACTCTTAGTGTGTATTATAAATATGTTTATTTTAGACTTTCATTTTTAAAAGCCTTGCTGTAATTGTTTTACAGGACCCTCTATTCTCCCAAAATAGTATGACATCCCTCTGTGTACACATTCCCAAATTCATGGGTTAGATACATTTATTGTTAGCATGGTAGTGTGGCCCTCAGCCTTACCCCCAGAATAATTCTTTTCTGCACTACATCCCTGCTCAACAAGCAGCAATAATTACAAGGCAGTTCTTAAATATAGCTCTTTTAGCAGTAGAGTGTGCAAAAATGCCCCTGGGCCATATGAAAATAATAGTTTTCACACAGTGAGAGAGACTCTTCAGAGCTGTGTAGTACCTAAAGACTGGAAGCTCATCAAGAAAGCCACATTCTTTATTCCTATACAT
Organism: Eulemur rufifrons; assembly: GCF_041146395.1. NCBI lineage: Eukaryota > Metazoa > Chordata > Mammalia > Primates > Lemuridae > Eulemur > Eulemur rufifrons. The sequence continues at coordinate 68,505,032 of NC_091011.1, forward strand.
ACTAAACAGAAATGAAATTGATGTTAGAAAGAAGTTAGAATAAAAACAAATAAAAAAATAAGTTAAGCAAAATCCAAACAGTGTCAAGCACTGAACACATTAACTAGGGAAGAATAATCCTCACTTGTCTGGCAGAATTGCAATATGGTTCTGCTGTGTACTATTTCAGTTGCATATATTGGACAGTGTCAAGCCTTAAGCATAGTATTATTTATCCCGACCATCCACATCTCTATAGCAACAGTATACATGCTTATGCAATTATATATTATTATATCAAATCATGCTTTACATATTTTGGTACCAGTTCCTCTCCAAAACTCGTACAAGTTTTATACATATTCACTGCCTATGGAAGTCCCTGCGCCCACTCCCATCCCTGCTTCTTTCTTAGCACTTTCTAGGCAAGTAACACATGAAGTGAAACATTAACTTAATATTCAGCATTGAAACTGAATCCAAATAACTGTTGTCCCACTTCATTTTAGTTTAAAAGCTACAAATTTTTATAAGTAGATTGTATAGTAATCAAAATTTTAATTTTATGAAGTTTTCCAAACACAAAGGATTACATAAATTTTTAACTGTGTCGTTTAAACCATAGATCAGAAAATGGACACAGTAGTTCTTTATTACTTAGTAAAGTTGGCTAAGAAACTACAACTTTAAGAGAGTATAATAAAATATGATCTTTCCCTTTTAGAAGAGGGTTAACATTTTAATATACTTACTCTGGTAATGTCAAAATATATTATTTTCTCTGCTTTTGAAATTTCTCTTATCAATAAAAACAGCTACATTTCTTTCAACCATTGCTAGCACTTTAAACCACCTACTTTGCTAGATAAAACTTTTTCCATTTTTACTTGGAGTTTTAAGTCGCCTTAGTTTGTGAGTATAGTTTTTTAAACCCATTTTGTTGTATTTATTTGGTTTTATTAGCAAAACTGATTGTGTATGTAACATATCTTTATTAAAATTTTAACTCATTTTAATAGATATAATACCTTTTTACCTCTTCAATTTGTTGCCCCTTCATTTGCTTCTATGTTATGAATAATTTCTGCCTTTTAGCCTTGCATTTATTTAGTTTTATTGTCCAGGCACAGGACATAATAACCATAGCTGACATGAGATTTCTGTTTTCATAATTCTGTGAGTGTTTTTAAAAGTCCTTTTATAAAGTTTGAGGCCAGACTTGGTTGTAGTTGTTTCTTTCCAGTATAAAAAAAATTATGGGAAAAATTGGTAAGCCTACTATATTGTGTAACATGTGGGGAAAAGTATTGATAAGCCTACAATATTACAAAACAGTATCTGTTGTTCTTATAGTTACATGGATTCATGACTGCAGTCACTGTGCATATACCATTTTGTATTCTGATTTTTCCCTTTACATTATACATATGATTTTCATAATTATTGCTTTTAGTGATTATGTGCTATTCCATCTTATTCATAATGAGAATTGACTTCAGGTAAACATTATTTCAAGTAAAATCATATACCTGAAATGCACATTATTTAAAGTAGTTTTCCTTACTCTTTGGTGGTAGGTCATGTTTGATCTAATGCATATTAACTCTATTTAGGAGAAGAATGGAAGGAAAAAATGGCAATTCAGATTTTGTGTTTCAATAATTTTTTTAGTCAGACACCACCCGTTCTCATCACCACTGCCATGCAATAATAGAGCTATATTAAATATTCACTTTAATTGAGATAGTCCTAAGGTTAGTGGACTAATGTCATTCTTTGAATGCCCATTCTTTTTCTTGAAGTATTATCTGACAGAGGCATCAGCTCAAACTCTCTTTGCTTAAAAGAAAATTCTCTCAAAGTCCTCCTAAATTCTAAATAAAATTAGCATCAAATAAGTGGTATGATGTGGTTATCATCATTGTTCTTATAAGTATAGGAGCAGTAGTAATATGATAGGTCAAATTTATAAGTATATTTGCAGCATTGGGTGATTTTTGTATACTTTGTAATATATTTTATAATCATTTTAAATATCTGTCACCAGTCTTTGGTTATCAAAGTTTAATTTTGTGATTTTAAATGACTAAATTTCATACTTTTATGATTTTAGTTTTACTGACATGTTTTTCTGTCATTATTTTTCATAACTTTGATACTAAGCTTTTGACTCAAGTCAATTCTGAATTATAATATCCTTCACATGGTAAAAACAGTTTACTTTGTGGTTTTTCATTTCATGACACAATTTCCAGGAAATCAATGTGGGGGGAGAATGGGTACTGCCAACACATATTTTGTACTTTAAAATGTCTTAAAAATTCATGACCTAGAAACAAATAAGTAATTCTGATATTTTTCTAAGAAATCTTTGGGTTTACTATGCTTATATCCAAAAGAGCCACGGGAAAGAATGAATTAGTTCTAAGCACAACTAGGAAGTAACATCTTTTTCCAAGTGTATCCTCCTATTTTCTGTTACTCCTCTCTCCTCCCAGCCATTGGGTGGTGCTGTCTTCAATCTTCCCCATACTACACATAGGGTCGCCCATGTCTCCCTAGGGCTGTATACTGTAATAAAGCACCTTGTTTCAGAAGTGGAATTTTCTGTGCTTTTTGTTGTATCATTTCTTCCTTTCCTCTAATTAAAGCATAATTTGTGTATTATTATAATGAAGTCTTTTAAACTGTGAATGACTTGACATTTCTGATAAATTAATGATGCTACGAGGCTCCTACTCTTAGCCTCCATTGGTAGAACCCTGCCCGTGAACAAGACTTGTTGGGTTCATTCTTCCTGCTCTTCTCCTAAGCCCTGCCCCAATTCCACTCTACCAAGCCACTGGCTGTTTGTTTGTCTCAAGGATATACTATTGACTTCTGAGCCAGACAGAAAAGATTTATGGTAGGAGATACACCTGCTTACCCATGTGACCACTTCAGATGAGCCTTCCCAGAGAAATGATATTCAAGCACAACATGGTGATTTGGTTGTAATCCTGAATACTGTTTCTAATACTTTATGTTTATTTGTTCATCTGTCATTCATTAATTTATTGCAATATGTATTTATATTTGTATTTACTGGGCATTTACTCCATGCCATGCGTTATGTATGCCATTAGGGACATAAATCTTTTCATCCTCTGCAGTTTGCTTATAGTCTAGAAAATTCTAGCTGAAGAAGGATAGACAAGCAAGTATGTTTATAGTAAGATATATTTCATGCTAAAAGGAGTTTACAGGAGTTGCTTCATGAACATAAAGATAATAGTTTAAAATAGTAATAATTCCAGGGATAGGGTAACTCTGAAGGAAGGGACACTTGAGTGGAATCAGATGAGGAGAAATTAGTTGCAAGAGGCAAAGGAAGAGTGTTCTAGGAGAGAATGAGAGCATAATATAGTATAATCTTCTCAGAGATCCATAAAAAGTATTGAATAAATGGACAGAAGATTACTCTTACCAGCAATGCTTGAGAATACAATTTCCTTGCAGCTTTGCCAGAAAATAGTATTATAATTTACCAAAGTATTGTTATTTGAATATACAAAAATCAATTATTGTTGATATTTAAATTTACATGTCTTTTCTAGCAAGGATAAACATTTTCTTTTTCATCTTGTCTGTTAGCAGTACTATTTTGGTGCATATACTGTTGGGTTTTAGTGTTTTTAATTTGATCTCTTTGAATATTAAAGGCAATAACTTTCTTACTCTTTTCTTCTGTAAACACTGATTTTTCCAGTCTGCATTTATTACTTTGAAATGGATGTTTTCATATTAAGGAAATTTATTTCAATTATTACATTTTAGTGTTTTATTAGGAATGTGTGTTAAAATTTATCTTATGCCTGTTTGTAGGCATGTTCATATGATTTAGCTTAAAATTTTGAAGATATGTGGAAATCATTTTTATAATTACCCTTCTTTACTCATCATTATTAATTATAATAAGGCCATGGTCCTTTCTTTGAGAAAATGGTTTGCAGGTTCGAGTGGTTTTATGTAAATCACACCCATAATTCATAGATGATCTGGTTTGGGTATCTTTATTTATTTATATTTATAAATTATACATATTTTCCATTTATTTTATTATAGTATGATATGTAACCTCTAACTTTTTCTAACTGTTGTCACACAAGAATCTATACACCAAGAAATAGGAAAAATAATAAAGAAATCACTAAATATACTTATACATAATTATGTTATCAAAAAACTACATCATCACTAAAAACAAAAACTTTTTACTTAAATGGGAACCTTGCATAAAAGGATTTGTTCTTTATGTTTCTAATTTCCCAGATTAGCACCAGCTTTCTTATATTCTATGGTTCCATTTTCTATATGTGCATTAAATATTCAAATACATTAGACTGTTAGGTCTTTTTAATATCTGATCATATTCCAGAAAATTTCAATGAAAAATTTTAAAAAAGTTTTCCCTGGTGGTTTGAGTAACTATTGTATTCTAGAAAGTTGCTTTAATTATGTTTTACGAGTTTCTTTCTTTCTCCCTTTTTATTATGTGAAATTTGATACATACAAAAGAATATATGTAATGTTTTCATAAATTATGAAACCTAATAAAACATTTTGAATGTCTCTTACATAACTAAAGAAATAGAACATTACCAATACCATGCATTCATTTTTACCATTTAATATTCCATTGTATGATTATCCCACAGTTTACTTATCTATTTTATTTTATTTTTTGTTTGTTGTTGCTGTTGCCAATAATGGTAGAACATTTTGTATGTTTCATACATATTTGTTGGTACACATATACAAAAATTCCCCTGGGGCCTTTCCTTAGGAATAGAACATCCCAGTCATAGGGTGTGCTTGTTCAGCTATAAAAGACAATGCCAAATTATCTTCAAAAATGGATACATCCATTTACACTTCTACCAACACATAGAAGTGTTCCAATTGCTGCACATGTTCATCAACATTTGTCAGACTGCTCCTTTTGTTTTCCCCAGTCTAATGGGTAAAAAAGATATCTCACAATGGTCTTAAATTGCATTCTCAGATTACTAATCAGGTTAATCAGCTTTCCATTTAGGCTTTTTATGTTTTTTCTTCTTTTTCCCATTTTTCTTTTAGGTTATAAGTCTGTAACATATTAATTTGAAGGAATTCTTTATATATAATATATGTGTTTAGAAGTACTTCATTGGATAGGTAGATAGTCAATATGTTATATTATCCCAATTTACAAATATATATATTCATATATATGTATATATATAGTGAATACATTATCCCGGTTTAAGGTGTATCTTTTATACTTTCTTTAGGTGACTTTTGATGAAGTGACATTTTTAATTTTAATTTAGTTTATCATTTTATAGTTAGAATTTTTTGTTTCCTACATAGGAAAGAAAACATTTTTCATCCTGCAATCACAAAATTATTTTCCTTTATTTCCTTCTAAAAGTGTCGGGAGTTTGCCTTTTCCATTTCAGTCTTAATTACACTGGGAGTGTATTTTTGGGGGATGGTATGATAAGGATCAATTTTATTTTATTCAATATATCTAACCACTGATTCTGGCACTGTTTTGAATAATCCGTGCCTTCTCTGTTTATATTCTGTTGACTTTCGGTCTTGTTTCTGGGCTTCATTTTATTCTATTGGTAAATTAGTCCACCTCTGGACCTCACTATCTTAATTACTGTAGATTTCATAGGGCATCGTTTTTCTTAGAAGTGGCTTGGCTATTCCCAGGCTGTTGCTTTTTTGTATGAATTTTACAATCAGCTTGTCAGTTTGCATGAAAGCCTTTGGGATTTTCGTAGAAATAACATTGACTCCGTAAATCAGTATGGGAGAATTCTGAGCGATATCAGGTCTTCATATTGATGAACATTTTATTCCTCTGCATTTATACATTATTAACATCTTTTAATATAGTTTTATAATTTTCTATATGAAGATCATGTACAAATTTCTAAAGATTTATTCTCACATGCTTTATGTTTTTAAGTTACTGTACAAAAATAGATATCGTGTCAACATTTATATCATGTGCAAATCGTGACAGTTTTATTAATTTTTTCCAGATCTTCTACATTTTTTTTTTCCTTATTCTCAGTTGACAAAAACTTCTTCATTGTTGAAAGAAAGCAATCATAGTGGACCTTCTTGTTTTATTCCTGATTTTTTTAGAGGATCTTGCTATGTTACCCAGGCTGGCCTGTAACTCCTGGGCTCAAGTGACCCTCCTGCCTCAGCCTCCCTAGTAGTAGCTGGGAGTACAGGTGTGCATCCAGTGTGCCTGGCCTATTCCTGATGTTTTAGAGGAGTAATTCCAATGTTTTTTGAAGATAGTTTATAATATTAAAGAAGCTCTATTACTAGATTTTAAAAATTAAACAGGTTTTGACCCCTATCAAATGCTTTTTTGCAGTTGATAGGAGTCTCGGCCCCCTTACTTTGCTATTGAATCTAAATTACAGCTTGCTGTTATTGAACTCCCCTTGCATTTGTGATTAAACCCTACTTGATTATAATATATAAGCTATTATTTTTATATTTTGCTGGCTGCCGTTTGCTAAATTTTTTTAGGATTTTGATCTATAAATTTTCTTTCTTGTACTGTGCTTTGCTTGGAGTATTAAGGATGGAAATGTTTCTTTTTTCTTTTTTAATTTTGGGGAATAGTGTGTAAGGTTGGAAAGATTCAATTCCTTCAAAGTTTGATAAAATTTACCTCTTGCCTGTAAATTTATCTGGGTGTCTTGTGTGGCTTTTCTTGCCCTTTATATTATTAACTATTGGTTTATCTTATTTGGGCTTTCATTTTTTTTATTGAATAAGTTATATATTTTTCTAGTAATTTTTAACTTTCATCTAAGTTTTGAAATATTTTATCATTATGTTTATATTATTCCTTTTTTCCCCACTGAATTGTCCCTCCTAACCCCAACTTGTAGTAAATGCTTTATATATGCCAGGTAGTCTGCCAAAACCTTACAAAAATTATTACATTATTTTTCTCACTTCACTGGTAAGAAGGAGACTCTGAGAGGATAACTAACTGGCCCAAAGTCACAAAGCTGGAAGTAGAGCTGAATTGCAATTGTGAACTTAAGAATCATACAGGCTCATGTAAGTAGGACACACAATCCGATTTCTAATCCATGAGTTGAAGGAAGTGAGCCATCTTATTTGTCTAAAGGAGTCAACTTGGAGGGGAAAAATGTTTTGCCTTCCATCTGTGGCTTCTGTGACTTTGAAGCACATTTTAAAGCACTCCAGTTTACATCTTTATCTTTTACTGAAAATCCTGGTAAATTCTATTTTGAATTTTAAGAAAATGTTATTATGAAATACTCTTCTGTAGCTTTTGTACCCCTAATAAAACCTCAGATCATTTGTTTGACTCACAGGAACATACTGTGGTAACTCTGGAGGATTTTGTGCAATGACTTGATGTTTTTCTTCCTCCAGATATATTTGGTTATTCTCAGCCACTCCCTTGAAGATGGAACAATTAATGTGAAACTTGAAACTCTTCACCATGTTTTGTATGTCCACTAACATTTGGCACCTTTCTATTCAATGGCTAGGCTGTTTCATGTTTCTCTAAATATTTACTTGGTCTCATCTTTATTTTAATATGCTTCAGCAAGAACAGCTTGCTCATAGAATTTCTTTGTTTAGCAAATTAGAAAGCTAGAATTTCTGGCTTTCCAGGATATTTAATTTGGGAGTGAGTATTCATGGTTGCCATTTAAGCTTTCAGCTTTTGAAAGTTTGCCATTTCGTTATCTCTCTTCCATTTTTTTGTCTGATAAGGTAGTACAAATATCATCATTATGTCTGTCTTATTTATCTTAACCATTCTCTTTGTTATTCTGATAATTTCTTGGTTTTATGCAGAGAACATCATCATTTATATGTATTTCTCTTACAGTGTTTCTCAATATTGATTTCTGCTCAACTCAGCCTAGATAAAAATTCTTACTTATTTAGTATTAAGCTGCAGTAACACAGGCTTCATTGAAATCCATTTTACTTATAACTGCTTGATTATTTTGAAATTATACACTCTAGTATGTTGAGCCACTGATACCTTTGCAGGAGAGAAAAGGCAATCATTTTCTCCCCTTGAAACTTTAGTTTACTAAATCAAAGTTCTGTGTCAGATTTCATGATGATCAAACAAATTTTGATCAATAGGCTTGGAAAAATTACTTGTTAATTGTAATCATTCACAACAATGGGGAATATTATTTAGATGTTACAATATTTGTAGATTTTATAGGCAGTCTACAATATTCCCATTATTTTGTTATGGTGGAATCATCGTGAACATGGAAAAAATGCAAAGAGTTTGTGGCATGACTTCAGGGTTGAGGTTCAGTTCCCCTCTAGCTGAGGTTTTATATTTCAAATCAGTCAGTATTTATTTATTTATTTAGTGTTTCTAGGGAAGAAAAAAAGGTTTTATGCTTGAAGCAAAGGCTCCAAATACCCAAGCAGCATTCTGATTTGTCTCTCTTCTAGTCCCTAATGCATTTACTTTCCTGAAGCTTTGTGCTTTCTTTTTCTTTAATAAACACTTAAAAAGATGTATTGTTTGCAGTTGTAATTCAGCACAAGGACCCAGGAGTTGCAAGTCTTTCTTGAATACCTGTCTTTCTAGTCTTCTGCATTTTACTTTTATTATCAAACTCACTTTTTACAAAGTTAGAGGGATATTTATTTATTTATATCATATTTGTTTACTTTTTCTCTTTATGATAACTTATCTTCTACCGTTTTCAACAAATATTTGAGGTAGTTTACACTTTATTTCCGCTCAACAAAAATCATAATGTGAAGAAATCAAGCAGAGGACAAATAGTAGCATTGGAAAATTTAAAATGAAACAAGGAACAAGGTTAGTACCTACAGGGACAGCATGAAGTCTAGTGTACTTCAGAGATGGGCCACAGACTGAGTTCTTCCTAACCACAGATGCCATAAAAGAAATATGGTAATTTACATGACTCACGCAGTGTATGTTATAAACAATAAACCAGTGGCCCTGTGGGTACTAAGGTTGTGGTGAATTAAGCATTTTCATAATACCTCTACTTTAAAATGGGATGGACAGGAGTGTCTCCTGGGTATTGTTGGAAGGACATACTAGAACATTTTTGTGTGTTTATTTTTATTTTTTGACTTCAGTAAAATAATAATAAAAATAAAAATCTTTAACAGTGTTACTCTGTGGATTGAGACTGGTTGCCCTCAATTGGTACCTTTATTAGATTATCAAGAGCTCTCTAAGAGAATACAGGGAATCCCCGGAGGCACAGGGTTTAATAGTGGTGCCTCTACTCTTTAGTTCATTGCACTCAGAAAATCGCTGGTTAAGTGGATTTTTAGGAATGTTTAATTTCATTTTACCTAAACTAATCCTCACAAAATGATAAGTGACTTAAAGGAATTGCAGCATGAAGATAATAGTAATAATTCCAGTACAGACAAACAACAACAACAAAAAAGAGCTACTACTACTTCTACTCTATTCAAGGAAATAAAGTAAAAGTATAGTTTTGGTATACAATTGAACTAAAGTTGTTACCAGCTTATCAGATTGTTATAACTATTAAATGTTGCATTTGAGCCCCATGGTAGCCATGAAGTAAATACCTATAAAAGATATATAAAAGAAAATGAGAAAGGAATCAAAGCGTATCACTACAAAAAAATCAATGAAACACGAAGAAAGACAGTAAGTGAGGAAAAGAGGGACAAAAGAGCTACAAAATAGAAAATGATTAATAAAATGATGATAGTAAGTTCTCCCTATCAATACTTATTTTACTTTAAATGGATTAAACTCTCCAATAAAAATATATAGAGTGGCTGAATGGATAAAAAGCAAGATATAACTACTATCTAAAAGAGGTTCAATTTAGATTTAAGGACACACATAGGGTGTAGTGAAATAGTGGGAAATATTATTCACACAAATGGTGACAAAAAAGAGAGCAGGGTGGACATCAGCCAAAATAGACTTTAAGTCAAAAACTGTCATGAGAAGAAATGAAGAACATTATAAAATGATAAAAGGGTCAATTCACCAGGAAGATATAACTACTATAAATATACATGCATCCAACATCAGAATATCTAAATATATGATGCAAACATCGACAGAACTGAAAAGCAGAATAACTAGTTTAACACAATAGTAGGAGATTTCAGTACCCAATTTCGGTAGTGGATAATGCATTCAAACATAAGATCAATAAGGAAACAGGACTTGAACAACACTGTAGACAAAACAGTGGACCTAACGGACATATATAGAACATTTCATCCAATAGCAGGAGAATGGAACATTCTCCAGATAGATCATATAGGTCATAAAACAAGTTTAACAAATTTGGGATTGATATCATACCCAGTGTCTTTTCTAACCACAATGGAATGAAACTAGAAATCAATAACAGAAGGAGAAAATTTGAAAACCTATGGAAATTAAACAATATATTCTTGAACAACCATTGGATCAAAGAAGAAATGAAAACAGAAATGAGGAAATATCTTGAGGCAAATGACAAAAACACAATATACCAAAATTGGGGTATGACAAAAGCAGTACTAAGAGGGAAATTTATAGCAATAAACACCTAAATTAAAAAAGAAGAAGGAACTCAAATAAAGAACTTAACTCTGCACCCCAAGGAAGTAGAAAAAGAAGAACAAAATTAGTTCAATGTTAGCAGGAGAAAAGAAATAATAAAGATTACAGCAGAAATAAATGAAAGAAAGAATAAAAAACAATAGAAAAAAAATCAGTAAAACTAAGTTGTTTTTAATATTAACAAAATTGATAGACCTTTAGATAGACTGAGAAAACAAGAGAGAAGCCTCAAATAAAATCAGAAATGAAACAAGAGGCATTACAACTGATGACAGAAATAAGAAGGGTCAGAAGAGACTACTGTGAACAATTATATACCATCAGACTGGATAACATAGAAGAAATAGATAAATTCCTAGAAACATACCATATACCAAGACTGAATCATGAACAAATAAGAAATATGAACAGACCTATAACTAGTAAGGAGATTGAATCAGTAATCAAAACCCTCCCAGCAAAGAAAAGCCCAGAACTAGATGGTTTCACTGGTGAATTCTACCAAACATTTAAAGAAAAATTAACACCAAACCTTTCAAACTATTCCAAAAAATTCAGAAGGAGAGAACACTTACAACTTTATTTTATGAGGCTAGCATTACCTAGAGACCAAAGCCAGACAAAGACACTACCAGAGGCCAGTTGTGATGACTCACATCTATAATCCCAGCACTTTGAGAGGCTGAGGCAGGAGGATCACTTGAGGCCAGGAGTTTGAGACCAGTCTGGGTAAGACAGTAAGACTTCATCTTAATAAAAAAATAAAAAAAAAAATTAGCCAGGCATACTGGTACTCATCTGTAGTCTGTCTATTTGGGAGGCTGAGGCAAGAGGATTCTTTGAGGCCAAGATTTTTAGGCTGCTGTAAGCTGTGATTGCACCACTGCACTCTAGTTTGAGTGACAGAGCAAGACCCTGTCTCAAAAAAAGAAAAAAATAGTACAAGAGAAGAAAACTACAGGTGAATATATATGCAAAAATCCTCAAGAAAATAATAGCAAACTGAATTCAACAGCACATTAAAAGAATCATACACCATGACCAAATGGGCTTTATCCCTGGGATGCAAGAATGGTTCAACATATGCAAATCAACAAATGTGCTATATCACATTGACAGAATAAAGGATAAAAATCATATGATCATCTCATGAGATACATAAAAACATTTGACAAAATTCAACACCCTTTTATGATAAGAACATTTAATACACTAGGAATAGAAGGAAATTACCTCTACATAATAAAGGCTTTATTTGAAAAGCCCACAGCTAACATCATATTCCATGGTGAAAAACTGAAAGCTTTTCCTCTAAGATTAGGATGACATGAACACTCTACTTTTATTCAACATAGTACTCAAAGTCCTAGTCAGAGCAATAATGGCATCCAAATTGGAAAAGAAATAAAAGGCATCCAAATTGGAAAGAAAGAAGTAAAATTATCTCTGTTAGCAGAAGACATGATCTCATATGTACAAAACACTAAAAATTCACACACACAAAAAAACCTTTTAGAGCTAATAAATGAATTTAGCAAAGTCACAGGATACAAAATCAACATACAGAATTCTGTTGTTTTTTAATATATTGACAGTGAACAATCCGAAAAGGAAATTATGAAAACAATACCATTTAAAGTAGCATCAAAAAGTATAAAATACTTAGGAATAAACTTAACTAAGGAGAAAAAATACTTCTACACTGAGAACTACAAAACATTTCTGAAAGAAATTAAAGAAGACACAAATAATTAGTAAAACATCCATGTTCATGGATTGGAAGAATTAATGTTGTTAAAGTGTCAGCATTACCCAAAGTGATCGACAGATTTATTGCAATCCCTGTCAAAATCCAGATGCATTTTTTTTACAAAATTAGAAAAAGCATTGTAAAATTCCTATGGAATGACAAAGGACCTTTATAAAAAAAACAATCCAGAGACAGAATTACATAGCTGGAGGCCTCACGCTTCCTGATTTCAAAACATACTGCAAAGCTACAGTAATCAAAACATTATAGTACTGGCATAAAGACATGTAGACCTATAGAACAAAATAGACATCCCAGAGATAAACCATGTATGATTTATTTGTCAAATGGTTTTCCACAAGGGTGCCAAGGCTATGCAATGGGGAGAGGACAGTGTTTGTGACAGTTGGTGTTGGGAAAACTGGATATGCACATGCAAAATAATGAAATTAGACCTTTATCTTATACCATTCATAAAAAGTCATCTCAAAATAGATTAAAGATTTAAATAAGTTCTGAAACTCTAAAACTCTTAAAAGAAAACATAGAGGAAATATTTCATGACATTGGTCTTGGCAATGACTTTTTGGATATTACACCAGAAACACTGGCAACAGTAGCACAAATAGACAAGTGGGACTACTTCAAACAAAAAAGCTTCAGCACAGCATCGGAAACAATCAACAGTGTGCATAGGCAGTTTACAGATTGGGAGAAAATATCTGTAAATCATTTATATGATAAGTAATTAATATCCAAAAATAGAAGGAACTCACACAACTCAATGACAAAAAAAAAAAAAAGTCAAATAACCTGATTTAAAAATGAGCAAAGGACTTGAATCAATGTTTCTCCAAAGAAGACATATGAATAGCCAAAGTGTATATGAAAAGATCCTCAACATAATTAATCAGCAGGGAAATGAAAATCAAAATCACAATGATATATCACCTCCCACCTGTCAGGATAGCCATTATTAAAAAATAAATAACAAATGTTGGTGAGGATGTGGAGAAGTTGGGACACTTATATGCACTGTTGGTGGGGATGTAAAATTATATAGCCACTATGGAAAACAGTATGGAGGTTCCTCAAAAACTTAAAAATAGAACTATATGATCTGTCAATTCCACTTCTGGTTATTATCCGAAAGAATTGAAATTAGGATTTGGAAGAGATACTTGCACTTGCATGTTTATTGTAACGTTATTCACTGTAGTCAGGAGCTGGAAACAACCTAAATGCCCATCAATTGATGAACTGATAAAGAAAATGTATATGCATACAATAAAATATTGTTCAGCCACATAAAAGGAAATCCTGTTATGTTCTACAACATGGATGAAATTTGAGGACCTTATGCTAAGTGAAATAAATCAGTCCCAGAAGGACAAATAGTGCATGATTCCACGTATATGAAGTATCTAAAGTAGAAAGCAGAAAGTAGCATGGTGATTGCAGGGACTAGGGAGAGGAGACTTGGGGAGCTGCTGTTCGATGGATATAAAGTTTCAGTCATGCAGGATGAGTAAGTTCTAGAGATCTTGATCCAACATTGTGTTTACAGTTCACTCAAAAATCTGTTAAGAGAGTAGATCTCATGTTATGTGTTTTTTGCTTCAATAAAAAAAGGAGAGAGGGATAAGCATGATAATTCAGTGTTCTCAGTATAGATATTAACAACAACATTTTTGATTGTACAAAAGGAGTTTTTAGCATTTATATAGCAAAATTAAATAAAAATATCATTTCATCTCTAGCCTCTGCATTTTTATTTCGTGTATGTTTTATACATAACATATATATAAAATATCTAAGTATAATAGTATATAAAATATAAATGAACGTATTTAGGAGTGCATGCTCAAAAGTAGTTATCGATTAGTAAGTGTGATTAAAACAAAAGTTTGAGGTCATTGATGAAGAGCAGTGGCATTTAACTTGTGCTTCCAAGAAGTCCTTCAAGGGCTATAGGTATGGAGGGGATTGGGTGGGGCTCTAGGTTCCCAAGACCCACTTCAACTTGAAAGATTTCACTTTAATGTTATACATACAATGTTTCTGATTAAACTAATGCTTCCACAATTGAAAAAAATTGAAATTGATGCTTTCGAGTCAGTCAGGTGAACTGTAGTCATTTGAAGAAGAAAATACGGCAGGACATTACCAATTATTATTTCTAGGTATTAGGATTACAGACGATTTTTCTTCCTTCTCTTGCCCACCATCTTTCTCTTTTCTGACCAAATGCTTGGCTGGATAAAAAACTCCTCCCTCTCTGTAGACAGATAGTCTCAGAGAGAAGCCACTATTAGTATTAGGCAGGGCTAAAATTTTCTTTCGGAAACAGTTCTGGGTCTGTTTCAATGCAAATTAAAATGAGTGATTAAGAACCTGAGTTTCTTGGACATTAATTATGATTGCAGCATGTTTAACCGGGAAAAAATATTAAACAAGCATTACTGAACATCCAGTACAGTAGTAAAAATATTCTCAGTGAGGTACAAACAGGGTGTTTAATATTAGCTTTATAGCTTCTGTAAATAGCAAAATAATTGCAAATTTTAACCCTATTTACTACATGAGTTACTTGGAGTTTTAGAGTTAAAGAAACTTCAGAAATGATCTAGTTTTAATTCCTCTCCTGAAAGATGAGAAAGCCAAAGCTCTGAGTTGTTAATGATCTTTCTACAGTTCCACAGCTAGTTAGTAGTAGAGCTAGGATTTCAATTTGTCTTCTTTCCATTCTACTCTGATCTGGACATTATCAACCTCACCAGCTCATCTTTTGACATTCTTTCCTGCATTTTCTATGGTCATATTGATCTTTTTTTCAGTTCCTTGACATCTTTTCTTTTGTCTCAGGGCGAGTGTCTCTGCCTGGAGCAATCTCTTCCATACTTTTCTACTTGTTATCCTCTTTGTTAGCTCACTCCTACTCACCCTTCAGTTTAAAGGCCACTTTCTCTGGGAAGCTATCCATAACCTTGAGGTTAGTTTTAGCCCTGCTAGTCCCTTTTATTTTAGGCTGATCACACTTAGAATTACTAGTCAAATAGTTGACTACCTCAGAATATTGCATATAACCTTTAATAATGGCTGGGAAAGTATCCAAAGTGTCCAATTGTATTCCTTATTGCGTCTCATGGTCTCATATAGTTTTCAGTACATAGTTGTCACTCATTACATGTTTTTTATTAAATGAATAAATGCTTGCTCACAAATAAATGCTCCCTCTCTTTTTATAACTACCTTGTTACCAGTGTTTTAGGCCTTTCTTGGTTTACATATTACCCTTATAACTATCTTCATTGTTTAAACAGTTATTTTGTCTGTGCATATATAGTTGTGTGCTGTAAAATTTACTGTTACAGATGATACAGTCTTTCTCTAACAGCAAGCAGGTAATTTGTGTTTTTGTTTCAAAGAAGGCAAAAGCACTTGTTTCTGTAGATGAATATGAAAAGATTGTATTCTACTTTTTTCCCCTTAGCAGCATCTATGTTCTTTATCATCAAAAAGAAAAAAGGAAAAAAATAACTTGTCATATATCACCTGAGCAACTTTGAAATTCAACTACACAAAGTATTATATGGTGACTATTAGAATCAAGATACTTAAAATTTTTTTCCAGAATTGGTGTTACTTGACTTCAGAAGTTTTCTGATGTCACAAAATATTAATATAATGTGTTGTCCCTGGTACATTGAATTTCTATTCCATGCAATGTCCCAATTGATTTGGGACATAATATCCTTCATTAAGTCATGGAATTATCATTTCTGCTCATCACTATTCTCAATTGTGCGCACCAACAGTTGAGAAGAGCATTGGCAAGTTTGGTTAAGTTTCTAATCTTGGACTGGGGGTAGGGCTTCTGGGAATCTTACCTCATGAGTAGGGTGAGCAGTGGTCAGAGAAAGGAATAATTAACAGGCTACCTGTTAGTTATTCATTCTCTATTCTTATTACCACATGGAGAAATCAATCTTTTACAACTCATTTTCTCTGTAGAGCATTCTTTGATTTCCAACTAGAAGTAATTTCTCCCTATTTGCTTCTATAGGAGTTTATCTCACCTTTCTTAACGGGGCCTCTCACTTTTGACAGTTACTTCCCTGTATAGATTCTAAGCTCCTTGGGAGAAACATCTATCTCTGATTGCTTTGAGTGATTTATGGTTCCCAACACCTAGAAACTGCTGAATAAATAATTTGTTGAATGAGTGAATGGAATTCCCTTTATTTAAATAATGTTAAGTGACAATGAGAGGATGGGAAATATGAATATTGAAAAGTTTTCAATGGATTGGCAATTGACACATCTTTGATGTTAAATAAATTATAGATTAGACCAGCACAATGTTTGTCAATTTAAGAATACATAATGAAAATTTTGTAGGATGGAAAAAAAGTTTTTGGTAATTTATTCTTTTAAGTCAATAAATATTATATCTAGAAAAATTATATTAATTTATAATATTAGGTGGTAGATGATCTTCATTATAAAGATATAACAGAAGTAGACAGGATATATTTTAGAAAAAAGCATATAGTCTACCCTGATATCTATTTAGTATCTACCTAATACAATGTACTACTTTCCTTCTTCCTCCAATTGTAAAATTATAGCTATAGATTTGTACACAGAAACTGCCAAATCCTGCAAATAGGAATTTATTATTCTATAGCTGAAAAATAAACCACCGAAAAGAATAGCTGTTCGCAGTTTCATATCCCTGTTATGGAAAATTGAGCTTTACATAAACTTGTGTATTTATGAGTGTATGTACATTTACCAAATATTTTGCTGTAACATATGCAGGCAAAGTAGGAGGAAATGCTTTATTTTTTCAATTCCTTTTCCAAACTTTTAAAACAAAAGAAAGTGTTCACCATTTTCCTCTTGCACTCTGTGTGTGTCTGTGTGTGTGTGGTTTATATGTACTGCTTATTCATTTGATAAGCTGTGTTTCTACAAGCAAGTTTATTTAATAGACAATAAGTGTTTCTATAATGATAAATATATAGACTTATGCTGTGAAATATTTGTACAAGTGATGTTTCCAGAAATTAATTATTCTCTCCTACCAAATTCAGATCAAGTGTTTCAGGTAAAATATCAGTGAGGAAGTAAAACATTCAAAACATTTGAAGTCAGAGACTTGTTTAAGATTACTGTTTTCAAAAAAGTATTAATTGGGTTACCACAGATAACTTACTTAACCTTTATAACTCTCAGTTTGTTCAAGCATAAAATGGGAATAATAGCACATTTGGGACAATTGAAAAAGTAATGAGTTGCCATGCAAAGAATTGAATATATGGTAGCTAAATCTCTTTATTAAGTCTTATATTTTAATTCTAGGATATGAGTGAATCAGAAATCTGGCTGGATACAGTGGCTCACACCTGTAATCCTAGCACTCTGGGAGGCCAAGGCAAGAGGATTGCTTGAGGCCAGGAGTTCGAGCGAGACCAGCCTGAGCAAGAGCCAGACCTAGTTTCTACAAAACAGAAAAATTAGCCAGGCATGGTGGCATGTGCCTGTAGTCCCAGATACTAGGGAGGCTGAGGCAGGAGGATCACTTGAGCTCAGGAGTTTGAGGTTGCAGTGAGCTATGATGACACCATGGCACTCTAAGTGATACATACATGCATATATAAGTAAATAAATAAATAAATAAGAAATTTATTTTTATCTTTAGAAACAAAGTTGCTAACAATGAATGGAATTTTGACGTGTTTTTTGTCAGTAAATTACTGCTCTTTTATCCATTATATAATATTTTGTAGGGGTGGTAAATAGAGAAATAGTAGTTAAGCTATGAAATGCATATATGCCATTTGTGGATAGAGCCAGGAACTAATCCCAGCTCACGTGTGCCTTCTGTTCCCAAGCCAGAACTGGACCTATATCTACTAACTGCTGAGATTTTAACACTTGTTATTCTTTTTTTTTCCTAATCTCAAATAATTTTTTCTTAGTAAATTATGGTTACCTTCAAAACTCTGCACAAATGTGAGGTGTTACTTCATACAAATTTTTGAGAAAATCATTATAGATACAGTTTATTTGTGTTAGAAGAAAGAAAATATCTTTGGCTATAATTAGAATGAAAAATAAAATTTAGATGAATCTATGTTTTGAGTTAAATGAATTATATCTTGCACAGGTAAGGCTCTCTTTTCCATTGAAAAAATGTCAGTTAATCTTTTCATAAAATCAATATTGAGGGGGGAAAGCTTATTCATAAGTTCCATCCTCTTTTCTATGGCCATTTAATAAATCTTTTTCACATTATTAAATAGTGACATAGAAGAAATTGAAATGGATACAGAACTGCTTGATTTATGAAATTGCAAATAGAAGATCTGGCAAAATACTTGCATTAAAAGTACTACAACACTTCCATAACCTCTGTAGTAATATCTTCTTAGTAAAAGCAAGTGCTAGAAAGACAAATCTTGCATGTTCTCACTCATATGTGGGAGCTAAATGTTAAAAACAATTGATCTTATGGAGACAGAGAGTAGAATGATGATTACTAGAGGTCAGGAAGGGTAGCGCGAAAGTGGGGATAAATTGGGGATGGTTAATGGGTGCAAAAATGTATTTAGATAGTTAGGGAAAACGAACAATATTTGATAGCACAACAAAGTGATTATAATCAACAATAAGTTAGGATATACTTCAAAATAACTAAAAGAGTGGAATTGGAATGTTCCTAATAAGAAGAAATGATAAATACCTGAGGTGATGGTTACCCTAATTACCCTGATTTGATTAATTCACATTGTATGCCTGTATCAAAACATCACATGTACCTTATAAAGTTATATAACCATTCTGTACCCGTGATAATTAAAAATTTAAATTTAAAAAAAGCAAGTGCTATAATTGACTGAAAAATATATGCTATATTGTACCTTAGATATCTACTTGAAATATATATATGCATATATATGTACATATATGTGTGTGTATATAAATATACTGGAAAACTCAACTTTATATAAATTTTATGATTTATCAAAAATAGTATTCTTCAGAAACTTAGCATTTATGTTCCAATATGCAATGTTTCATTGAGTAAAAATGCTGGGCAAAAAGTTAGTACTTAATGATTATTCCCTAATGCTTAGATGGATTGACTGATTTATCTATAATCATAAATAAGACAAAAACTATTATAGCAATTCTTTGTTTAATTTTGACAAGTGAAGGCGAATCAAGTTTTACATTTGTGGCGTTCATTCTGGTTTTTTTTTTTTTTGGTCATTCAAAAATAAATGTAAAATATCATAATTCAAGTAGTAAATGTGAACATAAAGTCTTTTGTTACTAGTCTTTGTACAATTCTTACAAATGATAATTTTGAAGTTTTTGTTTAGTGTCAAAAACTGTGGGCTTCCTTTTTCTTAAGTTTTATTCATATATAGGTATTTTTATTTATTTTTGTATGAAATATTAATGAATTAAGTGTAGTGGCATTGGTTTTGAAATCCATGGGTATAGGAAAAGCATCTGGAGAAGAAACTGAGCATTTGGTTTGGTTGAATTTGGGTGGAAGAGAGCTAGTTTTAGATTCTGCCTTTATCAGTCAGTGCCGCTGCTGTGAATGTGAATGCTAGAGAGAATTTCAGGAACATGGGGATTGCCTACTAAGACAAAAAAAAAAAAAAAAAAAGGCATAAACAAATAGTTAAGCAGTATCACCATGTTACCATAGTTACATGAGCATTTTGGTTTCAGAAGTTAAAAAAGTTAAAAAAATAAGAAAAATCTCTACAAAAGTCTTCTACAAGGAACAACCCTTCAGTGTGGCATTCTAAGGTCTGGACTAAGTTAAAATTTTATTTAAAACCATATACACAGACACAAATACACATGTATATATTCGGTGACATTCATGTGGAACTATTTTTTTTTTTTTTTTTTTGAACACAGAGTCTCCCTCTGTCACCCTGTGTGGAGTGCAGTGGCATCATCACAGCTCACTGCAGCCTCAAACTCCTGGGCTGAAGTGATCTTGCTTTAGCCTCCCTAGTACCTGGGACTACAGGCAATAGCCACAACAACCGGCTAATTTTTTCTATTTTTTTAGTAGAGATGGGGTCTTGCTCTTGCTCAGGCTGGTTTCAAACTCCTGACTGAGCTCAAGCAGTCCTCCTGCTTCTGCCTTCGCCTCCCAGAGTGCTAGGGTTATAGGCGTAAGCCACCACACCTGGCCCATGTAAACTTTTTATTTTTGTATATGTCTGTATATGGCATACCTTATTTGGAAAACAATTTGTCCTTCATGTGTGTTTTGCCAAATATGGGCAAGAGTTTAAAGCAACTAACTGTTCACCTTCAAAGGAAGTCCTAGTAAGAAGGAAAAATTTAGCGTTTAATTTTTCTCCATACTCCAGCCTTCCCACTAAAATATTCACATGGTCAGGCTGAAATTGTCCTATTTATGATCTAATAAATGCTAAAAGATGTATTGTCTCCCTTGTTTCTATAGAAGCAAAGGAAAGGAAACAATGGCATTGGGGAGAATTTCATGTTTCTTTCACTTTTTTGGGAGAGGTAGGAAAACCTTGAATTCTTCATTTATGTTTCTCCTTTCATTGTTAAAAATAACTTTTCTCTTCAAATTCTAAAGTGTATGAATTTACCCTATATTATTCATATTTTGCTATATTTATTTTATAATTGTTTCTTCCCATACCCTGACATATTTACATTTATGTTAGATCAATAGAATAATAAATTCACAAAATGTTGATGCAAACTGTGGAATGTCTTTTCCTTGAAAATGTATTACCTTTAAAATATAAAAACCATGAATTGTTTTATCATATGTATTTTGTTTGTTTCTTAAGGAAGGCATTCTTTATTTCATGGGTATTGTGCATCATGATGATGCAAAGGGTTGCTATGGGGATTGTTTTAATCATTTATTATTCTATTTAAATTAGAGGAGAAATTGCTTAAATAACTCTTACATCTATATCTAATTTTGCTATAAAGATTACTGAAAAGATTTCTTCTTTTTTTTTTTTTTTTTTTTTTTTTTCTTTTGAGACAGAGTCTCGCTCTGTTGCCCGGGCTAGAGTGCCGTGGCATCAGCCTAGCTCACAGCAACCTCAAACTCCGGGGCTTAAGCAATCCTCCTGCCTCAGCCTCCCGAGAAGCTGGGACTACAGGCATGCGTCACCATGCCCAGCTAATTTTTTCTACATATTTTTAGTTGTCCAGCTAATTTCTTTCTATTTTTTCTTTTTTTTTTTTAGTAGAGACGGGATCTCGCTCTTGCTCAGGCTGGTCTCAAACTCCTGAGCTCAAATGATCCGCCCGCCTCAGCCTCCCAAGTGCTAGGATTACAGGCATGAACCACCGCGCCTGGCCTGAAAAGATTTCTTAAAACTAACCTTCTTTCAAAGTTTAAACTGTTTTCCTCTGGTAATAATGACTGTTAAGACTTTGATCATATTCATTTCCACTTTTTTTAAAGTTAATTTTTTCTTTAAATTTTCTTTGGACAACTGATGATGACTCAGCCAAATCCGTTCCTGAATATTTATATTAGTGGTTAACACCACTTTTGTATTTCTTTTGTTGCTACACTTAATATTTAAAATGCATATAGGTTATTCTTCAGCAAGTTATTGGCAACATTCTTACAGGTTTTTTTGTTAATTATATGAGGAGATCAGGTATTTTAGGTTTATACAGATTGGACCTGTTTGCCTCCCTTCATAGATTTATATGATTTTGTTAAATGACTAATGGAAATTAGATAAAATGTGATCCATGAATCTGGGATATTGAATTCTTCTTGAATTTCTAATGCTTTTCTGATATTCTAGTAACATAAGTTGTGTTTTTATCATAGAATAGAGTTGACGGTGAAGTCAATTTTTAGAATCTAGTACTAAAAACAAGCACTTGTTGAGTGAGTGTCCACTTTTACTGGCATTATAAATGCAAAGATGGGACAGATGTAAGACATTCTCTGTCTTCTAGGAGCTTTCATTTTGGTTTAGGAGGAAAGGAAGTTTATATTTCTATCCTTTTTATTTGCGATTTTCATTCAGTAAGAGTTCTCTAAATATCTACTGTAAGTATGCCAGGCAGAGCTGAGGCTATAAATGATGAATAATAATTTCTTCCTTCAAGGAGCCAAAATCAACATAGGTAAAGGATTAACTATGTTAATTACTATTATGTTAAAAATACTGAATTTAAGGTATGTACAAATGTATGGGATTACAGAGGACTAAGAAATTCGTTCTATTGGACAGAAAAATGGAAAGCTCTGCAGATGATTTGACATAGGTATTGGCCTTCATATGAGTAGTATTTTTCTAGCATAGATGGTTGAGAATGTCATTTTAGGCTACGTTAACATTATGAACATACATCTAAAAATGTATGAAAATGTGTGGTGAAGTCAAGGATTATGAGAATTCTGGTGTGGTTGTAATGTTGTGTACAGAGTGAGAGGATGGAAAATAAAACTAAAAAAAATGGTTTGGTACCATATTAAAAATTTTATTTCATTTTATAGGTAATTGGAAGCTATTAAAGTCCTTTAAGTAGGGAATGACATAATTAGATGATCTCCATTACCATCTACCCAATCTAAGTCATCCATACTATTCTCATTACTGCTCTCTCTGCTTCCATTGTTCCCCCCACCTAAAATCACTCCTATGCCTGAAATTTTCTAGTGGCCTCCCATTGCGTTTAATACAACATGAAGATTCCTTGTTCCAATTTACACAGGGCCCTGTTTGACTTCTGTTTTCCTCTCTGGCATTACCTGATAGCCTCTCCCCGATCCTCTGAGCTCCAGCCATGGAGTGGGAAAAATCTGGAGGGCGAAGGACCTGTTGAAAGACTAATAGAGTAATTTAGATCAAAGTTAGTGTGGGGACTGAAGGAGAATCACAACAGTAGGGATGGGATGAAAGGAGGTAACTGGAAAAATATAGTATATAGGTTATTGGTTTGAAGGAAAGAAGAGAGAGATGACTTCTATGATATGAAAGATGTTTAATCCTAAGTTACTAGAAAAATGATGGTTTAATTAATAAAACTAGGAAAGTGGGGTGCAAACATTTATTAATAATTTGGGATGGGTAAATTATGCCAATTGGGTAGCTCACAATTTCTTCTATTATTTACCCCTGCCATCCTCATCCCCAAATTGAAATAGTTTACAGAGTTGGAATCTTGAGTCAAATTTACAGTTTGACCCTATCTTTATAACCATTTTTGACTGGACTAGAGGTTATCCTCAAGGATTTACAATTGAGACCAAGAGTGTCAATATCTTTGTGGCTGGGACCTTATGGTGTGTAATTGGAAGCCGAGGGCTCTTTGAATCCATTTACTTTTGTGGACTAACAAAGTTGCTAGAAAATTAGTCTTTAGAAAGAAGTATGCAAAAGATGTACAAAGAGAAACAGGAGAGAGAGAAAGAGAGAGAGAGAGAAAGACAAGAGATTCTCCCTCACACTTCCTGAGATATGGCTCCATTCCTCCCTCTGAATTCTTGTAAGTCCTCCTTTGTGTTTAAGCTAGTTCAATCTGGTTTCTTCTACTTATGAGTAGAAATGTCCTGCCTGATGCAGTTGAGCTTGGACTTGTCAAATTTGAGTTTCTAATAGAATTCCTAGATGGGACTATCTAGCCGTCTACATAGAATTATAGGCCTTGGACTTAGTAAAGAATCTGTCCTGGATCATTCTGAACAGACTCCATTAACTTTTATCAAATACCTTTTATTGGCTAGGTGTTGTGGCAGTCATTTTTATATTTATTCATACCAGATTATAGTGATTATCTGAATTTCTCATGGGGAATGAAGTGGGCCAGGTATGTGCTGGCTGGAGCTGGGGCTAGGGCTAGAGCCAAGGCTAGGGCCAGGTGTTGTGCTTGAAGGCTTTGATTATGACTCACTGAAGCAATAGAAACTAGGATATAGTACTCCACTCTGAAGATAAATGTTTTGAGCCATGAGCCAGAACAAAACAAGAACAAAGGTGAAGTTTAAGGGGAATGAGAGGGATAATGAAAGGGGACAGAGCCCTCAAATCAGGAACTGGAGAGAACTTGATCAAAGTAGGTGTAAATTTGAAAGAAGAGCCCAGAGTGATTATCCCGAACATCTTTGTGTGTCTATGGTTTGCTTTTATGCTCAGGATAGTACGTGGAGTGTGACTGATATTTTTAATGGGAGGAAGAGATTGCTATTGAGAATGGGATCTTTTTGGTATTACATTTTTGAATCAATTTTTTCTAGTTTTCAGGAAAGCTATAGGGCTTTGTATTTGTATCTTACTACTTAACTGATTTTTTAATCCATGTATTCTCTAGAGATTTGTAAATCACAATTATATTGTATAAAGTGATAATATTTTTATTCCCTTTCAAAGTTGGGTTGCTAAGGACACACAGAAAATAATGTTGTGTTCCATTATTTATTCCTTATTTTCTTGGAAATATCTCTGTGTGTGAGTGAGAGAGAGGTTCTGAGGAACAATTAAGCTCCTCTGATATGTTTGGACAACCGTGAGAGTGCCAGCATCGCTGGAGTTTAGTTAGCCAAAGGGTGTCACCAAGCCTGATGAAGTGTGACCTTCCAGGACAGGGTAAAGGACATATTTGTGTTTTTATTTTGTAGGAGATGATGATAATAGGACAACTAATAAGTTATAATGTTTATGTTATTCTTTTTCACATAATGACTTGAGTCATAACACATCTTTTCTTGTCTCTGGAATGTTTTCTGTATAACAATGATGTTTTCTAACAAGTGAGATGCACAGCATTTTTGTTTTCACTATTTTCTAACTCCCCTGATTTCTTTGGTTAAATAAACTTTTGTTTTAAGTTGACAGAAAAATTGTGAAGATAGTAAAAAGAGTTTCTGTTTACCCCCTATCCAGTTTCCTTTATTATTAATATATGACATGAATATGGTATATTTCTCATAGTTAATGAACTAATATTAATACATTGCTATTAACTAAAGTCTCTATTCACATTTCCTTAGCTTTGGCGTAATCCTTTCTCTCAATACCATATCCAGGATCCACGTGAAATTTAGCTGTCATGTCTCCTTAGGCTCCTCTTGGCTGGACAGTTCTGATTCCCTTTTTACCCGTATTCTCTGTCCACCTCCCACCCCTCGCCCCCCACAATTGTTTAAAGAGTATCTGTTTTCAAGTAGTTGGAGCATTTTTGGTTTTTACTCTTCCTATGGTATATGTGTGTGTGTATCTCATTTAATTTAGCTTTTGACATTGGTTGAACTTTTCTTAGAATTGTTTGATATGATCAATATTTATTCTGAATATTAGTGAGTGTGATATAGTTCATAAAGGATAGGACTTTTGATACAGGTTATTTATTTAACTTTGTTGTACCTTTTAATCTTATTTCTATTTATCAATATTTTTATTCATCTTATATTGATGTATAAGTACAGATATGCTAATACTGGCATGTTAAAGACTTCCTGAACATTTGTGTTTCTATCAGTTTTTCCTTGCATTTCTGTTAGTGTTTTCTTATATTTTAAACATTCTATTTTATCCATTTTTTTAAAGTTTCATGATCATTATTTTTTTATTATGTAATGTACATCCATTCTACCCTCTTGGTCCAGTTTAAGATTTCTTGCTTTTATTTCTCCTCTGATATTAAGTTTTCCATCCTTACTCTCTCTTTTTACTCTGCAAAGTGAATTCCACAGTACCTTGAACATAATTGATGCTCAAATATTTGAAGAGTGAATGAATGAATACATGCATATTTATAACTATTTATAGGAAGAATGAGAAAAATAGAAGGTGAATGTAGGAAACACACAAGCGATTTTTTTTTGTGGCAGTTCCAGCTATTTCAGCATATATGAAATATATGGCAGTTTTCTTCCTATCCTCTAAAGCCTCACAAACTTTCATATAACTTACTCTACATACTTTTAAGGTTGAAGAAGCTGTTATTGTCTATATACCCAACCAAACATGTCCAATGTCTAACATTTGAAAAAGATAGAGGGACAGTAATGTTTAATCATAGCTCTTTGTTTAGTACGTGCATTATAAATATTGTTAGTGTTCATTTACTTGGAATTTCATTTTCCTTGTTTTTTCAAATTAATTCATCTCAGAATTAAAAATGCATATTATGCATATCATTATAGATGCCATGTAAGTTTTGTAACTGAAAGATTTTCTGTTTTCATGTTTATAAGCATGTATGTGTGTGTATATATATATATATATGTGCATAATATTTGTACACTTAAAATCTTAGAAGTATATACAATTTATTCAATTTAAAAGGACATATAAAAAATTTTAAAGTTTTAAAGGTTGCATTTTTTCTTTGTAGAAGTATTTAATTTTCTAAAATACATTGGGATAAAAGTGTATTAAAGGGTTATTATAGAAGAAATTATAATAATGAGTTAAAATCAAATATGAGCCATACACAGAATATAAAAGTGATTGTTCTCTGGCATTAGAAGAAGGTAAAAAGATGATTTGAAGACTAGTAGAATATAGCTTACACAGGTACAGTGACATGATGGACTTGAAATAGTACAGAGTAGAAGCCAAAGTTGCTTCCAGTCATGTAAAATAATACAAAATAGCTTTGTATATATGATATTCAGACACATACTAATTGGAGACACTACAAAGTGTATTCTTAAAGTTAAGCAAGTTTTTTATAAGCTAAAGTACAACTTTAAATGAGAGCTATTTTCAAAAAAACTTTTAATCAGTTTATTATTTAACAAATACTTAATCTGGCTAGCCTTTGTGCTGGGGGTAAAGTAGCAAACAAAACAAAAACCTTATCCCTAAAATCTTAGACTTACTCCATTTAATAAAGTTCTTCTTTAATAAGATCTCCAAATTTTAAAGCATACCTAGATTCTTTAGTTGCAGCCTTCAGATCATTAAGAAAAACCAGGGAAATGTAAAGTAAGAGAAGTAATATTCATAAATTTATTGGCCAGATACTTAACAGCAGCAGTCCCCAAACTTTTTGATACCAGGGACTATTTTCACAGAACACATTTTTTCCATGGACTGGGACCGGGGTCGGGGGAGGGATGGTTTTGGGATGATCCAAGTGCATTACATTTATTGTGCACTTTATTTCTATTATTATTATGTTGTAATATATAGTGAAATAATTATACAATGCACCATAGGTTGAGGACCCCTGCTCTACAAGGCTTTATATATGTTATATATTCCTTACTATAAGCTTATGGAGTTTTGGATCTTATGGGTTATTGGGTTATTTTTATGGATAGGTAAATTAATGTTTAAAGAAGTCCTAGGTAATTCATTCATTTTATTCAAGAAATATTGATCATTTACAATGTAATAGGCATAGTTCTAAGCACCAGGGATTCAGGTCACACAGCTAATAAGCATCAGTGCCCAGATTCAAATCCTTGTCCTACCTCTAAAAGAGTGTTTTTCTTACAAAATCATATTTGAGCAGAGACACAAAAGAAGTGAACAAACCAGATACACTGTTACCTTGAGAATAAATATTCCAGGGAAGTGAAAAAGCAGGTACAGAGATTCCTTTAGGTGGGAGCATACTTTATATTCTAAAGAACAATAAGGAACCTAGTGAATAAGATAAAGAAGAATGGTAGGAAATGAAGCCAGAGAGGAATAGAAGAGCCAAACCCTTTTTGAATTTCTAGACAATTATAAGCACTTTGGTTTTTATCCCCAATAAAATTAAAGTTATAGGAATTTGAGAAGAAGGTTTTTAAACATGTTCTTGCTTCTGTTTTAACATACTCACGTTGGCTACTGTGTTGAAAATAAGATAATAGGGACAAGAGTAAAAACAAAGACTAGGAAACTGTAACAATAATCCAGATTAGAGATGATGATGGGTTGGACCTAGATGGCAGTAATATGGGTAGTGGTGGATAGTTATGCAAGAAGCTGAATCTGGATATATTTCCAAGTTTAAAAATAGGATTTAATGCAGCATTGTGTGTCTTAATCATTACATTATACTGTGTTTGGTGGATATTTTGTGATTGGTTAATGTTCCTACACACAGCAGGAGCAAACAGTCAGGGGTTGACAAATTATGTTAATTATCTCATAAAAAAGAAAAAAATATTATAGAAGCACTTCTTAGGAAGTGAAAATACGAAGATAGCAGTTGTATAGGCTAATATCAGAATCCTAGAATGGCCCAAGTATAATAGAACTTTATAAGAGAATGAAACAAAGTATCTCAAAAGAGCAGTAAGGACATTGTCAATGTGCATATCCTGAAATTAAAAAAAAAACAAACAAAAAACACAAGTAATTTTACTTATTATTACTATTCATTTTACTGCTGTAACATTTTAAATCATTACCAACCTTACAGCAGTGCTTATTACAATATTTGACTTATAAATTTATTTTGACATTGTTTTTTTCTCAGGTTGAATGCAAAGAACTTTTCTGTCTTAAAAACATCAGAAACATTAAGTAGCAGACTGACTGAAGAACATCTAGAGAGTTTCATTTATATGAACATAAATTATAATGTGTTACAGTGCTTAGACTGTCATGAAGTTTAAGGTTCCATGGTAGGCAGAGAAAACCTGGGTAAACTATTAATAGTTTAGCATCTCCATTTCCTATGGGGATGTAGCTTCCACTTGTAGAGGAGAATATTATAGTCTTATTTAGTATAAAATTCATATATTGTAGAAGAGTATGTTAGAGGTCCCAGTTGGGTTTTTCCTGAATTTATTATCTTACAAAGTCAAATACAGATACATCTTTCATAAAAGGAATAAGCTTATTCTAAAGTAATATCTGAGACTCTTCGATCAACTTATTACATTTTGATGACCATTTCAAGCGATGAACAGTAGAAGTAGAATAACTGGAAGAATACAAATGAGGTATAAAAGTTGCTGATGAACAGCAAGAGAATTCAAAACTCAAAGATGCTTAACAAACAAATATAGGCAAGCTAGGTGATAAAAAGAATAATTATTCCAAGGTATATTAAAGTTGTTTACGCTGAAATAAGCCATTAAAAAATTCTGCTTTGTACCATTTATGTTCAGTGACCTAAGATTATAAAATGCAATGGTTACAAAGGTAAAAAGTTCTCTGAAAGAATTCCTCATAATATCATCCTTCATATAAAGTGATTCCTTGACTACAATGATAGATACAACCAGAACATAATAGTAACCAGAGAAAGATGTTTGCATCTCAGAGGTATCTACTAACTCCTTATTAGCTCTTATTTAGAGAAGATGTGACAAACAACTTTTATGTTATATGGTTTCTCAATCATAAAACAAGCTTTCAACAGGAGAAGCAAGTTAAATGTGTGTATGTGTTGGGAGAAGAGGATTAATAGGGAGGAATTGGATATGACCATTAGAGTAGGAACAGTGGTAATAGCTGAAAATCTGACATTGAGGCAAAAAGCAAACCTTATATTTTTTAGAATATTGAAACAAATTTTGCTTTACTTGTAATAATTTATAAGCAAAAATCACATGAACAACTAAGGATTTTACAATTTTCAGTTTTCAAACTTTTAATTAAACACATAAAAATTATAAAATGATGGGCTTGTTAATGATGGGCTTTCCTAATAATGATTTTGAGTCAAAAATTCTAAATGATCCTTTAGAAGAGCCTGGACATGATAAATTTTAGGAAGATTTCATCTGTTGTATGTTAAAAAATATGTCCACAAATTCCTCCCATCCTTGAATGCATTTTTTTAAACAATGTGACTTTCCAGCTTCTCCCCTTCTATTTCTTCATTCTCTTGAATCGGGGATGGCCTTGTGAATTAATGTGACCAATATTAATAGAATATGGCTGAAGTGATATTAGTTCAGAAAATAGTAAAGAGCACCGACTAAAAAATATGAACGAGTTCCCAGTGTTTGCCAACATTCTTTTTATTTTTGTTTTTTTAAGAGATGGGGTCTTGCTCAGTTGCCCAGGCTATAGTGCAGTGACACGATCATAGCTCACTGCAGCCTTGCACTCCTGGGCTCAAGTGATCTTCCTGCCTCTGCCTCCTGAGCAGCTGGGACTATAGGCATGCTTCACCATGCCAAATTTACCAAAATTCTTGATTGATAGATCCTAGTAAGTTATTGGAAGAAAGTTATCTTTCCTTTTGAAGCCAACTTCATAAAATTATCTAAGTTATTGTAATCTCATAAATTATCTTTTGATGACTCTATTAAAAACAAAATATTATGCTTAATGGACTGTTGCAGTGACCTAATTTTTCTAGCCTAGTATTTTATGTTTTTAGAATATTGAAACAAATATTTGCTTTACTTATAATAATTTATGAGCAAAAATCACATGAACAACTAAGGATTTTACAACGTTCAGTTTTCAAACTTTTAATTAAACACATACACACACACAAACCCTTCATATTTTAGTTTTAGTCTTCCCAGTTTAAAATGATGTCATACATTTTTTAAAGACAGAACCATATTTATACCAGTGAATATCTTAGTGATTAGAGCTGCACAGGTAAGTGTGTGTAATAGCATTTTAAAAGATATTCCCAGGCAATTAGCTGAACACATGAAGAAAGAAATTAAAGAGTGGGTGGAAGCAAAGCTGAATATTTTTGACAATAAAACAATAGGAGATGGTTTTCAGTTTGGTACAAGAAACAAAAGGTGAATGTCTTTATAAGATTACTGTCTCTCTCTTCTTAAATAGTACTAGATGGTGTATAAACTATGTGAATCTGTTAGAGAGCAATGAAGTTTCCTTTTGTTTGATCTGCAATTGTTTTTGTATGCTATTAGGTAAATTCTGATGCACTTTCAATAAAAAGAACTATTAATGAATTAATGTTTATAAGCCTCTTTGAGCTCACCAGATGAAAGGTGTTATGTAAGTGTAAAATGGTAGCATTATGGTGGTTTCCATGGCAACAGTAACTTTCCCACATGACATGAACTTACTAATAAAGTAAGTTGGGTGAGTTAAAGTTGCTATGATAACTTTAGCTCTTGCACTTTCTAATTTAAAATATTTCAAGTCAGTACTTTAATACTGAATAAATGTATTATTTTCATTAACTACTTTATTCATGTAAAGTTCTCCGCTTTTGTTCCTTGTGTATTTCATGGTATTCTGATTATTATAGGAAAATGCTAGTCATCTTTAAACTACCAGGATATTATCACTTTCAACAAATTGTTCTTCCTTATTACTCCGTCCTTAGAGTCATAAAGTTCTGGCTACAGTGTGATATAGAGCAAGTCTCCTGATCTGTTTTGTCATCTGTAAAATGTGAATGTAATAGAACCTATGTCAAAAGATCATGTGTGGACTACATGCAATCATATATAGTAAGTATACAGTAAATACTAGCTAATATATAATGCATGCTTTTCCACCCTTATCATAAGTGCATCTAAGGCAGCTATATCCAATAGAACTTACTATTCTGGTAGCCATTAGCCATACATGGTTATTGACCACTTGAAATCTGGCAAATAATTGATTTTTATTACTTTTATTTTATTTAATTTCAGTAAATTTAGATTTAAAGAATCGCATGTGGCTAGAGACTACTAACGTTAATGCAGATCTAGTGTAAACCTTTATGTATTTATTTTATTTATTGCCACTGAGAAGCTATTTTATTAGCATTCCAGTTGGAATCCTGGGGTTTTAATCTTTGGTGTTTCCTTCTTCTTGTTGATCATGCACACTAATAGTAACTAAATTTTTTATCATCTTTTTTTCTCCTTTTATTCCCACTTTTCTTTTTACCTTAGTTCTATTTCTGCGTGGTATCTCCTTCCTGCCAGTTTCCATAATGCCTCTGTTCTGTGCATCCTTCTGCTCATTTTTCTCCTATCAACTACTTCCCTGTACACTTAGCGAACCTTTCTCCTTTTAGCTCTGTCTCACAGGAAAAGAGGGGTTATTTTCGTTTAACAAACGAATCTCTTTATCTATATTTTAAATCTAATTTCCTCCCAGATTCTCTGTAACCTTGCTCCACTGTCATTTCTTCTTTCCTCAATCTTCTCCTCATCACCAATTTCTTTCATTCAATTTCCAATCTAAGCTGTTGCTCACTCTCCTTTGTTTCATTATCAGAGCATCCAGTGAGTCATCTATGCCTATGCCAGAACTGCCTCACCTTTCATTTTTCCCTCAATATCTTGCAATCTGGTCAATCATGTATAATCCTTTATTATAGATCACCAGTTACTGCATGACTTTCCTTTTCTTAATCATCACTTTCCTTAACTTTAAAATATCTAGCATAATTCCTCAGTCCTACCTTGAACCTTATTATTCCTTTAGCCTCCTGTATCATCCTGCATATCTCCTGAGTCCTTGTGACTTTCAGGGCTCCTTTAAGATGCCTCTGTTTTCTTCTTTCTTTAGCGCTGTCCCTGTGTACTTATTACTTGCTACTGGTAAACTCTTTTATAGGCTTCTAACTGGTCTCTAGTCTGCATTCCCATGCATCCCCACCTATTTCTATCCTTGTAAATGAATCCTCTAAAGTACCCTCACAATTATATAACTACTTGGTACAAAAACTTTGAATATCTGTCCATTTTTTAAATATATAGCTTGGCCTTCAATTACTCCAGACATGTTCTGTCTCTGTCTACTTAGCCTCCTTATTCTCACCTTCCCACTCTGTAACCCAGAAGTTCTTAAAATGTGCCTAGGGAATCTAAGGGGTCCCTAAGACCCTTTTAATGTGGCTGTGGAGTCAAAACTATTTTTATAACTACATTAAGATTTTATTTGCCTTTTTCACTCTTACTCTCTCTTGAATATATAATAGAGTTTTTCCAGAGTCTAAATGATGTTTGATGATGCCATTGCTCTGATGGCTAATGGAATGTATACTTGTCTGTTCTTGTTATTTAAAATTTTCAGGCAATAAAGTAAGTACAGATACTTACTTTGGGCATCCACATAAATATTAAATAGAAGCTTTTTTGTGGGGGAGTGAAGGAAGAAGGTTCTTAATAATTTTTAAAAGTATAAAGATGACCCAAGAGTAAAAGGTTTGAAAATTCTGTTGTTACCTAATGAGACTATGCCATTGTTGGTTTTCCACAAACATTCTCATATTTTCCTACCTACCCCTATTTAAACATCATTCACACTTTAATGTTTGGATCAGATGCTAACTCGTTCCTTAAGCCTTTCTTATCTTCCTCTTCATTTACAATAGTGTGTAATTATTTTTTTATGAACACAAACTGTAGTATTTTTTTATATCTCTTAAAAAATCATATTTACAGTATTAATCTATTTGAGGGATTACTAGATTTGCCTAATTCCTTGAATC
Organism: Eulemur rufifrons; assembly: GCF_041146395.1. Classification (NCBI taxonomy): domain Eukaryota; kingdom Metazoa; phylum Chordata; class Mammalia; order Primates; family Lemuridae; genus Eulemur; species Eulemur rufifrons. The sequence goes on from NC_091011.1 coordinate 68,538,805, forward strand.
AGGGACCATATAATTTTAAATCTTTGTATTTCCACCAAACCTAACATGTTTTAGGCACTCAGTAAATATTTGTTTAGTGGATAAAATTATTCAATTGTTCAGCTACTAGTCTATTCAATAAAAATTTATTTAGCGCCCCTGTACGACTGTGAGCTAGATGTTTGAAAGACCCTAGAGGAGCTAAGGTCTTGTAGTAGGTAATAAAAATGCAAACAAATTAGTGTCATAATCATAACATGTAGTAAAATGTTTGAATATGGTTCATTGGAAGGAAGAAAAAAATAAATGAGCAAATCTTCCTAAGGAAATGGGATATCAGAAATGCTTTAGAAATAAAAATTTTGCATGCCTCAAATCATCTTCTTGTTGCCAAGAGCTTTCTAGAGCATGTGCCCAGTAGACTTGCTACGACTCAAAAAGTTATCCTCTTAACCCTTAAAAATGCCAGTTTTCTAGATCCTAAGGAAAGCAACCTTTACTAACTCCTTTATTTTCCTACAAAAAGCTTATGAAGAACTTTTTGCAAATCTTGCAAAATTCAAAGAACATCTTCCATTGCTTTTACTTACTGCTCTGCATTAAATTATAAATATCAAAATATCTTAATTTTAGGAATTTCTTCCTATATGAACATGTAAATGTATTTACTTACCTATTTTAACTATAGTAAAATATATATGACATAAAATTTACCCTATTAACCATTTTTAACTGTATGGTTCAGTGTCATTAAGTACATTTATATTGTTGTACAACCATCACCATCATCCATCTCCAGAAATTTTTTCATCTTCCAAAACTGAAGCTCTGTACCCACTAACCAGTAAGTCCCCACTGCCTCCTCTCCTGAGCCCCTGACAACCACCGTTCTACATTCTGTCCCTGTGAATTTGACTTGCACTATTTATATATTTCATGAGTAGAATTGTACAATATTTGTACTTTTGTGACCAGCTTATTTTACTTTGTATAATGTCTTCAAGTTTCGTCTATGTGAACAAGCATCATGACACAAGCATGTGTCAGAATTTCTTTCCTTTTTAAGGCTGAATAATGTTTCATTGTATGTATATACCACATTTTATTCATCCATTCATCCTTGATGGACATGAACATGTAAATTTTGATTGTCTTTTTTATGTGTGGAACTTATTAATATAATCAATTCAGCAAAGCATTATACTCATGGGATACTTGGTAGGACGTGAGTTAAAGCTATAATGTGGTTATGGGTATTTGTGCAAGAGGGAATCTACTTACATATAAGGTAATACTAGAATGTATTTGTTTATTTGACTAGAATGTAGGAAAATAAGAATTCAGACTAACAATTCAAATTGAGTGCAAAAAATGCTACATTTTGAAAACTACCATTCAAGTATCTATGCAAGTTCTGTGCTAGACTTTCTACTTCAACAGAGATACAATATCTTTCAAAATGTAGTGTCTTAAGGAATAGCATGGCAGGTTAGAACAGCCAGATCCTTTTTCCTGGGGCTGTAATCCTGGAGCTGTTGCTTCTGATGTTCTTAAAGCTGCTGTTTCTTTAGTATGTTCTGTTAGTACCACTACTCACTCTGATGATTGGTAACGTCTATACTCTTCACAGTCTAAATGAAGAAAATCAATTTTGGGCTCCCAGAGCATCCATAGAAGACATAACCTCTGTGTTAGTAAGTCACTCATTTTTGATACTGTGACTCTGTGGCATTATTAAAGCTTTTGAAGAATGAATCAGGAACACTGTATTTAGGACTACTCAGTGACTGTATATGCACGTGTGTGTATGTGTGTGTATTTTCCAGTATTTGTTTCTGGATTTTCTTTTTTTATGGATTATTAGCACTGAATTATAGGAGGCATGAAAAAGTGAGGAAATAAAGTTTTGCTTTTTTTGTGCATATATTTTCTTGAATCTACATTTTAAAGGAACTATAACAAGCAAGAAGAAAAGATGTCTCCTTTTTTTTGTAGAAATCAGATCAATTAAGCATTGTATAAAGACTATACTAGTCCAGCAGTAGTGTTTATTATACTTTAAATAATAGTCACAAAAGTTTGATTTTACAGGGGCTAGCTGAACGTTCCATAAAGACATTTCCTTTGTTTCACGTCAAGAAATAATGTCATTTGTAACTGGGTGTTTCAGGTAAATAAACAAATGGGGCACATATTTTGTGTACAAGTTGCCGAGAGGTGACTGACAAAGAGTTTTATATGGCTTACAGGTTAGGGTGCACATCAGAATATTGCAGGAGGGCAATATCTAGTTTAAATAAATGTAAATTATTTAAAGTGTAGTCATATTGTTGATATTTTGAATAAGGATAGAAAGAAAAAGAATTATTTGTAGTTAAAATACCTGTATAAAGGAAAATATTTTGGATTTGTAATAAAAATGAAAGATGTTAAATGAAAAAGTGAAAGTGATAGCTAAAGAGTTTTTTCCTTATTTCTTAGTATATGCTCTTCCTGAATTAAATAGTTTTTATTTGATATACAAATAACATGATCTTGTGTGCGTATTTAAAAATTTACTTTAGTGCCATTAAATTATGACCCTACTCATGTAAGTTTCTTAAGCGAGTTAGCACAATTCATTTTCATGTATTTTTTAAATCCTTTTGGTCTTTCTATTGCTAATAATTATCAATTAAACATGCACTTTAGTAATATGTCCCTCCCCACCCCCTAGTGTAAGGGATAAATTTAAAATTGTCATCAAGATTACATCATTTTATGTCTAGAGCTGTATGTTTTCAAAGTAATGAGTTTTCATTCATTATTTTTCAGACAAATATTTAAAGAGCTTACTCTGTGCGAGGTCCTTTTCTTGACTTTCTTGCTTCATCATTCCAGTGACCTAATCACATTCAGCCAGGAGTTCATGGCCTAAGAACAACGAAGCCTCTATGTTCAAGTTTTAGAAACAAAAAATCAAAAAAAAAAGAATTTCGATCAGTCAGAATGTAAGAAAATTAGCCTTCTTTCACTTAGTACTATGCACTTAAGTTTCCTTCATGTTTTTTCTTGGCTTGATAACTCATATTTTTTAATCCTAAATAATGTTTCTTTGTATGTATCACAGTTTATCCATTTATCTATTGAAGGGCACCTTGGTGGCTTCCAAGTTTTGGAAATTATAAATAAAGATGCTATAATCATCTGTATTCAAGTTTCTGTTTGAATATAAGTTTTCAATTAAATTGGGTACATACCAAGGAATATGATTACTGGATTATATGGTTAAAATATGTTTAACTTTGTAAGAAATTGCCACACTGTCTTCCAAAGTAGCCAAACCATTTTTCATTCTCACTAGCGATGAATGAGAATTCTGGTTGGTTCACATCCTTGCCAGCATTTGCTATTGTCAGTATTTTGGATTTTGGCCATTCTAATAGGTGTGTAGTATTATCTCATTATTTGAATTTGCACTTCCCTGATAAAATAAGATGTAGAGCATTTTGTCATACACTTATTTGCCATGCATGTATCTTCTTTGTTGAGGTGTCTGTTAAGGTCTTTGGTCCATTTTTTAATTGAGTTGTTTATTTTTGTTGAGTTTTAAGAGTTCTTTGCATATTTTAGAGAATAGTACTTTATCAGATGTGTCTTGTGCAAATATTTTCTCCCTGTCTGTGGCTTATGTGCTCATTATTTTGTCTTAACAGTGTTTTTTTGGGCAGAAGTTTTCAATTTTAAGGAACTCTACCTTATCAGTTATTTCTTTCATGGATTGTGCCTTTGTTGTTGTATCTTTTTTTTTTTTTTTTTTTTTTGAGACAGAGTCTCACTCTGTTGCCCAGGCTAGAGTGAGTGCCGTGGCGTCAGCCTGGCTCACAGCAACCTCAAACTCCTGAGCTCAGGGGATCCTCCTGCCTCAGCCTCCCGAGTAGCTGGGACTACAGGCATGTACCACCATGCCCGGCTAATTTTTTCTATATATATTTTTAGCTGTCCATATAATTTCTTTCTATTTTTAGTAGAGATGGGGTCTCGCTCTTGCTCAGGCTGGTCTCGAACTCCTGAGCTCAAACGATCCGCCCACCTCGGCCTCCCAGAGTGCTAGGATTACAGGCGTGAGCCACCGCGCCCGGCCTGTTGTTGTATCTTAAAAGTCATCACCACATCCAAGGTCATCTAGGATTTCTCTTACGTTATCTTCTAGTAGTCTTATAGTTTTGCATTTTACATTTAGGTTTCTGATCCATTTTGAGTTAAGACAGGTAAAAGGTCTGTGTGTAGATTCATTTTTTTTTTTTTTTGCACATGATTTCCAGTTCTGGCACCATTTGTTGAAAAAAATTATCTCTTGGTCCATTGTATTGATTTTGCTCATTTGTCAAAGATCAATTAACTATAATTAGTGTGTGTAGTTCTGGGCTGTCTATTCTGTTCCAAAGATTTGTCTGTTCTTTTACCAGTACCACACTGTCTTGATTACTGTGGCTTTATAGTAGTTCTTGTTGTCCAGTAGTATCAGTGCTCTACCTTTGTTCTTCTCCTTCATATTTTGTTGTCTATTCTAGGTCTTTGCCTCTCAGTGTAACCTTTAGAACCATTTTGTCGATATCCACAAAATAAATTGCCAGAATTGTGATTAGGATTCCATAGAATTTATAGATCAAGTTAGGAAGAACTGACGTCTTGACAATGTTGAGTCTGCCTATCCATGAACATGGACTATCTGATCCATTTATTTAGTTCTTCTTTGATTTCATTCATCAGTGTTTTGTAGTTTTGCTCACATAGATCTTGTACATAATGATTATAATTATACCTACATATTCCATTTTGGGGAATGCTAATGTAAAAGGTGACATTTTAACATTTCAAATTCGTGTTTGAAAGTTATATATTAAACTAGTATCCTGAAAACTTGCTGTAATCACTTATATATTTTTATCTGGGTGTGGTACTATACACCTGTAGTCCCAGATACTTGGGAGGCTAAGCAGAAGGATTGCTTCAGCCCAGGAGTTTGAGCTTGCACTGAGCTGTTATGATGCCACTGCACTCTAGCCCAGGCAACAGAATGAGACCGTCTCAAAAAAATAAAATAAAAATAAAATGAAATATCAATAAACTGCTGTAAATAGGCCTTTAGTAATGTGGTGATGAGGTTTGGGTAGACAGAAAGCATCCTATAGTTCTGTGAGTAGGCCTCTGTCTTTTAGTGAGCCTACGAGTTTGGGCTATGAACTTCACAAGTGTTTTTTGTGTTTTTTTCTCCCCCTTTAGGTAGGAAAGGATGGCTAGAGTAGACTGGAGTTGGGCATTTCCATTCTCCCATGTTGAAAGCTAGAGCTGATTGGAGTTAGATATTTCCCTTCCTCCAGATCAATTAGATTTTGATCATACCACAGCCATCTAGGCTCAATTAACTAGTTTCTCCTGAGGGTAAGAATTGCTAAGAAGAACAGAGTGCTCTGGAGTATTTTAAAATGGTTCATTTTCCCTTCCCCTTGCTGGAAGCATGAAGTGGTTTTTCTCTGATATTCACAGTGAGAACCTGTTTGTGCTCTTCGAGGCAAAACTCATAATAGTAAGGGGTGGTGTATGACTAGGTCCTCCTGCAGTTGTTGTCTCTGAATTGTTCTCACTGAAACTCCAGCAATTCATCAAGTAAAGTTCAGATTTTCTCTTGTCCCAGTAATGATTTCCATGGTGGTTTCTGCTCATGAATCTTTGCCCCCATATGCTATAACTTCCTGATTTTCCTTGTCTATCTCTTTGATCTTGGGGACATTTGTTTGCCTTGTGTCCTGATATCTCATATGGATCCTAGAAGAATGGTTGATTTTTTTCAGCCTGTTCAACTTTTCACTTGTTAGGACAGAGTGGCAACTCCCAAGCTCCTTGTAAGTGGAACTGGAAAGCAAAAGTCTGCTTATGTTTTTAGAAACACACTGTATCCTGCTATCTCAACAAATTGTTATTAATCCTATAACACTATAGAAATTTTGAAACTAAAAATAAACAATGGAGATACTAAATTAATTTCTGAAATGGTGGATACAGCCACCTTAAGAAAGCCTAAAGAGTTTAACTAGTTTTCTCCTCTATCCTAGAGGTCGAAACTAGATACATAAGTGCTTGCAATTTGGAACCCACTGACAAATAATTAACTTCAACAGGAAAGTTCTTTGTAAAAAGAACTGATATGGAGTAATGAGTTTACCAGGGTTGAAGCAGTGAGAAACATGTTCAGTAACTAAATGAATATGTTTGCAATTTTTTATTTTTTATTTTTTTTATTTCATCCCTTATTGTTATGGGGGAATACAGAATTGCAGGTTACATATGTTGCCCATGTACCGCCTTTCCCCCCAAGTCAGAGCTCCAGGCGTGTCTGTTCCCCAGATAGTGCACGTTGCACCCATCATGTAGGTATATATCCCTCCCTTCCCCACCCCCCCTTCCTGAGTCAGCACCTTCAAGTGTTACCATTCCCCAAACGGTGCGCAATGCACTCATTATGTGGGCATACACCCATCCCCTCCCCCCACCCCCCCACCTCAGTCTGATATCCGATTGGTGTCGTTCCCAGATGTGTATTTAGGTGATGATCAGGGAAACCAATTTTCTGGTGAGTACATGTGATGCTTGTTTTTCCATTCTTGGGATACTTCACTTAATATAATGGGTTCCAACTCTCTCCAGGAGAACCATAGAGATGTCATATCTTCATTATTTCTTATAGCTGAGTAATATTCCATGGTATACATATACCACAGCTTACTAATCCAATCATGTATTGATGGGCATTTGGGTTGTTTCCACATCTTTGCTATTGTGAATTGTGCTGCTATAAACATTCGGGTACATGTGTCTTTGTTACAGAATGACCTTTTTTCCTTTGGGTATATGCCCAATAATGGGATTGCTGGATCGAATGGCAGGTCTACTTGAATCTGTTTAAGATACCTCCATGATGCTTTCCACAGGGGTTGCACTAGTTTGCAGTCCCACCAGCAGTGTATGAGTGTTCCTGTCTCTCCACATCCACGCCAACATGTGTTTTGGGTTTTTTTGATAAAGGCCATTCTCACTGGGGTTAAGTGATATCTCATTGTGGTTTTGATTTGCATTTCTCTGATGATTAGGGATGTTGAGCATTTTTTCATATGTTTGTTAGCCATTCTTATATCTTCTTTTGAGAAGTTTCTATTCATGTCATTTGCCCACTTTTTGATAGGGTTGTTTGATTTTTTTCTTGCTGATTTTCCTGAGTTCTAAATAGATTCTTGTTATCAGTCCTTTATCTGATGTGTAGTATGCAAATATTTTTTCCCATTCTGTAGGTGGTCTGTTTATTCTCGTGACTGTTTCTTTGGCTGTGCAGAAGCTTTTTAATTTAATCATGTCCCATTCATTAATTTTTGTTGCTGCCGTGATTGCCTTGGGGTCTTCTTCATAAATTCTTTACCTAGGCCAATGTCTGTAAGAGTCTTTCCTACATTTTCTTCTAGAATTCTGATTGTATCACGCCTAAGGTTTAAGTCTGTTATCCACCGTGATTTGATTTTTGTGAGAGGTGAAAGCTGTGGGTCCTGTTTCAGTCTTCTACAAGTGGTCTCGGCAATTTTTTAAATAATGTTTCTGTGGGTCTTTAGATTGGTTCCCTAAAGATGGTTTTCTAAAATGTTTGACATGATAACACATTGAAGAGAGCTTAAAGATAATTTAGAAAACAGTGTTAAGAATGGAGTTTTGAATTTTCTACTGAAGTTTCAAGGATATGTCTTTAACTGTTGTAAGTACCTAGATATCATCTTGTCAGTCTTTGGTTTGGTATCTGGGGAGCTACTAGCATAGTGCTTGCACACACTACATCCTTAATAAATGTTGGACTAGATACATAGTTTAGTAGCTAAAGACCATTAAAGAAACAAACATCTGATTTTACTTGCAAGCCAATTTTCTACAGATTCTCATCTATGTAAAAAAATATATAAAAGTGTAAGGACCTGTCAAGTTGGTGCTCCCTTGTCAATTTTCAAGTTGTATTTCTTTTGAATATTTGAAAAGATAGTTATTTTGTAAAATTCCTGACAATATAGTCATATAATCACAAGCTCTTTTTTATTCTAACATTATTGATGCTGTTGTGATTTTTAGTTCTTAAATCTTCTCATTTGTTGATCTTGATAATTTGCCTTATTTCTTACTGTATGTTGCTAAGGTATCCACCATTATTTGGTGAAAAAAATAAACAGAAAGAGTAATTGGCACAATAGATAACTTTATGTTTGAAATAGACTATTTAATAATGATTTTAATTTATTAGGTCTTTGTGTAAATCTCATCCTAGATTTATATGAGAATTCAACCAGTATATAGAATAAAATAAACTACCAGAATTAAATGATGATATAAGAATTTTTCTCAATAATAATGAGATAAATAAACATAAACTTGTCTTAATGAAGGAAGAATAAAAATGAGAGGGAAATATTTATATTCAAAATGCCAGCTTGAAATTTGAACAATCCATATTACATCCTTCTAGTGAATTAGAGAGGAGATTATGCAAGAAAATTTAAACAATATATCAAAGCGTTTCAATTCATAAGTCATATGTCTGTGTTTCTTTAATAAATGTATGGATTATCATCTCTAAAAGATGAATATAGATCAGTGAAGTAAGCAAACCTGGAAGAGAAGATTCAGTACTGTAAAACGAGCATACTCTCTCACCTAACCTCAGCTCCTTTGAGCCTATGTTCTGTCTTTGTTTACTTTCCTGAAGTTAAATTGACCTCAGGAGAAAATCCAATGCCTGACCCAGTGAATTCTAATGAAAGTAATTCCTTTTAATCATTACTCTACACTCTGTTCAATTCAAGTTGTATTCTGTTCAGGATCTTATATTTTATGGATTAAAAAAACATTTTTAATTCTGGGTTATATGGGTAGATTAGGTTAGATGATAGAGGTAGCTCAGTGTTGGTGGAATTTCAGCTGAATATTCAATTCAAGAAAATGGAAGCATTGAATAAAAAGATGTGGGCAGGCAGGAAGTCAGAGTTCTATGAATTTAAATCTCTTTAATATTTATTTAGAATTTATGAAACAAATACTTATATCCTAGATGATAATAATATACTAGTATTGCTCTTGAAAAGTTTTTATCACAAAACATCAGTCGGTAGAGGATGCTCCTTACTGGTAAATACATTATATTGTGATAGAAACCTGGAGAACAGGTATCAGACTAGGACTATCAACTTCCCAATGAAGGGACCTGGGGATGGGATAGTTCAACAAGTGGCAGAGAGAACATGCAAATCCCAAGTCATCCAGAGTTGTCAGGCTCCTCACATCATTGTGGCTCGGTCCCTCTAATGATTAGGAAATCCTACAGCTTCCAGTATTCTGTTTTTTTCTTGCATGGTTTGAAATATTTTCTCTAAAGTTGGAGTTTTGTTTCTCTGGACTACCTGTGTCACATTTCTTCTGGTTTGAAAAGAGATGTACAAAGCATCTCCAGCATCAGTAAAGTGGCTGCATAGTCATCCATGTTAATGTTGTGCACTTGCCTCTCTAAGCCATGTTGACAGATTTGAGCACTCTGTTATTTTGTTGAAAATGAGACTTCTTGTCAATGAAAATAGGAGGAAAATGAGAAAATATAGATCCAGTGATTTGCTCTGAGGATCATAAAGGCTGATCTGTTAAACTTGGTATATTAGTAAAAACAAAAAAAGTACTGATCAGCATCAGAGGGAAGGTGAGCTTACCTGTTTTCTTATCCAAGGAAGAAGGAAAGGAGGAAAGTTCAGAGATAGGAAGAAATATAAAAATAAATATATAAAGCACTTTTAAATCTAATGCTTTTTTTAAAAAGGCTTAGGCATCTTATTAATACTATAATACAATGAAGAATTTGAAAGAAAATCAAATCTATGAGTTTCGTTACATATAATCTGAGTCTATTTAAGCCTGCTTTACTAATTCTAGTAGTAGAATTCTAGAATTTTTCTTTGCTGTTTTCCTTATCATACTCTCAGTCAAAAATAACAATAAAAACTAAAGTGGTTTTTCAAGAAATTCTCTTTTATTCACATACTGGTGTATTTTTTGAGCCCCCACTGAGCACTTGCCTCTGTAGAATGAATTAGATTCAACTCCAGCCTGTGTGTGAACCTAGGAACTGGTTTTTAATCTATTACTTATGGTTATAAAAGGTGTTTTTTTTTTTTTGTTTGTTTGTTTTTTTGCCTTTGGGTCAGAATTTATACTTTAATTTTATTGCCTGAAATGCTTTACCCCTTTCAATTTTACATATTTTACTCTGTTAAGAATTATGTCAAGAGCACTGTGTGATTTTTTTCTCTTCCACAACCTGTTGGAAATACTAAACAGTATTTATGTTATTTGGGACATTTATTATTGTTTGCTCATCAGGGCAGCATATATTTACATGTTTATAATTTATATGACCTTAATAGTTCTAATTCAAATAATTGGAATAATTATCTTAAACAATTCTAATTAGCACAAAAGTTTTTGTAAAACTTATACTTTGTTCTATGAAAAATGTGGTACATCCACATGATGAGCCCGATGAGCCTTTTTCTAATTTTAAATGTCACCAAAATTATTGTCAGTAATGTTTTGTAAAAAGTAGAGAAAAATTTAAATGCACTCAAATGTCTTCAGCTATTAGAACAGAAGAATTATTCTTTTTGTTACTTCATAAGAAATTCAGAAGGGGATTTAGTTGTGATTCAGACAGGTGTGACACTTTCTCCACCTGCCTCATAAATAATTATTATATTCACGTGACAAATTGTTGTCATAGTCAGTATCTCTCTTTGCTCACTTATGCTTACACAGTATCTATCACGTTTTAACTTAGAATCTTACCTTGTCCTTGGGGAATATTATTCACTCCAAAGCATACTTACTGCATGCTTAGCCTGGCCTTAAGCACGGTCTGCAGGCAGAGTGCCTTTCATCTCTGCATCTCCAGCGGACAAGAAACTTGGTACATAACAGATGTTCATTAACTGCGATAATTGAAGGGAAAAAAGACCTTTTATGCGATTTGAAATTTGATTTTAAAAGTATTTTGTACCTATTTTGTGTAAATATGGTGATGCAAGTTTACACAGTTCCACCAGGAGGCTCTTACACACAATGGAATGCTATACCACCTTAAAAAAGAAGAAAATTCTGTAATTCAAAATAAAATGGATGAACCTGGAGGATATTATACTATGTGAAATAAGCTAGGCACAGAAAGAAAAATACTGTATGATCTTACTTATATGTGGAATCTAAAAAAGAACATAATAGCTTAAATTTTATCTTACTTTTTTGGTTTACATACCTTTCCTTTGTACCTTCCCACTACCCCGTCCAGCTGTACAGTATCAATAAGTTTCAGGTATTTACATCTATATTTCTAAATGATATGCATATTGCTATTTTTTTTACTTATCAATGTAACACTAGTTTTGAATAATGAAAATGGAGAAACTTGTGGGAAAAAAGTAAACAAAAAAGTTAAATAAAATTTAAGCAAATATATCCTACAGTAGAGGTGTGCGCAAGGTGCTTTGGGTCCATAAAGAACATAGACATATTATGTCTTCCAGTTGCTTTAAAGAGTAACTGTATTATGTATGCTTTCATTAGCAATAAACAAAAGAGTTCCCATCTTTTCGTATTCTTGCCAAACTCGGCAGAATCCAGCATTCATATTCATGTTCTTCTGATGGGATAAAGTGATATGTCATTGTTTTTTTTAATTTTCATCTTCCTGATTACTAGTGATTTTGTGAATTTTAAACTATACTGGCTTCTCTTTCTGAAAACCGCCTTTTTAGGTTTTTTTTTCTCAATTTTCTATTAATTTCCTCTAAGTATATATTCTAATATTAATTCCTCATTGGTTTTAAGTCTTAGTTTACCTTAGAAATTTATCTATGGTATCCTTCACTGAAATATTTTCATTTTGATTTAGCTAAATTTATCTATTTTATGCCTTAGGATTTAGGTTTTTGGATCTTATTTCAGAAACAGTTTTTTACTTCCAGGTCTTAAAAATAGTTGCCTAATTTTTCTTCTATTGGCTTTGAAAAGGTAAAGTTCACATTTAACTTTTTAATCTCTCTGGAATCCAAATTTGTATATGATGTGAGAGGGAGTCAACTTTACTTTTTGCCATATTCTGAAACCATTTTTCCCCCATACAACAAGCTAACACCAACATTTTCCTTTACTTTGTGATGTTACCATGTCATATATAAAGGTCTCATATATATGTGGGCTTATTTCTGAACTCTGTATTCCTGCAACAATACCTGGCTTTGTATTGTATCTTAATATTTTGTCAAGTAGATTTTCTCTCTGTAACTTGAATTTTGAATTTTATTTTGATATTAATAGAGCTTTTATGGTATATACTTTTGAAATGGATTCGTGGATTTTCTTTAAAAATGTAGAATTTATAGACTGATTTAGGAAAAATTGAAAAAATCCCCTGTGAATATGGGAAAGGGAAAATAAGCAAATACAGAATTAGGAAATAATTTAGACTTCTACATTTTAATAAGAAATCTTCTTTTGATGGCATATAGCAGGCAGAAAATAATTATAAAAGAAAGATAGACACAAGAAAAGTCAAGAGTGGGACCTGCTTATGTGTACAGTTTTGTCAAGAGAAACATGGACAACAGAAGCAATAGAGAAAGAATGATAAAATATGAAGAATGGGAGTTTCAATTATCTCAATAGTTATGACTTTTTGAGTTACATTAATACTTTTTATTAACTAACCAATGGTTTCAGTTTATGCTCTGAAGAATACCTAAGGCTTTGTGGAATACCAAGGGTATATGGGGAAAGGAGTAATGTTGGCACTGACTATTTGGAGCTGTGATTTAACTGGAATACTTTATTTTTTTTTTAATTTTTATTTCAGGATATTATGAGGACACAAACATTTTGATTACATGTTATGACTTTGCCTCACCCAAGATTAGAGGCATGTCCTTCCCCCATACAATGCTCACCACGTCCATTAGTTGTGAGTTTACCTATCCCCACCCCCCTAATCCCCAATGAATATTACTACCATGTGAGCACCTTTTAGTGTTGATCAGTTAGTGCCAATTTGATGGCGAATACCTCACTTCAGAGGATGGGCTCAAGCTCTGTCCAGGATAATATAAGAGGTGCTAGATCATCATCGTTTTTTGTAATTGAGTAGTGGAATACTTTATTTTTAATAGGACCTTCACTAAGTTTTCATTGGAAGAAAGGGTTCTTTAGCTCAAAGACATTTGGAAATTATTCAAATAAAATTTGTGAAATGTCTAAATGCTCCACAAAGACGGCATGTGATGCCGCTCATCCCTTTCAATGACTATGGTAGATATTGCCAGATTTAGTCTCCATACAGCTTTCTCTGCAGTCATTACTGATCACCCACAGTTGGTGTGTGAGTCAGAACCTATTTGCTGTCTATGCACTACTAAGTCCTATAATTTTACTAGACCTTCATTCAATACATTTAACACATTTTAGCTGAAGAAAGGATGGGCTAAATCTTTCAGACTAAAGAAGGAAGAGACTAGAAAAAGAGAGTGGCTAAATAGGAAATTGGTCTGGGAAATATAAATTCAAATAATCATTAAAGTGATAACTCTTACATTGTGATTATAAGACGTAAATGCTTACTACCAATTAGTTAATTGTGAAAAGGCCTACAAAGCTCATTAAGTATGTGTTGAAGAGGCAATTGAAATCAGTCATGTTTTCAGTTGGGAACCTTGAGACACAAATAATTTTATTCTATAACTTATAAAATCTAATCACCAAAAAGTTTAACCCTGCAAAATCAATGTAATAATGGGAAACAGAATCTGCATCTCTTGAAAATGCATCTTATGCTGTCTGCATGGTCCTTGCTTTGTACCAAGCAATACATTTAAAGTTCTCTAAATTAAAATGTACAAAAAGCATTTCATACATATTTGAAGATTCACCAAATAATGAATGCATTAACATTCCTCCTTTTTAAGGTTGAATATGTTTTATGTTCTATGAAGTCATTGCACTAATTGTGACATAAATTCAAAGTTAATTTTCTAAGCAGCGACAATTATTTTTCTCTATTAATAGGGCTACTCTAATGTGATGCTGGGATTGAATTTTCCTAGGACTCCATTTCAAGATTGACTCGAAAGTCTTGCAGAAGATCTGGAAGAAATAGGTAAGAGTCCTTTTGGTAAAAATTCTCTTTTGCTCATTGTGCTTATTTTTGTTTTTCTAATGTTCATTTTATTCTGTAGTTTTTGGTTAAATATCTTTGCCCAAAGGTTAAAAAAATTTTCAGTGGACTACAGAGATGTGTCAAGTATAGCAATAGAAATATTTATCAATATCTATGCTATTGGGCTGCCCATTCACTCCTTGCTATCTTTCTCTTCCTACCAAACTTGGTCTTTCTTTTTTAAAAATTAGCATAAATTTATGTGGAATATGAATTTGGTTTTGAAATATTGAAAGGAAATAAGCAAGAAAAGCGCCTGGAGTATTTTGTTACCATTATGCTGATCTTTTATTATGCTGGTCTTTTCAATATTATTTTTTAAAAATTCAATCAATATTGAGGTTTTTGGAGTATCTAGATTTATTGACAAAATAACAAGAATAGCACAGTAATAATTATTTTTTATTGATTTTTCTTATAAACTTTTTGAGACCTAGTAAGTCAGCTGTTTAGAAAGCATTATTTTTTCTTTTTAATGTTGCACATCTTTAAATCTCATGATAGTTTTTCTTGATATTTACAATGTCAACATATAAAGGTTCTCAATATGTAAAGTTCATGTAAAATTAGTTTTTTAGTTTCACCATTAAGCTATAATATCAATTAAGCAGTTTGTCATGGGTGTTCAGATCTATAATAATATAATTATAGTTTAAAAAGAAACTTAAAAGAAATTTTAGGTTAGGGAAGTTTCAAAGCCTCCTAATAGTTTACATCATTTCTCTCCCTAACCTTTACCTCAAAAGAGAGGGGAACCACGATGCCCTGGCTTCTTTGGAATTCTTCATCCAGGGGTTTACTATGAGAGTAGGACAGGCCTCCGGATCCTTACTTTCTGCCTGAATTTCTCTACCAATTTCTAAAACTTTATCAAGATAGAGACTCCATAATGTCCCTGAGAGATTTTTGTCAATGTTCTTGAATGAAACAGTTCAGTATTTCCCAAGTATTTTATTAATACATTTTTTATTTTTGAATTTTTTTACTAACTTTATCATTTTCCAGATGCACAAATAAAATAATTCTATATTTATATAGCATTAACATTTTTTTAAAATATTTTGGTAACCTTTTACTTCATTTACTGTTTAATAACCTTATGATGTAAGTAAGGTTGACATTATTGTTCTTTGTTAAGTAAACTGAAAGACAAAGAATTAAAATGATTTGGAAAAAGTAATATAGGTTGTTGTGATTTTATAATTAATAATAAATAATCAGGTATTATTAGAACGTGTATCTGCTAACAATCTTTTGGGGGGAGTATGTTTACTATAGATAATGGTTATATTGATATAATCCATCTTTTAAGACCTTTTTATATTTAAGTTCTTATTTTTTGATTAACAGGGTATTTATTTGTATAATAGCTGAGGGAGTTTAGATTTGTAATAAGCAGGAATTACCTGACAATGAACATCATGGAACCATGAAAGAAACTATTTTTTAAAAATAGGGAATTTTCTTTCTATAAGAGAACATAATTGCATTTGATGTTAGTCATCAAAACTGCTTCTGGAACTTGCTAATTAGACTTTTGGTAGTTACATGCTTATAGTGGTAGTTTTTTGTGTTTTTAAATGAACGTTAACCACATAGTGGTGTAAATAATGCATATGCATAGTGCCAAAGGTTCATCTTAATGGGAAAGTGCATTCTGTTACAGCATTTATTCTTGGAAATGTATAGAATTGTGAACCCTCAAGCTGGAGGTATTATTGTAAGGGAAGAATAAAATATCGGAGTGGCAAAGAGTTTGGAGTCAGGTTGATATGAGTTTGCATTCTTGTGGCCATTTTTTAACTTTCTTATCAACCTTTGTTAATTTTTGTAAATCATTGCATCTCAGGTTTCAAACAGTAAAACGAGGCACAGATATATCTTTTTATTGGAGCATTATAAAAATTTAGCACTTAGTACATAGCTATTTTAAACAATTACTAGTTTTCTTCTTTCCTTTCCACCCCTCTGTTCCTTTCTCCCCAAAAAATCCCTAAAGTCAATATTTTGTTGAATTTTTTTATTTTCAAACAATTTGTTTAGTTTTATCACTATTTTTCCTTTCAAAGTGGCTAAGTAACCTGCCCTAGGTAAGAAATACTTCTAAAATGAGAACTAAAATGTTTCATACAACTTACAACTGAGAGTATTTGTGTATGTGGGTAAATGGATAGATATGTGTGTGTATGTATTTTACTTCAAGATATTCATAGTTATTTTCATAGTTTCCACTGTAAGAGTGTTAACTTTAAATAAAATGTTTTAGTCATTTCAATGTAGTATAAACAAATTTCATTTATATATTTATAGAAAATTGAGATAAATTTCATTAAAAAGTTTAGGCATCATACATGAAAAAATATTTGCTGTATTTTTCACATTTTTGAAAAGTAAATGGACTATGCAAGGGGGACTGTGCAGCAATTTGGTTACATAACGTGCTGACACTCTTGCATAAAAAAGCAGAGTGAACAAGAGTGCAAGTAGAAGGGCTATACAGTATAGCTGTTGAGAATGCAAACTTGGAGATCAAATTGCCTGGGTTTGAATGATTGTTCCAAAAAAACTTACCATGTATAAAACCTTGTGCAAGTCACATAGCTCTCTAACCCTTTAATTCCTCTATCTAGAGAATAGAGATAACAATACCTATTTCGTAGAGCTGATTTGAGGACTAAATATGTGAATACATATAAAGGGCATAGTGATCATTAAAAAAAACGTTAGTGCTATTTTGTTTTCTGTTATGTTAGTTTCAGAGGTTGACTATACTATTCAGGTCACCTGGCAAATATACTGGATAGCATTCTAACCTTGGTCTAATCATGGGTCCTACAAGACATGCTAAAATTAAGTTAATTCTGTGTTTGAGTTTCAAGCTGCTATAACAAAGTACCGTAGACTCGGTGGATTATGAACAACAGAAATTTGTTTATCACATTAAGGAAGGCTTGAAGTCCAAGATAAGAGTGTCAGCCAGCATGCATTCTTATAAGGGTCCCTTTTCCAGGCTGTAGACTGCCAATTTCTCGTGTCCTCACTTGGCAGAAAAAGAGTGAGACGACTCTCTGGGGTCTCTTTTATAACGGCATTAACCCCATTCATGAGGGTTCCACTCTCACGGCTTAATTATGTCCCAAAGGCGCCACCTACTAGTACCGTCACATTAGGGGTTAGGATTTTAACATGAATTTTGGGACAACATAAACATTCAGTCCAGGGCATTATGTAAATGTGTTCTCTGTGTTTTGGTTAGCATGCGTATTAGTTTTCTCTTACTATGTCACAAATTATCACATATTTAGAAGCGTAAAACAATAAACATTTATTATCTCGCAGTTTCCTTAGGTCAGGAGTCCAGGCACATCTTAGCTCAGGGTCTTTAAAGGCTGTAATCAAAATGTCAGCTAGGTTGCATTTTCATTTGGAGTTCAGGGTCCTCTTCCAAACTCACTGGTTTTGGGGGGAATTCAGTTTATTGCAGTTGCAGGACTGAGATCGTCAGCTCCTAAAGGCCACCCAAAGTTCCCACCCATGTGGCACTCTCCATATACAGTTCATAATATGGTAACTTGCTTCTGTAAAGACAGCAGGAGAGTCTGTACTACATGCTAGCAAGATGGAGCCATATATATGTATATATCTATGTGTATGTGTGTGTGTGTGTGCGTATGTATATATAAAATATGTGTATGTGTATTAATGTAATCATTGGAGTGATAACCCATAACCTTTGCCATATTCTGTTGGTTAGAAACAAGTCACAGGTGCTGCCCACACTCAAGGGGAGGAAATTATACAGGGCATGGACATGGGGCTACCCCAGGGTCTGTCTGTCATAGCATGTTAAATTTCTTAATTTAAAATTCATGTGATCTATTACTTTAAATTTTTATGATTGTTATATTTAATAAAAAGTAATATTGTCATTAATTATAAAATTTTATTCTCAATAATGCTTAAGTTATAACTGCAAATAGACAGACTATTTCCCCACCACCTAAAATTCATCCATTATTTCAAGTTGGCTAAAACCACCAGATTAATTACAACCTATCCTGGTATTTAATACTCTCTGGAATCTGACAAAATCCAAATATCCAACCTTTTTTCTTTATGGTGTTATGTAAACCTTGAACTATTATTACATGCGTTACACTTCTTTGCACATGTCCACATCTTTGTCAATGTACATTCTGTTGTTTCTTTCCATTTCTCCATATTTTTAAAGCATATTTAAATTTCTACTTCTTCCATTATACTTTTCTTGTTTCTTACCTCCTTTTTAGTTAGTCCAGGACTTTTCCTGCATAGTATCATACCAAATCTGATATTACAGGTACATGATCATGAGTCTCATTTCCTTGCTACTCATAGAGATCAGGGAATGTGTGTTGCTCTTCTGTGTGTTTCCTTGCATATGATACTATCTTAAGAAATATTCACTGAATATATAAAATACCTTCTCGATTTAGAACAGTGGTCTCATAGCCAGTATCCAGTTTGAGAGTCATATTTCAAAAGATGGTCTTGCTGAATATTTATAGCAGCACAATTCACAATTGCAAAGATGTGGAAACAACCCAAGTGCCCATCAATACGAGTGGATTAATAAAATGTGGTATGTGTGTACCGTGGAGTACTACTCAGCTATAAGAAACAATGGTGATACAGCACCTCTTATATTTTCCTGGGTAGAGCTGGAACCCATTCTACTAAGTGAAGTATCCCAAGAATGGAAAAATAAGCACCACATGTACTCACCATCAAATTGGTTTCAGTGATCAACACCTAAGTGTACATATAGGAATAACATCGGGTGTCGGGCAGATGGGAGGGGGGAGGAGGGGATGGGTATATACATACATAATGAATGTGATGCGCACCATCTAGGGGATGGACACACTTGAACTCTGACATGGCGAGGGAGGGCAGGGCAAGGGTAATATACGTAACCTAAACATTTGTACCCTCATAATATGCTGAAATAAAAAAAAAAAAAGATGGTCTTGATAAGTTATCCATTCTTACGTTGACTTGGCAATCTGAAACATACCTCAAACAACTCTTAAATTACTTGTAAGAAGCTACTACAACTTATACATTTGGAATGTATTATATATGGAAAGGACATGAATCACTGAGGTCCAGAGCATGGGCCATGGTAGGCAGCTTCTAAGCAGGTCCCTGATGGTGTCCATCTCCTGGTTTTCACACTGCTGTATTTTTCTCTCCCATATTTACCAGGGTTGGCCTATGTGGCAATAGCATATGGCACAAATGATGGTATGCTGCTTTTTGATTAGGTTATATAACATATGAAGACGTCTGTTTTGGGTGTTCTTTCTCTCTTGTTTCTATTTCTGTCTATCTCGTGCACTCACACTCTCTCTCCCTCTCTTGTGAATTGCTTTGGGGGAGGCTAGCTGCCATGGACAGGTCAGCATTGTGAGAAACTAAGCTTACATTCAGCAGCCAGAGAGGAACCCCCAAACAACTTGAAACTTCCTGAAAGACCCTGCACCTAAACCACTCACCCTGAGCATGCCTGGATTCCTGATCCTCAATATGTGAAATAACAAATATTTTTTTGTTCTAAAGTACTAAGTTTGGGAGTAATCTTTTCATGCAACAATAGGTAATTAATATATTATATAATTTTTTATCCCTAAAATTATTTCCACAAATTTCAACACTGTCCTTGGCTTTGGAGGGAGTGCAAAGATTAACAGTCTACCAAATAAATGGTCTCTCTGGCAAATGTAATGAAAGAGATAGGCATGTTTATTTATAAGATACTGAGCCAAGTGAGAAGAAACTATGAAATGTTTAGATTCACCTGGAATACTGATTTTGTAACATACACAGCCCACTTTTTATATCTTGCCCATTAATCACAGCAGTGTTGGAGAGTCATGCTTATTTGGGGCTGAGTAGGTCTGGGTGCTGTTCTGGTATGCATTATTTTGTAGAAGAGCTGTTTGGAATAAACACTCTTACTGTTACAGGATCTGGGCTTACAGAATCTATTCTACTAATTCATCATGCTAGTTTTCTCTTCTCCTTTAATGTCCTTTATGGAGTTGTAAATAATAGAGTTATATGGAATTATCTATATGTATATATATATATATATACACACATATTTGGAGTGCTGTACCTTGAAGTGGTGAGTTTACTAGAAGAATAATACATTTAGTCTCCAGAAAAGTGAGTTGAGAAGAATGTATCAGGAAGTAATAGAGCAGCAATTTTTTTTATAAATTCTCATGAAACCATCATTCCAAATTTCATTCCTATTGATGTGATGATAGAATCTGGGCAAACATACTGCATTATATTAAAAAAAGAGAAAGAAAACGGAAAGTTGTTCCTATGAAAAAAAGTTTACGTTTATAATTTTAAATCTGTGGCTTGGAGCTATTCGCTAGTAACATTTTTGATACTATTATACAAAATAGCAAAATACGGATTTTAACTGGCCTGCTTTTCAATTCAACTGAACATTAAGTACCTTTTTAATGGTCTTATTTGCTGGGAAGTGCACCATTACAATAATCTGCTTTTTACAGCCCATATCAAATATGAACCAGCATCACTTATTACAAAGTTTGTGCTTTGGGAGACATTTTCACGGCCTCTAACAGTACTACCCCACATTTCTTGGAATTAGTCTTTAATGATATCATTTTCCAAAATGAGTTGTTGCTCAAACTTACTGATTGTTTTGTGGTTAAAATCTAATCCAGTAGCTATATTTAAAATGTCATACAAATTTGTAAGGAAAGGTCCACTGAAACTACTGTTACATTAGTAATTGTATGAAAATGCTATAAAAGAGATGCCACGCAGCTTGGATGTTTTTAGTTTTTTTTCCCCTCTACGTGATATCCAAGGGGTGACTATGAAACCTCATTTTTAACTGTTGGCAATTCAAGTTTTTACTATTGTCTGCTGGAGAACAGAGGACTATTACTGTAGGTGTCATGTAAAATAAAGTTAGAGTCTGAAGCCTCCTTTTAGTTGTCAGCCTTATTAAGGAGCTCTTCATGTGTTGAACCCGGCACCTGGTATTGTATAAGCAATGCGTGTGAGAGCCTGGGGAGAGCTTTCTTTCTCTTCACTGTGGCTTTATTAGGCCAGGTTCATATTTTCACTGTTGCTCTGCCTTATTCCAACTTTCTAGCTGCAACTCACAGCACAGTAGGTCTAATATAGATTGACGCCTTTGCCTGAGGACTGATTGAAACTTGCGTCTCAGAGTTGCTAATGCTCACTGAAGCATTTTATTGAAGATAAAGTAAATAAAATAGATTGCCATATGAGAATTCTCTGAAATCAAATGGAATAAGTTGGCAGGTTTAAGCCCATGAAGAAGGCAAAGCAGTGAAACAGAGTACTTTTTATGTTCAGTATATCAAGGGGTAAATATTCTTGTTATACTGTACCTAAAATATTTATTTTTGTCAGTACAATTAAATGTTAGATATAGTTCTCAATTGCCATATTTTTGGTTTTAAACAATGGGTCTCCTGCAAGAGACTTATATGAATAAAAACTTTTGAGACTACAATATTGTGATGATTTTTTTCTTTCTCTTTTTATGACATTTAAGTGCATGGATCAGTAGTTTCAGAGAATTGAATAAACAATACAAATGAATGGATTTGTAAAAGTGCACTCTAGAATCTTAAGGTTGGAGAGTAACAATAAACCCTAGCCTACTAAAAGATGCTCTTAATCTTGAGCATTTTATTCATTAAGATTGTGTGTTCACATGAGAACAATCTTTTTTGAAAAGTATGCAGTGAAATTTTTTTCTTTTTTGAATAAAAATGTTATTTTTATTCAAAGAATAATTACAAAATATTTTTTACGTATATTATTTAAATAACTTGAGAGAGGCAGAAAAAAGTTAGAGTGACCTTAGCATCTTGAATCCTATGCAGTTATAACATATGATACCATAAGAACATATATTGACACATTTAATTTGTAAAATACAAAGGTCTGAGCACTTGCGTGAAGATATTTTAAAAGTATGATGCAGAGAAGTGAAGATATCTTATTTGATTGCCTGGGTCAGATTAAAGGTAAATATTTGTAGAGGAAAGATCAATAAAAAAGTTTTGTTGGAAAATTTCTGAACTTGCTAATTAAAGACTATTTCTCTTCAAACTTATAAAGAATCTATGTTAATACTTTCTTCTGTAATTTCTCTTGTAGTTTCCCTGAATTCAAGATAATTTCAGTTTATACCCCTCTTGAATGTGTATAATTTTAAAAATTTTGCTAATATGTTTCATTTGTTTCTTAGGTGATTATTTATGCTTACTTTTTAGTTATCTCCACTAAACACATTTTTTCTTGTCTGTAAGTACCCAGTAGTTCATCAGTTCTCACAATTATTAACTATTCCTTATAGTGATTTCAACTGACTCTGTCATCAGTTAGATATAAAGCACACATTACATTCTCGCATGAACAGTGAGGTATCTGAAATCTTTGACACTGCCTTTTGCCCTTTTAAGTAACGTTATCAATCAAGAACTGCTTTAGTTCTTGGCCATGACTTTGACTAGTGTCTCTCCATAAGATTTGGTCAGTTTGGGGGTTAAGCCGCATGCAAGGCTGAATAAAAATAAACATGCTTCATGTTCTCTTGTGAATGAACATTGCAATTTTTTCTTACGTAGTGGGTCTGAAAATGTAGTTACCCAATATTTATTAAATAATGTTATATTTTTAGTGTTCTAATATCTTTGTATTTTATACTTATTTTCATTGTTATATTCTCTACATATCTTTCTCTGATTGATCAGTAAATGTTAAAATCCATTCCTCTATCCAGAAGTACATCTTATTTACTATGGACTCTAACCATTTATCTCCTTTGAGATTTTGGTTTTGAGTGTGAACTTGCCCTCAGGAAATCATGTGCTAAGAAAAGTTTTCTTGAAATTAGGAGAGCATTACAATGAGATATTGACAAAACTTAATTCCTTTAACAATGTATTTTGGACTCTTAGCAACAGATACCAAACTGCAGATCAGAGAACTAGTGGCAGAAGAGCCACATTTTGAAAAACAGAATTATGCTTAAATCTTTTTTTCAAAATACTTAATTGTCTCTTTACA
Organism: Eulemur rufifrons; assembly: GCF_041146395.1. Classification (NCBI taxonomy): domain Eukaryota; kingdom Metazoa; phylum Chordata; class Mammalia; order Primates; family Lemuridae; genus Eulemur; species Eulemur rufifrons. The sequence goes on from NC_091011.1 coordinate 68,562,233, forward strand.
TTATTAACTTGGGGATAGTGTGTGTTCTTTCGGCATTACTGTCTGGACTCTGTCAGCACCCTGGCCTTCAAATAATAATAGTGGTAATCATAATAATAACAGTAACAACAACAATAATAACATCTGACATTGATGTAGTACCAAGTACTCTTCTCAGTGATCCACCAGCATCAACTAATTTAATACTCACAGCCTAAGGGGTGAATACCTACGAGTTAGAGATCATTATTATTTTCATTTTACAGATGAAGAAGTGGGCCCAGAAAGGTTAAGTAATTTACCCAATGTTATACAATTAATGCGTGACAGAAATATGGCAGTCTGGCTCCAGAGTGCTCTAGTGCTCTATCATCCAGGGCCATTGAACAGTTCCTCTTCTCATGTGGTTCCACTTGTAGCCTAACTCACAGTATGTATTGAAGCATAAAGAGGTTTATGGTGTGGTTTCACACTCTGTATGTTAAATGTTTAGAAGCTAGAATAGTGTAAATGAATTAACTTCTGAATTATAGAACGTATTTAAAATAATTCACTTCACTTGCAAGTAGAGAAACATGAACTAAGGTATGAAAATCTTAGTAAGAACTCATGAAACCTACTTAAATAATTAGTAAGAATGATTTGTAATTAGTGTTTCCATCAGTTGAAAGGGATTGTTTTATAATTATTTAAAAATTTTAGTAGGCTAACCCTGCATTCTGAAACCTTATTTTTATTTTCACTATAGGTTTAGCAATTATCTTATATAATTATAACAAAAATGTACTAGAACTTAATTCTGCAATCATAAAAATATATACCATATAGCTAGATAACTATGTAATATATCATTCCACAAGCTTTGAGGAGTTAAATGGATTCTGTGAGTAGTATTGGTTCAGAAAGGTTATTAAAGATATAGGAAAGTGGTCTCTTTGTCTTTTGTCTACTGAACATAATTTAAGGAAATTATTTTATTATATCCCAAGCAATAGGTAGGTATTGGGACTGTCCTGGGTGAGGATGTGTGGCCGCCCTACTTGAAGCAGAAACTACTGGTTTTCATTCCATCCTCCTTTCTTCTCTTTTTCTTTGCTAACAAAGCTCTGACATTGTTGGGTTATGGTTTATTACTATACATAGCATATACTTCATGGGAAACTAACCCTACCCTATCCCCAGTTCCAAAGGGTAGATCCTGACTAGGTAAAGCCAATTATGCTAATTCTATTCCCTTGCCAGTAGTTGACTATTTATATTTTATTATTAAGTTAATAAATATTAAATAATGCTAAATAACTTTACTAAACTTATATACATAAATAACTTTAGTGTTTAATTAATATATTATACCTGGAGCCCTTCCTACCTCTTGGCCAACTGAGATAGTAACTTCCTATTTAATCTATTAAATGTTTTGATTTAGATTTTTTTGGTCACTTGAATCTATGAATATTCTAGTTAATATACTGATTTTAATCATTATTTGAGGACTTGGACCCTAACCAGACTTTCACATCACAGGGATCTCTATTTGCATAATGCAGTGGGCTTAGAGAAGAGGACTGAGGCACTTTAATAGGGAAAACAAGGATGGGAGTTTATCTCCCAAGAGTTTAGAAAGGTTATTAAAGGAATAGAAAAGTGGTTTCTTTGTCTTTTGTCTTCTGAAAATAATTTAAGGAAATCAAAGGATGACACAGTAGCCCTTTACACTTTCAGGCTGGCACAGAGATATTGCTTGAAATATCTGTCAAGTTTTCTTATCCTGATTCTTCCAGCACCTATTGCTACAAATGCGCGAGCGCACACACACACACACACACACACACACATCCACCCACCCACCCACACACACAAAACTTCACTTTTGGTGGGATTTTGAGAAGGAATGGAAAAGAGTTATAATCTACCAATTTTTTCTAATCTGAAAAAAGATGTTTCTCTAGTTCAACTTCTTGCCATTCTACTATAAATTAGGCAATTAGTTACATAGATTATGTGTTTCCTTATATCACAGATGAGAATTGAACCTAGATGACAGTGGTAAAGGAGACTGGTTAAACAAGTTACGGTATATCTAACAATGGAATAACAAATAATGTCTCTAAGAAGAGACTGACTAGACCAAGTACTCTTAACCTCATGAAACACAAATCCACTTTTTAAACAGCTATTTTTTTTATATTCTTTCTTTACTAATATGAAAGGAAATTTTAGATATATGTTTTGAGATATATAGTTTCAAAAATCAGTATAATAAAATTGTAAATGATTGGCATGACTCATTTAGATCTTACAAAGTAGTCATATAATTGCCCTACTTGTGGAATAAACATAAATATGATAACTAAAAACAGAGTGATGTATCTATCATTACAGCTATTTTTCAAAATGTTGAAAACTGGACAAGCTCTGAACAAATCAAATATTACTTTGATATACAGTATCATTAAACTTCTGGAAAATTCATTGTATATTTTAAAACATGGAAAATATTTTGGATTTTATATGTAAAATAAGGTTAGGTGTAGTCATAAGTTTTTTCTTTTCATGAATGTTTAGAAAAAGTCTCACAAGATGCAATGACATTCTTCATTATTAGGGATAACTAGCAAATATAACTCCTGTCCATACATGTTAACAATGTCTCAAATTGTTGTTACAACCAAGATTCTCCCACAAATTTCCTAAACTCCCCTTAAATCACCACATGGCCTGCACTGAGCAGCTCTGGTTTTGGTAGTGGGAGACCTGTGCTCTTCTTTGTCTCTGCTACTATCTGTGAACTTGGACAAATCTGTTCATCTCTCTGAAGTTCAAATCTGAGATTTATTGACGGAAAATGATTTAAATGAAAAAGGCATTTTTCACTAGACTTCTATGATTTCTTTAAGTATAATATTTTTTTATTTCTGTAAAATAAAGTCTCCTAACTTGTAAGCATAACATGGAGGAATCCTTAAAGAATGTTTAGAAGGACTAACTTTTTAGAATGATTCCTTTGCATCTCAATGGCTGGTCAGCATCTCAAAGAATGGATATTCCTTCTGACCTCCAGTACTTGTCATTTGTCTAAATTCTCTCTGGCCTTCTGCCTTACTTTTTAGTCAGCTCATGGAAGGTAATTAAAATGGTAGGGGTATTACCCAACACTACAGGGCAAAATTTGAGAAGTTGAACATTAGTGATTGGTATGATAAAAAGCAGAAATAAATCTCTTAGGCTGGTGATTAGCAGAAGTCAACCCATAATTTACTCCTATTGAATTTTTAACTGCTAGATTGTAATTATCATTATGATTACTTAACAATATGTATTGACTGCTCTCTTGCATATAATTCCATATTTTGATCTTTGTTAACTAATTTGAATGCTCTTTAAGAATTTTTATAACAATGGTTGGTAGTGTATGCATTTACACATATGCAAATATGAATATGAATCATTCAGAGAAATGACAGTATATATCTTTATAGTCACAGTGTATGAAATTTTGATGATAAAACCATTATGTTTTAAAAATGTGTATAGATGAACAAATATTCATTTATTTAATGTAATACTATGTGGAAGTTCCTACTTGCCTGATATTTTGCAGTTTAAAAATATTAATTCATTTAATCCTCACAACAACTTTTAGAGGAGGTAGTACTGTCATTTATTCCATTTTAAGATGAAAAAACAGAGACATAGTAATGGTAGAGACAGTATTTAAACTGAAGCAGTCTGGTTTCAGAATCTATAACTTTAATGTATAAACTATTATGGTAAACACACCCAAAGGTAATTCCTCAATGAGCCAAATCTTTGTATAATTCCCTCTCCTTGAGTGAGGGCAGAACGTATGACCTGTTTCTAGCCAGCAGAATATTACAAAGGTGATGGGGTAGTCATTCCTGTAAGTATGCTATATGAGACTCTGTCTTTTTTTTTAAATTTTTTTATTGATACATAATAATTGTATATATTCATGGAGTATGAATGGAAATCTACCTCAAATTTCAATCCTCTCAATAAATGTGAATGGCTTAAACTGCCCTCTGAAGAGACACAGACTGGCAGAGTGGATAAAAATCCACAAGCCTAGTATCTGCTGTCTTCAGGAAACATATCTAACCCACAAAGATGCCTTCCGGCTGAAGGTCAAGACTCTGTCTTAGTAGCCTGGAGCAAGTGATTATCCTGATGGACTTGAAGAAGCAAGTGGCCATGTTTTGAGAGGACCTGTGAAATAGCCTTGTGGCAAGGAACTGCGAGCAGCCTCTCAGGAACTGAGACAATCTCCAGCCTAGAGCCACACACACACACACACACACAAAAAAATGGAGACCTCAGTCCTACAAATCTAAGAATGAATCCTACCAATATCCACGTGAGCTTGGAAGAGGGCCCTGATTCAAGAAAGAACACAGCCCAGACTGCACCTCAGTTGCAGCCTGGTGAGAGCCTGAGCAGATGATCCAGCTAAGCCGTGCCCAGATACCTGAGTCACAGAAATTGTAGGATAATAAATGCATGTTCCTTTATACTACTAAGTTTGTAATAATTTTTTATGCAGCAATAGGTAACTAATAAAATTATGAATAGTGGAAATAAAACCCCGTATCATTTATTGTTAAATGAGTAATTGTCACAGATAATGTGGAACTTAAAATGATTTTTGAAGGATAAAATTGAGCTGTTTGAAATTCTCACTGCACTTGATCATGAAAAATCCTATACACATATAAGAAAGTATGATTGAAGGCAACAATATTTACATTTGGGAAGATTTTAAGACATGTTTGGGAAACAGGAGCCATTTATTAAAGAATTTTTGATGTTTTAAAGGAAATCTCAACTAATAAAGTGAATCTGAAAGTCTCTGAGGGATGTTAGTAGAAGGCTTGCTTGACCAAAGCACTGGAGCAGAGAATGACTTCCACAGAAGTATTCATCTTCCATGCTCTCTAGAAACCATCGTCCCTACCTCTTTTCTTTGTAGATCTTTTTTTTTTTTTTACCTTTTTTACTAGTTAATCTTTTATAGAATCTGATTTTTACTCCTCATGTGTTTTTAATCAATGTACTCTTTCATATTTATTGTATGCCTTAGAAACCTGAAACTAGTGTCTCTTTTTTAAATGTTGTTGATAATGTATTTTTAATTTCAACTTTTTAGACAAGTTATTTTATGTCTTCACTGTTTAGTTGTTGGTCATTTGAAAACTTTGTGACCTATTATGATTTATAACTTACAAAGTAAGCTAAATGTAATTAAAATAGAATAAAATAGAACACTGATAGCATAAAGTGATGCTCCAAGCATGAAACATAAGATATTTTACTCAATTATTTATTATTTCATATTTTATATCTGTAGGCTTTATTGTAAATGTATTAAATATCTTTATAAAACTCTGTTTAATATTTTTTAAGTATAATGATTAAAATGAATATGGTGACTATTTAACAGAAGGACTTTAAATGCAATTATAATTAGATAATATATCCTATATTGTAGTCTATATCATAACAAATAGGTATGTGGACCTACTTTAGAAAGTTTAACTCTCTCACTGTAGAATTGTTTGTTCATGATATTGTAACATAAGTGACCTAGTATTTATGGCTAAGAAAGTAGCCTTTAGCAAACAAAATAACAAACACTCTAGCTTCTAAAGCTCTTTAATTAATATGGGTTTCTAATTTTTACATCTTAAACTCTTTAGTGATTAATCACTTGGAGAATGGTAGTATGTGAGAGCAGGCTTAGTGCTAGACTGCAGAATAAATAAAATGTATAAATTTTCTTAAAAATATCCTACATTTTTATGTTAAAATAGAAAGTATATGTGAAACTTTCATAAATCGAGATTCAAATGACTTATTTTCTTTATAATTCTTGTTCTCTTAGTTATACTTTATCTTTACTGATACTAGTTAATATTTCCCACGTGTTTGCACATTGAAAAAAATGGTTTGAAATATTTCTGTATCAACTTTAATCACAACATTTAAGAATAGAAAGCAATTCTGTGTGCTGAAAAAAAATACATTACATATACAGCCAAATTGTAAGCTAGATACCACATATATATTTTATCTTTATGTATTTTACTTAATTTTTACTATGGCCTCTTATTCTGGATACTTTTTAAGGTTATTGTTTATATCATTAGTATGAGAATGAAAAAATACAATATTCTTGACCTCATTTGACTTTTTTGACGTTCTGTTATTTAAAAGGTTTGTAAGACGTTTAATTACCAAATGGTATGATCGTTATTCATTTCATCATTTGATATAAAACGTCAACTGAATTGCCTCCCTGGAGTGCACTGTGTTTCACAGATCAATAGATTTACCAAGAGCTTGAAAGAGAGCTTTAAACGTTCATTGAAAAGAAGGAAAAATATATCCCTCTTGTAAAATGGCTTATACAGTCATTTCATCAGCTTCATAATTGTTTTATTTACTTCTGTGAATAAATCTCCTTATAACAATAGTTTCAGAGTATTACATCTCCTTTAAGTAAATTAAATTATAGTGTTAATCAAATTTCTTTTACTCAAATGCACTGAATACACTTTAATAGAGAAATACAGAGGTAGATTTCTTGAATAAATTCTGCTTTTGAGATCCATCTTGAATGACTTATTGAAAATATGATTTGCAATATTTTATATACTCCTATAAAGTAAATCTTATGAAAACATTATTTTATATCATATCCAGTCCTTATTCATTTGTGCGCAAATTGCTGCAATAAGAGGTTTGGAACTAGAAGGGGAATTGTTTCTTCTTTCCCACTAACCCCTTGGATCCTTACGGGCCTGACCGAATCTCATTGAATTCAGTTAATAATCTTAAAAAAAATAAACATTTAAAATTTACCAGGTATTCCAATCACTTAACACATATTAACTCATTTAATATCTCACCAACCTTATGATGTAGGTACTGCTATTCCCATCTTTACAGTTGAGTTACATAACTTGCCCAAGGTCATGTAGCTAATAAGAAGAACCAGACTTGAATTCTTGTTAGTTAGTCTCAACCACTTACACGTACGTACTGACTCTTGGGCACAAGGAGAGAATAGTAAGAAAACAATTGTGCTTTTTTTTTTATAGTGTATCCAAACTAACATTTGTCTTCATGAAAAATAATGTAAGCCATCACTTTTAGCTCTACCCCTAATCTATGGTGATTTGGAGAGTGGAATTTACATATTAAAGTAATAGGATGCACAGTGTTCCATTCGATTAGTGAAGTGTGTCAGGTCTGGTATTTGATTTTACACTACTTACACACAAAAAGTCTAGTAAGTCAATCTATTACTGTTTCATGGATTCTGGCAAAAGACATGAAGCCCTTAGGTCAGAGACAAAGGACTGTGTTAGTTACAGCATAGTAAGTAGCATGAGCATCTGTATGTTTGCATGATTTTTCTTTGCCCACAAGTGCCACAGGGGTGATGCAGTATAGCTCAGATGGATGCTGTGCATAGTGTGCAGCATGGAACACTGAGCTAAGGAAATCTGCCACTTTTATAAAAAGCAATAAGCAAGCCTGCTCTTTGTCCCAAAGTGATATAATATTTCATCCCTTAAAGTTGCTCACTGCAAACATAACCCTAAAAAATATACCACATGAATATAGGATGGAGTCTGTTTCTTGATACATCTAACAAGAAGTTTAGGAGCATCAGAGGGTCATGGAAGATGTTTTCTCCACTCCTGAACCCTACACTGTGTTAGTTTCTTATTACTGCTCTAACAAATTACCACAAACTTAGTGGTTTAAGACAACACAGATTTACTATTTTATAGTTCTGGAAGTTAATAGTATGAAATGGATTTCACTGGGTTAAAGCCTAGGTTCAGTGGGGTCATGTTGCTTTCTGGAGGCACTAGGGGAGAATCTATTTTCTAGCCTTTTCCAGCTTCTAAAGGCTGCTAACATTCCCTTGCTTGGAGGCTCCTTCCATCTTCAAAGCCAACAATGACTGGTCAAGTCTTTCTCACATCACATCACTCTGACATTGACTCTTCTGCCTCCCTCTTCCTAAGGACTCTTGTGATTACAGTGGCCCATTGGATAATCCAGTATAATCTATTTTAAGGTCAGCTGATCATTAATCTTAATTCAATCTGCAACCTTAATTCCCCTTTGCAATGTAACATTTTCACAGGTTCCCAGGGATTAAGACGTGGACATCTTTGGGAGGTCGTTACTCTGCTTACTACATGTGCTGTCTTGGTTTTTGGAGAATTTTTGAGTTAACTACCTTGTTGGCCACTCTGATTAATCTGATTTACAGAGGTTGTGATCAAAACATTCACTTTGTCTAATAAAGCATTTAACTAAGGCTACTATTAATAGATTTTAAGCAGCAGGATTAAGGCAACCTGTAAGTATTGACCTTATTTATGCCCCCCAGAGTCCTGGACTTAACCAATTTTAAATAAGTACCAGGAGAGACTAGCAGGCCTTATTTTAGCCAGGCAAGATATAGTCTAAGGCCAATTAGTTATCCACTATGACCCACACAAAGAGTTTAGGTGGATATGTTGATCATTAGTGTCATTACCAATAGTTACGGGGGGAACAGGTGAGCTAAAAAGGAACCCCTACTAGACACGTTCTATGGTCTTTTCTTCCTCACATACAAACATGTAACTCTAAGGGACACATAACTTCTCTTTGAAATTTGTTGCTAAGCTTTATTTGAATCACCGCTGTGCATTAATTTTGTTAAGTAACTTGAGCAGAGTCACTGAATAGCTGCAAGTTTGATTGCCATATATTCCATAAACTAAGGCCTATTGGGCATTGCGAAAAAGAAGAATTTATATCAGACATATTTAAGTACTATTGGATTAGTCCATGTGTTTGTATATACATTGGCGATAGGGGCGGGGAAGGAATGTTTGGGAATTGCCAGTGATGACATCAAGCACAACAGAACAGTTCCAATATGATCATGTTCACATTAGTGTTTCTGCTTTCATGGCATGTGGATAGGATGACAAACTGAGAAGAAAGTCACATTTCCAGCTGCAGGAGCTGCTTTACTTAAGTGGACAATTATGATTTTGTTGGGTTATGATGCTAGATCTGAAGGCGAAAGAGCAGTAATTATTCTTTCCCTTCTACCTCCCAGGGTCTAAGGTGCTTGTATTCCACAACCACAAACTTGGTGTGCCACGTTCCAGTACTGTAACTTCATCTCCTCTCCAAACATCCCCTGGTTTCACCAAGACCTTTCATTTGAAAGGGCAAGATGAGAATAGAAGAAAGCTTTTATGCAAAATAGATATATACTATATTCCCCGCTAGCGCACATGGGCCATTGTAGAATGACTACTTGGTTGAGTATACTGTTCGCCAGTCTACTAATGACCTAGGATTATGTTAATCCAACTAGAATATACCGGGGACTAAACTATAATTAAATCTGAATTTCCTAGGTTTTCTTCATAAGTGAGTTGCCACCTGGAAGGTATACCAACCAGGTTGGCTGGGGATTCGTATTAGGATAAAATAAAATGCATTATATCTAGGAATGGTCAGAGTAGAATCCAAAATTTTTAAAATAGGTCTATATAACCCTCATCCTTTTCATCCTGATCATTATCCAGGAAATGATCAAAAAGAGATGAGCTCTTTCTGGGACAGCTGTATTCAGTGACTAGATTGTCCTACTAAGGTGTGTGGACCAAAAAGAGATGATAGGAGATAGGATCAGAAATCTTTCTGAATTGCCTTTAGAGGAGGGTATACCAGTCCTCTACAATCCAGATACCTACAGAAGGTAGAAGCATGGACAGTTTATCAATTAACTTGGCTTTCAGCCCATTGTGGGTGACCTTTGCAATAAAAAATGCAGTATTGGCAGACTGTAGGTGGTCCATAAAGCTGAAAAATATAACATAGTTAAATTCCAAGGGCCACAACAATGTGGCTAAAGTTGGCCGATTAGACTGAAACAGTGCCATTGTAATCTAAAAATGTGTCAACAACAGTGAAGCACCAACAGCAGTAGCCCTGGGAGGGAGACAAAAGATCAATATAGTCAATTTGCCAAGGGCAGGTGGAGTAAGTGCTGTTGGGAGACAATCCTCGATGGTGCTCTCAAGTTTCTACACATCTTGTGAGCAGAGGCACTATCTGCTCTTTTGTTTGAGGATATCTGTTTAAGAGTACATAGTGAACAGTTTTGGAAGATAGAGATACAGCTTTCCTTTGAAGTAGAGAGCAGGTTTGCTATCACTGTCTCTTATAATAAAGACGATATATCCTTCTGGGATAAAGATCAGACAAGCTTATTTCCCAAGACAAAAGCTCCTGGTTCCCTAAGTTCAGTGATCTCCTCCTTTAGCACAAACCACCGTGTCTGCAGCTATCACTTGGCCCTCTTGACATCACCCTATGGAATTTAAAGTTTAGGAAACTGGCTAACTGGTTACCTTTCACATGAGACTGTTTCACAGCTCTTGACAAACACCATGTGAAATGTGGCCTCCTTGGCCACTGCACCAGTGCAGCAGCTTTTGGCAGGTGTTGCAAGTCTGGCGCCCAGTGACAGCTTCTGCATCACAAACGTGGAGTCCTTATTGTGTGTCCTGCTTAGGATGGTGGATGCACTACCATGACAGAATTCTGATCTTATGTCTGTCATCTCTTTTTGGTCCAAATGCCATGACTGTTATGGTTATGGATCCAGGTAGCAATAGTGGTGATCTGGCTAGGGCAGGCTTGATCAGCATCTTGATTCAAATTAATCTCATCAGTGCCTCAATGTGGGCATCTACAGGAGTGACCCAGACTGTCTGATCAGCTGCCAAAATTTTTTCCCCATAGTTCTCAGCCCTAAAGGGAAGCATCTTTAATCTGAAAATCTGTGGTGTTGGTGGTTTTTTTTTTTTTTTTTTTTTTTTAATAAAGATGGGATCTCACTTTGTTGCCCCAGGTTGGAGTGCAGTGGCATAATCATAGCTCACTGCAGCTTCAAACTCCTGTGATCAAATGATCCTTCTGCTTCAGCTTCCCAAGTAGCTGGGACTACAGGCATATGCCACCACAGCCAGCTATTTTTTTAAAAAAAAATTTTGTAAGACAGGGTCTTGCTATGATGCCCAGGCTAGTCTTGAACTCCTGGCCCCAAGCAATCCTCCTGCCTTGGCCTCCCAAAGTGCTGGGATGACAGGTATGAGCCCCAGTGTGGGGCCCAATTTTTGGTTTGTTAAGTGGTAGACCAAACAGCTGGCCAACTGTCAACAGTCTGACATCTAGTAACAATGTACCAAGTTCATAAAGTGGAGTTTTGGTTTGCTATACAAGACTACCTTGAGTTATGCCCCCTGAGCTGAGTGACTAAGCAGCAGCAGTCTAAGGAACATCATAAGGTTTCAACAAGTATCAGAGAAGCAGTTCCAGGCATTTAGGGGAACCTCTACAAATTGAGGGACCCATTGAGATAGCAGCTTTACTTTGTGTGGTGTATTTCGGGAGAAAGTTTTCCCCAGAGGGATAGTCACCCCTTGTTCATGTACAACTGAGATGTCACTAGCTCCAGGGTAACTGGCTTTTTAATGTACCATTTCCATTTGACTAGTGAAGCCTATTAAGACTCTTGCTGACTTCATACTAATAGTTATCAAGCCCAAGTTGGCCTACCTTCAAAGGGGAATGCCAGACCAGAGAGTCACAAGGGTCCCGGATGTGTCAGGTGTAAGGACAGCATAATAGCAGATATACGGTGGCTGTGTCAGGCAGGTGGCACTGTGTTACTGGAAATGGTCTTTCTGAGTTCTCTGGCAGACACCAGAGTTTTTGATTAAAACTGTTGTTTCCCTTTCTCCTCTTCAAGTTTCTATATTTCTTTTGCTAGAGAATCTGAAAGAGGTCAGGATCGTGGAATGGGGGAAATGGGAGGTTAACTATAGGTCTCTCTATCACCTGTCTTCATGTGGCCATCCCTAAATGGGAGAATCTGCTCTGACACCTAAGGGACAGAGAATACAAACATGACCAACACCAATTATACCTTAGCAGTGAAAGCCACGTACATTACATTGTCCCAAAGGGTCCAACCAGTGCAATCCCCAACCAAACCACATGTGTTAAATTCTGGTGCATTTTCCTTCTGCAGGAACTGAAACCAAGGCCTCTGATGTGTGCATGAGTTGGGAGCTGTAGTGACAACTTTCAGGAGACCATGCCATTCTCTAACTGGCACACAGAAGGTGGAGGGTAGTAGGGAGTCAAGCTTACAGGGACAGTGGGAGCAGTGAGAAGGAAACTGAATTGCAGCCCTTTCTTTTTACTTCTTTATTAATCTACTTTTTACTTTTATTAATAATTGTTGACCTTTTGCAATAGAGTTCTTGAATAGTTACTCCTTCCTTGTGTATCTCCTGGACCCAGAAAACTCTTTTGTTGTTGCCCCTGTACATGGTGCTATATTTTGCCTCATAGTTCGTAGAGCCTTCAGACTCTCATGAAGCCAGTGTCCTATTCCCCTTATCAGCTCATTCAGGTTGCAGCAGGAGTCAAATGCATGAGTTTGGCCCAGCCTTTGTTATTAGCCAAGGCTTTGTGTATACTCGCACTTTTGAGTGACCACCTGCTGACTGCTCAACCAGATGAACTTTAATGTTTTCAATTCATCCAAATCTCCATATTGAATAGGGAGGTCTTGCTTGCCAACACTTTACTTTAGACTTGGAAATTCCATGATTCAGTAGCCACAGCCACATTGCCTTTTGGCTATGGTTGCTGGACTTGTCCATCAAATAGCCTATTCTACCACTTCCCCTTAGAAGAGTGAGCAACAATCAAGGTCTTCATTTGGGCAGCTTGTTTTAGTTCCACATCTCACTGTTTAGCATCTAGATGTTAATTTATCTTCCATCATAAATCCTTATTCACCCCTCGTCCCCCACATGGGCAAGAGCATTCACTTACAGATCCCAGGGAGTCTTCGTTTCTCCAAACCTGACCCATGTAGCCCTTTTCCTTCCTATTCCAGGAAACCATGTCTCTGTTAGCATCCTATTTTCATAAACATGTTGGGTTTAGGGTTTGGTTTTACTTTATTGTCTAATAATCAGCCTATTTTTCTTTTATGGGTACTGGCAGGAGACAAGAGATGTCTGGGTCAGAGACAAAGGACTGAATTACAACACAGCAGGCAGCATAAGCAACAGCATTTTTGTGTTGGTTCCCTTTCCCTCAAATCTTACATTGATATAATACAGCCCAGATGGATGCTATGTATGCAATGGGTTTGCAGTGAGTTGGGGAAATCCACCACTTTATAGCCTGCAGAAAGTTAGCCTGTTCTTTGTCATTGCCTTATTCTCAAGGTTGCACACTGCAAATAGAACCCTGAGAAATGTTCCAGGGCAAGAGTAATTAAGGGCCTTGTATTCTTGGCACACCTAGCAGGATGTGTAAAATCTTAGTATTCACTGATCAACACTTAAGTGCACACATAGTAATAACATTCATCAGATGTCAGGCAGATGGGAGGGGGGAAGAGGGGGTGTGTATATTCACACCTAATATGCACAGTGCGTACCATCTGCGGGATGGACAAACATGAAGCTCTGACTTGGGTGGGGCAAAGGCAACATACATAACCTAAACATTTGTACCCCTGTAATATGCTAAAATAAAAAAAAAAAAACTTGAGAGACCCATGGACAATTCATCAAAAGATCTCTGTAGAACTTCACCCCCTATCTCTGCATCTTGTCTTCCAAAGTATTCTGCAACCCCCATTTTGGTGCAGAAGAGCAAATACTGTCACTAAACATCTTTATGATGCAATCACACACAGTACAGAGACTCTGTGAAAATAACATAAGTCTTTAGACTTACTACATGTATAGTTCAGTGAAATGAAATATTCTGCGGGATTATATTTTGTGTCTGAAATATTCAAAGCTAAAAGATACCACTATGAAGACAGGTTCATAGAATAATGTAGTTTTAACTCTTTTGTTGATGAATTACTTGGCTTAGTGATCACAATTCACAATTTGTGTATGATTTTTAGGATGCTAATCTTCAATGATACTTCCACTGATTTTCAGAACATCTTTCTGGAGAAGGCAAAGGGCCTCTAAAAGGGAGAATTTTGGTAAAGTAACACAGAACCCCATGTTTTCATTTCACTGAATTAGTTAATTTATTATGGGCAAAACTATTAAAAATATTTTTACTTGAAATTATATAATTTTGGATAATGTTAAAATGCTGCAGAAAAGGATTTACAGTTATAACACATATCATCTATATATATTATGTTTAGGATAATTATAACCCAACATTTTATTTTGAGTGTAGTTGCAACATATTAATACTTTTTCAAACTGAAAACTCCTGTTCCATTAGTGGTTTATAAAATAGATTTAGTACATTGCAACTAGAATTTTTAGAAAAATATAATGTAACAGAATAGAATAGAACAAAGCAGAACCCAAAAGAATAGAACAGAATAAAATATAAAATTCTATTCTATTTTTTTATAGATGAATGTTCTGTAAAGCTTTCATTTATATGTTTGAGTTTCCAATAACAATTTTATTTACTTCTGTAGGGATGTGGTCATAGTAGTTTAAAAGACATTATCATAGATAATGAAATAGCCTTATCTTTTATATAATCATTTAAAAATTCTTTCTATTGAAAAATATAACTGTAAACATCTCTGTTAGGTAAAATTTCTTATCATTCTGCTCTACCTGAGCTGTCTTTGGCTAAGGAAGGTATCATATATGTACCTTTGCTCTTTGCTTCTTTCAGACAGTATGGGGAGTCTATGGACCATAGACCTGCAGTGTGCTGAACCACCTGAGCAATCTCCACTGAGCAATTTTCACATAGTTCTATTGGATGAGCAAGCCTATGATATTGTATTATAAAGCTAGATGTAGTTTTGTATAAAATGACTGTGACCCTTTGACTTAATGGAAGTTTGAGGCTAAGAGGTTTGTTTTTTTTTTTTTTTTTTTTTTTTGAGACAGAATCTCGCTCTGTTCCCTGGGCTAGAGTGCCATGGTATCAGCCTAGCTCACAGCAACCTCAAACTCCTGGGCTCAAGCAATCCTCTTGCCTCAGCCTCCGGAGTAGCTAGGACTACAGGCATGTGCCACCATGCCCGGCTAATATTTGCTGTATATTTTTAGTTATCCAGATAGTTTCTTTCTATTTTTTAGTAGAGACGGAGTCTCGCTCTTGCTCAGGCTGGTCTTGAACTCCTGACCTCGAGCAATCCTCCCACCTTGGCCTCCCAGAGTGCTAGGATTACAAGCGTGAGCCACTGTGCCCAGCCTGAGGCTAAGAGTTATATCTTACTCATCTTTGTGACCCTAGAACGTAGCCTAGGACTGGTATATAGTAGGTACTTATATAAGCTATTGATGAATAAGTGAATAAACAGGTGACCACATTGTAAATCTGAAAAGAGGATGTGTTGGCAGTTGATAAGGTATGTCTATCAAATCAGAAGAATATTTTTATTTGTAATTTACTGTCTGTCTCATTATTATAAATAGCTTTGTGTTTTCTGAGGCCTGGCTGAAATATTCTACTACAACTATCATGAAAATGATAAAGTAATGCTGTTTTTGGTGTCCTATATGCTGTGATTATATAGATAGCTATTTGTTTAATGTCTCTCATGCATTACTGCTTAATTCTGAAAGAAAAAAAACGTGGTTCAGAAATAATAAGCATCACCTTTAAGCATTCTATCACTTGCCACAAAATTCTGATAATATTTTTGTCAGCAAGGTACCTATATTTCACCTTCCTTATGCTAAACAATGTCAATCCAGGTGACCATTGCTGTCTTTGTGGTGATTTTTTTTCCCCAAACTCCATGAGGCTTAAATTGTTTAAATTTCCCCTCTGGGAATTTTATAACTTCCCTGGGAATGTAATAGAGAATGGAAGAAAACTAATAGTCATTAAGCAAGTGAAATGATTTGGGCATTGTGTTAGGCATACTTCCTAGTGTATGCAATCTAATATTCATGAGTACCCATTTTACAGAGGAGGAATCTGAGGGACATAAAGCTTAAGTACTTCCAAAACCCACACAACTTGTAAGGGGTTCAGTTAATATTTAAATTTAGGCTTATTTGGTTCCTAGATTTATATTATTCCCATTAGATCTCCATTATTCAACCATTTTTAATTGATGAAATTGTATGATTAATAACAATTACCAACCATACTGTTGCATGAAGGATTATATTCTAAACTAGGGTATTCTGTGCATTCCCACCAACTATACAAATTTTTGGGTTTTACTTTCTGTAGTTTATATTATAAGAAGGAAAGTCACTCCACACACACACACACACACACACACACACACACACAAACATAAATACAGTCAGTTCTCGTTACTTGTAGTGGTTATGTGCTATAGTGACTACAAACACTGAATTAGTGTATATTGAGCCATTGGTCACAATATTTTTATCAACTGATCAATACATAACCTCATTTTATGTGTGCTTCTGTTTAAAAACACCTTATTTAATATGTTTTTGATTCATTGACATTGACATCATAGCCAACATCACTCTAGCTCATGCCTGAACAAAGCTTATTTAACTAACACACGTTTTCTCCATAAGGCACATCGCAACTTTATTATACTTAGGAACAATAGTCAGCACCTCAGTACAACACTGGGGACCTATTTTGCATGGTTAAATCACTAACAAAAAGCACAAATATGGCACTAAATAGACCTTGACTGGGACATTTGCTTACCGTATGGGACCTGAAACAAGGCAGAGCGTCACTTTCTCCAACCTCAGCTGGACATGTGTGTGTCAGGCAGCTCAGATTTTTTTGCTGCTTTGTACATGTCTGTGAATGATTGCAAAAGTGCTATGAATGTTGATTTTTCAATTACACATACATTGTAGCACAGTGACTATCTTTGTACTACCAAAACAGGTGGTCATTTTAGTAGCCAAGTCAATAAAGAAAAATCTAGGGATTTTATTATTTTGGTTCCTAGAAGTGAGTTTATTTGGGTTTATAATTGGGTATTGTCATATAGATGACTCCAATTTGTACATTTTGAATTCTGTTTTATAATTATTTACTAACTTACTGCATTGCAGGGACTAAAATTGCAATATTTAATGTCCAGGTCCCTGAAAAATCTAACTCATGGTGTCTGCTACTGATGCAGATTTCAAAGTTAAAGTCACATTGGAATTCTAGATAAAGCATCCTATTTCTTCCTGTTCAGTAGAAGAATGAATTGGGATCTCCAGAGGATTGCTGTTATAAATGTTTTAGGCAGTTTGTGTCTAAGACTTGCATCTCACCATGAGTTCTTGGTTTCAAAATACATACTTTGTTAAGTCACCATTTTTCATCACTCTGCTCCCTTTCTTTTCAGTTATGTCACCTTTGATTTGTTGGCTATATACTGCTGGCACTGAACTCATCATTTCCTGAATACATCATGCCCTTTCACAAATGTGTATTTATTTTTGATACCAGAAAAGCTTGACTCTTCTCTCTACCTTCTCTTTATCACTTCAACCTCCAAAGCCCTGCTTAAAAATCACCTCTGCTTTGAAGTCCTCCCTGATTGCAGTCAGGTAGGATTTATCCCTACCACCTCTGCATTCCTCCGGCACTTTATATATGATGTCACTACCATAGAATTACTCATTATTCAAGTCACTTGATTCCGTGGGTTGTTTCTTTTTCTATTTCCCTGCTCCCATTTCACTATATTGTAACTTCTTTGTTTATTTTTATATCTTGGCACCACATTCAGTACTGATTCACAGAGACCTAAAACATTCTATATTCAATCACTCCATCCTGTGTAGCAGGAAAGACTTAAATATTCTCATAGAGGAATCACTCTCAAAGTTACTCGTGAGTGCTCAACTCAGCTGTTCTACAGATTTGTCGTGATAGCTTCTTGGTGCAACCTCTAGTCTCTGTTCTCAGGTTACTTTGAGCAATCTTGTTAGACTCACACTAAATACGGGGTCCCTCTGTGCATAGAGGCACAGCCTTTCCAGCCCCACCATGAGAAAGCAAAGCATTTTTAGCTCCTGGCAAACTTGGAGCCTCAGATAGGCAGAAGACCTGTAGGAGAAAAAAGGAGAAGGGCAATCCCAACCCTTACCAAATGATCTAAAGATTTCTAGCTCACCTAGAAGTTGCTGCACTCCTAAGATAACATTTACTTTATTAAATACAAGCTTAGATTCTAAGGTAAAGAATTTACTTTGGATTATTTCACCATTGTTTAAACTTTTCCAGACAAGGAAAGGCTATCTGTTCTATACTTGTGTGACAAAAGGGATATTCTGGTGGCCTCCCTCCCCTCCTCTCAAAAAATTTTTTTGAAAAGGATGTTAGGTGAGAAGAATCCTTGCTGTTGTGAAACCATGAATATCTGGTAACTTTTAAATGAGGTTTTTCTCATTAAAAATAGTTCCCATTCTTCTTCCCTGGGAATTCTGCAACAAACAAATAGTTGGAGAAGCATCTCATAATCCCAGGGCACTTTTCTCCACTTCTTTTTGCAGCAAACACAGTGCATAATAGAGAAATGTATAAAAGATTATTTTGGCCAGCTGTGGTGGCTCATACCTGTAATCCCAGCACTTTGTGAGGCTGAGGCAGGAGGATTGCTTGAGGCCAGGAGTTCAAGACCCTCCTGGCCAATATAGTGAGACCCTTTCTCTAAGAAAAAAAAAATTAGCCAGGCGTGGCGGTGCCTTCCTGTAGTCATACCTACATGGGAGGCTGAAGCAGGTGGATTGCTTGAGCCCAGGCATTGAAGGCTGCAGTGAACTATGATCAGGCCACTGTACTCCAGCCTGAGCAATAAAGCATTACCTATCTCAAAAAAAAATTATTTTAACTCTCAAGATGTTTTGCAAGCTAGTAGGGTAATGATTACATGTATAAAAAACAAAAGAAAATTTATTGAGCATCCATTCCAGGTATTTTTTGTTTCTATTATTTCATTTTAAATTTCTCAAAAATTTTTCAAAATGAATACTTTTATCCACAGTTTGTATATGAGAAAACTAAGAATAAGAGGTTAAATAATTTGTCCATAACTAAATAACTAGAAAAAGCCAAGATTAGTCTGTAGACTTCTCTGTCTCCAAAGCCCATGCACTTTTAATACTATATGTTGATGATTTTATTATTAGCTAAAAATAAATGCCATAAGAATTTCAGAGAATTATTTTATATGGAATCTCATTTTTTAAAACTTACAGTTAATTTTCTCTTGCTATATATAGATGCACAGCATTAAAGCACATCTGATCTTATTAACAGTAACTCTATTAGATATGTAATTTCTTTTTTAATTTTACAGACAAGGAAACTGAGACAAAGGGAGGTTAAGTAAAAATGTCAAAATTCTATACATTTTAATTGGTGAGGTCTGTATCTGAAACCAGGTTTTCCTAAGCTAGACTCCACATTCCAAGGAATATAGTTACTTTGTCTTATACTAATCTCGTATTCATATTTGCTAGTGTCAGATGGTTAAATATAATGTTTATTGCAAATTAATGAAGTTGTGTTATATTTTATGTACTGATTTGGTTATGTGTTCATACAAAATTATTTTTTCATATGATATATATGTTTATGTGTTTGTATATGAGGGATATTTAGATTATGTATGGCTCTTCCTGTTATTTTATATTTAAGCAAAATTAATTTTATTGTCATAAATATCATAGAAAACTTGTCTGTAATGAAAGGCCTGAGTTCGTTGATGGATTTATATCCACCCTATTAATATCCTTAGTTTGTTGCATACTTTATATTCAAATTAACTTCTACATACATTAGTTCACACAGAGTATTTATTTGTATATATCAAAGCATGTCTATGTATATGATTTTTGACATATTTTCCACCATCTAGGGGTTTACTCTCCAGTGAGCACAACTACATCAGAGCCTCTCTTTATGCAATTAGAATCAATTATCTATTTTATTTTTACAACAAATATTTTCAAAATGGAATAGTTCCTGTGACCAAAGGTTAAGCTATAATTTGAGTTTATCTGCTTCAAGACTAAAATCAGCACAGCAGTACATCACCTTTGTGATACTATTAAACATTACAAAATTGTCTTTCTCATTGGTTTTATGCAAAGAAAAATCCATTCATTTTGTAAGTACAGAAAAAATGAATTTTACATCTATTATTCAAGTATAAAATAAAGAGGAAAGATGCATTATAGATATATATGACCCATATGTATGGGGCTAAAGAATGGATTGCTGAAAGGTCTTCTCCTCAGTAGAAAAAGGTAATCATTCTAAGCAAGAGTTACAATGATTTGTCCCCCCAAAGGGTGACATTGAAAAAGGAGAAGCCTTCCAATTTTCCAATTGATTCACTTACTGATTTTTAGAAGAAATAATTATTTTCCTATAGATTACCCATTCAAAAAAAAATTGCATTTCAGTATTCTTATAAGTTGGTTTTATTTAAACAATATGATATACCATCAAAGTATTTATTATTTTTCTCCTAGGAACAAGTGCAATCTGAAAACTCTTATACTGTTGTTACTTTTAGATTTTTGTCTTTACTTAGCATTTTATTGTCTCAAGTGGCTTCACAGCTACTACAACTAAAAAATGGAGATTAAAATTCTATCACTTTTCTGGATTCAAACTAGAAGTTATATGTTAGAGTTGGAGTCATTATTCTTCATATACTTTTTATTTTAAAAATTCTGTCAATCCATATGCCTATCAATATTTTGGAACTAAGATTCTTTCTGTGCCACCATATGTTTAGTTTTTAAAGCAAAAGGTTGTGATTTTGGCCTCATCGCAGTCTTTACACATAGAATCAGTTGTTGGAATTTTCTGTCACTAGAGCCTTCACGTTTTTAAATTCAGCATCATAAATTCCTCTTAATTTTCCCGCTACAACTTCTGCTTTTGTTTTTTCTTAATATTCCTTTGAAAGGTGTTTCTGCTGTTCACTTCTTTGACCACATCTGTCTTTCTTTATGTACGGATGCCATGTTATCAGCTAAAAATAAATGCCATAAGAATGTCAGAGCATTACTCTATATGAAATCTTATTTGTTAAAACTTACATTTAATTTTTCCCTGGTATGTATAGACACACAGTTCCCTTTACCTAGCCTATGTTTCCTTACCTGGGCTTGCTGCACATTTCAAACTTTCTCACTCTTACTTTTTCAGAGAAATTTGTATTTGCATTTTTACAGGCCTCCCTCTTCTATACTTTTTACTAGATGATTACTTGCTGACGTTAGTCTTTTTTTTCCTTATTTCCTATAAAGTCTTTCATTCCTTCCTTTGTCTCTAGTTGCATATGAGATGTGCATTTTTTCAGTATATTCCCTGTTCCCATTAATTATTCCCCATAATTGGCCACTGTCATTTCTGAATGAGATTTAATAACCAAACCTCACTACAGAAATGATATTATGTGTTCATCATTTTGCCTTTGTATCAACATATTTGCGTAGAAAACTTTGAATATTTATTAAGTTTTTAAAAATCTGCCTTTTGTTTGCTGTTTATAAGTGCCAATAATCATTTTGTCATAAGTGATAAAATTCATGGGCAGCAAGGGATTTATGTGTTCTTATATTAAACTTCTAGGTATTAAATGTTATGCACAGATAAATTTAATTAATACTTTTTAAAAATTTAATATTGTTGCATATAACAGTCTATGAAGATTTTCAGGTTAATATGAGGTTGTTCTTCCTAATAAGGGAGGATCAAAACACTGGACAATAGAGAAATTAGATGTCTTTTATTGTTTTTGCTTGTGGTGCCATATACTCAAACTATCTAAAATGTTTATATTAATAAGACTAATAGTACATGAAATTCCATATAGTCTCCCATTTGATCTCATTGTAGTCTCTTGTATCTTTTCTTTAAAATTAGATTAAACATTTTTGCTCTCAAGAAAGTATAATATATAAACAAAAATGACATTTTTTTTTTGTCCTGGATCACATGGTAAGTGTCAAAATAGAGTAGGAGATATGAAATTAAAATGCCAATAACCAAGACTGATAATTTTTAAAAAATTATTGGATTTGGGGGGGCACTTTTTCAAAATACTCACATATTTATAAACATTATATTTCTCTGTTCCATCTTAGTTACAGGATTTCATATATCCCATCATTTCAGAAAGATGTTTGTCAATTTAAAAGCATGATAATAAACAATGGATATAATCAAAGTGACAGAAATAAATTGAGGAAAATAGTAAAGCTAGGGTAGGAATAGCTCACAGAAATATTTTCTGTATAGGTCTGTTCAGTTACTAGGATTGTCCACAAATCTACCTTTGGTCTACTTAGCAACTAAATTAAAACAGGCAGCATACTAAGTTATAAGATGCATGCTGTGTACACAAATTTTTTAAAAAGCAACTGCTAGATGGAATCACAGCATTTCCAGATACTTAGGTATGCAGAAATTTTGTCCTAGTTCTCATGAAGACACACTAGGTAATATAGCAGATGAGCAGTAACCCCATAATAGACACAATAAAGCCATTTCTTATGATAATGGTCAGTGTGTGCCAAGTAGATAACTCCAGTGTGAAGTTCAATAAAATCAATTTTAAGAAGTGCTAACACATTGCATTTGTAGTTAGAATTGGTTCATTCATGGCCTGGTCAGATTGAGATGTAAAAATCAGACTATCTGGCCTGAGTAACAGATGCGCTCTATGTCATTTAGGCAATCCTCCATAAATATTATTTCTTTCAACTAGAATTTTGATAAGGATTAGATAGCAAAGAGTACAAAGTTTGTATTCTTCAACAAGAACATGAGGTTCAGAAATCTTACTTGGCTTAGATGGATTATCTAGGGAGAATATAAAGTTGAAGTTTCTGTAAATTAAGCTACCTAAACCAGAACCCTGTCTGAATAGATGGCCCCCAGTCCCACCTACTCATGGGAATGGGTTTAAAAAGGATGAAAGGGAAGAGTGAAAATCTTTTGCAAAAACATTTCAGAATTTACTCCAAAGTAGATGATTAAGAATTTAAAGCCTGGGATGCCTGGTACTTGTTTGGGGATACAGGGAATCTGCTTTCATTGCACAGGGTTTGTGAAGCCAAACATTTATTCTCTAATGTCTTCAAGTAAATAATAAAGCCATAGTACAGATTACCATACTGTAATGCATTCTTCCATGCAGTCTTTTACTGGATATGCATAGACTATGCATTTTACTCTGAGCCTGGCCATGATAATAATTTTACTCAAGAAAATATTCAACGTAGTTGTTTCTAATCATCTACCATAGCCACAAATCAAACTTGAGGAAACATTCAAATAATATTTACTTTTAGGAAATTTAGCCTGCTACTGAACAATTTAGAATGCATGTCTTTAATGAATCAAGAAATGATAGAGATGATATGGTTAGCAGTTTTTACTAACCCATATTGGAAGTCCTTCAAATAGCCTACATTTCTCTAAGGGCTTTACATAGCATAGATTACTCTCTCCTGCACCTCACACCTGCTTTGTTAGTGACCTTTCATCCTTTGGCTCAGAGTTCCGAAATTCACTTTCTCTAGGAAGCCTTCTGACATTGCAGACTTGATTAAGTCCATCTGATATATGATCTCATTGCATCTTGTACTTTCCCTTCACAGTGTGATCACAGTTTAGAATTATATATTTATGTGATTACTAATTTTGTGTATATACTCTAGGAGGAATTGACTGTTCACTCTTCTTTTATTAGCCAGGTACTTAGCAGTAGTTGGAACACATTTTTCAGATCTTTGTTAAATGAATAAATGAATGCATACAGGAATGAATGAACAAATGATGTAGCAGTAAAATTCTCATCTGGTCTATCAAACTGTGATTTAATTTATTTTACTTAGTCATGATTTAATAAATGTTTTTCCTTTTGAAGTTTAATACAAAAAGCAACATACTACCTTTTATCACTGGTTATTTTACTTTGTGTTGTGTTTTCTTTTATAACAATAATAATTTTTATACCTGGAGGTTGAAATTTAAGGCATTTCAACTAATTAGAACAAAACTATGAACTCAGAGGTAAGAAAGCAAACAGACAAAAAATATTTTTAAAAGTCTCTAATTCATGCCTTATGTTGATGTATATGCCCTTTACTCCTTTTTCTTTGTATATCTGACTTCCTAGACCACTACCCATCAAAGTCCATATATTTGATGGGGTAGCAAAAGGTGACAGCATCATATTGAGGAAAATAGCATTTTAACACATTAAATGTGAAGCATATGAAACTCACGCCTCTTCACCTTGGGAGGCATGTGAACTACTTTTCAAGTTGCAAATAACTCACACACAGAAAACAATAAAAAATAACAAATTTTTCATTAAATTAGAAAGGATTGTTTTGTGGTTTTTTTCTTTTTGAAGTTTTTTATTCTATTTCCGTAATACAACATGGTGGCTCTAAGGAAAAAATAATTTTTTTGTAGTGTGGCAGTCAATGTGTTAAAACTCTCTTGAAATAATGTGTGGACTAACCATGATATACTCTCTGATATACTCAGTGAATGTGGAATCACTCTATTAGAAAATTATCCTGATGACCATGAAATAGTAGGAAGAGATCAGGTTGTCTTTTTTTGTGTATACCTTGCGAAAGGAAGGAACTGTGCACCAGTAAACTATTTTGAATTTATAGACTTCCATTTGATTTAAAAACTCCTACAGAACAAGGACATTATAAAAACCTGGATTGAGTATTGACTAACTGGTGTTTGCCTTTAGTTATTTGGAAAAATAAATAACTTGTAGCTCTTTATTCCCCATAATGGCAGATAAAAGAAAACATTATTATAGTTATATAATGAAATTGTGTTATCTGAAAAAACTTATTTTATGAGCATGAACCTTCACCTTTATTTGACTATACAATAGTGATACATGTTCCCTTTCATTATTTAAATTTAACTTTTAAAAAAATTGCTTTAGTTTTTCTTTTAGGTTGTTGTAGTTACATATAAAAATTGTTTCTCCATTGCAGTTTAACTGATTTCTATCAGTTTAATTCTTCATCACAGTGAAAAGTTCTTGTTATCCTTGATTCAAGTCTATGAATATTTTTTCTCTAATAATATTTTAATAGACATTATCCCATGTCATGATTTTTATGCTTTCATGTTACTCATTTGAAAACATTATTAGACTTAAACTTGAATCTATAATGGCTATTTGTGTATCTATTTATTTGTCTAGCAACTTATATTCCACCATTAATAAGTTTCATTTCTCACTTATAAGGCATATGTGAAACAAGGCAAAGAAAGTTTTTAAGTGAAGGAGAAATATCATTTAAACATACATATGTCTGTATGAATATGAGTACATGATATATTGGCAGAATAGTAGAGGGGAATATTTTACTACTCTGGGCTTACATGAATCATAAAGTAACCTGTAGGAGGCCAAATTATCAGAGGTCCACAAATTAGTTTTGATGAAGACGATTCACATAAGTTATTTATTCTCAATAAAGATATATGCTTTAATATAAGAAAAAAACAATAAATTTGACAATAATTTCTGTTAGTATTTTCCATGCCTGCACCAAAAAAAATAATAAAATGAAATAGCAGTATAGGCAAAGGTGTTTACATTTTGTTGTTTACAACAACAAAAAATGGAAATAATCTAATGTTCATCAATAATGAATAATAATCAGTTGACATTTTTTATTCAAAAGAGCTATATTTATATTATACATTACAGTATCAAGAAAAAAGCCAGGATTATATTTTAGGAAACAAAATTGTGCATGAGTATGTATGTCTGTTTTTGTGAGTATATATTGCAGTGGTATAGGTGCAACTGACAGCTGCTTAAATTTTAGAAGAAAACATATGAAACGGTATTACTCAAATTTTTAATGGTGGCTAGCTCTGGGAGACAGAAGTGTAAAATCAGATGTACAGAGGCACTTCTTTATATATAATTATTTTTAAAAATGGGAGTATAAAGGGGTTTTGTTAAGTATTTTTCTTTATTTTTGAGATTTTAAAAAAGCACATGTCAAAAACACTCAGGTTAGAAGGCTAAAATTATTTAACATTTTAATTTGGCTTTGATTGTGTCCTATAAAAGGCACGCTATAGAAACCAAAAAACAAAAATAAAACTGCAGTCCACTAGGAGCCTGAAGGAGCTTACAAACTAATAGGCTCCTTAAAATCAATGTCTTTGTGATTGTGACTTCTAATGTCTCACTAGACAGAAATGGATCTCAGATTTAATTGTGTCATTATTGAAGACAGATTGAACTAACTGGCTGTCCAAAGGTTTATCAGGTGAATATCAGTTTTGTGGAAATTTTGGATACGTAAAAGCAAAGTAATTCTGTTGTTTAAAAAAAATGACTCAATAGCTAATATGAATGGACGCACACTGAAAAAAAGGCATTGGAGTAAGTTTTTAATTTACCTTCCAATTTTACAAATACCTTCTACATACATACACTATGTTTGCTTTTTGGAATGTAATATTTTAAACTTAAGAAATGTCCTTTCCCTTGCACTCAACTTCCTTCTCTACCTATCTTAAGATATAATAGATGAAATATGAATTACAGAAATCTAATAAAACATGTACAAATGTCTAAGAAATTTGTAGTTGAATAGGACTTGTCTTTGCATTTTTTCTTCTTATGAAGTCCTTGGGTGGCACTAATTAAAGTCCATGATGAAATTTCTTTATTATATCTTTGTTAAATTGTCATCAATTGTTATTTAAATAATTTGAGTACAGATTAGAGCAAAATAACCTTATGAAACACTTTATGATAAATAAGAAAAATAGATCTAAAGAATTAAAAAATAATTTGTAAACTATAAAAATATACATTTGACTTATGATTTAGTACTATAATTTACACAAAATATTTACACTACCTGAACCTATGATAAAATCCTGTTATAATGGGTTTTTTCAATTCTCTTACTGGAGAAAGGTCTCAGATTAATGTGGTAAGAATAACGGTTAAAATAGGAAAAGATATCATAGTGAAAAAATATAAAGGAGATCTGTCAATATGTATATATTAATATAATTTTAGAAGAATTTAAGAGTGTGTTAGCAATAATAGCTAAGATTAAGCACTAAGATGAAGCTTGATGTATAAAATTTAGTATTCTTGGCTACTGTGCCAAGAAATATGTGAATTGGTCATTGAACTGGCTGTGGAAGAAAGCATGTCACCTTCTACTCAGGCTAGGAAAGCTTTGTTCATTTTCTCCAAGGAATAACATTACTTTCATATAAAATGTCAAATATTCTTAACTAGAATGAGTGCATCAAGTCCTTTTCTGACATTTTCAACAGTAGCATATCAGATGTGCATCAATTGACAATTCTGCATTAAATAACAGAAAGGCATACCCACCTACTAAATTACCAACATACTTTGATTAGTCTCAGTGAAGAGTTTGAAACTGCCTGTGCCTCTATGTGTAGGCATGGAGGTGTGTCTGTGCACGAGGGCTGGGGAGTTAGAAAAGAATTGTGAATGATAACAGTAAAAGCTGTTGAACAAACTGAATATGGAGACATGCAACTTTTATTGTTATTTAAATGATTTAGTAGACAAAGTTATTTATTCTTTCCCTTTTAGAAGAGTAAAATATATTACCTGAACCTAAGCGTAATTCAATTGCTTTCTTCCATCATGAAATGGGTTGACAATTATGTAACAAACTGTGGTGATTTGGACACTCAGTAACAAATTGCTGCTGTATGAGGGTTCTATCATTATTTTTCAGGTGGGGAAATTGCTTTTAATGTTTAAAGGATCAACTATATAAAATAGAATTTATATCCTGATTTATAACTTTTCATCTGTCAATATATTTGGGCATGTTGAAGGGTGACTGGAAATTGCTGCTTCACAAATCAGCATTTTTTTGCATACTATATTTTCTTTGTCTTTTCTGAGCAACTCCTATTTTCCTTCTCCTATCTCCAAACACTGCTACTCTAGGACAAAGAGAAGTTGAGACTCAAATATAATGTTAAAAGGAAGGGTGGTTTGGGGCAAGAATTTTGTTACCCAGTTAATTGGTCTGTCCTAGCGTTCTGTGATTGGTGAAACTTCAGTCAGGACTAAATTTAAAAGAGTTGAGGATGCCGGCCCTTCTTCCACCACTGAAAGTGTAGAACTATCAATGGGAAATCTCATCTGAGAAGGGAAAATATGTTGCATTATTGAAAAACTTTAAAAAGCCTTCTGTCCCTTACTTCTCTGAAAGAACTATTAAAAGATCAAGATCAGTGCAGGTTGGAAGAATTGAAGAATGTTTGGAAGATATATTTTATGAAGGAAAAAAAAATGTTAGGGTACTGGAGGTCCTTTCTACCTATAAGACAAAACAGTCTGCAAACCAGTTTTGGAAAAAAGAAAATAGAGAATCTCTTCTCAGAGGAATAATAATAATAATAATATTTCCAAATTGAAAAAAAAAACCTCATAGTGACTCCATGCTTCATGTTATTTTGGAAAAGAATAATAGTGATGATAAAATGTTTTAGGGTAATCTCAAATTCCACCCCTCCCCTGGAAGAGAAGAGAACTCATTTGAAGAATGTTCACCAATTGATAACTTCCATTTAGTTTAGTTTGGAGAAAGAGGAATTTTTAGAACCAAGCAGCTTAATAAATCATATCTACTCTTACCTTTGTCCTACTGCTAAAATTTTCCTCACTTAATTTTTTCAGTGACTATAATTTAGTTCTCCTCTGGCTTCTGTGATTAGAGGTTATTTTCACCATTCAAAAAATAAGCAGCTACACTTATGCATGTGTGAATAAAATTTTTCTTTAGCTTTTTCCTCCTTTCTTTCATTAAATCCATTTTGTGTGAAATTTTAAGTATTATATTGCAGTCTATCACAAAGGATATGCAAAAAGATTTGATTTAGGGTAACTAAGAAATACTTTTTTACAGTTATCAATATTTTTAAATATTGCATTGTAGTTTAATATGCTTCTGTAGTTTTCTCACTTTTTGGTAAAACATTAAGCTGAAATACCTTGGATTATGTGTGCAATAAAAAGAAATGTGCTATAGATCAACTATGAGTCATTAAGAGTAATAGATAAGAATTTATTCATTGCTTATGTTCTAATCCTAGGTTAACATTGTGTCCAATAATGTTTGACTCTGAAAGATATACACCTGTCCTTAAAAAGTAATTTTATACTTATCTGGAATAAGTGTGGGAAGGAAGTAGCTCCCAGATTCATACCTCTCACTAAAAAAAAAATCTATCTTCTAATTAAATGGCCTTAAAGTGAATTATAAGAAATATAGTAAGGATCGTTTGTAGTGCAAGTTTTCATATTTATGTGTTAGTATTATCAATTTTAAATTTTAACATAGTTTTCAAAGCTAATTTTGAAATTTAAAGAAGTAACATAACTCCTGGAAAATCTAGCATTTACTTTGTGGTTCTTAGTTCTTAAGTTAGGGGAAAAGATATCTATGTCCCTCAACTGGAGGAAAAAAAAAATCCATAGAGAAACTCAGTTCGAATTTTAGGCATAAGTTTTATTGAGTTGGAGTTGATATTTACATTCCAAATGAGTTTTTCTCCCACCGAAACTGATTTTTGTCAGTTAAAATAATGAATTCATTTCATTTATGAAAAAATACTTTTTATTTTTAAAGATTGAAAATGGTTGCAAATGCAGAAGCTTTTTGTGAGCTAGAATGGACAACTTTGTAGATTTTTAATAAAGGATGTCTGTGTGTGCTTGTGTATGTATATACACAAATACAAGAATTGCTTTATACATTTTTATCTTTGAAGATTTTAAGAGTGTTTCTAAGTTTTACCCAAAAGCACGAACACTGGATATTGTTGCAAAATACTGGGTAATGAATTATACTGCCATTCTCTGCTTTCCTACAAACTCTTTTATTTGTATAGTAGCTATATGCTCAGACATTGAGAATATAAGAAGTGAAGTACCCTGAAAAGTATCACATGATGGCACTGTTTCCATTTCCACATCCAATGTTATGAAATAAAGCTATAATAAACTGGTATTAAGAATGGGGTATAATGCCTATGTATTTTGTATAATTTACGTAAAATAAAAATCTAACCACCATGGTTATTAATATGGGTACTATGGTGGATTTATAGATTTGTCACAAAATATTTTGTAAAAGTTTGCATATTTATATCTGTAATTTAGATCACAAAGAAACAATTTATCTAGAATGCTAAAAATTTTAATATGACGGAAAGCAGTTTCATTAATTACTTGAGTTGCTTTATAAATTATTTTTAAGTAGTATATTTTATTTGTATTTCAATTTTATTTGGGAGGAAATAATGTTGTATCACACCTGATATTTCTCTAAGGAAAATATGACCATTCATATAAAAATATTTCTGAAGAATGCAAAGAAAGCATATAAATAAGTCTAACATGAAAAAAGGACATGGATCAGTGGTTGAAGGAATCAAGCATAATTTTAAAGTGAACAAAATTCAAGTGTGGTCAACCCAAATATTTAGAGTTATTTAATCTGAGGAATGTAGGTGTTAAATGGTGTGTGATTGCAAATACCATAATTTATTATGGTAAACAGTGTCTCCTAAATAATAGGCATGAAAAAATGGTGTAGAGTGATTCTCATCTCAAGAATGAAAGTGTGATAATTTTCCATTCATAGCAAAAAATAAAAAAGATTGATCAAAATGTGAATGTGGTATATATCAAAGTGTAACCTGTGTGGATATGGATGTTTAAAGATGAACTATGCGTCAAGATTTCACCAAGTTTTATTCTTAATAGTGAATTAACAATAGCGGATATTGATGCATCTTCCCAGCGACATAAGGGTGGTAAAATGATATAAAGCTCTAAGGAGATGAAATCATGCCCCTCCCCCAGTGAAGTTAAAGCACTTAATGGCCAGAAATTGGTAGTGCAGCAAGTGAGTGCTTTAAGAATATTTTAAAATGTTGTCAGTTTGTATTTGTTTTCATATGACAGGAAAAACAGACATTGCAAAATTTTCCTTTTAGTTTATCTGTGAACTTGACTCAGGGAAAATATAAAGGTGAGAAGTTTTCCTGCTGTCATTCTTTTAAAAATAAATATCTAAAACCATCATTCATGTAAACAAACTACAAATATTTATCTTAATAAAATACCAAAAATCTTAAATATATATGCTAGGCATAAACCTTGAACCTTTCATCACAATAGAGACAGATTCCTCCTACAAAAATAAAATGTATGTAAAAAAGAACTAACTGTTCTGATATATTATTATATTGAATCATTTTTCATTTCTAGCTTTAAACAAATAGTTACATTCTTATCATGAAGATAACAAATGAATATATTCTCATAGAAATCCATCTTGAAACAAGGGTTTCTCTTATGGTTTCAAGAATACATTGGTGTCATATCATCTCTTTTGGGAGTGTGACAGTTTGCATAATACTTTTCACATATGAGAAAAATTTAAATTATGATATTGAGAAAATTGTTGAAAAATTGCCTAATGGTATATTGACAAAAAGTATTCATAAATCTGTACTGTAGAATAGAAAATATCCACTACAAAAATCTATTCATTTGCCTTATATGAGAAGAGGAGGGAAAAAACCCAGAACACTGAAATAGGAGATTTCCATGTTCACTGTATTTCACCATGCAAATTACTTGCAATTTCCAAATGCCAGTGTTACTTTTCAGGACAAATTTCACACAAAAGGAATTCAGTGATTATTCATCCAGTTTAATTAATTCAATTAAATAAGTCTGATGCTGTCAGGTGTTCTTTTAATAATTGAATCAACATGCAGATACATAATAAGCATAAAAGCGTTTCTATGGCTGCAGTTAATTTAGATCCAAAAGAATCTGCTGTTCCTCTACATTTGATATAGATTATTCTATAATATTTCAGTAATGGGTTGCACAAAGGCTGGCTTTTAATTCTTTGCTTTCTCGAATGTCTTTATATATAATGGTTTAAAACAGAAGGTGTTCAAGAGAGGGTGACCTTTTTTCCATTACCATGGTTCCTGTCATTAATGCATTATAATTTTCTTTAGAAGTCTGGAAAAATGTGTATGTGTGCAGTACGTAGCAGGTATGAATCAAAGCGTGTTAGTGAAAGTTTAGAATTGTCTGTTATTACTTTTTAAAGAAAAGATTCATAGGACATATTTTATTGTTCTCAATATATATTTATTTTTCTTACTATGAGTGATTCCACTGTTTTTACATATTACTCTAAATTAGACTTAAAAATTTGGGTTTTTGTGTTACAACAATAGTCATCTTACTAATATTCTAAAAATAGTATGTATTATAACTAAATTTAAATCAAAGAGGAAAGTGGTTCTCATTTTGATTTTTGCATAAAGGTAACCTCATATACAGTATTAAATTATAAAAGGATATTAATCATATATAAAGAATAAAGACTGGGGTAAATGATTTACTTGGAGTTCTCAGCAGTGCTTGATGTCATAATTATTGTAAATATTAATTGCTGTGCTAAAAATGTAAGCAAGCCGATTTTGTATTAGATGAAAAATGAAAATAGACTGTGTACTGGTAAATAGATAATCATACAAAAGTAATTGGGGTTTTAAAACCCCAATCTATTCTGCCAGCATGAGCTCGTTTGCATGTTAATCACAAGAGTGATTTCCTACTTCACAAGGAAGTCCACACTCTTTCATAACCACTTTTAATTGCATTTAAAATGATTCAGGTTTGTAACATTAGAAATGAAGGCGTATCTGTGTCAAATTAATAAAAATGTCCCTGAAAATCTTTATAGACTATAAATACTCAAATATTTTAAGGACTTCTATTTTTAATTGGAATATGTAGAGGCCCATTATATATTTTGAGTGTTATTAATGATAGCATAGCTTTGGTACAATGTGCCAATTTTAAAAGATAGATCACTTAAAATATAGAGTGTTTTATTATGCTTCCAATTATGTAGAATTTTCTCTAATTTTAATAGGCAAGTACTCACACCGAAATTTAATTTTAAATTTTTACAATAAAACAGGAGTTTACAATAAAAGAATGTAGCACTGAAATTTTGTAGATTACTTAGTTTTTATAAATTCTTATGGCAAATGACTTCATCGTTCAATCTTCCCTAGATGCACACACTCTCAATATTAAAGTTTTACTAGCAATAATAAGCTTTTCAATAACAAAATTTAATGCTGAATGTTAACTATTTTCAGCTGTGAGTGTTATTTTAGTATTAACTAAAAGCATTTTATTACTAACAGTAAATATTAAGACTATCATTTAAAAACTATTATGAAATAAGAAAATGTATTAAATAAAAAATATTTTTTTACTTTAAAAAATCATCAGTGTCATGTGTCCAGGACCAATATAAATGATATTTTAGTGTTCATATCCTGAAAAAATTCCCTAACTTACTTTGTAATGTGTAATAAGTAAATGTCAGAGTTAAGACAAAAGTGTTTATTTGCAGAACATAAGAGAAGATTTTATTTTTTGGTACAAGAGTATAGTCTGATCAATCACAAAGATACAAAAACTAGATTCTAGTTGAGATGTTCAAGCACACATACCTATATACATATTTGATGAAAAGTTTGATGATTAAAGAAAAAGCACTCACAATTTAAAAGAGAGTATATTTGCTTTCATCACCAGGTGTTCTTTCCAATATAAATGACCAAGATGATGTTTCCATAACATAGCTTGAGGTGCTCTAGAGATTAAAACTACCAAAACAGATCTATTAAATTTTTCATGGGGAGGGTCCACAAGGGATAATAAGCCAATATTTCTTGTCCCATATTCCAGATGTTTTATGTAATTCTGCATCTTTCTAAACTAAATCGTAGCTTTTCCAGAAAAAAGTGTACTATGGAGACTGAGATGAAAGGCAAGAGCTGTTGAAATGTTAATTTTACTATCTGCTGTTGAGGTCTGCTACTTTTTTGTATTTTTTTCTTACTCCCAGTAGCTCAGTTCTGTTTTATGAATGTTGTGGTATTTCAGTTGTTTGAAGTATAGAAACTAAGAGCATGACTTTGACTTAGCAAACTGAGTACCACATGGTTTATGCAATGTGACAGATAAACTTTATCTTAGTGCCTCCCTCTTTAGACTTTGGTATATTAAGAATGATTTAAATATTATTGTGATCATCAGAAATATAACGAATATATTTATTTTTGCTTTTGCTTTTTGTGAGCTTTAAAAATCACAGACAAATGATAATATAAGGAATAAAACGATTGGTACAAATTACCCTGTTCTTTTCATGTGCTTAGTTTTACATTTAGATTTGGTTTGTTGCACAATCCCTCATCATGGGTCCAAGACAGAACATTTCCTGTAGCTTTACTTTCTTTTAGGAGTAGCTGGATACGGTGGTAGCAAGTTGAGATAGGACTGAGAGAGGTGTCTTAATTCTCCAGTAGCAAATCATTGCTTTGCTGTGAAGCATGTTACGGCTTTTTAAGTCTTACATGATTTTTTTTTTTTTTTAGTTCATAACTATTTGTGTAACTGTGTTCTTTTATAAATCTGTGTAAAAAAGATTCCCTTCTCTTCATTGTTTTGGAATGTATTGCTCTTTAAGAAAGAGTAAGATGCAGTTTTGTTTATGATTACCTAGCATTCAAGCTCATTTATATAAATCTCCTTTACAAGACAGGGAGTTTTATAATTTTTTATACCTTATGTAATAGATGAATACAATTGAGTTATGTTTCTGCAGTAGTTTGTTTTGCTTCTCATGTATAGCTTTGACTTAGGCACAATAAAAAAAAAAAAAAAAAAGAAGCAACCACATTGGCTATTTGAATCTAAATAGCAACTGGTAGTGTCTAGTCTCTAGTCAGTTCAGTTAAGAAACTCCAGAAATGGCTCCTTCAGTTACTAATACTATGTTTTTAAAAAATTTAAACCCAATGATTTCTTTAAGGAAAGTCTAGTAAAACATTTATTTTATTTGGGTTAGGGATATTGTAACAAACAATATGATGGTGATTTCTTCTGATCCCACAGTGCCATTTATATAATTTCTTGGTTTCACTTGAAATTCTGAAGGTGGTGATTTCAACAAGTTGGAGACTAAGTAACTTGTATTATGAGGGTATGTATGTGTTGCTATATTACCTGGGAAAAGTGTGACTTAGAATCAATTAACTTTATATACAGACACACTAAGTGACATACAGAAAATAATAGCCCTGTATGTTGTAGTCACAAAAAAAATGTGCCAAAATGGATGGTAACTTTATATTCTTTGGTTATTTCCCGTATCACTCAATTGGTATATACATTTTTTAATTCAAACTTGCTGTCCTGGGTTGACAATTACAACCTTTAGTGCAAAATAATTTTGTTAGCGCATACACCTTTGTACAATGTAGGTCTTGGAGACTTCTCTAACCGCTGTGCTGTAACTCTGTAGTCAGTGGCATTTGTTGATACTACTTTTTGAAGTTTGTAATTACAAAAGTTGATTTTTGTCACATTAATTTTGCAATTAAAAGGTTACTCTCTTGTGTTTGCACCCTCGCTATGTTGCAACAGCACTCTAAGAATTAAACTTTTGCAGTGTTAACTTATTCTTGTAAAAGTCAGTGAACACCTATGAGGTTCAAGGATCTCTTAGACACTCTGTGTTTTGGATGGATTATCTTATTTCATCAAATATTTTAATTTTAATTAAGCCCTCATCCTTAGAATCCAAAATATCCTTAAAGGTAAGCTAAGTGCTTCATGTATTGTATGTAGTGAAAACTTCCATCTTTTTAATGCATTTGTGATGATAGAGAAAATAAATTTTGTCTGCACTTCTTTTTAACTTATTTGGAAAGCATAAATAATTACTTACACCAAATAACCACATGCAGCATCCTCTGAACTATACCACTTTATTATTGATATATCCTTTATTTTCTTCTTCTAAAACACAAAGTGAGGATCTTTAGAACTACCATATATTTAGCAGCAGCCAATGTATTAATAAATAAGGATGAGATTGAAAGTTAGAATTATATAAAATATTCCTAAATGCAATGATTTCTAACTCATCTTTATTTTGAAGTGGCCTCCAAAGTATTATCAAGTACAGTGTCTGACATGTAGCAAAAACACGTATGCTATGTTTGGGAACATGAAAGATGAATAAATGGAGATGGATAAATAGACACATAGCTAGAAAATAAATAATATAAAATAGACAAATAGTAACTCCAGGGTTTTTAATAAAACAAACAAAAAAACTAACAATATATCCAGGAGCATAATTTCCCTGCTATGAACATCAAATATGTTTAAAAATAATTCATTAGTAAAAAACCACACTAGCAGGTGTTGGTGGTTTCTAACTACTAATTATAGTAATCCTAATGGTCCATCAGTTAAATTCCCATTTTTCTATTTCATTCAGAGGAGGGCTTTTTTATATTTTACCTTCTACAACTGATGTTTTCTTCCTAACTTGAAGAAAAGAGAAATGTTCACTCCCTCATTAGTTCACTAGACCATTTTCAGGAATCTTTTCTCATTCTTCACCTTTATGTTTTACACTCTGACTGGATCAGCTGCCAGGCCAACACCATATTTTATAGTCTGCTCATAAACTTATCCACCTGGCAGTAGTTTTGACCACTCAAAAGAATCACTGCCAAAATCTACTAGATTCTTATGACTAGTTTGGAAGCTGACTATCAGGAATTTAGGGTTCTGTTCCTGTCCTGGGACTTAATCTCCTTTATGCTTCATTTTGCATCTTGATAAAATGGTTAACTAAGTCCTTTGAGGCTACAACATTCCCTGCCAAAGTCTTTACATAAGTGTAAGGTGTTACTGCTCATTGATTCACAAAGTTTTATAAGATGTTATTGCTATTACTTGAGGAACAATAAAGAGCCATCTTAAACTTGGAAACACCAACAAAAATTTTCTGTTTTGACTAATCCCTTTTTTTTCCTGAAATTCAAATCAGTAAACTTTCAGTAGACTTAAATGGGAATTATTATGCAAGCAATACAAAGTCATCTAAATCTCTAAAATTGTCCATAATATTATAGTGTAACACATGATAGTATTTAAATAATAATTCTTAAGTACCTAAATATAAAATTTTGTTCAATAGAGTTATAGTTCTGAGAATAGCCTCATATTTTAATTCCTTGAATACAGGCTTCTAGTCATTAGATATTTTCATATTTTATCGTATCATTACATTTATAAACATATTTGCTTAGAAAAAATTAGGAAAAGACTTTAGATAAGTACCTAAAAGTTATACAAATAACTAAGAGTTAATTATGTGGTTAAATGATACCCATTTTTAAGACTTTGAATAGCTATTTCAAACTAGTCTCAGAAACTTTTCTACTCACTAGAGCTTGATTGATATGTGAATCTTGAAAGTGTATTTGTTTCACATCAAAGTTATTTTCTCCCCATTGTGGCTATCGCTGTCAAAAGCTTGTCCTCTCAACAGTCCCCTGTCTATAACTATATTCTCAGTTTATCTCCTTTGTACCAATATTGAAGATAAATTTTAGGGAGATAAAAAAAGAGTTTCTAGAGAAATGATTAATGGTTATATGATAATGAACTATGCAATCATAATATTTTATTAATTTTAACTTGTCATATCAAACCAATTTATTTAAAGAAAAGTTTACTAAATTCTTATACTCTGTAGAGATGAAAATGTTCAGAAATCTAAAAATACTTAAAATACAATTGAATTTTGATAATATAGCTAATCTTAAATTGATCAAGCACCATTTTTTCTCTGTTTTAGTCTTTATTTTTCTCCTTATCCCTATACCATAATTTTGGGATTAGCAGAAATATTATCATTAGAACTAAGTATTGTCTGTATGAACACCACTTATGTAATTCTTTATGGTTTACCAAACACATCCCCATGATTATAACACATTTTATACTCAAGAATTTTTGAGAGATTACCCTTTCTCCACCTTCTCCCCTGACACCTCCCCTGTGTTGTTGGTGAAACTTTTGCTTAGAAAGGCAAATAAGTAAACTTGCTTAAGTAACCCAGCAAGTAAGGAAAAGAATTAAGAATTAAATTATTTCATTCTTATTCCAAGTTCAGTGTGTTTTTACTGCTGGTTGTATTGCTGCTCATTTATACGGCATGAGAATGTTAAAAAGGGGGGTTAGAGGGTGCCTCAGAGATGCAGGGAATAAAATGAACAGGTGAGGAAAGGGAGGAAAAAGAGAACTGGACAAAGTGAGCATGATAGTGCTATTAAATTCTCTAGCTCCTTATATTGTTCAATAAATGTTAGTTAAATAGAAAATGAAACCAATAATGATTTATATTATATTACAAAACCAACAGCAGAGATTTTTGTCTGTTTCAGTCACTGATACAGTCTAAGTGCCTAGAACATTACCAGGCCTATTTAAGATTCTCAGTCAATATTTGTTTATCACCTTGAACATCTGTTGTGCAGGTTTTGGTACCAATATGAAAGAACTATAAGACATGATGATTACCCAAGATATTTACAATCTACTACCAGCATGCTACACCTGCGATTTTTGGCTTTGGTTCTGTGATATTCTTATGGATATCTAAGTTCATGACACTGACAGGGGAAGCGTGGTAGTAGAAAAATTCTATACCCACTTTAAAAACTTTATAACTGTAGTTCTGTTATTTGTTGTACACATGTCATGTTCCGAGATATTAATATTACCACAGCACTCCACAGCAAGAAGAAAATCCATGACTTCACATTATATGCCAAAACATTAGTTGGAAAGCATTGTATGATACAACTTTACTCTTCATTTGAGACATTTCCATGCTGTATTAGTGCACTGTGGACTATTTCAGTTAATCAGTGTTCCAAGTGTAATCTGGGGTTTAGTGCCATGTGGCATGCCTAAGACATATAAAGATTTTATGGATAACAGATGTAGAAAAATGTACGGCTTACTCCGATTTACTATAGACATATTTTCTTAAGAAATACACAGAGTAGTTATTCTGTTAACCAATGTTTAAGATAATGAAATTGTTACCTAAATATAGCATTTCCAAATTTCAGTTGAATCTTTATGAACTAAATGCAACTTGTTTACATTAGGACTTAAAATAAAAGTAAAATAATCATATGTTCAATTTCTTTTATATTGCCTGGTATGAAAAGAAATCACAATCTTATAAAAGTATCCATATTTCACATCATCTAGCAGACATGTACAAATTAAAGGTCACATACACAAAATACTCCTTCTACGTTGTGTGTTCTTTTTTCCACTACCATATCCCTTTTTATTCTGTAAAAAATAAAAAAATCTCTATTTATAAAAAGAGTGCATCTCAATTGTATAAATGGGAAAGTGGTTTGGAAGTGGAAATATTGAAAGTTGCTTTACTTTAGATTGAAGACAATTTGTTGTGACAAGAAATACTAAACAATGTTTTTTTTATTTCTTCTTTCACAAGTAGGAGTACTAAAAATATAATTTTTGCAACAGTTTCCATTGGGAGAATATGTTGTAACACTTTTGTTTAATTGTATAGTTTTTAAAAAAATATTTCAATAAAAATAAACACTAGTAAAATTGGATATATCCCAAAAAAGACATTATTTTAAAATTGTGTAGACTGGTGACAGCCTATTTTATTAAGTAAGCAAATTCCACATGTGGCATTAGGGAAATAATTTTATGATTTTGATAGTTGTGTATTATGGTGAATAAACGTGTACCATTGTATCTGAAGTTATTTACTGTTACTTTGTACCTAACTTATGATTATTTTGTCTGCAAATGCTTGAATTAAAAAATTTTTAAGGTAGTGGTTACCAGTTGTTTTCAAAGCAAATGCTAAGTCTGCAAAGGCATTCCTTAATACTTTTCCTTTTTTTTCTGGCAGTAAGAACTTGATTTGTGTTCATGTTCTGAATTTCTTTAGTGTTCCTAGTATGGTTGTTGAAATCTATACTTTATATGATCTCATTGTACTGCCTGCATTTCATTAATGACTGATTCTGTTTAGGGCTTAGGGAGTGAAATATTTTTCATATGACACTACCCAAAATGAATACAGTACACCAGCTGCAAAAACCACAAACCATCTGATTTTGTGGCTTTTGAGGGTGTGAAAAGTTCAATTGCTTGAAGTAAAGCTTATATCTGTAGTACACCATATGGAAGTGGGACTACTGTGGACTTAAGACAAATGTTGAAAATATTAAATTCTCATCAGTAGCCTTGTTTCAAATAAAGATGAGTAATATAATTATTAAGAATTATCTTGTGTTATATTTGACTTAGAATCACAATGTACCTTTTAAACATTTGGATGCATAATTATGGTTTTTATAGTATCACAAATACCAACTTAGAGCTTATTCACGAAGAGAAATGAATGATTACTCATAAGTTTATAATAAATGTTGTTATTTTAAGTAAACTTATGGTTATATAGTATTCCCATTGCAAAATTTCAAACATTATTTAGACAATCATAATTGTATATTTTAAATTTTTAGTTCAAGAATACTTTTATCAAGAGTATTCTTAAATCAGCTAATTCACAGGTATTGTAAAATAAAATAAATTTACTTTTAAAATAATCCTAGTGCAGTGCATATGATCAGGGGAAGTATAATAAAGTATGTCAAAGAGATATCTACACTCTCTTGCTTATTATAGCATTATTTACAACAACCAAAATATGGAATCAGCCTAAGCCTCCAGCATTGGATGAATGGATAAAGCATGTGTGGTATATATACACAATGGAATACTATTCAGCCATTAAAAAGAGTGAAATCCTGTCATTCGCAGCATCATAGATAAATAAGGAGGACATTATGTTAAGTAAAATAAACCAGACACAGATATTATAGAAATTAATATCATAGAAGCAGAGAGTAGTACAATGGTTACCAGAAACTGGAGAAGGGAAGGGAGAATGGGGAGAGGTTGGTCAACAGGTACGAAGTTTCAGTTATATTGAAGGAATAAATTCTGGTGTTCTGCTGCACAGTGGGGTGACTATGGTTAATAGCAAAATATAGTATCTTACAAAGTAGCTAGAAGAGAGCTTCTTCATGATTCTCACCAGATGACAGATACACTAACTACTCTGACTGAAACATCAGATTGTATGCCATAAATATATATAATTACAATGTGTCAATTAAAAAATAAATATATTTTAAAATAAAAAATGAATGAGATGTCTTAAATATGCCCTAGAACCTGATATGATTGTGATCTTACTTTAATAACAACCATTTAAACCAAGTAATAATATATTGTAAATATTGATAATGGAAAGCATAATCAACAATAAGATCACTCTGTGACCTATAAAGAGCTTTATGTATAATTGAAATTATAGAGTATTTATTTTCTGGGTGTGTCTACTGCTCTACACCATAAAAACAATTTTAAAAACTTGTGTATAGAAAAGTAAATCTACTTCATGACACAAACATTTCTAGATAATCTGACTATATAAAAAACTCCTTTACTCTTTTTTTTGATTATTTGTTTGATAATGCAAACAAGATTCTTTATATAACAATTCTGTTGGAGAGTTAGATGGTGAATGACAGTTGAAATATAAGAGCCGTATAGCAACAATTGTTAAGGATGTCTAATTACCTTTAGCAACATTGGTAAATCAAGAAACTTTAACAAGCATGAGTTTAAAAATTAGATCCCAATGAATGACAGAGTGAGCTCTAATTTTTATATATATGGATGACATCTAAGCTCATTTAGTTCACCATGTTCACCATCCTTTGCCCTTTTCTTTTTTTATCCTTTACTCTTTTTCCTGTACCCTCATTTCTGTATCTTTCTTTCCTATGATTTTCTTTTCCAAGTTTTTTTCTTCTTCCATTCTTGTTCTCTACTTTGTTCAAATTTTTTTCCCATAGTTGGCTAGGGATGCCTGCTCATGTCATTAAAAATGATGCTGTTCTTTTACATTTACATCTTTCTATTTTTTTCAACTTTTTCTCTCCTTTTTTCTTTCTCTATTCATGCCCTTAGTTTTCCATCTCTCTCATTCTGTTCCCCTAGGAGCTATAGTAAGTCAAAACTAATTTGGAAATTTCTAACACATCTCTTCTGTAACTTTGTATCAGCTATTTCTGGTTCCTCTTGTAAAGCCTGGTCTTATGGAAAGAGCACTGTTCAGGATCTAAAAGACATCAGGTTGAGTCCATTTCTGGCCCAGCTTTCTTATCTGTAAAATTAGAAGATAAAAATAGACCAGACTGACTTTCCTTACAGCTCTGGGGTTCTATGAAGTATGGTTAGGTGCATGGAGCTAGCTGGGTTGGAACTGTTAGCTTTGGAAGAAGAGTGAAGATTTTATGAGAGCCAGACCACATAACAGCACCCTACCCTGCAGCAGTCTCCAGCCCCAAGACAGATCAGCATCAGTTTATGGGTTTCAGATTATGAGTATCCAACAACTTGCCTTGGTTTCTTCAGAGAGCCAAATGGGCCATATCTGCTCGTGATGGGG
The DNA here is from genome assembly GCF_041146395.1 of Eulemur rufifrons. Taxonomy (NCBI): domain Eukaryota; kingdom Metazoa; phylum Chordata; class Mammalia; order Primates; family Lemuridae; genus Eulemur; species Eulemur rufifrons. Next base: position 68,604,847 of record NC_091011.1, read on the forward strand.
TCCAGAATCTTATGACAGTATAAGGATGCAAGTATATTTCACAGCTTGGCTTTTAAGATTCTAGTTGTGAATAATGCCTAGAGATTCATTGATAGAGATCATATGGGGTGGGTCTAGAATTTCAAAGAGGCACATTTGCTCCTGTCTGAACAATGCATTTTTCCATAAAACATTATTTTAGAGGCACTTTTGGACATTGATCCTGTGCCATCAACGCCTGTGGCTTTACTATGTTTGTCTATATTTTTCACAAGCACCTTAGATTAATTGTTGACCAGAGATGCAACTCAGAGCTATTTGAAGCAACTGGTGACTGACCAATCAAGGCATTTCACTAAAATAGTTCTTCTAATGAATAAAAGTCTCGTGTTTGACAGTAGGAATGTATAGGATTAAGTAATAAAATTCAAAGTATAAGGCATTAATAGTATTATCATATATGAACTATTATCATTCCATTTTAATGATGAGGAAAATGAGGCTCAGAGATGTTGAGTCTAAGGTCATGGTGAACGAGGAAAACATACAAAGATTATATTCTTAACTCCTATGCTATCTTTCCATTAGATTAAAAAAATAGCTTTTATCATTTAGTCTTTCTTTATGGTAGTATATATTTGAGTATATGATATGTAAAATGTCCTAAAATTGTTTCTAAGATTGCATTATTTAAAGGACAATGGGATTTTACCGAAGATGTATTTTGATTGCTTCATTTACTTTACAAAAAAAGAAAAAACCCAGGTGTTAATTTTCTTTTTTGCCTTAGTTCTTCACTCATGTGTTAGCATTTTTTATAGTCAATTAAATGTGAAAATAGAAGAAATAATTTATGGAGATGCATATTGGTGTCGATAGGGTTTATTAAGTCAATTAGTGTCTAAAATCCTAGGTTAATCTGATTTGTTACACTTATAATGTTTCTGAATCATAAAATAATTGTATAATTATGAATTACACATTGATTAGTGTGATTTCAAAGGATGATCATAGTTGGACTTTGGGGTGTCTCTTAAGAAAATGCTATGAAACAGAATCCCCCATTATACAAGAGAAAATAACTTTAAAATATCACTAAAGATCTATGTAGCAGTATATAGCAAGAAACATATAATGTCTATCAAATATTAGCCACATATAAATATGTCTTGAATGAATAAAAGGATAAATGGTCATCAAAACTTGATATGTTTTCTTTAAGCAACTTGTTGATGATGCTATTTTTAATACTCATTGAGTATTTTCCTTACATGAGTCTGTTTGTTCCTTATTTAATGTCATTTGCAGGGTACTACTACTGTCAGTCAGAATGAAGCTGGCATGGTCCCTTGATTAATGCCCCTCACATGGGAGTCTCAGCTGCTGTTTCAGGAGTTCCTTTTAATACATAGTTGCCTCTAATTCTAGAGACCAGGGGTAAGGGTTTTTGAAGAGACTCACAGAAACCAACAGGGATTCTTCTTGTTTTGATAGATACATCTCTTGTCTAAACAGCTGATAAGGGTTATTCTGCCACAATTTATTGTGTTGAAAATATTCATAGAGTTTTCTCCATGTTTCCTTTTATAGTCATCCCTCAGTATCCATGGGGGATTGGTTCCAAGACCTCTCTTCCTGGAAAACACCAATATCCACAGATGCTCAAGTTCCTTATATAAAATGGCTTAGTGTTTGCATATAACCTATGCACATCCTTCTGTATACTTTAAATAATCTAAAGATTACTTATAATACCTAATACAATGTAAATGCTATGTGAATAGTTGTTGTACTGTACTGTTTAGGGACTACTGACAAGAAAAAAAGTCTGTACATGTTCAGTACAGATGTAACCATTCATTTTTTCCCAAATATTTTCAATCCACAGTTGGTTGAATCCATGGACGAGGAACCCATGGATATAGAGGACTAATTGTATAGCATTTAATAGACAGTGGTCCACGTCTATCACAATTGGATTTGACCAATATGATAAATTTGTGTATTTATAAATACAAAAGTATAACTGTTAGAATTAAATAACAATTTATACCATTATTATTTTTAATAAATATATAGAATGCTACTGGTACATTTGTCATTAGTATGTCTTATCAACTGAAAACTTAGTAGGTTTATTATACATTAAATGTAAATACCTGGCAATAATGTCTTAAAAAAGAAAAAAAAATGTATTGTACCTCTATTAAGTACTAGTTGTTGAATAATGCTTGAAAGGTAAATCAAAAATATTGATGCTTTTTACTCAAAATAAAACTATAATTCAATCCAAATTCAGTTGCTTTTATTCATTTTCTTAAATTTTATCAAATCTGTTTTATACTAATATACTTTATTTTAAGTTCCATAAAATGTATTTTTCTCCTCTATTGTCATAAACAGTATATTAAAGTAATAATTAGTTTTTCACAATGTCACAATATAACATTTAAAATCTATACTCATTAAGACAGAAAATATATTCTATGTTATATTATCTCACAATGTGTAATAATGGTAATGGCACAGATGGGAGAATCTGTACAAGTGTTTTTAATACCTTTGCTTTCATTGTTAGGGAGGTGCTTGAAATTAATGTCATAATCAAATGTATCAAATAGCAATATGGTAGAAAAATGTTTTTGAAAAAAAGTCGAGTAAGTTGTTTCAGTGTAGCACTACATTATTCTAATATTAGGTGTAGAAAGATACTGTATAGTATGCACTAATTAGATATGAGATGTTATCTCCATGTCTGAACTGGATAAAATTTCAAATAATTGAGTTAGAAGGGACATATTTGCTGTACTTTGGGCCTCAGGACACTGTGCCCACTTTGGCCTTGTTGTGTAAATCTACTGAGTGATTAATCCACAGGCAGTGTGAATAGCATAGACCAACAGTGTAAATTCCTGTATTAGTTTGCTTGTTGTAACAGTGTTAACAATTCTGCACAGATTGTTGTAGCAGTCCTAGAAAACTAACAGACTGTGTGGCTTAAACAACAGAATGTATTTTCTCACAGTTCTTGAGGCTAGAAGTCCGAGATTAAGGTGTTGCCAGGGTTGGCTCCTTCTGAGGGCTGTGAGGGAAGTGTTTGTCCCAAACTTTTCTCCTTTCCTTATAGTGTTTCTTCATGTAGTCTTCCTTGTGTATGTGTCTGTGTCTGAATAGCATCTCCGTGTAAGGACAGAGACATATTGGATAACGGCCCACCCTAATGCTCTCATTTTTTTTTTTATTTCAGAATATTACAGGAGTATACGTGTTTTGGTTACATAATTTGCTTTTGCACAGTTTCAAAGTTTTTAAGTGTGCCCTTCACCCAGCTAATGTGCATTGTACCCATTAGGTGTGAATTTACCCATCCCCTCCACTCCCCTCCCAGCTACTTGATTTCTGTTGAGTTTTACTTCCATATGTGCACGTAAGTGTTGACCTCATTTTAACTTCATTATCCCTGTAAAGATCCTGTCTCCAAATACATAGGGTCACATTCTGAGCTGCTGAGGGGTAGGACTTCAACATATGAATATTTTGGGGGGAGGGAAGGGCACAATTTAGCCCACAATAACTGCCCTTAGAATTAGAATAATTCTAATAGTTCCAAATTTATATTTACAATGTCTTTGACAAGGTACAGATTTTCAAACTGGAAGTCACAAAGTCTGACTTGAATACCAGGAAATATATTCTTGAATCCTTCATCCGACTAGGTACTGGGGAAGAAGAGGCTTTGTTACTGCATCTGCAATGAGGTGAGGTTTTGGAGAAGTAACTAATCCCTATGGCATGGGCTAGGATTTCTTCATAGACTCCACATCAACTTGTCAACAATTGTCCATTAGACAAAAAACTCAAAAAAAAAAACAAACAAACAAACAAACAAAAAAAACCTTCAGACCTTGTCCTACTCTGACATGAGAGAAACCTTACATCACTGTTTTCATTGCCAAAGACAAGTCCTTCTTGTCAAGATTGCTGTATGAAGTCTTATTTTCTTACTCAGGTGTAAATGATCTCGTCCAGGGATCTCTTCTTTTACAAACTTTTCCTCAGAAATCCCTTCTCCTTTTGCCATTTGTCCATCTGTATAGGAGACTTTTCTTTATCATAGATCTATCTATCACAGAGTTGGGAGACGGGTTTAGTGTCATCCTAGTTCCCCAAGCCAGATCTCACTTTTCTTAACCATCACTGAACAAAAGATGATATTCCCACGCTTCCAAGCACAATTCTGAACATGCTAGTGGCAACGTTCACTCCTTTTTCCATTATGAAAGCAGATTGGAATTCACATGAGAATGATATCGTTATAGAATGAAAGAACATTCAGTCCACTCTAGTTTTTTAAAAAATCATCTGAAAGCTTTCACGCTTTCTCTAGTAATAACTTTACTCTCTATAGACCTCACAGATCAGAATACCTCTGAAACTTCCGTCTAAAGAGAGAACTCATTTTATAAAACCCATTCCTCCTTGGGATATTCACCTGGACCACCTTCTACTCCTCTCTACTGCCATTCACTGATGTCCAGGTCACTTCATATTCAGTGAATACACTGGTGCATAGCTCACAGGCTTCTTCCTCACTCCATGTCTCACCATCACATTTGGTGACTGTTGAGTTCATGGCATCTCATGTGCAATAATGAGATGATGTCTTGACTAGTCCAGGTGGTCTTTATCTCTACTTTATCAACACACTCCTGTTGCCACATGCTGAACTTTGTCATTGTCTGAAACAGCTCCACTCCCCAAATCCAAAAATTTAGTATTCTAATTCTAACCATTACTGTTTCTAGTCAAATCTTTTACTCCCTTGCTTCCACTACATATTTACTGACCATGAATTTCAACTAGCTTTTCTCCTTTTCTGTATTAACTTTGACTCCTATGATAGTTAATTTTGTGTGTCAACTTGACTGGGCTAAGGGGTACCCAAATAGCTGGTAAAATAATATTTCTGGATATATAGGTAAGGGTGTTTCTGGAAGATTATTAGCTTTTAAATCAGTAGACTGAGTAAAGAAGCTCGACACCAGTCTGGTTGGGCATCATCCAATCATCCAATTCACTGAGGAACTGAATAGAATACAAAGGCAGAGAAAGGGGCAATATGCTTCCTGTTTGAACTGGGACACTTATCTTCTCCTGTCCTGGGATATTGATGCTTCTGGTCCTTGTGCCTTTGGACTCAGACTGAGACTCACACCATCAGACTCCAGCCCTGGGTCTGGCAGACCTCTGGACTCAGACTGAATTACACCTCTGGCTTTCCTGTTTCTTCAGCTTGCAGGTGGCAGGTTGTGGGACTTCTCAGCCTCTATAATTATGTAAGCCAATTCCTATAATAAATCTCCTCATTATATATATAAAATAAAGCTCGTATGTGTATTTATATCTATATCTATCCTATTGATTTGTTTTCTCTGGAGAGTCTGACTAATACAACTCCCTTTCTCATTCTTCCTGCTACACCTGGTTGGCAGAATGCCAGTGGTTGTGTAGAGGTGCCCGGCAAGCCCATACTTTCTCCCCTTCCCTCACTCAGACTGTCAAGAGAAACAAATAAACTTAAATCTCTCTTATCTTAAAAACAAAGGTCTCTCTAGATCCTGTAGATGTCATCTCAATTCCATTTTATTCCCTTAAAATCTAAGTTTCTAGATGACCTGTTTCTTTCCCTCCCTCTATATTATATGAATCTGTTAAAAGAATTAATGTATACATTTAATGGCAATTAAAATTATTTTGATATTTATAAGAAAAACAAGTACCACTATTGCTTTTCCTGTCGCTGTTTTCAATGCTGAATTTTTGAGGGACTCAAAAATTTCTCTCTTGGAGGAAATGAGTAGGTCATCCATTTATAATTATTTTAAAATATCTATCTGTAACTAATATTTTAAGTTTTGTTCTCTGGTGTTAGAGTATTACAATGGTTTTTAAAAATACTCTTTTGTCATCAGATTCAGCCCCCCTCCTTCTAGGGTTTAGGGAAATAAAAATAATGGGCACTCTTTCAGAAACATGCCAAGCTACCAGGGAACTGAGCACCTAGCCTGACCTTTGGTGGGCTCCTCTGTGGAGTCAGCAAGTGCCAGGTTAGTTTGGCCTCCATAGGTGGTTCAAATCTGGATTGAGATCAAACTTTGCTCTCACTTTGATTTATCTGTCCCACGGGGAGGCTGGGGCTACTTTGGGCTTTTAGGCTTGGAGGCTGTTCTATGAAGGTACCAGAATATCCTGTAACCATATGTGTGGTGTTTACCTTTGTTCTGGAGGAACAGAAATAAAGAATTCATTTTTTGAAAAATAATACACTTAGGTCAGAAATCAAGTATAATAATTTCTCTGAAGATTTCTCCTGTTTTTTGTGGCTCAGATGAGATTTTTTTTCAGAATGTAAGAAAGACTGAATTTTGGACTTGTATTTCAGTGAACTAAATCACAGAGCTGATTCTTATCAGTAGCAAGTCATTTGTGTAGTTAAAAAAAAATAAATAACTAACCTTTGATTTTGTACATCAGCTGGGAGACAAACCAGACTTTGAATGTCTGTATGGAACAAATGCTATAGCCCATTGAGGGTGATGGCCAAGGCAAGCTGAGGAAAGGGATGACTGGCATTTCTTCTTAAACCCTGGGAAAGGTGCATCTTTTTTTTTTATATATATATATTTTCATTCACATATAGTATTTTTTTTTTTAATTTCAGCTCATTATGGGGGCAACAAAAGTTCAGGTGAAAGGTGCATCTTTACCTTTAAAAATGCCCTTTACACTTGGTTCTCCTAGTGTCTTGGACTCTCTGCTCTCTCATTTTGGCCATTAACTTTTCAATATGAATAATTCTTTTGTTTACATTTTTGGACTTCAGATGCCAACATTTTTTAAAATTTGTATAAATTTATGGGGTTCAAGTGCAATTTTGTTACATGCATAGATTGAACAGTAGTCTTGTCAGGGGTTTTAGGCTATCCATCACCTGAATAACATACTTTGTACCCATTAAGTAATTTCTCACCATCCACCCCCCCCATTCCCTCATTCTTCCTAGTCTCCATTGTCCACATCCCACTCTCTATGTCCATGTGTACATGTTATTTAGCTCCCGCTTATGAGTGAGAACATATATTTGGATATTTGTCTTTCTTGTCTGGCTTGTTTTATTTAAGATAATGATCTCCAGTTCCATCTATGTTGCTGCAAAAGATATGGTTTCATTCCTTTTTATCACCGAATAGTAGTCCATTGTGTATATACTGCATTTTCTTTATCCACTCATCCCATTATGGACACTTAGGTTGTTGCCATATCTTTGATATTGTGAATAGTGCTGCAATACATATTTGAGTGTAGTTATCCTTTTGATATATTGATTTCTTTTCCTTTGGGTAGTTATCCAGTAGTGATATTGCTGGATCAAATGGTAGTTCTATTTTTAGTTCTTTGAAAAATCTCCATACTGTTTTCTATATAGGTTGTACTAATTTGCAGTCCCACTAACAGTGTATAAGTGTTCCCTTTTTTCCACATCCTCACCAACATCTGTTATTTTTTGACTTTTTAATAATAACCATTGTGACTGGGGTAAGATGATATCTCATTGTGATTTTAATTTGAATGTCTTTGATGATTAGTGATGCCGAACGTTTTTTTCATATACCAAATGCCAGGATATAAAGTGATAGTTAACTCTGTTCAAAGTACTTTTACCCTCATTTGATGAGTTTCTAACTTTTTAAAAATCTTTTTAATTAGTTGCTCTCATTGTAGGTTGTCATTATCTTCATCACTATCATTACCTTAGTGCCTCCATTGAATTTTACAGGACTAAATGGTTTTCCTTCTTAAGAAGCCCCAAATTATAAAAAGTACCTTTACTCTCTCATAATAATAAATAAATAAGTAACTAACTAAATAAACAAATAAATAAGATGTACCTTCTGGTACTTAGAGTAGCTTCCAATTTCAGTTAAGTAACTTATTTTAGTGTTACTAGATACTTTGTATGTTGTTAATTTTGTATACCACACAGGTTGATATAGTGACTAATCTGGGAAATAATTTCATTAAATGACTAATCGTCTTGTAAAGACCATTCTGTTAATTCAGGGTCAAACCAGATGGTAAAGCAAGAAAGTGGCCTCTATGTGGCTAACTTAAAAATACTCAATTAAGAAATTAAATGAGGACTTCAGGAAATAGCACCTTGAAGAAGTATTTCCAGGAAGTAACACCTACTCAGTTTGAGGATAAGGAATGATTTCTGGTTGCTATTAATGCAAGCATCATATGTGTAAATATTGGCAAGTGTGAAACCTTGGGTTCAAAATCAAGGAAAGCTTTGTGAGTACCACATGTTCTTGCAGATTTCTTTAACGGTGTCACAGAGTAGTAGAGAAACATTTTTTATCAGTTAAACTAATAAAACAGATGCATCCTTCTAATATTTTGCTCAAGGTTAAGTAAGATAATTATGATTCAAAACAAAAACATGACACTCCCTGGCTTTTATAGATGTAGACACTACTCAATTATAAGATGTTTCCCGGTTGAATGAATGAGTACTCATATAGAAACATACAGAGATAGGGCCAGTCCATATTAGTTATTCAAACATTTTCCAAGGCTTAGGGTTTTTAAGACTTATCTGTATTATGTGGAGAAGGGGCAATTTTAAGCATATTTCAACTGTTTTCCAATCAGAGTTGAAAAGCCCAATCACTGCTCTCAGAATTATTTTGAAGAGATATGGATGTATTATCTAGATTGTTGCATTTTTTCTAATAACTTGATTAACTAAGTAAATATCATCAGATTTTTTTTCTTGGCCATTTGAAAACCCTAATGAAGCTATAAGGATATACTCTCTGTGGAACAATGGACAATGGAGAGGTTGCTTGCTGTGTACAATGTGTGTTGCTTCAGTGATGTACACACTGAAGGCTCTGACATTACCACGATGCAATCTATCAATATAACAAAATTTCACTTGTGACCCCATGACTAATAAAAAATAAATGGAAAAAAGAAAAGACAAAACAAAACAAAAATGATAAGACTCTCATTGCTGGGAATTTGTCATAATAGTACATATAATTACATATATTTCAGGTGCTTCACCAATACAAAGTAGCAACATGTCTTGAAAAACTACCTCTCCTGAATTAAATAATTGCAAACTGCTGTCACCTAGGATAAATCTGAAAGTTATAGGAAATCCAGTTTAAATGGTGAAAAATATGAATGGTGATTTATTGATTCAATAAATAGAAACCAAGAATTAACTGAATTTCATGGTTGATTTGTTATATTGGTTCAATGATGTCATTAAGGATCTATCCACTTTATTTACCCTGCCCACTCTCTCTCCGTAATATCAGCCTTGTCCTAAGGCTTATCCTAACGCTGTCTTCCTTTTGTGGTTGTGAGATAGTTGCCAACTACATAAAAGACTACGTGATTCTTTGGCCACGTCTTGCGAGACAAAAAGAATGGTTTCTAGAGCTCTCTCAAAAAGTGGAGAGCCTACTTCTTACAAGCCTTAAGTAAATGCCTTCCATAGTCTCAGTGAACAAAACTGAGTCATACCAGTATATTCAAGGCCAACATCATGAAAACAACAACAACAAAACTGGGTCATATGGCATCCTAAGGAATTAGTTTCCAAATACACTGACTCAATAGGGGATCCATGGATATTTGGATATGCTGAACATATTTTTTTCAATATTTATTCCACTGAATATTCTAGTGAATAAAAGCAACACAGTTTTTAGACTTAACCTTGCCTTCATTAGCTAAGAGTAATGCTATCCTTATTGACTACAATTGATTCAGAAATTATCACGTAACCCAATTTTGATCAATAAGAAATGAAGAGAGGCTGGCTGGAGGTTTTTAGGAAAGTTCTTGCTTGCTCTTAACAAAGGGACAAGAGATGTGCCCCCCTTCTTTTTCTACCCTTCCTCCCTCTTCCTTTTCCTCTCAACTTTTACAATAGAAAAGAATCATTTCACCTTTATTTCTTCTGATAACCAACTTTTGGCTGAGAAGAAAACCTGATTTAGAATAAACTCAATGTTGTGGAGTCTTGTTGACATTATTAAATCACTAAATCAATCTATTCCCAAACCTTCCCAACTACTTCTGAATTTCCTGTTGTGTGAAAATAAGGTTCCTTTTTCCTTAAAGAAGCAAATTAGGTTTTCTGATGCATATAGTCAAAAATATCCTAAGTATTGCAGGTTTTAGGATAAAATATTCATTATCAAGAAAGGAGAAAGTTGATGTTGGAAAGCCACCACGATATTTACAGTCTAAGAGTATAAAGTCTGAGATATAAAGTCTACAGTATAAGATGTAAAGTCTAAGATATAAAGAATATAGTTAGCTCTCAATTATTCAAACTAATAAAGACAAGGAGAATAACATGTAATCTAACTTTGCAAACTATTCAAAAATTGTTTTAATTTGTTTGGGTAGTGTTTGGTGTTTTATGAACAACTTAAATGCTTTATGCTTTTAAAACGAAACAGTGAAGATATATTTAAACTTTATTGTTTGTTCAGTCTTACTAAGGCAGCCACACAATGTTAGAATAGGACACCATCATCACCAACTAAGATGGATATGCCTTTCCTTTCCTTCTCTTCAGATCCTTCTCGTCTAGATAGAGCAATGGTTTGGTTTCAAAGGATCTCCCATAAGAGAAATGTTAGGCAAATATGAATAAACATTAGGGACAGTACTCAAATCATGATCAAACTATGTAATAAATTATATTTGTTCTTAAATGTCAATAAGAACTTGAAAGCACAATTTGCCTAGGATAATTAAGAATTGATTTCAGTCCTGTGTAAGAATGTACAGAAAACCATACAGAGAAATGCCTCAAAGGACTTAATTCTTTGTATAACCAATGTAAAAGAACGGTTGACAGTGTAAAAAGAAAGAGAATGTTGGGAGATAGTTGCCATATTAAATTAGAGTTTGAAGTGGCCAAGAAAAAAAAAAATCCTAGGTATAGTTAAAAAAGAGACTGCATGCTTTAGGAAAGATTTCAAATATAATTTGTTCAGTCATAATATCTTAGTTCTATGCCTGAGAAAGCTTAAATTATAAGTTATTTCAATGGAAAAAAGTTTTAACAGCAAGATAGTTGATGACAAGTTATTTTGTCATAGAAATATTAGTAATTTTTTATAGCATTCACTATATATTCACAAAACTCAGCAAAGGTAACCTTTGATGACGTCTTAAGATCTTCCATCTCATCACTGTTGGCATTGTCATTAATTCAAAATGTTTTAAACATTGTGAAAATCTTTCTTGCAATGTGTTATGAAAAACAAAGTAAAAACCCACTCAAAATAAACAGCTGAGTTGCTTATAGAATGCATTTTTTCCAAGACTGGATTTCTAGTTCTTGATGAAGTTTGAAAAGTAACCTAGAATGGGCTGTGTAATGTGAATAATGTTTCTAATTCATTGATTATTTCTTTTAGTTACAAAGATCTACTATAGGAAGAATGCCTACAAATCAGGGTAAGCCCAAAGCCAAAAACACTAAAAGGGAACCTGGCTAAAGAAAAGGTTCAAAATTAAAATTCTAACAAAATTGATAGGACGAAACTATGATGGCCAGGGAGGGGGGATGGAGTGTAACATACATGTGAAAAAAAAAGACAAATATAAAAAATACAGTGAATTTACAGTAAAAAGCTAATATAAAATTGAGATTCATAATCATGAGAAAGTTGTCAGGATGGTAAACGTAGGATTGTTGTAAGGCTTACAAAAAAGGCAAAGAAAATACTATATAAGCCTGTCTTTTTGAACTATATTCAAATCAAAAGAACAATGCATAACTTCAATGCTTAGGACAATGGTATGATGTTAACAGATTATGATAACAAAGTAGAACTCAAGTTCTACATTACTTTTTCTCTGTCAAGGAGAGTGAGCTGCAATGGGTAGAAAAATACATGTTTCAGAGGAATTCTAAGCTAAGTGAACAATGATGAGAGAACATTTAGCTACTTTGATATCCAGACTCATACAGAATGCAATACTGAAACAATTTATGGTTATCCAAGAACAAAAGTGAGTGGTACTTGAGATATCAAAAACAAAAATAATTTATACATTGGAGATGAGCCCAAGAGACATATTTTTAATAGTAGAGAAGCTGGATAGTTAGCAGAACTTCCATATTGGTTTGGTCATTTTGATAATTAAACAGAATGTTTGTAAGCGTTCAGAAGTAGTGTTACTAATAGAAACTAAAATGTTTTTCACTAAGAATATGCTATGCAAAATCAAACTTGTCTTTTTTTATACAGTACTTAGTGAATGCTGAAGATATAATTAATCCTGATTATAGCAAGCTTTTGACAAAATCTTTGAAAATATTTGTGTGGAGAAATTAGAGAAAAAGAGACTATAGAATTAAATGGAGCATAACTGCTTGGATGAGCATACTCAAAGATTACTTGTTAATGGGTGGATGACAACTAGAAGGTCCATGATTGACATGGCAGAGACCCTATCATTTTCAACATTTATCAATGACTTTGAATGGGAAAAAAGTAGGAGAACTAACTATCAAATTTAAGGATGATACAAAGGTGGGTGGAATAGTTAATATAATTCTTATTCAAATAGATCTCAATGGGATAAAAGATCAAAACAAAGAAAGTAAAATTTAATAGGTATTCATCCATTTTTTCTTCTATTGAATGTTCATTTATTAAGCACCTTTTATATGTAAAGCACTTGGCTTGTTCCTAAAGAGGCAAAGATGAATAAGATATATACTTAGTTTAGGAGCATGGAAGAGAAGACATTTTAACAAATAATTGCAATTAAAGATAAGCCCTACTGTACTATATACCCACCAAGTTGTTATGGAGGCTCAGGGATGTGAATAAATAATACATTTAGTGCAATGTATCAGATATAGGTTTTCGGATGACTTGTAAAATAGTAGGCATGCTTAGTTTAACATTGTGTGGGAAAAAAATGTCAGTTACATAATGTGTCTTGAAAGCATTAAAATTATAATGTTTAAACAAAATAAATATGTATTTTACTTCCAGTTCAGAGCATATCTTTCAAAAGGATTTGATTAGAAATGAAAGAAGATAAATACACACAGAGATTTAGATGCAACAGGAGATAGCAACTAAATAAATTCTCTTTAGTGTTAACGAGGAAAAGTCCTCACAATGGAGTAAATTATGGCTATACAATTTTTTTCATGTTGTAACTTTTTTTTATTCTTGATTGTTTTAAAAGTGTTACATTAAAGATACTTATAATGTTATCATAAGATATTCTCTGTTTTAGAAGTTACCTTCTTTCATATCCTTTCCCTTGTTGCTGGTATTTGTGTGTACATGTGTGTGTGTGTGTGTGTGTTTTTGTATGTGTGTATTTCAAAAAATAAAATTTACACCCATGATAAGGCAGCAAATTTATGACTGCTAAGCAGATTTGGTATTCCTGTCTATAAATTATACTTTCTTGTATATCTTCAATAATTTTCATTAAAAATATTTTGTTAGAGGCTTATTTAATTCAAGTCCTTTCTTTTAAAAGACATTTCAGTTTAAAGTTGACTTTTAACCAACCAAATTAAACTCTGTCCTAAAGTTATGAATGAGCTTTAAGTGCTTAATTTCTTTTTGAAGCTAATTTTCCCCTTCATTTTCATAGTAGTTTCATTGTAATGATGGTAGTGTTGAATTTCATGAAATTTATTTCTCATAAAATTTAACATACATATTGAAGGTTGATGCTAGTGTTTCTCGCCTGGCAAGGTATACATTTATTTTAATCAGTGGCCAGTTAGCTCACTTGGCTACCCATATTGTTAATGAAGTAGAGGTCATGGGTTTCATCCCAGTGCAGGCCAGCAAGCTTCTCATTGTTACGTGGCACAGGAGACGCCCCTCACCCCAGCCAGCTGGCTGGCAAATGTGTGCAGTTGGTGACAAGGAGAACTGGGTGAGACTGTGTAGATGGATTGGTGCAAATTCATCACCATAGCTAGGAAAATAACCCTGAACAAATGCCTTCCTAATGGACAACACATGGTTGTTTATATTCAATTGAATTGTAGATATATAGTTTGTCATTAATCTTACTTCTAGAAAATCCCACTTTTATTTAATAGATAAAATACTTCCCTCCTTTAGAACTTACGGGTTTAAAATCTTATAACTATATTTGACAATTTTTTACTGTTTTGTTCTCATATGATCTAATTCTTTTACATTTAAATTTTCATAGCATTTTAGGACATTGTGGATTTGCAGCAGTCTCATTTAGTTTTTGAGAAAGGCGATGGGCAAAAATCACATGAGCATTGATGATTTTGATGAGAATAAATCAGTCTGTGCTGAATATTAATCGTGAAAAAATGTTAAATCAAGCACATAATCTTTGGCTAGTGCCATTCAGACATCTCTTCCTCTGCATTTATTAGTATGATTTGGGTAAAAGAGTAAATTTAGTATTGTCTTGATATTTGGAAGTCTGTGTGCTTTAACCAGCACAAATTAAATTAAGCCATTCACTACTTGAAAAAAGGGCGCTTAATAATGTTGAGTAAGCTTTCAAACTCAGTTTACTTCAGCATACGCTAATTACTCCCATCTAATCATGCTGTATCATGTAATTAATATGAACATAGCTAGGATTCACTTTTAATTTTTTTCTTTCCGCAGGCTCTCATACAAAAACAGCATTGCTTATATTTAAAAATTACAACTTAAACGAATTTTAACTTTTCCTTTAAAAGCACTATACATTTCATTTGGTCATCTCAGACATCTTTTAAGAGGCAAACTTAGCATAATTGTATGCATTCTATTTTGAAAATGGTGAGTTTAATTTAATACAGAAGAAACCTATTTTAGTCATTCAGCCTAATTAATCAGCATATATCAAAACCTTAGTTTTAGAACACGTAGATTATAGAATGTACACAGTGAATTCCTGTTATACTCAAAATGGCTCTTTTGAACCTATTCACGGTTTTGATTCTAATACCAAATGTAAAATATAAATGTTAAAACTGAGTAACACTATGGTAAGGAAGTCTGAGAGTCATGGAATATATAATTATCTGGGCTTTTCAGAAATTAAAGCTCTGCAGTTTTCATTGTATGATTTTTTACACGAAATGACTTCTGTGTTTAGAGAAGATTAATCTCTTTAGATCTCTAAAAGACCATTTTCAGACCACTAGAGTCTAACAATAGCCCTTTACTGAGATTTTTTTAAGTTGTTTCAATCTAATTTTTACAATAAGCTATAGCACAGCACAATTGATAGCAACCGCAATGTGGGTTTCTTTATTTTTTAATGTAGTTTCAGAATTTCCCTATAGAAAGTGCTTAGTACTTCTCACAACTGATTGCCAACAAAACAATTCTGTCTTTACTGTCTATGGTTATTTGACATACCATACAAAAAATAGATATATTTAATTCTTTAGAATTTTTTGTGGAAACTTAGGAACGTGCTGCTAATCATTTTCCCTGAAATTCCTATTTTTATGAGTTTTAGAGTTTTTACAGTCAGTATGAATTTTTCTGTCAGAGTGCAGACCCATTGACAATACAATCATTTAAAAATCTAATTACTTTCACCTGTTCAAATAAGTGAAATTCATGCTGGAAAACGTGTGCAAACTGCCATGGGAAGTAGTTGAACTCCCGCTCAAGGAAGGCTTTCCAGGCATCTTTTTTGTCCCTTGAGGTGTTTATGTCCTTTTAGAAGTCTGTATGGATTTGGTCCATAGTCACAGATTTGTGACTAAATGGCTGTGTGATCGAAGCTACTAAACAGTAATAAGGCTTGGTAATAGCTGTTTGAGGTTTATTTCAAAAGCTTCATGTCTAATCTCATTAGAATACCTATAGGTACAAATGTTATTTTTCCCTTGTGTGTTCTAAACATAGAGTAAATGATGGATCATAATTAATGTACTAAAAAGGCACATTTTGTCTTTGTTTTTATTTTTCAATGCATAGTTAGTTCACTTAAACCTAACAAAGATAGATACTTTCTTTTCCTTTTTTGTTTTGTTATGTTGTGTTTTGTTTTTGCTTCAACCAAAAAGTCTGCACTTATATATATGAAAACAGAATATGAACATTTGTCAATGAATTTCAGTGGCTTTAAACAAATCAAAACAAAAGGAATAATTCACTAATAGTCTTCCAGCCCATTTGAAGCACTGTTGTTTGTTTGGGAAGGTAAATGAAATATGTGTTATGAAATTTCTCAGCAGCAATGGTTACACATTTTCAGTTGATAGACTTTTAAGCTGTCACATCCTTATTTTCTTTTCCTGGCAACAATTATTGCGTCATGAAATGAACATAATTGTAATTTTGTTTTGTCTTAGATGCCATTTATAAGATATGTTATACATATTATTACCTCTCGTTCCTATTAGATTATATTTTAGTAAAATTAGAGTTTAGTTGATTCAGGAAATTATACTACTGCCTTTAAAGCATTATTAGCATTTTGTTAAGATTGGATATTAAGGAATTCAAATGACCAGGTCTGTTATTAGAATAGGGAAACAAATTCCACTTAACTATTTTGATCCCTTTCCTTCTCTTTTAATACGTAGAGTATATATAATACTTTGTGCACAGGCTAACTTGCCATATATGTGTTTTTGTGTGTGTTTCATATCATACCTAACACATATTTTAAGATAATAGATTTAAAAATGCAGTTTAGAAGTTTTAAATTTGTATGCTTTGGAGAGTCAATCAAAGCCCACGAATGGATAAAATAGGCTTTTAGCAATAAATCAGGAAGTGATGGAGACAGTGAAAACTGGCGATTGCAGGCCCCTTCTAAAGGTATTAAATTCAATTGCTTTAAAGCATCTTGTGTACTGTCATAATCAAGGAAAACACTCTGACTGAATTTGGTCTCTGGGACACCAGTTTGAGACTTTTTAAAAGCCCACCTTTTCTGTATATCCTCACCCAGGGATTTTCTACCATGGAGGAATCACTGTTGTGGCCCTTCCAATCTGACCCCTTTGCAATTAAGAGTTTATCAGAATTTGTCAGTGTGATTAATAGTAAGTTAGTAAATATTGTAGTCAGACTAATAGAGCTATGAACTACAAACAATCTTAACACAAATGCTTCAGAATACATGCAGTTATATCTCTGAATCATCATAGATCTTTGGATTGTTGGAAGCCTTTTCTCCTGAGCTCTAAGTCTAAAAGTTTCTATCTGCTCCCATCTACTACTCTCTGATCCTCACTGACACTCTAACACTGCTTTGTAACTGACACTCAGTTGCTCTCAAGTCAGCATTTCCCATCTAAAATCATGGAATATCGCCTCTTTCTAGTGACAACAAGAGTATCTCTGTAAGAAAGATGACTAAATAAGCCCTATAATTCAATTGCCATTTTTATAAATACACACATTATATATGTAATTCTATATATAACTAGCAAAAATTAAAGTTTTTTGGTCTGGCTTTGTACATTGAAAAATATCTAGTTCTCTTAAAAATTAAGCGCTACGTAGAAATTAGTGAAATAGACACATTTGTTTGGGCCCAAGGCAAGTACTACTCCAGTTTTCCTAACAGTTAGTAAAACATCTGTCTGATTTTAAAAGCTGAAAGGCATGCTAATTATTTTCTTTAATTTTTAATTATTATTTTTAGTTGCAACGATACCCTCACTAGTCTGAAGTGACTTATGAAACCTGTTTTATTTACAGTATAAATTTCTAATTGAACTAAATTATACACATTGGTTAGTACTCCATGGTATATAGAATTTGAAAACAAAATTGGGTATTTCACACAGAACAGTGAGAACACCAACTGGTGACACTATTTTAAACTCTCCTGACTGATATGTATGGCTTTACTTTTAAAACTAAACAGAACAAATGTCTCCATACTTAAAATTCATTACCTGAAAGAGATCACCATTTTGAGACTATAGATCATCTTAGGTAGTTTTATAATCACTGTGAAAAATGGCACTCTAACCATTTGACAGTTGATGTGGTTTGGATGTTTGACCCCTCCATATCTGCTGTTGAAATTTGATCCTCAGTGTTGAATGTGGGGCCTGGTGGGAGGTGTTTGGGTCATGGGGCATCTCTCTGTGAGTGGCTTGGTGTCCTCCCTGAAGTAACCAGTGAGTTCTCACTTCATTAGCTCACACAAGAGCTAGTTGTCTAAAGGAGGCTGGCACCACCTCCTCCTCCTCTCTTTGCTCCTTCGCTCACCATGTGACACACCTGCTTCTCCTTCACCTTCTGCCTTGCTTGGAAGCTCCCTGAAGCCCTCACCAGAAGCAGATGCTGGTGCCGCGCTTCTTGTACAGTCTGCAGAACGGTGAGCTGAATAAACCTTTCTCTTTTAGAAAACCTCTTTTCTTCATAAATTACCCAGCCTCAGGTATTTTCTTTATAACAGCAGGAAGTGAACTCACACAGCAGTTATTATGTAAAAGCCTCCAGTTTGGGGGTGCCAGGCTGATCATAGCCAGAGCCTCAGCCATAGGTGTTATCCTGAAGAAGGGTGGTAGAACAGCAGGTATAAAATCCCTCTACCATTCTTTAACAAAATCTTTAGTCTCTAGAGGGGCTCATAAGGAAGAGGTTTCACCTCTGGCAGTGTGGCCACAGGTGAAACCTCATGGCCAGCAGACATTCCAGGCACACACACAGCTTCAGCAGTGATGCGTCCTGCCAACTGCTGTCATCAGGCTAGCGCTGTTCAAAAATAAGTTATGTGCCAGTAAAACAGAATTCTGTGATAAAGCCGCTGACTAGACCACCTTGACCAACATTTCAGTTAGCTATTGCTGTATAACAAACCATCCAAAAATTTAGTATCTTAAAACAACAATAACCATTGATTTTGTTTACAAATCTATAATGTTGGCAGAACTTAACTGGAAAGCTTGTCTCTGCTCTGCATGGCTTCAGCTGGGGCTGCTAGACCGAAGCTGGAGGATCAAGGCACCTAAGATAGCTCGCTCACATGGCTGGCTAGTTGGTTCTGGCTGCTGGCTGGAAACTCAGCCAGGGTTGTCAACTGAGTGTCTTGATTCCTCTTTATGTGGGCTGTTTGGGTTTCCTCACAACATGGCAATAAGTGTCCAAAAGTGTTCTTGGGAGGAGACTACAACACTCTAATCTAGCCACAGAAGTCCAAGAACATCACTTCCATCACATTTTATTTGTCTAGCAAGTCCGTAAAGAGGAAGAGAACTAGACTTCATCTCACAATGTGAGGGAGGAGTAGCCAAGAAATAGTGGCTGTCTTTAATCTACAACAGCAAATAGGGTGAATTTTGGCATTGGTGCTCCTTGTCATTCACATGCCAGGAGTCCTGCACAATCCACTTGGAGCAGGCTTCCTGATTATAAATGCTAAATCCATATCTTCCAGTGCCTGCATCTTCTTCTTTGCCTCTTCCTGCTCAGAGTAAGCTGTTCTTGCTTGGACACGTCCAGAAAAGGACCTTAAAGTTCTAATAAATGGCTTGACACTTTATATCGTATTTCTCTCCTTAAAGACTGTTGTGATAGTCAAAAGTAACCAATTAACAATTTTCATAGCTATTTTAACATATCAAAAAATTATCAGAATAGAGTTTTTTCCACATAATTCTGATATGTAGAAATTTTGCATCCCTTTGTTTAAACCCCTAATCAACTGATTTCCAAGGCATTGTACAACACATTAAATTTTATCATATTGATTATGTATTCATTTTATTACACTATTGAGTCCCTTCTATATGTTGATATCATTCATTAATTGTCTTAGGTTTGTGAAAAATCATATTCAAGAAATTATATTTCCCTGCGTTTTTCTATTATAAACTCAAAGATGTATGCTAATGGAAAACATTTTGCTAGATGTTGTAAGTATATCATTCATAAAACTATATTATGAGAGTAAACAAAAAGTGTTCAATGTTCTGATTAAAGCCAATTATACTAAATCTATTAATGATATTGAATTGTACTTGTTCAAAATTAAAAACATTAGGAAAAAATATGTCACTCTTTATGTGATTCCTGCTTTGGGCTTTAGAAATTGATTGAGTTCTATGTCAGTCTCAGATGTTTTTATTTTTTTCCTTTTAACTTTTCTTTATTACCTTGTACTCTTTCTAGTATGCGAATTTACTGACCCTTCAGATGTCTTCTCATTAGATGTACTTGTATGGTTCATTAAAGTGTCCTTAGACAGACAGAGATCACAGAGAACACCAAGGTATGCAATGTCCAATCCCTCTCCGAAGCACAGGAGTCGTGCCCCAATGGCTTTAGGGGCATTCACTTGTCATGCAGTTGGCTTTTGGCCAACAGAGATGAACAAATTAGTAGAGTGTACCTGTGTTGGCTCTGTTCCTAACCTCGTTTATGTAATTGATGTCTGGTGGCTTCATTATGAATCATTAGCATTTCAACTTGATGTCTGAGCCTGGCAAAGTGCTGCTTGTTGTTAGGCATTAGCAATTTACCATAACATGTAAAGCAAGAGAACCTGGACATTCTAACTAGATCGATGGCAAAATCAAGGTGGTAACACTGAAAGCTTGAATTCAGTAACTCTGAGAGCTCCTCATGTTTGAAATGATTAATAACAAATTTGGATTTGTGTTAGACTATTTTTTGATAATACAAAAGATATTTTTGTCAATAACAATATACTCTGATAATGTGGTTCTTTTAAATATTTTTAAGTTTCTTCACATTCATTAATTTCATTTTCATTGCTTTAATGTCTAATTAATATACATATTTGTATATGCCTGTGACCAACAGTAATTTTGTTTTAAATACACCAGGTTTTAAAGCCAAAGAAATAACATATTTGGAGGTAGTTTTTATTTTAATGAGTGAAAGGATTTAGTGTGAATTCACTATTCTCACAATAACAGAAGAACCCTGAGTTCTTTTAGAGCCAAACTGAAGTATAACTATTTCCCTAATCTAGAGTTGTTCCCATAAAGTGTCTATTATATTACTATTAATAGTTATGATACAAAACAAAAGGGTGTTAAATAGGCATATGCCTTACCACTTAGTACTTCTGATTCAAGGTGGATGATACAGATGGGGGATACCATTGTAAGATTTACTACAATAGACACAGAATAAAATTAAATAAAAATTCCCTTAAGTAAAAGAAATATGCTGAGAAATTATATTTGCTGTAAAGGATGTATGTTTTTAGAAGCAAAAAAACAAACCCTGCTTTTAGGTTCTATTTGTTATTACCCTCACCTTGCCACTTAATTTCTTAGTCAAAGCTGTTCTATTAATGAAATGAAAAAAAAAATTGTGATTAGTGCCTTTTTTTCTCCCCTGAGAGTATTTTATCATTGTAATATTCTAACTCCAGTGCCCCACAGTGTCTCGTATATAGTAAATATTAAATACATGTTTGACTAGTAAATAAATGAATGAACACCACACTTACCTTTTTTATCTATTTCTATTTTTGTTTGATTACCAAAATGAGAATTTTTTAATTGTGGAACATTAGACAATACTGAAAAAAGAAATGAAGAAAATAGAAATCAGTAGTCATACTCATTGTTAAGATACTAGTATATGTACAGATATGTTTTCTATGAATCTATATATGTATTTTTTACGTTAACATGGTGGTACTCTAAATAACTGATAACTTGCTTTTGTTACTTAATCACAAGCATTCTCAAAATTCATTAAATATTCTACATCTCATTTTATTTTTGGTACCCAGTAACTACTATTTATTGAGTCCTAGGTGGGTACAAAAATGAACTCTTTATTAAGTTCTATAAATATTTTAGCTCATTTATTATCCGAGGCAGGCATCTCTCTGTCTTAGCAATATAGAAGTTGAGGCTCAGACTTACGGTAAAACAAGTACTAAAAGACCAAAAAAAAGATTAGAATGACAGCTGTCTGGCTCCAAAGTACATGCCTTTAACCGCCATATTGTATCATCACTCAATACTAATATAAATTTATTTATCTAGTATCCCATTGTTACTTTTAGTTTGTCCATTCTTTTACTATTACAAACTATGCTGAGGCTTGTCTGAGGACAGGAGAGGAGACAAGAGAAAAGGAATCGACTACAAAGGGAGAGAGGAAACTTTTAGAAATGATACATACACATTATCTTAATTGTGTTGATGGTTTCAGAAGTAGATATAATACAATATCAAAACTTACCAAATGGTAAACTTTGTGTGTAGTTTATGTATCAATTATACGTAAATAAAGCTGTAAAAAATGTTTTACAAGAAAACTACATTGAGATGATGTTATCATATGTAAATAATTGACCACATCCAAAATTATTTCCTTGGTGTAATTCCTGAAGACTTGTTTAAAGGTCAAAAAATACTCATATTTTTATGTACTTTTATATGTATGTATATATGCCCCTGAAAGGTTGTATGGATGCATACTTCTTTCATTAATGTATGAATGTATTTGTTTTAAAAGAATATAATTATAATCACATATTAGATATTTAGATTCTGCTAACTGTGTCTTTCATCTTCACATCACCAATTTAGATGAGCTATGAGAAACAAATACTGCAATAGGTTAGACAGCGTGGCTGTGGTATTATAGCTAGTAAATAGTAGATGAAGATTTGATTCTCAGGAAAACCAACTATAACAATGAAATGTCTATTCTGTTCTCCACTCTTATGGACACTAGATATTCACTAAATCTTTATATTTTCTAGACAACTGTTTGAAAAGCTTTAGCCTGAGAATGAAGGTAATTCCCAAAAGAACACATAATGGGGAGGTTTCTTCCATAAAAAGGCTAACCATATAAATTTTCATCCAATCTTGTACACTTACAAATGTAAAAAGGGGTTCTGTTAATAATTAGTCTGGGACAACGTGTGGAAACAGAACATCTGGGAAAACTGGGGAAAGAAAAGGGGGGAGAAGGACATGCATTTTAAAATAAATACTATTTACCAAGCACTAAGTACTCATGTGGGTTTTCTCACTTTACTCCTCACAACTGCCCTTGAGATATTTGTAGATCAGTTTTCCCAAAAGAATACAGATGCTCTGAGAAGTTAAGTGCTTAGGCAACTTCTCACAAAATTAGTGACTGATGAGCCAGGGATTTACAGCCAATTTTGTCCAATTCCAAAGCTCATAATCATTCCACTATTAGCTTTTTTTCTGATATGTAAATAAAACAAGGTTAATCTGTTCTCAAAAAGCAAATAATTGTCATACATTGTAAAGGAAGGGACTAGAAATCTAGATTGCTCAACATGTTTATGAAGATTTTGAACACCTCTCTTAAGTCTCTAAGTTAATTTTATATTTTAATTGGCATTTAAGGATTTATCCTTACATCTGTGTAATCATACAGGCATGGAATAATAGAATCAAACAATTTTTAAGTTGCAAAAACTCCTGAGCTACAAAACAGTATGTAATCTAGTGATCCTCAAGCAGAGCCCTGTGGACAAATGCTGACCATTATGACCATGACAAAGTGGCCTTTGACCAAAAAAACAAAAACAAAAAAAAGCTCCAAAGAGAATGCTCTTTCCGTCATTGCTCCCCTTACTTCGAAAAATATAAAGTTGGCAACACAGCCTTCTTCCCAGTTCTTTTCTTATTCTACTTTTTATTTGAAAGAAATTTACAAATTGTTGAATTCAAAAGTCTGGTATGCTACAATCAGAATCAACCTACTTTTCCCGTGGAAGAAAAAAGTGGGCCATCCACATTTTAGCTTTGTCAAAATACCCCAAATAAGAATAACAATTGTGTTATTGTTTGCATGTCTGTTATATGTAAGGCACTGGGGCTAGACGCTTTTCATACTTTGCTTATTTATGCTTTACAACATTTTCGTAAGCTAGGCATGTTTCATTCATTGCATTTGAGAAAACTGAAGTTTAGAGAAGTTTACGTAGCTTGCCTCAGAGAGCATAGGTTGTAAGTGGCTGAGCCCACAGTTCAAATTCAGAACTTCAGAGGCATGCTTTTATCCCCCCTATTGTTCATAGAAGCTATGTTATCTCTTCATCCATTGATCTTTCCATTTTCCACACTTTCTTCATTTCATTTACATTTCCTTGTACACACTTTAGGTTTAGGCAACATTTATACCCGTGATATAACTGTCTTTTAATTTGGCATTTCACAATCCTCAACAGAATCATTAGTATATCCAGAAAATGTAAATATATGTATATATAGTCCTTTTGTGTGCCAGGCAAATTTTGATTACAGCAAATACTACTAAAATATTATTTTCAGAAAACTGTATAAATCATAGAGGATGGATTATTCAAGCTTCATATGTCACACAAAGTTCTGATAAAAGTGGTAAGACTGTCTCTCGGAGTTTGTTGTAATATTATTTAATTTGTTGGCCTACTTTAAGTTTCAATAAAATAAAATTTCATTAACTTTTCCTGAAGTATTCAAAATAATAACGTGAGACTTGAGTAAATTACCATTTTCTAGGTATTCATTGCTTATATTCCTTAAATGAATCATGAAAACACCTTAATATTTATTGGATGTTCACAGTATGCAAAATGGTCAACTAGAATCTAAGGACCCAAAATCTGTGATAAGGTTTGTGCTTTGAGGAAGCTTATAATTAAATAGGAAGAAAAAAGACATACATGGAGCTTCTATCCAGTGGAATTGCAGAATTAAGGAATTACAGTGGCCTTCTCTTTTGGGACTCATTATTTCCTACTTTGACTTATAATCATTTGTGCACTATTGTTTATCCGCCCCCTACCATACTGTAACTTCTTGGTTGAAGGGATCTTGACTTATCCTTATTTGTAATTCCCTCTAGCACCTGAGGCAATACAGCGCACAGTGAGTGGCCCATAAATAGCTTTTGAATGAATAATATATAAAACGCTAACAATACAAGACTCTATATCTGATCTGCCAAATGCATGGAACTGGCAGCAAGTGCTGTAGAAGTTTATTGGGATTGGTAGCTCAGGAGAGTTTCCGCAAAGGAGGCAGTACTTCAGAGAAAATGTGGAAAAGGAACTGTAGGGAAATGGGGGGGAGGGCATTCCAGGCAGATGGAGGAGCATGCAAGGTATTTATAAGGTAGAAACACAAAAAAGTTATATTTTATGCTTCAGTGGGCACTTCAGACTTCCTGTTATGATATGATTTTTGTAAAAATATAGATAGATAGATGTTGAAACTGGAGTATAGGTCTTAAATAGCCAAATAAGGAGCCAGCCCATAATGTCATTTTATACATTATCATTAATAAACATCAAAGCAATCCTTATCTTATGACAGAGGATATTTCATTGATTATTTGTAAAAATCTATGTTCACCCGCAAATAAAATATATCTCTTCCTCTTCTTTCCCTCCTTCCTCCCAGAGAGTAAAATGCTGTGGTTTAGAGCCTGAACTCAGAAATAGACCTCCTGTGGTCAGATTGTCATTCAGCCGCTTACTGTGGAAACTTAGTTCAATGAATGCAGCAGGTAGAATATAGGCTCTGCTTGTGTCCCAGAGACACAAAATAACAGTATCTTATTAGTGTAGAAGTTCCTTGTCATAAAAGTCCTGCTGGTGTTGTAGTGGTTGTCTTAGTTATATTGCTGTATGATGAACTGTCTCAAAACTTTGGAGCTTAAAAAGAGCTGTTGGTTCTGAGGATCATGATTTGGGTAGACCTCAGTGAGGGAGACTCATCTCTGCTTCACATCATATGAACTGGGCAGACTTGAGTGGGTCTTAGAGATCCAGGGAATATTAAGTCTCATGTCTAGTGCCTTGGTGCTGGCTACAGCTGTGGCCACTTAGTTCTCTTACACATGATATCTCTCTCTCTCTCTCTCTCTCTCTCGTTTCTCATTTGGTAGTCTAGCATTAGCCTCGTGACCTGGGTACTGGCTTCCAAGATAGTGAAAACAGGCTGCAAGGTCTAGGCCTGAAAGTCTTAAATGTCATTTCTGCTAAATCTTATCAACTAAAACAAGACATAGGGTCTGACCAGATTTAAAGGCAGGGACTTGCAGAATGGGAAGAATTATTGGGGCCATCTTTGGAGATAAAAGTAGATATGTTCTAAGAGGTCTTCAGTTGGCCTGGATTGCTTTCTCATGTTGCTCTGCCATGTCTAGGGTGTTGCCCTCCTCTGTGTGGTCCAGGATGACTCACCACCATATTCCAGCCAATAGGAAAGGAGAAAAATGAAAGGGGTAGGTACCTTCTTCCTTTTAATAGCATAACCAAAATTCAGATCTTAGTTACAAGGCCTACATAGTTAGAAGCTCAAGAAAATCAAGTCTTAATTCTAGATGGCCATAAAACCACCTGAAAATTGAGAGTTCTGTTCCCATGAGAGAAAATTGGAGAGTAGATTTTGGGAAGCAATTTCTAATCTCTGTGACAGTTATTTAACCTCTTTTGTTCTCATTTTCCTTCTGAAACAGGGATGATGATTGCACCTACCTCCTAGGGTTGTTGTGAGGACTAAATGAGCAGTATGTGAGAGAACTTAGCACAGTCTCTGGGGAGTAAATGTTAGCTATCATCATTCTTTCCGTACAAAGTCGTAGAATTCCTGCCGTCTACCAGGCACTGTTCTGGACTCTAAATATTTAAAGATGTGTTAGATATTTTTTCACACCTGGAAAACTAAAACTCTCCTGAGGAAGATATACTTATAAACAAATAGCAGCATGAGGTGAGAGGTCGGATAGAAGCTTGAATAAAGGATTGTGAAGATGGACGGAATAGGAGTAGGAAAGCCAGAGATTCCATGAGGGGCTAACACTCAAGGTCAGCCGTAAAAACGGAGCCAGAGATAACTCATTGCAGAGGCAAGAAAGAGTGTGCCTAGTTAGAAAACGATTAAGAGGCTGATTACCACTGAATCATCAAAACTGGATAGATTGTGAAAAATTAGCTTGAAGTGGTAAAGTGGGATCCAATTGTAGGGTCAAATTTTATCTTATAATCATAAGTTTGGCTATAACGTAACATAAAGTCTCAGTTTCCACTGACTTTTAGGATAATGATAGCATAGGATCATTGTGAGGATCAAGTGATAAAGTACAGAGGACAGGTTCCAGACACATATTAAGCCCTCAATAATCTTAGCTGTTGGTAATATAATGATAATAATAGTTATTATTATTTGGTTCCTCTTCCTCCAATAATAATGAGGAGGAGGAAGGAAACTAGAGATAGTTCTATGGTGAATTTGTTTAAAAGAGTGATGGATGGTGATACTACTACAGGATTTCTAGCCATTGAGATATAGAATTCAAGGTAGATTGAAAAACACATACAGTATGAAAAATACTCAGTTTGAGATATCTTCAAAATATCTATTGAACACTGGGTATTTTTTTTTTTTTTTTTTTTTTTTTTGAGACAGAGTCTCACTCTGTTGCCCAGGCTAGAGTGAGTGCTGTGGCGTCAGCCTAGCTCACAGCAACCTCAAACTCCTGAGCTCAAGCGATCCTCCTGTCTCAGCCTCCCGAGTAGCTGGGACTACAGGCATGTGCCACTATGCCTGGCTAATTTTTTCTATATATATTTTTAGCTGTCCATATAATTTCTTTCTATTTTTAGTAGAGATGGGGTCTCGCTCTTGCTCAGGCTGGTCTCGAACTCCTGAGCTCAAACGATCCGCCCACCTTGGCCTCCCAGAGTGCTAGGATTACAGGCGTGAGCCACCGCGCCCGGCCGAACACTGGGTATTAAGGAGGCAGTTGAAAATATTTGTCTGGGGTAAAGAGGAAAACTCAAAGTTGGAAATAAAGAATTAGCATACATAAGCAACTCCCACTTAGAAGAGAAGTAAAATCATTCTGGGGAGTAAATAGAAAAGAGGTCCAAGAAAATGTGCTTTCAAAGGCCCATTCTTCCCATTGTACATTGGGGGTCTAGGACCTTGCTGCTAGCATGAGAGGAACTAGTTAGCATTACTGCTGTTGGAAATACGCAGTCATATTTCCTGACAGATATACCAAGGACCTATCTCCATTATACATTTAGAATGAGGGTGTGTCTTTTCTCTCTGACTGGACAGTGAGCTGGGGACTCTGGCAGTTTCAGGCTTCTGGTGAGGATGAGAGAGGCAGGGGATCTTGGCTATTGTAATGGTCTCCTAGAAGCTTTCTTCACATCTTTTCTTGCACCCTTTTGAAACATTCTCCTCACTGCAGCCTTACTGATTATCCCAAGAAAAAAAGTTAAATTCTGGCTTAAAATTTTTAATGGGTTCCCATTGTTTTGGAAGAAAGCCCCTGGAAGAAATGACCTCACTGTCATTTACTCAGTTTCTTCTACATATCAACCACAGGAACTTCCCTAAATCAAGATGGTGCCATGCTCCTTTTGCCCAAGTTCTTGTCTTGCCTGGCATGCTCACTCCCCTCTCTTCCTCTACCTGGGTAGTAGTCTCTATAACTCACCTTTCTCAGTTCAGCTTAAAGCTTCCTTCATAAAGGAAGCCTTTCCTGACCTCCCAAACTTGGTCAGGCTCTCTTGACAGATGCTTCCATAGAATCTTTGTAGCATTCATCCTAATTGTGAATAACATTTTAATTGTGCAATAATTGTTTGATGACTCTTTTCTTCACTACAACTAAAATTTAAGTTTTTCCATGGTAGAGAAGTGTGCCTTATCCACTAATGGTGCTTAAATCACTTCTGTCTCCACCTCCAACATGGAACAGATTTGAGAAGTAGACATAAGAGTTAGACAGAATATCAATATTAACAGCTTTACTATTGCTAAATGTTGATTAAAAAATTCAGCCTAATCCGTAGACCCAATTAGGCTTCCTACTAATCCACTCAGAATTGAACTTATTTGATCAAATATTAGAAGAAAAAAGGGACAACCACAGGCTTCTGCTGTTTGGTACCTACAAGAGTGCCTTGTTTAGAGTAGGATGCTTACAAGGCATTGCTTGCTGCCTTTTGATTTTTTTTTTTTTTTTAACTAATGTCTTATTATTTTTGGTAAGTGTTTCTAACATCTCTTATCAAGTGCAAAATACTTACATCTTATGACTTCTCCTTCATGCTACTTTCCCTGAACATAGCACACGGTTTAATATACAATCCTTTAAGGTTTCTTAAAGGATTTACTGCAAACAGCAAAGGGGGAAAATACACGAGGTAAAATGACTCTCCTCTATGTCTTCATTTTCTGTTTTTTAAAGCTTTGTAAGCTTTCTTTTATTACTTTATCTGAAGAGCAAAAGCACAAAAACATACTCATCTTGGATTTGTTTATCAAAAGGAGACCATTCTAGAACTGAGAGGAAAAACAGATTCAGGCTACCCTGGGTCATATGGGTCCTATAAACTACTTCAGAGATGAAGCTTCCCCTGGGGCCCAACAGTGTTGTGAAAGGAGCCAGGGAGCACGAACATGGGAGAGCAAGGGCAGAAACAACTGTTCACGTTCTTCTTTCTTATCTTTCACTATTGCTGGTTTCACCTTTGAGGATGCCATGTTGTGCTAGACTTATGGTTAATACATAGGGGAAATATTGGAAAAGAAGGCTAATCCCAGGCAGCAGCCAGTATATAGAGTCAAGAGGAAAAAGGCGGAGAGGATAATTTCTAAAACTATTTAGGGATCAGGGGTCTCAGGCTATTTCTGAGTAGGCATCTGTATATCTTCTCATGGTAATTTTTAATGACATTTAAAATTCTTAGATTTTTTCATACAACAGAAATATGTACTTACTGTTGAAAAATTTGAGAAATACAGAAAGGTATACTAATGAAAATAATTATTGCACATAATATCCCTCATGTTCTTCCAAATGCACTTTTTGATTTTATGATTGGAGTTGATTATGGACAACTTAACCTCATCAGGATAATTATTTAGAAAAGCAATTTCCCCAATCTTTTATAACACATTGCTGAATTTAACTCCAAAAGTTAAATGCTATATAAACAACACAGATAAGAAAACATAAATGCAGGTATGTTAAAACCTCAGTTATTCAGTTACACTCTAGTACTGGAGGTTCTTTCCAAGTTCTGTTCATCCCTTCATTCAATCTCTTGCTTATTTATTTTTTAAAATCAATGTTCACGTGGACTTTGAAAACACCTGTATTTTGGGCAAGGGTTATTTCATGCAAAAGATATGTAAGTCTTCAAAATTTTCATTACAGAATTAACATTTGGTTAAAAATTATTCGCTTCTCTTGAGAAAATTATATTCAATTTCCAGCCTGACGTGCCACAGAGTATAATGCTGATGGCACTTTACTGTAAGCAGGGACTGTAATATGTGAGTCAATTGTGAGTTATTAAGAATTTCCTTCTTCTCCCAGTGGAATACAAGTGACTGCTCTTGGGGCATAGTTAGAAATCAGATTTAATATTTTATTTACTTTTTTTAAGTAGGACTGAGGAGATTTGGGCAAATAAAAGTGTATATGTTTCACCACATGTTGAACAGCCAGGATTTTGGCTAAGATAGAAGTATGTAAGAAAAGTTAGCAAATTCAATAGACACACAAAACACTTTTAACGAGAAGAACAGAAAAAGAGTGTAAACTTTGTAGAATTTATGAAAAGAGTCACAGTAACAAAAAGTTCTTATAAGTTATTATAAAATATATCATTTTTTAATGAAATCCTGACATGGTTTCTTAGGTGAGAGACAAGGTAAACTAATTGGTTTAAAATTCATTTGTTGTCATATTGCTATTGAAAAAATAGACACACACGGGAAGGGGATTAGAACACTATCAGAACAATAAAAGATTTTGAAATTCATGAAGATCTGTTGCAACAGAATCACTTCCTCTCAACATTCTATTTATTTCAACCATATTTTAAATTTCATCCTAAGGTTTCAATCATGGAGTTCCCAATATTATAATACATAATATAATAGAGCATAATATAATGCTCATATTTTAATACATAATTAACAAGGAAAGGTACAAGATTAATGCCATTGATATACAAAGTGAGTTATAACAAGGCTTGACAAAAGGTTTAAGTTTGGCCAACTGGTTAGTCAAAGCTCTTTAGTCATATTTATTTCACTTTAACTTTCTTGAAAAGTTTCCCTGAGGTATTAAGGCAGGTGTCCTCACACTCTCACCAAATTTTGCAGGTGGGCCTGCATCTTCCAATGCTGAATTATAAAATGAGCCTCACTGTGAGGCTACTTGTGACCACGTATTTCAATCCTTTTATATTTCTGATGAAATTGTTTAAAATGACAGTCTGTCCCATCTGAAAATTCACTAAGTTAACAAGGAACTTGTCTGTCTTATTTTTTTTTTTTTTTAACTATGAGAGTTTTGCATTTTAAAATCATACACCTTCTTAGGAAGTAGGGTTATTGAACTGTCAAGCATCTGGAGCTTAAAATTGAATGATTCTGTTATCTCCTTGCCACTACTTTGGAGTTTTCCCATTACATCTTTCTTGCTGTTTTAAAAGTTTTGGAATTCCTTAAGAAGAGGTTCTAATAGTCACATTCTAGAATTTATAATATTGTGTACTTTATTAATTTGTAAAAAAAAAAAAAGCACATTCTGTTAGAAAGAAAGGAAATTATCATGATATTTCTTGAATTTCATCCATGGGCAATCACTTGTTATTTTTTTCCTTTCCAAACTTCTTAACAAGCTAATATTTAGATTTAGAGAACTTACAATGTAGAGAAAAAGAAATAAAAATACATATACTGGAAATGTTATAAGTACTAGATTTTTCAAAGAAAAATAAATGGAAATTGTCAGTGATTATGTTAAGTTTATTTGCTTTTAATCATTTACACCAAATTCCACCGCACGACTTTTTAGAAAACACTAAAATAGAAGTGTAAAATAAAATTACATACAATGATATTATAAATGATATTAGAGGGTGAAAATCACCACAAAATAAGAATAGGGTGCTACAAAGTAATTATTAATTGGGGGCTGCAAATTTGGCTTAAGCCAAATATACTATACTATAATTAGCTGTGACCAACTTTTCCTCAGTGAAATAGTAGACACTTTCCTCCATATCATAGATACAGTGAATATTATACCACTTACCTAAAGCTGTTTGTTTTAGTGCATCCTGATGGAATAAGGATATCATTCCTGCAAAACTAATTTTATAGCAGACAAAGACGGCCGGATCCATTTACACAGTTTTTTAATGACACCTAAAAAACAACCTAAGAATTTCTGGAGGAATGAATGGATTGCTTGTCTCAGTAAGGTTCCAGATGAGAATTGTAACCCAGACATATGAAGGTTACTGGGGCCTAAAGAACTGTTATTACAGATTATGGACAGAATATTGATCCTGTGCCTTAGAAATAAATTAGGCAGATTTTAAGGTTGACAGCCTTTTGTGAAAATGAAAGTGCTAAGTATGTTTTTTCTTCTCCAAAAAGAATAACTATATGCAAAGATAGGATTTTTCACAGGAAACTATTTTCTGAAGAAAGAGCATGTGAACAAATTACTGATCAATCCCCAATTGTGTCCAAACATCATATGGCAGGATAAAGATGATTTTAGCTTGAAGAAATTTCAAAGTGGACCATAGAATATTAAATGAGATTTAGATCATGAATAATATATTCATTTAAGGCACAAAAAATGTGTAAGAAGTTCAAAGAAGAATGAGTGACAATTAAATGTTTTTTTGGCATAAATATTACAAAACAACATAATTACAAGGTACACATGAAAAGTTCAAGAATTTAAAAGTAGAATAAAGCATGCAGTATAGTTAGCTTAAACAGTATAGTACGTACCAATTGAAAGCTAGAGGCAGAGAATAATGAGTCATTATTATATGGAAATGAAATATAACAAAATTTATAAAAATTAGCACTTGTTGAATGTGACTATCAAACACAACCTGCTGGGTAGGTTACTTATCCTATAGAGAGGTGGTGCTCAGGACCAGAACCTGAATTTACTTATGAGAAATTACATTAAGATTTGAATTGATAGTATTAAGTTAGATCATCATAAAGCTGGGCCACAGCATTTGTTACGTGATAAATTGCAAACTGGGGACTTGCAGGCCAAATCCTCATACATGTTTTGTTTGGCCCCAGACTTTTTAAAGTGGGTTTCAATATTAAAAAATCTGGCTTCTCTGGAAAACATATGAAGCTCTGGCAACACCAGCCCTAGGTTTTCACGTGGCACCATGTCCCTTTAGACTACGTATGCATCTGCAGGTTTGCCACATTTCCTGCGGTGGTGCTTCACTGAATTAAACAAACTGCTTGGCCTGTGTGAGTTAAGACTCTTGATTCAAAGATTTTTGTAAATGTTTTATTCAAGATATGCTTATACAGATGCAAGGGAAGGATTCAAATGAAAAGAGTTTTGTGATTGGATGTTTTTTTAGTGATACTTTGATGAATATTTGGTCTTTCACAATTTAGGTAAGTTCCACAAGAGCATGGAGAACATCTTATTGTCACTATGGTGTCTGCACAACCTGCCACAGTGCCTGTCTTGTTCCAAGGGCTTAATAAATGTTTCCGTGACTGAAGATAGTAGTGGAACTCTCCACAAATACTAATTTAACATATTCCTACTTAAAATGTACTTCATTTTAGAAGTTAAGACACAGACCATAAAAAGTAGGCCTTTCTATCCATGACTAATCAGATATTTTAAGAATTATCAAGTGATACTGATCAAAGCCAAGAAAATATTTGATACTCAAATGTCCACATGAACATGATAGTTTGCTGTATATGAGATCAAAATAAGATCATCATTATTAATTCTAGTTTGTGTTAAACTGCGTACTATGAAAAGCATACTAGTAATAGATCTTTAGAATAAAGGTCTCTGACAGAACCTGTGGTAATTTTAAAGTAAAATACTTTAATTGCATTAATTAATAATATATTATTTATATCTTATTTATGTCAAGAAAAAACATGTTGTCAAGGTCTTTAATACAATGTCTGACACAGAGTGAGAATTTCACAATTTGTTCAGTGTGCCTGAATCTCACAAAACCCAAGTAGTGGATGCTCACATAGTGAGATTCTGCCAGATGCAAGCTGAAACAGAGCGTTTTCAGTAGATAATGGAGAAGAGGATTTAAGCCAAAACAGAAGATCAAAATTAGTGTCTGGATCCACTTGGGAAACCAAAGTACAGTAAGCTAGAATGAGAGCTTGGAGGAGTGCCGGACAGAAGGGTCCAGAAGCCATAGTTAACTTGTGGGACCAGAAACCTAAGAACTAGGGTGATGCAAATACAACTGAGAGTGAATGAGGAAGGGTTTAATGTATTGCCAAGAACAATCTTTCATTTCTGACTTGCTTTTAGGGAGTGAATGGGTCATGGTCCATAGATGGGACAGCTAGGTTTAAATGTCCAGCTGCAGAGTGACCTTTTGCAATCAACAATGAGTTCCTCTGTGAAGCAGAATCCTTGAGTGCTTCTCTGATCAACTGGGATGGTAACTAAAAGGATCTGAATTGCCTCTTGATAGTGAAGATTTTCTGATAGAATGTAAATAGTCAAATTCCTTCCCACGGCTCTGATATCTTTGGGCTTCTATTATCCTCTGACTGCATACAGTGACCCCCCCCCCACACACACACACACAGCTTCAGACTCTCTTCTTATAATAGACCCAAGCCCCATGTCCTCATATCACCAACCCAGAGGAGAAGATAGAATTTGTATCCTGGTATTCCTGGGTCAAGTCACTCTGGATTAACTTAGTCAAGTGCCTACCTTTGAATCAGTGCCATGTGAATGGAATATGCTGACCAGCTAAGGCCTAGTTCCATGCCCATTTCTGAACTAATTATAGTAGCCTGGACGGTGAGATAAGCTGACAGACTTAAGAGAATCAGTGCGTACCTGTGGAGCTTGGTATGGAGTCAAGCCAATTCAAACCAGATAGCTGGGAAGTTAGGGTCTCAGGAAGAAAGAAATACGGAATATAACCAAAATGTTTATGCTCCCATAATATCCTGAAATAAAAATGAAAAAAAGAAAGAAATGCAGAATGGATTCTGGCAAGGAAACCAGTAAGTGTTCAGTATATAAAGAGCTTAGTTAGTCGTCATAATTAGACTATAAGCAAAATATACACAGAATATCAAGTGACATGCAATTCAATACTTCCGGTGAAGTTGTTGCTGATATAATTTCTCATCTCTCTAAGCCAAAAGCAGTTAGAATATTTTTAGCTCTGTGTCTTTAAGAAACTTCAAACAATAACAACAACTCTTTCTCTCCCCTTCCTCCTTTCATTCCCTTTCTTCCTTTTTCTCCCTTCCCTTCTTCAACAGTTTAGTCCTAAAGCCAATAGGTGGGGTAAAAATGGTAGCTGTCTGTACCCATAGTGGGATGGAGCCATAGTGACCCAGAGCAGGATGTCATAGCCCAAAAAGCTGAGGAAGGTATTTGCAAAGGAGAGATGTCCTGCACAGAGGGTCAGAGCCTGACCGCAGAGACGAGAGCATTCACATGGAAGAGCAGCCTAGCATGGAGAATTAGATCCTGAGGGACTAAGTAAAGTGTCCTTATGGGGTGGGAAGCCTGGTGTGGGGGGTCAAAGCCACAGAGGAAAGGTAAGGAGATTACCTACAGAAGGGCTCCAGGATGTCAGAGCCTCAACAGCATGAAGGGGACAACCATGTGAAAGAACAGCCTGACATGAGTTATTGGAGCTTACGCTGGGCCTAGGGCATCCAAGTAGGAGAAAAATGGAGGTGAAGATGAGAAATGGGTGTGTGTGTGTGTGTGAGAGAGAGAGAGAGAGAGAGAGAGATGTACTCCCTACCTCTGTCTACCAAAAAGTCCTAGAAATCACAATACCCCAAAAGCAATTAGCACACCTAGGACCCAGATCTTCCTTTCTAAATACCATTTTCCTCTAAAAGGAAACTAGGCTTGATTGCATAACTGGAACAAGGACGGTATAAAATAAACCTGGAGCATCTTGTGCCAGAAATTAAGGAAGCACTTAACAAATGATGGGAAAATGCTAAAAGGACACTGAAACCAACCTGAATAGGCTCCCACTGATCAAATTAAAGACAACTGAAGCATCAAAGTAAATAACAAGTAATTATAAGGTAAATTAATTATAAAGTAAATAAATATAAACCACTGACTAAAAAAGGAAATATGAATACACACAGAGACACAGGAACACACCTACATACAGACATATAAATTGAAAATCTGATAAAGAATGGGATATTTATATAGTTTCAAAATAACTCCCAATGAAATGTTTATTAATTACAAAAAAGAAAAGAGTAACTCTACAATGGAGAAGTCTGGAAGATACCACTTAAGTGATCAAAGTGAACATCCTAAGTAAAGAGATACACCAAAATCATGTACCACTGGATAGATTGTTAGAAAAACAAAGCATCACTTTTGTACTATGCTTGGCAAAGATGCATAACCTGAAACGAATCTTGAGGAAACAGACAAATCAAAATTAAGGGACATTTATAAAATAACTGGCCTGAATCTTCTAATGAGTCAAAGTGATAAAAATCAAAGACAGACTGAAGAACTGTTCAAGACTGGAGCTGACTAAAGAAACATAAAAACTAAATGCACATTGTGATTTTGAACTGGATCCTCTTGCTAGACAGGACATTACTAGGACAAGTGCCTACACTTGAAAAGAGGCTGAGTATTAGGTGGTGCTAATCACATATCATTGTCAATTTCAGGATTTTGATGGTGCTGTGGTAATGCAGAAAAATTTCTTATGTATAACAAATACACAATGAAATATTTGGAGGTGATGGGACATTAGGTTGGTAACTTACTGTCTAACAGTTCAGGGGGAAAAAAAGCATCTGTGCTATACTTATAACTTTTCTGTAAGTTTGTGACTATGACCATATTTTCCCAGGTTCTCTGTTAGAACTGAAAATGATGGTAGGAAAAATAGTCATTCATTCAACGTGTTTTGTTGAGTATTTATAATTTATTAGAAATGGACAGACATCTACAAATAAAATACACTAACCGTTGCTTGAGTGGGTCAGCCCAAAAGGTATAGCAGTACAGGAGGAGGAAGAAGTTATTCCTGATGGGTACCATTAAAAAGATGCTACGGAGGCACACCGAGAAAGATTGTATTAAGTGCGAACGGGAGTAACAGCATTCCAGAAGAGGAAAAAGATAGGAGCAAAAGCTCAGAGGTTTGGGTAGTATTGAAAAGTACAGTTTGGGTTAAGTATGAAGTTTATTTAGGAAGAGGAGGAAAGTAACTTTTAAAAGGAAACATATGGAGCTTTCAATGCCAGATTCTGAGGTCTGAATTTCACTTTTTAGATAAAGGGAAAAAATGAATTTTTGTGGATAAGAGAACCTCATACCAGAATATTTTTATATGAATTTAAGAAGTTGATGAGATTAGTGAAAGACGTTATTTCTACCGTTATTAAATATGACAAAGAAACACAGTGTAGATTTGGAGAGCAGGATTAAAATTTTCCTTGAAGATCATGCAGTATTTGCCTTTCTGTGTCTGGTTTTTTCACTTAACATAATGTTTTCTAGGCTCACCCATGTTGTTGCAAATAACAGGATTTCATTCTTTTTTATGATTGAATATTATTCCATCATATATATATTTTATACACACATACATATATATATATGTATACATAGACACACACACACATAACATTTTCTTTATCCATTTATCCACCAATGGACACTTAGGTTGATTCCATATCTTGGCTGTTGTGAATAGTGCCACAGTAAAAATGGGAGTGCATATCTCTCTTTGATATAACTGACTTCATTTCCTTTGGATATATACTCAGTAATGGGATTGCTGGATAATGTGGTGGTTCTACTTTTAATTTTTTGAGGAAGCTTCATACTGTTTTCCATAATGGCATTGATGATGTACATTCATATGTGGAATCTTAAAAAGTTGATCTCCTAGAAGTAGAAAGTAGAATGATGGTTACCAGGGGCTGGGGATTTGGGGGTATTTGGAAGATATTGGTCAAGGGATATAAAATTTCAATTAGCCAATAGAAATAAGTTCAAGAGATCTATTGTACAACATGGTGACTCTAACATATTGTATTCTTGAAAAATGCTAAGAGAGTGGACGTAAAGTGTTTTTACCACAAAAATGATTCTAATGTGAGGCAATACATGTTAATTAGCTAGATTTATTCATTCCACAATGTATATATACTTCAAAACATCATCATGTACACAGTAAATATATATAATTTTATCTGTCAATGTAATAAAAACATTTCCTTAAAGAAAATATATTATTGATAACTTGAAAATAACTATGAACTCCTTCATCATGACTAAATAAAAAATACATACTAAAATACCAAGTGCTAAAATTATAGTTTTTCTATATACTGGTGAGAAGATAAAATGGATTAACAACAGCAATGAAAAACGTAAGATAATTAGGGATAGTCAAAAAATTTTCAATGGAAGCTTATTAAAAATATTTTAAAGCTTATCTGAGATTTTTATATATGAAAAAATAGCAGTAAATGGGAAAATATTTATTTATTTATACAATCAACATTTATTGAACATATATCCCATACTGATCACTATTCTAGGCGTGGGAAATAGAGCCCCGAACAAGTCAGATATGTTTCCTGCCTTCATGGAACATGAGAGAAAGCAACAAATAATAAACATAGAAAAATCAGGCAATAATATTTCCTATTTCCATATGATGGAAAGAAAACAGGATAATATGAACAGGAATAACAATGGAGCTACTTTATATTGGGTTTTACAGGAAGGCGGTACTGAGGAAGTAAAATTTAAACTGTGATTAGGAATGTAAGAACTATCTTATGAGGAGCATTTGAAGCAGAGAGAAGAGCTGTTAAAATGTTCTAAAATGGCAGTGAGGAACAATAAGAAGGCTAATATGGCCAAAACCGGAAGCAAGATTAACAAAGGGAAGAATGATAATAAGATGAGGCTGGAGGGTTATGTATGGACCAGATCACATGGGTTCTTGGTACAGTAGACACACGGCCATTAGAGGGTCTTCTGCAAGAGAGTGACTCAATTTTATTTTCATTTTGAAAATAGCAGAAGTATAGCAGTTCTAACAATTAGGAGGTAATTCAGTAGGCCAGACCAGAGATGACAGTGGTTTAAACAAGGGTGGTGGGAGCGGAGAACCAGTTGATCAGATTAGAAGATTTGGAATTCGAATTGAAATAATATCCTAGCAGTTTATATGTA
Organism: Eulemur rufifrons; assembly: GCF_041146395.1. NCBI lineage: Eukaryota > Metazoa > Chordata > Mammalia > Primates > Lemuridae > Eulemur > Eulemur rufifrons. The sequence goes on from NC_091011.1 coordinate 68,644,134, forward strand.
AGTAAGAGAGAAAAGAGAAATCTAAGATGAAGCTTAGTTTTTCTTTTCCTTTTTTCCCTTAAGAAATTAGGTGGAAAGTGACTGCATTAACCAGAAGAGAAGACAGGGAGAGGAGGAGTTATAATAGATATAGACCTTTTATTTAAAAATCATCATATAATAAAAAAGCAATCTAAACTACGAGCAAAGGCATAGATTTTTCTAGTAAAGCCTCAAGTAAATTGGCTATTTGCAATGCAAAAAAGTTACATTTTTTTGAAAATGTCATTTGTAAATATTTTTTTTTTTTTGAGACTGGCTTTCATTCTATTGCCCTGGCTAGAGTGCAGTGGTGCCGTCATAGCTCACTGTGCCTTCAAACTCCTGGGCTCAAGGGATCCTCCTGCCTCAGCCTCCTGAGTAGCTGGGACTACAGGCACTTGCCACCACACCCGGCTAACTTTTCTATATTTTTGTATAGATGGGGTCTGGTTATGTTGCTCAGACTGGTCTCAAATTCCTGACCAAGTGATCCTCCCACCTTGGCCTCCCAAAGTGCTAGTATTACAGGCATGAGCCACCACACCCAGCCTGTAAAATTCTTAATATATTTGAATAAATGTAAAATTGTAGCCCTCTAAAATCTAACCAAAAATTTTGCAAATATTAATTTAATCTTGGATTAGAAAAGTGCTTCTTAGACAAGATATGAAAGGAATCACAAAGAGAAAAGGGGTCAGATTATATAACAATTAAACAAACTGGGAAGATATTTTCAAAAAATGTATCAAAGCTCATATATCCTTAATATTTTATGAAGTGCACTTTAGAATCAATGAAAATACACCAAAATATAAAAATGAGCAAAAAGCTGTGAACAGGCAATTTGCAAATTACAAGTGGCCAATGAAAATGAAGAAACAGTTTAAATTCACTAGTAATTTTTTAAAGTAAATTATACACAACAGTGGTATACCATTGCTTTATTAGCAAATTTTTAAAAAGATTTTAGTTTGGGTAAAGTGAGATGAGCACTTTTATGCATAGTGTAAATTACTATAATATTTCTGGGATAAAAACCCAGAAACACAAAAATGTTTCTCAGGTTTATATATCCAGGAGTACAGCAGGACTCTGGATGAAGTCATGTTAAGCTCTCTCACCAACAAACTTCCTCACCAAGGTTTTCTATTTACCTTTGAAATGGAGATGAACCCAGCAGCTATCTGAAAAGGCTGTTGTGAGTTAATTTAAAGCACTCAATGAACAATGCTTGAAAGGTAGTGAGCACTAAGTATTTATTTGTAGTAGCTGTTATCTAACATTTTAACTTTCCGCAATAGCTTGTAAAGTGGTATCTTTATTATTTCACTTTGTATTTTTTTGATTACCAATAACATTGATTATCTACTCATAAAAGGTTAATTGCTCAGCTTTCCCTCATAAAATTGAATATTCATGTCCTTTGACATTTTTTCTATTAGGTTTTTCTCATTTTTCTGACTGACTTGCAGCAATCCCTGGGTATATCCTAGGTATTAAATCTTTGTTGGTTTTAGATTTTTGCCAATATCTTTTCCTATTTTTTTCATCCACCTGTTAACTTTTTCTGTGGAATACTTTTAAAAATAATTATGGAATGCTTAGTATGTGCTTAGCACTGTTTTAAGAGCTTAGGATACATTCATAAACAAAAGAAGACAAAAATTCTTAACTTGTGGAACTTATACTTCAGTAGAGGTGGAGGCAGAGGAATATAATTTCTAAAAATCCGATTAACTAAATAAATAATACTAAGTGTTAAAAGCAGTAAGAGTTACTGGGGAAAGAATAAACCAATATAAGGGAGATAGGGAATAAATACAAACCTTAATTTTGAAGTAGTCAAAATCACTATTTTCTCTGTAAAATTTATGTTTTTTTTTTCTTTTTGATGGAGGATGTTATACAAGAGAATAAAATATGAACACATTTGTAAAACTCCCTTCATTTCTTATAATTTTCCATTTATAGTTAAAGCTCATTTCTCTAGAATTTTTGAGGACTGAGAAGCTCCTCATAAATTAATTTTTCACATAATTGAAGCTCTTTACTTTAAATATTGAAACACATTATTCCTAAAAATAAAAATAGATTCCACTTTTCCTATTTAAAAGTCATACACACCTATCACAATAGATGTTAAAGATTATTCAATGATACATGAGCTCAACTCTGAATACAGCATGGGGAAGTGGGAATTTATAGCCAAGTAGTAGGGTGGGGGCCAGTGCATGGAAAATTACCAAGAGGGAACATCCGGGGTGAGGGGGATTCTGGGTAAAGGGGGATTCGAGCTAACAGAATTCTTGCTGAACAGAGGCCAAAATGATCAGACATCACCTGGCAGATGGAGAGGGGGAGGAACCTGATTAGATATGGAAGACTGGGGATTCTGGCTAACCTGACTTAAAAGGGTTCTTTTTTATCAAGGAAAAATATTGTTCTTATTGTTCCTCACTGCCATGTTAGGGCATTTTAAGACCTCTTCTCTCTGCTTGAAATGCTCCTCAGGGTTCTTTTTTATCAAGGATTTTACAAAGAAGTGCACAGATGGACCTAGGAGAAGGTTCAGAGTCTGGCTAAAGTTTGGTCAAGCAAAAAAATCTTTGTCATAGATTCCAATAATGCAGAGAAGTATTAAGAAAAAAAATACAAATTATTGATAATGTCGTTATCCAAAAAAACCCCACCATTAACATTTAGAGACATATCTTTCCAGAAAGTGTGCCCTGAGACTTTTGCTTTTTAAAAGAAATGGTTTCTTCTAGAGAGTTGCAGAGATAGAGTCATAAAACTTACCTCCCTCTTCTTTTTTCCCCATTCCTCCCTCCCTCACTACCACTTAACTTATTTCCCTCGCACCTTTCGCGTACTGCCTTACTTAAGCCCCACAACGATGATGCTGGTTCAGAGTTACCATTCACATGTTAACAGTGGAAAAGACGGAGTCTCAGGAAGATAATTTTCTTGCAGTTCGGTGATTTATTTTTATGGTGGAGCTGAAGGTCAAAGCCAGGTCTGTTAGATTACATAGCCCTTTTCTCTGTACTGTGCTAATCTCTCACCTGTGGCTGAAGGCACTGCATTGCAAACGTTAGCATTTGAAATGAAAGCAAAGTGAATCGAATGCTATGAATAGTATACTTTTTAGAATATTGTGTACAACTTAGGTTGCTATCGTAAAATAAAAAGATACTAAAAAGGATATGGAGAAAATTAAGACAGAAAAATGAAATAAACAGATATGAAGGCCATCTCTATCATTTCTTGAGGAAAGACTAAATAGGTTTGACTTGTTTAACTTAGACAAGAGGAAACTGAAATATTGAAAAATAATTTTTAAAGATGATGGTTCTAATACATGTACAACCATAAATTAAGAGGAAAACATAAATTTAAATTAAAGCAGAAGTATTTGAGTATAAGGAATGATATTTTCATTGTCAAGATGCTTGCAAGAGAGGCTGGAAGGGTTTCCACCCCTAGAGATATTTGGGTAAAGAACACATATCCACCTATCTTAAATAGTTTACACAATTGCCAATTGCCTACTGAAGTCCACACTAGTCTTCATCAATTAATTAATCCATCAAACAAATATTTATTGAGGACCTACCATGTGCCAGGCACTGTTGTGTGTGCTGGTGTAAACAAGCTGATTCAGACCACATAAGTTGTTAAAATGTATTCTTGTCTCATGCCATTACAAAAACTCTGCAACATATCTTATGCAAGTGAATTTGTTTGCTCCTCTACTGCTTCTTCTACTCCTTATCAAGTGCACCTATGTTCATACCCTACTTAATTTCCATAGGTCCACAATTGCTTATCTCAAGTACTTGGGAGATGCATTTCAAAATTCGGAATTCTTTGAATTATAGAAAGGTAATAACATGCATATTCTGTATATTATGTAACAACCCCTGCAGAGTTGGGCAGCACCTTGTAATCAAACACAATAACATATCTGCAGTAAAATATATGCATAAAAACACTGACAGCCTCATGTCAGTTTAGTTGTGTTTTGCTGCCAAATCAGTTCAAATTAGGTCAAATTTTATCATCCACTGAATCACAACAAACAAATAAGCAAAAATCTTTGATTTTCAGAGATTTTTGTGTATCAGAATTGTTGATATGAGATTGTTTAGTATATTTGCAAGGAATTCTTGAGACTCACTCAGACTTGCAATATATATTCCCAGAAGACTAATGTACATGAGATTTAATAGTTAACTAATGAAAAGGAGAGAACCACAGTTCTTTACAGTTCTCATGGCCTTTGTAAGTTAGCAGTCTTTGTGAGTCTACAAGAGGCTCCAATATTTTTTTATCATAGAGCCTATTGTCTGCAGACTAGAGCCCTTCATTTTACAGCTATACATGCAAAAGTTTAAAAAAAAAAAAAAAGCATACATGGTATGATTTAAACTTTGCAGGGGAATTCCACCGGGACCAAAATAACTCTTACTAGCCAATGTAGTTTATCATTCAGCAACTTATTTTGGGGGTTAAGAAGGACTGACCCTCTTTTCTTCTGCCCACCTGAAGAACATGGCCATTGATTCTCCTTGGAGAACAGTGTAAATTCACTGGTACTGTAATTAGCCTTATGATAATGGTGTGATCTTTCATAAAGAGGGTAAACAGCACAGGTGAGGGTGAAATTGGGATGAGTAGGGGGAAAGGAAGAATGAGTGAGGAAAGGGCTGTCAATATGAAATGATTATGACTTTACAAATTTGTCAAGATTTAGTCTTGTTTACCTACAGAAATGTCACTCTTAGCAAGTGTAAATAAGAATTTGGAAATACGATTCAAGCAAGGAAAAAATATATAAGTGTTTAGTCAATGAAAATTCTAAGTCAAAAGTTATAAACTAAGGGAAAATATCCTACTTTTTACAACTATATGAAATAAATATTGTGCAATTGGAACTGGCTACATAAAACTTTATTGAGTATTATCCGATATTGGTTTTTAGAAGGAGGAAAATTTCACCTATGATATGAAGGATTAAAATTATATAAACAAACGTACCTGTAGCTTGGTGTTTGTTCAATCTGTGGATCAGTGTTTTCTCAAAAATAAAGCACATCAATTGCTTCAATGAAGAAAAGGCATATACACATTTAAAAATCAAATTCACTTTTTAAAAATTAATAGGTTGTATAATAGGTAAATTACTGTGAAGTGTAGTTGCCTGTTTAACTTTATATCTGCTTTGATTTTGTCAGTTTAGTTAATTCAAATAAAATTTGTGAAGTTAACCACTTTCAAGAAAAGGAATAGGAGAACCTAATTTAACCTAGAGTGTCTCTTTTATTCTTCTGTTATTCATTTGAAGTGCCCTATCAGCTTGAACTGACCAACTTCAGTCATTTTTACCCTTTTATTTTTTTTCTCTAATGTAAACTGAAATTCCCTGCTGTTCGTGGTATTTTAGTGTTTAGCATCATTTAATGAGCAGGTATCATTAAACTTAAAAGGTCCTTTTCTGTGTATTTCTGATTAGTTAGTGAAAGAACCAAAGAATTTCTCTTAATATATTTTGATGTTAGCCCATTTTAAATTTAAGTGTTTTTGAATGAAGTAGAAAATAATTTTGGTTAAAGTAGGATGGATTCTGTCAAGTGAATATGTGGCCTGCTATTATAGAATATATATTGTTTTCAAGTGTCACTATATGTTATTTCCCTTATAAATTTACGTGTATGGATTTCTAAATAATTTACTATACTTTTATTTTTTCCTGAAAAAAATAGACATATAGATAATTAAACAGATATTTTAACATTAAGGTCTATATAATCCTTATTATAAAAGCAATAGTTTAGTGAATATATAACATCAGAAAGAAAATTCATTTAATCAATTTCACACCACACTTACAGTCTCTTTTAAATTACAATAAGGAATAAACTATTAACTAGTAAAAGAAATAGTAACATCTATTCATTACACACTTCCCATTTGACATTCACATATACTGTACCTGACATTGCTAATATTTTATTATTATTTCTAATTTTGCTTTTAGGAAGAAAAGAATATCTGTCAGATAAATAGCATGGAGCCAAAATAATGAGGCTAGAATGCAAGCAAAGGTCAGATAATGTGTAATAAGTTACAGATGGCATTGTGTGACATTAACATTGGTAACAGGTAAAAGATGTAATAGTGCTGCCTACTGGTAAGAAGTGGTAGTGTTTAAAGGGCAAGTGAAAATAGGTGTAGTAAACCAGCGTTCAGTGATATACACGATTATCTAAGGTGGCTCTTATTGTTACATATGATGTAAAATATTTTTTCATTAGTTTTAATAGCAAATCCACTGTGGAGTTTTTAGAAGAGTAAAATTTCTGGTATGAGATTTCTGGGTTTTTTTTAATTTTTTTTTTTTTTGGGGGACGTGTATATAAATAGCATACTCACACTCTTGCTGTCTCTTTTTAATCACTTGATGCCTGTACAATTTGTCTTACATGTACCCTTCTTTGACAACATAGACTTTTTTTTTTTAGCACTGACAGCATTTCCAAAACATGTTTAGTTGAAAAATAAGACCTTGCCTATGAGAAATAACTGTCAGTTTTAGTAATAGACAGGTGGATAGTTTGATAGTCCACTAAGACCATTTGTTCATAGAAAGAAGTATTATTTATATATGCAGCAGTCAGTGCATGATAAGTCTAATTGGAAAAATCAAATTAGGCTGCTTTTAAAGCACTGGTGTCAAAGTTTTAGAAAATTAAAAATAAGGTGTACCTATAGGTAAGGATTACTTTTCCTATGTTCCACTTAAAATAAGTTCAGAGTATTCTGTGCTAGAAATAAAAATATTTTGCTAGAATTGCTTTGGCATGTATATCAGTTTATTTTCCAATAAACTAATTTTGTTTATAGTCTTGAGAAGAAATGAAGGTTATTTTAACATTAGCTCAATGCAAAATACAGGTTTTAACCAAGTTTAATGTTTATTGTGTGATGTTTTTATAGGTGTGACATGATGGACTTGTTTAAATGTGATGATTTTGTTATTGGGATTTGAATTCTTATCATACATATTTTAGCTTTAGTTTCGTATTTCCATTGTACAGGACTTACTAAAACACTATGCTCTGTAAAAATAGTTGTTACAAAGTGAGAAAACTGCTCTTTCATAATGTATAGCTTTTTCACTTACATAATATAGTTTCCATTCTAAAAAGAACTGAGTCACAACTAAATTGAGGAAAAAGTTAAAAAAGAAAGTGTTTCTGAATATCCAAAACTTGCTTTCTAGAGGGAGAAAAAGTAAAAGTCATATTTTTTCCTTCAAGGCATAACAACACTCTTTATACATTGATTCTCTTTCTCCCTCCCTAGCCTAGGTCTCTTGTCTTTATTTCTACAGTATCTTTTTCTATGTTAATTTAGACTAACATTGCCATTAAATTCGAAAATTGGAAAGAAAATTGGAAGCAGTTAAATATTATTTTTGATAATTTTATTTCTGTTTTTTTAGTAACTGTACAGAGAGAAGGGAGGGAGAGACGAAGGCAGGAAAGGAGGAAAATGAGAGAAAGACTAATAAGTAAAGAGAACAAGAGAGGAAAAGGTAGGGGTGAGAGCAAGTGAAATGGAAATAAATCAGATTACATTGTATGCAAATTTTGTGTATCAAAGGAAAGTGTGAAAACTGTCTAAATGGGTGAGAAATTGATATTTACATTCTTGAAATCATTTCACATCCTGCAAAATAAATTAGTAAATAAATAGTAAATAAAACATTCCTGGGAGGTTTAGTGATGTCTCAAAGACAAATAATTGGAATTACAATTATAACTTGCTTTACTAATACAACAATCAAATATCAGACCACAAAGAAGGTGTTTTAATAGCATAGAAAATATCAACGCAATTCCTATATTGAAATGTAGCAAAAGCTTTCTTCCGTCTGAAAGTTTCTGCTAGCTTCATAACATAAGCAACCATGTCAAAAACCGGGGCTAACAGTAGTCTGCACTGTGGCCTTTATCATCTTAGATTCTTTACCTAAAACACTACTGGAAATGGTTTTCAGAAAAGAAATGAGAAAAATGCTTTACATAGTGAGAGGTGCTAGAGTGCAAATATTAAATCCTTTTTTAACAATATGAATAACCATAGGTTAATACTTTCCTTCAGCAGAGAACAAGAAACAACTACATTTATATGCAAACAATGTTTTTCTAAAATATGTTATCTATTTTATTTCTATGCAAGTATTTACACATTTTATTTTTTTCCCTGACCTATGTATTTATTTTTGGCATTTTGCAAAAAGTATAGGTACATGCTTAGGGATTAATAACTTTATCTAGGACATGCTTATTAATGTCTGGTAAAGCTGGAAGAGCCCTAAGAACCAGCATTGTAGCGTCATTCAGGAAAGACATTTTTTATTCTCTTGTATCTTAGTGCATTTTTCATCACAGACAGCTTTCTCATGTGCTATTTCAACTCTAACACATCTTAAAAATCTTCTTAAAAGGATAAACAAAATGTCTTAATTCTTAAATATTACAAGACTACTTTCTTTATATTTCATTCTTTATATATATGTAAAGCTGAATTTGTTAATGTTTTAATAGTAAAAAGGAACAATAATGGTGATTGAAATCCTATTTACATGATTGTTTTATTTATCAACTTAGGTACTCATAGTTTGGCATCAATTTTTTTTTATTTTTCTTGTTTTTTTGTCACAAAAATGGCATGAAAATCATAATAAATATAACATATTTTAATTAGCAGATTGGGCTACCACAGTTTAAAATAAAAATGATAGCCCTTATTTTTTGTTCTTGATGATTAAATTCAAATTTATATAAGACATAGCTTCCTGCTATAATTTCTTAAAATCTCAAACTATAAAACATGCCAATATCCTAGTTCATACCTTGCACATAATAGATAACACTGTTCGTATCTGTGATCCCATGTTAAGTAGTATAGTGAATATATGCCTTATCTTTTCATATCACTGATGATGTCATATTTCTGGAAAAGCATTGCTAATTATAAATTCAAGGTGGCAAGGAGAAAACAAACTTTAACTTTTGCATAGTCTACTTTAGTACTTGTTACTTTTATTATTGTTGCACTAATAGTCAGTGTATTATTGTATTATTTTGATTATTGTTACACTAATAATCAGTGTATTATTAATAACCTTTGGTTTCTCTTTTGCTGTATTTCTATAGAGTTCTACAATTTCTGATAAATGAAACAATGCCTTAAAGTAAAAGTTGAGCTGTTTAGTTTGAGGAAAGTTATATTTTCTTAATTTACCATTTATTTAGAATTTTTGATGTCTTATAATGTAAATTTTTTACCATTAAATTAGGTTTGGCTCAACACTTTTAGATTCTTTTTGATAAAAAAAATATTGCCTTAAATTGATCTAAAAGGAATTAAATGATTAAAAGTTATTTAACATATTAAAAATTCTTATTAGAGGTCTATAGTCTATACTAGCATTTTCTCCTGAGATAATCATTAATACAAATTGTATCCCTCCTCCTCACACATTCAATGTTACTACTTACTTAACCCAAATCTAAGGATGGAGTGTATACAGTGTTGAGAGAGTATATAAGGAGGGCTAAGCTACAAATCTTTAAAAAATCTCACTGTGGTATGGATGTTATGCTGCACTTCTCCATAAAATAAAAATAGTTCTATCTTATCTTTAAGGAACTTCAAAAAACTGATTTTTAGTGAAGAATAAACTCAATACATCTTAATGGGTATTTCATTGATTTTTTTTTCCTTTTTTCTGCATATGAATGTCTTAACTGAATATTTAACTCTTTCTTATTTTACCATACCTAATTATTAACTGGCTGTGTCACCCTGACAAATTATTTAATATTTGTCTGCCTTAGTTTCCCCCTCTGAAAAATGGGAAAGATAATATTACATACATCATAGAGTTATTGTTATAGGATTGTTTTCCAATTGATTTTACCTTCTCTAGTTTCTCCCCTCTTTATAATTTTATTTTATACCTTGGTCAAAGTTAACTTTCCTAAAACACTTCTAATCTTATCACTTTCCAGCTTTGATAATCATTTTGATATTCCCTATTGCCTAGAGAATATGGTTTGGACTGCTCCTTCCAATACCTCCAATTTCAGATCTAACTTACTGTTGTGTGTTCCACTACTCACTGACTTATTGAGTATGCTCTAGTAAATCTGAACCATATGCCTGTCTCAGAATACAACTCATCATTATATCTTTAGTGTTGTATCTCTTTATCCGAAGCATTCTCAGATATATTTCCTGTTTACAAAAGTCCTTACTATTCTTTGGGGCCAGTTTCAATACTGGGATCTTCTCCATAAAGGCATGTTTGATTTCCCAATCTGATCTTTCCCCGTTCAGAACTCATATCACATGGCATTGTACTCTCTTAATGTGTTTATCATACTCTACCTTGTATTCTAGGTAGGCTTAGATACATATCTATATTACTTAATTGGGAGTTTCCATGGCAGAGACTAGATCAAGTTTTACTATGAATTCGTTTCCCACTTCCCCACAACACCTATATAGTACTCTGTACATAGAAGCCATAAATATAGTTTACTAGGGAGACATTGTGGCCCAAAAGAAAGGGCACAGCCATTTGAGTAAAAACATCTTAGATTTGAAGACTGAACTAAATAATGTTTGACCCTCAACAACTTAACCTATATGAGTTCCAGTTTCCTCATCTGTAAAAAGGGCAGTATCATTATTGACTTTTCAGGCTGGATGCAAGGATTAGAGATGATGCATGTAAAACATTTATAAGGTAGATACTCAATAAATATTT